>NC_073230.2:64095000-64720000 GCF_029281585.2 Gorilla gorilla gorilla | reverse complement strand
TGGTGGCTCACACCTGTATTCCCAGTACTTTGGGAGGCTCAGGCAGGAGGATCATCTGAGGTCAAGAGATCGAGACCAGCCTGGCCAACATGGTGAAACCCTGTCTCTACTAAAAATACAAAAAATAGCCAGGCGTGGTGGCAGGTGCCTGTAATCCCAGCTACTCAGGAGGCTGAGGCAGCAGAACTGCTTGTACCGGGAGGCGGAGGTTGCAGTGAACAGTGATTACGCCACTGCACTCCAGCCTGGGTGAGAGAGTGAGACTCTGTCTCAAAAAATAAAATAAATAATAAATAAACTATATGGCAGGCCAGGCATGGTGGCTCATGCCTGTAATCCCAGTACTTTGGGAGGCCAAGGTGGGCAAATCACCTGAGCACAGGAGTTCAAGACTAGCCTGGGCAACATGGTGAAACCCTGTATCTACTAAAAATACAAAAATTAGGCTGGGCACGGTGGCTGATGCCTGTAATTCCAGCACTTTGGGAGGCCGAGGCGGGCAGATCACGAGGTTAGGAGATCGAGACCATCCTGGCTAACGTGGTGAAACCCTGTCTCTACTAAAAATACAAAAAAAATTAACCGAGCGCGGTGGCATGCACTTGTAGTCCCAGCTACTCGGGAGGCTGAGGCAGGAGAATCGCTTGAACCTGGGAAGTGGAGGTTGCAGTGAGCATAGATCGCGTCACTGCACTCCAGCCTGGGCAACAGAGCGAAACCGCATCAAACAAACAAACAAACAAAACTACCTGGATGGAAATCGCATCCCTGCCCTGTAATTTCAAAGAAGGGAAGATCAAAGAGAAGTCTGCGGTGTAGAGGAAATCCCCTTGGACCTGGGATCTGGTCCAGAACAGGCACCGCCCTGCCTGGGAGGCCAAGAGTCGCAGTGTGTGCATAAGAAATGGTGGGGGATTTTCTATTCTGGGATGAGGGAGAACTGTTGGCAGTGCTCTACGTTTTTTTTTTTTTTTTGAGACAGGGTCTGGCTCTGTCACCCAGGCTGGAGTGCAGTGGTGCAATCTCGGCTCACTGCAACCTCCACCTCCTAGGCTCAAGCCATCCTCCCACCTCAGCCTCCCAAGTAGCTGGGACTACAGGCATATGCCACCATACCCAGCTAATTCTTGTAGTTTTTTGTAGAGATGGGGTTTCGCTATGTTGACTAGACTGGTCTGAACTCCTGAGCTCAGGTGATCTGCCCACCTCGGCCTCCCAAAGTGCTGGGATTACAGGTGTGAGCCACTGCCCCCAATCTACACATTTTTTTTTTTTATTGATTGATTCATGTGATTGATTGAAACACTCTAGTTTTTCACAGTTAAAATTGTTTATAGGCCATGCGCAGTAGCTTATTCCTCTGATCCCAGCACGTTGGGAGGCTGAGGAGGGAGGATGGCTTGAGGCCAGAGTTTGAGACCAGCATGGGCAATATAGTGAGACCCCATCTCTATAAAAAAAATTAAAAATTATCTGGGGGTAGTGGCTCATGCCTATAGTCCTAGCTACTCAGGACGCTGAGGCAGAAGGATCACTTGAGCCTGGGAGTTCGAGGTTGCAGTGAGCTGTGATTGTGCCACTGCCCTCTAGCCCGGGTGACAGAGTAACACCCTGTCTCAAGAAAAAAATAAACAAATAAAAATTGTTTATAGTTATTATTATTTCATTAGTTGTACTAACTGATACCCTCCTTTTGTGCATGATTTTTCAAAATAGTATTTCCTTTTTTCTGGCAGGATATAGACACAATACTGCATATACTCATTTGAAAGTACAAAATTCTGTTACTTGTCTTTTCCCTTCACTTTTTTTTTTTTTAAGACAGTCTTGGCCAGGTGCGGTGGCTCATGCATGTAATCCCAGCACTTTGGGAGGCCAAGGCGGGTGGATCACGAGGTCAGGAGATTGAGACCATCCTGACTAACACGGTGAAACCCCGTCTCTACTAAAAATACATAAAATTAGCCGGGCGTGGTGGCGGGCATCTGTAGTCCCAGCTACTCGGGAGGCTGAGGCAGGAGAATGGCGTGAACCCAGGAGGCAGAGCTTGCAGTGAACACAGATTGCCCCACTGCACTCCAGTCTGGGTGACAGAGCGAGACTCCATCAGAGCGAGACAAAAAAAAAAAAAAAAGAAAGAAAAAAAAAGATAGTCTCGCTCTGTCATCCAGGCTGGAGTGCAGTGGCACAATCTCGGCTCACTGCAAACTCTGCCTCCTGGGTTGAAGTGATTCTCGAGCCTCAGCCTCTCGAGTAGCTGAGACTACAGGTGTGCCCCACCTCGCCTGGCTACTTTTTAAATTTTTTGTAGGGTCTTGCTATGTTGCCAGGCTGCTCTCAAACTCCTCCTGCCTCAGCTTCCGAAGTGCTGGGATTACAGGTATGTCCCACCGCACCCAACCAATCTTGTCATTCCTTTTTGGTTTTATGAGACAGGGTCTCACCCTGTCACCCAGGCTGGAGTGTAGTGGCACAGTCATGGCTCACTGCAGCCTTGAACTTCTGGGCTCAAGTGATCATCCTGCCTCAGCCTCCTGAGTAGCCAGGATGACAGGTGCACACCACAATCCCTGAATAGTTTTTTAGAGACAGAGTTTTGCCACGTTGCTCAGCTGGTCTTGAACCTCTGTGCTTAAGCAATCCTCCCGCCTCGGCCTCCGAAAGTGCTGGGATCGCAGGTGTGAGCCACCGCTCCTGGCTGATTTTGTCATTTCTTGAAAATGAGATTGGGAGCTCTGAGAAAACTCTTCATTTTACTTTTATGTATTTTCTCATTAAGTTAGGCCAATGTTCATTGCTTAGCCAACCCCAACACTGGTTATAAATTATCTAAGCTAACAATTCAAAAGCAGCCAGTGTGGTGGCTCATGTCTGTAATCCTAGCACTTTGGGAGGCTGAGGTGGGTGGATCACCTGAGGTCAGGAGTTCGAGACCAGCCTGGCCAACATGGCAAAACCCCATCTCTACTAAAAATACAAAAAATTAGCTGGGCATGGTGGCGGGCACCTGTAATCCCAGCTACTTGGGAGGCTGAGGCAAGAGAATTGCTTGAACCTGGGAGGCGGAGGTTGCAGTGAGCTGAGATCGCACCATTGCACTCCAGCCTGGGTGACAGAGTGAGACTCTGTCAAAAAAAGAAAAGATTCAAAAGCTGGGCACGGTGGCTCATGCCTGTAATCCCAGCACTTTGGGAGGCCAAGGCAGGCAGATTACCTGAGGTTGGGAGTTTGAGACCAGCCTGGCTAGAACCTTTTTCTTTTTTGAGATGGAGTCTTGCTCCATCATGCCCAGGCTGGAGTGCAGTGGCGCGATCTCGGCTCACTGCAACCTCCTGCCTCCTGGGTTCAAGTGATTCTCCTGCCTCAGCCTCCCAAGTAGCTGGGATTACAGGCGCCTGCTACCACACCCGGATAATTTTTGTATTTTCAGTAGAGACGGGGCTGATCTCAAACTCCAGTTTGGTCTCAAACTCCTGACCATAGGTGATCTGCCTGTCTCTGCCTCCCAAAGTGCTGGGATTACAGGCAAGAGTCACCTTCGCATCCAGCCAAAAAGGTTCCTTTTAACTCTTTTTCATTCATCATTCACAAAGACTATTATTTTTTTATTTTTATTTTTTAGACAATCTCTATTTTTAGATCTCAGGAAACTAGGTGGTAAAAACTTCATATATGTTTTGAGATGCAGTCTTGTTCTATTACCCAGGCTGGAACAGTGACGTGATCTTGGCTCACTGCAACCTCCACCTCCTGGGTTTGACTGATTCTCATGCCTCAGCCTCCTAAGTAGCTGCAATGATAGGCACCCATCACCACTTCCAGCTAATTTTTTTGTATTTTTTGTAGATATGAGGTTTCACCATGTTGCCCAGGCAGGTCTCAAACTCCTGGCCTCAGGTGATCCGCCCGCCTTGGCCTCTCAAAGTGCTGGGATTACAGGTGTGAGCCACTGCACCTGGCTACACTATATTTTTGGCGTAGTTTTTCTTATGTTAGAATAACATGATAAAGGCTAAGCCCTACGTGAAAGGGACACATTTGATATTACGACACCTGCTAAATAGCATTTGTTTCCTGCATTGATTTTAAAATGCTTAGAAATAAAATCCCCAGCTGGGCATGTTGGCTCACACCTATAATCCCAGCACTCTGGCAGGCAAAGGTAGGAGGATCACTTGAGCCAGGAGTTCAAAATTAGCCTGGGCAACATAGTGAGACCTCATCTCTACAAAAAATAAACAAAATTAGATAGGTGTGGTGGCATGTGCTGGCAGTCCCAGCTACTCAGGAGGCTGAGATGGGAAGATCGCTTGAGTCCGGCAGGTTGAGGCTGCAGTGAGCTGAGATCACGCCACTGCACTCTGGCCTGGGTGACAGAGCGAGACTCCATCTCAAAAAATAAATAAAACCAGGGCTGGGCGTGGTGGCTCATGCCTGTAATCCCAGCACTTTGGGAGGCCACGGCGGGCAGATCACAAGGTCGGGAGTTCAAGACCAGCCTGGCCAATATGGGGAAACCCCGTCTCTACTAAAAATACAAAAATTAGCCAGACGTGGTGGCGTGCACTTGTAGTCCTAGCTACTTGAGAGGCGGAGGCAGAAGAATCGCTTGAACCTGGGAAGTGGAGGGTGCAGTGAGCCAAGATCACGCCACTGCACTCCAGCCTGGGTGACAGAGCGAGACTCCGTCTCAAAAAAAATAAATAAATAAAAAATAAAAAAGTAAATAAAACCTCTGCTAGTCTCAGAAAATGACGTTAGTTCAGAGGAATAAAATGCTGTGGTGGTGTGGGATGCAGTGGCACACACCTGTAATCCCAGCTACCCAGGAGGCTGAGGTGGGAGGATCGTTTGAGCCCAGAAGTTCAGGGCTGTGATAAGCTACGATCGCACAACTGAACTCCGGCCTGGGTGACAGAGTGAGACTCTTTCTAAAAAAACCAAAACCAAACATAATATTTGACTTCACAGGGCTGTTATGAGGATTAAATGAGGTAACATATGAGGAACTAGTATATAAAGTATAAAATGATGTTAAAATCTCGGTTATGAGTTGTTGATGGTATTATTTGGGGAAATGAAATCAACTCTTATTGAGCACACACCTAGGCTAAAAGGTGGTGCCCATGCTACAGGGATAAGGCATTGTTAAAAGTTTTAAAAGGTTTTTAGTTCCTTATTCATAACTTTTCTTGGGTTTGCACAAAGTCAGTTGACATAACAAGATTGAATTTGTTTTTATTATTTCGTTTTTATCTTGTAATGAGAGTTGTTTTTGTTTAACTCCTGTTTTAAATCTTATATAGTTCTAAATCAGCTGTTTTTATTTTATTTTATTTATTTATTTTGTAGAGATGGGGTCTTACTATGTTGCCCAGGCTGGTCTCAAACTCCTGTGCTCAAGTGATCTTCCTACCTCAGCCTCCCAAAGTGCTGGGATTATAGGACAAATCAGCTGTCTAAAACAAAAGTACGGTTGGGCGCTGTACAAAAATTAGCCAGGCGTGGTGATGAGCACCTGTAATCCCAGCTACTTGGGAGGCTGAGGCAGGAGAATCACTTGAACCCAGGCGGCAGAGGTTGCAGTGAGCCGAGATCAAGCCACTGCACTCCAGCAGGAGCAACAGAGTGAGACCCTGTCTCAAAAAAAAAAAAAAAAAAAAGAATATCACTCTCAGTCACTCCTTGATATAACTGGAGATCTGAGATAATATAACAGCTGTGGCACCACTATGGACCAGAGAGGGGATAGGAGGCTTCCCCAAGGGCAGCTGTAGTTCAGTAATCTGTTAACAAAAGTCTCCCTTCTAAAGTCTCTGTCTTTTTTTTTTTAAAGACAGAGTATCGCTCTGTCACCCAGGCTGTAAGTGCAGTGGCGCGATCTCAGCGCACTGCAACCTCCGCCTCCCAGCTTCAAGTGATTCTCCTGCCTCAGCCTCCCAAGTAGCTGGGACTACAGGCATGTGCCACCATGCCCAGCTAATTTTTCTATTTTTTTTTTTTTTTTAGCAGAGTTGGGGCTTCACCACGTTGGCCAGGGTGGTCTCGAACTCCTGACCTCAAGTGATCCTCCTGCCTCAGGCTCCCACCTGGGATTACAGGCGTGAGCCACCGTGCCCAGCCAAAAGTCTCCTTCTTGAGTCTAAATTGCTTCAAATGCATAGAAGCTCCCATAAAATTGAAATACAACACATAGCAAAGTAAGTCATAGGGGTTATGTAGGAATTAATGTTTCACAAAATGCAGACATTTATGTACAGACAGGTGATGTTATAGATAATAAAGCTAAGACAGGTGATGATCTAAGTCTGTTTTGCTGAGCAAAGGGTACCAAAGGGCAAAAGACATCAATTAAGAGAACCATTCATCTCAATATTTAACTCTGATGTGACTGTTCAAGTTGCATTCCAAAAGACATTACCCAGAATACCGAATAATGGAACTGCTAAGAAAGGGAACATGTTACCGTTAACATCTTACCATTAAAGTAGAATTTCAGCCTACTGGCAAATACATTGGTTGCTGGGATATTGAGCTTTGAAGCAACATGCTCTACAATACTCCTAAAGCCACCAGATATTAGGAAAACCTGAACATTTCGCTCCTGTAGGCGACTTACCAGCTCCCTGCAAAATAAAATACAAAATACCCAACACTGAGTAATACAAAAGAAAAAAAAAAAAACGAAACATGAAGAGGGAAATAAGACATATTTTCTTCTCCTGAATGCATTTGCCTGAGGTATGTTTGACAAGGTATACTGCCTGGGGTGTTAATGTTTTATATATGTTTTTCTCTTTATTTTTTGAGACAGAGTTTCACTCTTGTCACCCAGGCTGGAGTGCAAGGCTGCGATCTTGGCTCACTGCAACCTCCACCTCCCGGGTTCAAGCGATTCTCCTGCCTCAGCCTCCTGAGTATTACAGGCCCGTGCCACAATGCCCGGCTAATTTTTTTTTTTTTTTTGAGATGGAATCTTGCTCTGTTGCCCTAGCTGAAGTGCACTGGCATGATCTCGGCTCACAGCAACCTCTGCCTCCCGGGTTCCAGTGATTTTCCTCCCTCAGCCTCCTGGGTAGCTGGGATTACAGGTGCCTATCACCACGCCCAGCTACTTTTTTTGTATTTTTAGTAGAGACTGGGTTTCACCATGTTGGCCAGGCTGGTCTCGAACTCCTGACCTCAGGTGATACACCCATCTTGGCCTCCCAAAGTGCTGGGATTACAGATGTGAGCTACCGTGCCCGGCTTAATTTTTGTATTTTTAGTAGAGACAGGGTTTCATCATGTTGGTTAGGCTGGTCTCGAACTCCTGACCTGGTGATCCATCCACTTCGGCCTCCCAAAGTGCTGGGATTACAGGCGTGAGCCACCATGCCCAGCCTTATATGTGTTTTTCTAAATGTACTTAGAAATCAATGGGTAGGGCTTGGCTGCTTTAGGTAACCGTTCTAGAACTCTACTCTGCCCATGGACTCAGAAAAACACAAGATGAGGACAAACAAGGAAAGCTTAGGTTTTCCCTGGAGAAAGAGGAAAGGCAGAAACAGACAGGACCAGACAACTGGCCAGACAAGACCACGTGTAAGTGCCAAAAGAACCACACAGCCCATGCCTTTAATTCCAGCACTTTGGGAGGCCAAGGTAGAAAATCACTTGAGGCCAGGAGCTTGAGAACAGCCTGGGCAACACAGCAAGATTCCATCTCTACAAGAAGATTCTTAAAGGCTGGGTATAGTGGCTCAAACCTATAATTCCAACACTTTGGGAGGCTGAGTTGTGAAAGTTGGTCACTTAAGCCCACAAGTTCAAGACCAGCCTGGGCAATATAGTGAGATGCTGTGTCTATAAAAAAAAATTTTTTTTTAAATTAGGCATGGTGGGCTGGGCGCGATGACTCACGCCTGTAATCCCAGCACTTTGAGAGGCTGAGGCAGGTGGATCACAAGGTCAGGAGATTGAGACCATCCTGGCTAACATGGTGAAACCCTGTCTCTACTAAAAATACAAAAAATTAGTCAGGTGTGGTGGCAGGCGCCTGTAGTCCCAGCTACTCGGGAGGCTGAGGGAAGAGAATGGCATGAACCCAGGAGGTGGAGCTTGCAGTGAGCCAAGATGGCGCCACTGCACTCCAGCCTGGGCAACAGAGCGAGACTCCGTCTCAAAAAAAAAAAAAAAAAATTTGGCATGGTGGCCTATGTCTGTAGTCCCAGCTACTTAGGAAGCAGAGGCAGGAGGATCCCTTGAGCCCAGAAGATTGATGCTGCAGTAAGCTGTGTTCATGCCACTGCACTCCAGCCTGGGTGACAAAGCAAGACTTTCAGAAAAAAAAAAAAAAATTCTTTTAATTAGCTGGGCATGGTGGCATGCACCTGCAGTCCCTACTACTAAGGAGGCTAAGGTGGGAGGGCTACTTGACCCCAGGAGTTCGAGGCTGCAGTGGGCCATGATTATACCACTGTACTCCAACCTGGGCAACAGAATGAGACTCTGAATCTAAAAAAAATAATAATAGGCCAGCTGCGGTGACTCACACCTGTAATCTCAGCACGTTGGGAGGCCGAGGCAGGTGGATCACTTGAGATGAAGAGTTCGAGACCAGCCTGGCCAACATGGCGAAACCCATCTCTAATAAAAATACAAAAATTAGCCAGGTGTGGTGGCGGGCGCCTGTAATCCCAGCTACTCCTGAGGCTGAGGCAGGAGAATCGTGTGAACCTGGGAGGCAAAAGTTGCAGTGAGCTGAGATTGCACCACTGCACTCCAGCCTGGGCGACAGAGTGAGACTTTGTCTCAAAAAAAATAAATAAATAAAATTTTGCCAGGCGCAGTGGCTCACGCCTGTGATCCCAGCACTTTGGGAGTCCGAGGCGGGCAGACCACCTGAGGTCAGGAGTTCGAGACCAGCCTAACCAACATGGTGAAATCCTGTCTCTACTAAAAATACAAAAACTAGCCTGGCATGGTGGGTGCCTGAAATCCCAACTACTCAGGAGGCTGAGGCAGGAGAATCACTTGAACCCGGGAGGTAGAAATTGCAGTGAGCCGAGATCGTACCATTGCACTCCAGTCTGGGTGACAGAGCGAGACTCTGCCTCAATAAATAAATAAATAAATTTTTTAAAAATAATAAAATTAAAAAATAAAAATGAAAATAAACCACCCAGAGGGCTCTCTAAAGCAATCGTTAGATGCTCTCAGGAGGACATGCCCCCCAACACTGGTGCTGAAATACACCTGGAGCAGCGGCTCCTCTTACTTATGCTGGGGGTCAGGTGTGGGGGGTGCTCTGCTATGAGTCTCTGCACCTGCTCCCTGGAGGGCTGGATTGGGCTAAGTGCTCCGTGAGAGCAGCTTTGAAAGACACTGCCCCACCCATGGCTCGCCATGTCCTAGGAGGGAGACCCAACAGTCAGGCCAGCCAGGTCCAATGTCCTCGAGGTTAACATGCCTTACTGCCCCGGGTCTACACAACATCCACCAAAAGGAAGATGCTAACAAGAGCCCCACTATGCAACAGACAGGCTTTGCTGCTATGAGAGCAAGGCCTTGGAATAAACTTTTGAAGGTGTGCTTGAAAATAACATTAACAAGCTGGGTGCTGTGACTCATGCCTATAATGCCAAAACTTTGGGAAGCTGAGGTGGGCAGCTCATCTGAAGCCAGGAGTTCGAGACCAGCCTGGCCAACATGACAAAACCCCATCTCTAATAAAAAAAAATGCAAAAATTAGCCAGGTGTGGTGGTGCGTGCCTGTAATCCCAGCTACTTGGGAAGCTGAGGCAGGAGAATTGCTGGAACCTGGGAGGGGGAGGTTGCAGTGAGCCAAGATCATGCCACTGCACCCCAGCCTAGAAGACAGAGACCCCATCTCAAAAAAAAAAAATAAATAAAAGTTACACAGCCTATTCATAGGTAGTTTTCTTGAAAGCCGTGAGCTGTCATAAATCAAGAAAGAGACCAAAGGCTAAACGTTCTTCCATGAAACGGAGCTGAAAATAAAATGGTGGCCGGGTGTGGTGGCTCATGCCTGTAATCCCAGCACTTTGGAAGGCCGAGGCGGGCAGATCACGAGGTCAGGAGTTCAAGACCAGGCTGGCTAACATGGTGAAACACCATCTCTACTAAAAATACAAAAATAAGCCGGGTGTGGTGGTGCGTGCCTGTAGTTTCAGCTACTCAGGAGGTGGAGGCAGGAGAATTGCTTGAACCCATGAGGTGGAGGTTGCAGTGAGCCGAGATTGCACCATTGCACTCCAGCCTGGTGACAGAGCGAGACTCTGTCCTGAAAAAAAAAAAAAAAGAAAATGACATGGTGCATGACTGGGGGACTGGGGCTGCAGAGGGTGGTGCCCAGCTGCAGGGCAGGAGGTGGGAGGGCAGGAGGGAGGGAGGGAGAGAGGGGCTCTGACCCAGGATCCACCAAGAGACTCTGAACCTTTCCAGGGAACCACTAAGGCCACACTTTCAACCATGACACAAAGCCACTGGACACTTGAGCCCTGCCCCCTAGGCCATCTTCTTTGGTTAGTGATGGTCATCATTCCCCTAATCAAGCTAAGAACATGTCTTATCCATATTTTTTTGCTGTAAATATTTATATAAATGAATGAATATATCAAATTCAACTCTAAGGGGTGAAAGAAAAAGCCTAGTGCTCATGTTCCATAGCCAGGGTCCAGCACTTCATCCAAAACAGCCACTCTTTAGAAATTCTTTATCATTTCATGACCGGGCATGGTGGCTCACGCCTGTAATCCCAGCACTTTGGGAGGCTGAGGCGGGTGGATCACGAGGTCAGGAGTTTGAGACCAGCCTGACCAACATGGTGAAACTCCATCTCTACTAAAAATAAAAAAATTAGCCGGATGTGGTTGCACACGCCTGTAATCCCAGCTACTCAGGAGGCTGAGGCAGGATAATCGCTTGAACCCGGGAGGTGGAGGTTGCAGTGAACCAAGGTTGTGCCACTGCACTCCAGTCTGGGCAATAGAGTGAGACTCTGTCTCAAAAAAAAAAAAAAAAGAAATTCTTTATCATTTCATAAAGTGAATAAATGCTATCCCTACATTTCTGACACCGCATCCTCTACACCACAGATTTTGGCTAGCTCACCGATTCCTTCTTCACTGATGACCGTGCTGTCAACATCAAAACACACAGCATCTGCTGAGTAGAAAAGCTTCCTCAGCTCTGAGTGGGAGATCATCCTTGGAAGAATTTTCCTCCTACAAGAAAAAAAGATAAATGTATTTTAGACATCAAATAAAATTATGAAAAGATCCCACCCTTGCCTACTAAGCCAATCTAATTTGTGTCAAAGTCGGTGCAGGCCACATAAGAGTGTATTCATGAATTCAGTCATTTTTCTTTTCCTTTTCTTTTTTTTTTTTTTTCACTTCCCACACTACACTAATTTCTTCTTCTTCATTTTTTTTTTTTTTTAGATGGAGTCTTACTCTGTTGCCCAGGCTGGAGGGTAGTGGCACGAACTTGGCTTACTGCAACCTCCACCTCCTGGGTTCTAGTGATTCTCGTGCCTCAGCCTCCTGAGTAGCTGGGATTACATGCACATGCCACCATACCCAGCTAATTGTTTTTTTTATTTTTTATTTTTATTAGAGACGGGGTTTCACCATGTTGGCCAGGCTGGTCTTGAACTCCTGACCTCAGGTGATCTGCCCACCTCGGCCTCCCAAAGTGCTGGGATTACAGGTGTGAGCCACTGTGCCTGGCTGTTACCAACTTTTAAATCTATTTGATGTTGATGCTGGGGGCAGTGGGTCATGCCTATAATCCAAGCACTTTGCGAGGCCAAGTCGGGCAGATCACCTGAGGTCAGGAGTTTGAGACCAGCCTGGACGACACGGTGAAATCTACTAAAAAAAAAAAAAAAAAAAAATTAGCTGGGCATGGTGGTGAGCGCCCGTAATCCCAGCTACCCAGGAGGCTGAGGCAGGAGAATTGCTGGAACCTGGGAGGCAGAGGCTGCAATGAGCCGAGATCGCGCCACTGCACTCCAGCCTGCAAGACAAAGCAAGACTCTGTCTCAAAAAGAAAAAATACATATATAATCCATTCATTATATTCTGGGAATGAACAGAGCCTCCACATCAAATTGAGTGGTGATTTATTAAAGGAAAGCCAAGGCCAGGCACCGTGACTCACGCCTGTAATCTCAGCACTTTGGGAGGCTGAGGAGGGTGGGTCACCCGAGGTCAGGAGTCCAAGACCAGCCTGGTCAACATGGTGAAACCCCATCTCTACTAAAAGTACAAAAAATTAGCTGGGCTTGGTGGCAGGCCCCTGTAATCCCAGCTACTTGGGAGCCTGAGGCAGGAGAATTGCTTGAACCTGGGAGGTGGAGGTTGCAGTGAGCCGAGATCATGCCATTGCACTCCAGCCTGGGCAACAAAAGTGCAACTCCATCTCAAAAAAAATTAAAATAAATAAATAAAGGGAAGCCACACGGAGGGGTGGAGAGGGAATACCAGCAACAGATGGGCCTGGGTGATAATCGAAGCTCTACCTTTTACAGTGATTGGGCAAATTACTCAACCCTCCAAGATTGACTTTTCTGCTGTTCCTGTGAATGGCTTAAGGGGAGTGGAAACAAAGGTCATCAGAGTTGATGTATGACTCAACTCAGAGTTGAGGATGAAAAGTGGGAATAATAGCGCCTGCCTGTACCCTGGTACAGATAGGATGTTTATTTACTTATTTGTGGAGACAGGGTCTTGCTTGTTGCCCAGGCTGGAGTGCAGTGGCACGATCATGGCTCACTGCAGGCTTGAACTCCTGGGCTCAGTCTTGAACTCCTGGGCGTGGTGGCAAGCACCTGTAGTCTCAGCTACTCGGGAGACTGAGGCAGGAGAATCGCTTGAACCCAGGAGGCGGAGGCTGCAGTGAGCTGAGATCACGCCACTGCACTCCAGCCTGGCGACAAAGTGAGATTCTGTCTCAGGAAAAAAAAAAATTAAACTAAAAAGTTGTAGTATCTAAAATGAGCAAAATCATTGGGCGTGGTGGATCACACCTGTAATCCCAGCACTTTGGGATGCTGAGGTGGGTGGACCTTCTGAAGTCAGAATTTGAGACCAGCCTGCAGTGAGCTGAGATTGCACCACTGCACTCCAGCCTGGGAGACAGAGTGAGACTCCATTTCAAAAAAAGAATTAGCCAAGCATGGTAGCATGCACCTGTAGTCCTAGCTACTGGGGAGGCTGACCGGGAATGATTCCTTGAGCCCGGAGGTCAAGGCTGCAGTGAGCCATGATTTCACCGCCTCACTCCAGCCTGGGCAACAGAGCAAGACCCTGTCTCAATAAAGAAAAAAAAGAAATAGACAAAACCAAAAAACAAAACAGAACAGAACAGCATCATTTCCTTATCATTAGTTTGAAGAAAGTGAATTGCCTGTAAAAGTTTCCATTTTCAAAAAAAGCATTACAATATAGTGTAAGGCCAGGCACGATGGCTCATTCCTGTAATCCCAGCAATTTGGGAGGCTGAAATGGATTGCCTGAGCCCAGGAGGTCGATCCTTCGGCTTCAGCCGCTCAAGTAGCGGTGACTACAAGCGCATGCCACCATGCCCAGCTAATTTTCTGTATTTTTATAGAGACAGATTTTCACCATGTTGCCCAAGCTAGTCTGGAACTCCCGAGCTCAAGCGATCCGCCTGCCTCGGCCTCCCAAAGTGCTGGGATTATGGACATGAGCCAACGCCCCGGCCCAATTACTTTCTTCAGTCTGAGCATGAGCGCTGGAAAAAAAGCTCTCACTTGCATATAATTTTTTAGAGACATTGTCTCACTCTGTCACACAGGCTGGAGTGCAGTGGCGCAATCTCGGCTTACTGTAAACTCAACCTCCCGGGTTCGATCACTTATATACATACACATATTTGTTTGTTCAGACGGAGTCTCGCTCTGTCGCCCAGGCTGGAGTGCAGTGACGCGATCTCGGCTCACTGCAACCTCCGCCTTCTGGGTTCAAACAGTTCTCTGCCTCAGCCTCCCGAGTTGCTGGGATTACAGGCGCCCGACACCAAGCCCGATTAATTTTTGTATTTTTAGTAGAGACAGGGTTTCACCATGCTGGCCAGGCTGGTCTTGAACTCCTGACCTCGTGATCCACCTGCCTCGGCCTCCCAAAGTGTTGGGATTACAGGCGTGAGCCACCGCGCCCGGCCGATCGCTTATATTTTTAAAAAGATGTTTTCTTCCTTTCCTAGCCCCTTCTACCCCGCTACAAAATTTCAAAGACTTAATGCTATTACAACTGGCCGTCAGAGGTCAAACTCGGGAGTGCAGCTCCCTAATGCGTGGCGGCCTCAGTGGGGTCCCACCCTGCCCAAGATGAGCGGCGCCAGGTGGCGGGGGACGCTCCCGGGGTCCCCGGGCCCTGGCTGGGGAAGGTGTTGTGGGGCGCACGTACCCAGGCTCAGGTGAGGCGAGTGCGCCGCCGGGGCTGCAGCTGGCGCTGGCCATTGAGAAGCTTCTGCGCTACCTTGCGATCGTGCCCGCCACTTCCCGCAGGCCGGGAAGTCGTAAAGCTCCCCCTGGTAGCTTATAGGCGGCGGCGGCCAGGCAGAAGCCTGCGGACACCCAAAAGCCACTTTAGCTGCCGCCAGCCCGGGAGCCTGTGGCCCCCCGCGCATGCGCGCCCCCGGAAGACCCAACAGCCCCGCCTCGAGTTCCGATTGGCTCCGCGTGAGGGGCGGGCCTCTGCGACGTCACAAGGGCGCGCCTCCGGTGACGTCACAGGGGCGGGCCTTCGGCGGCGTTATGAAGGTGCGCCTTCGGTATCGTCACAGGGCGGGCGTTCGGCGACGTCACTGGGGAGGTACAGTGCTTGGAGCTGGGCAGTCTTCTACTTAGAGTGGAGCCTGGTAACCGCGACCTCCCCGCCAAGTCCTGTGTGTTGACAAACACCGACTCAGCACAGTGTTCATGTCGGTCAAAAATAGAAAACTATGTCCGGGCGCGGCCAGCGGGAGAAGCCCTTCAGGCCAAGAGCAGCCTGGCAACATGGCGGGACCCCACCTCTGTAGTCCTACCTCAGCCCCCCAGCTACTTGAACCCTAAGGTTCAAGGCTCCAATGAGCTGTGATCCCACCACAGCACTCCAGCCTGCGAGACTGAGGTAAACCCTGTCTAAAAAATTAAAAAGAAAACTAACCAAGTGTGCAACAGGGAGGGACTGCTTAAAGAAAACATGAGGCTGGCTGGGCCCTGTAATCCCAGCACTTTGGGAGGCTGAGGCGGGAGGATGGATGGCTTGGGCTCAGGAGTTCGAGACCGGCCTGGGCAACATGACGCAACCCCGTCTCTACAAAAGATACAAAAACTAGCCGAGCGTGGTGTGCGCCTGGCCTAATTTTTGTATCTTTTGTGGGGATGGGAGTCTCGCTATGTTGCCCAGGCCGGTTTCGAATTCCTAGGTTCAAGTGATCTTCTTACCTTGGCCATCCGAGTTTTCGGGATTACAGGCGTGAGCCACCGCGACCCGCCTGGGTTAGGCCATTTAATAGCATAAGAAAGTGTTCAGCGGCTCATGACTGTAATCCCAGTACTTTGGGAGGCCGAGGCGGGTGGATCACCTGAGGTCAGGAGTTTGAGACCAGCCTGGCCAACATGGTGAAACCCAGTCTCTACAAAAAATACACAAATTAGCCGGGTGTGGTGGCACATGCCTGTAGTCCCAGCTACTCGGGAGGCTGATACAGGAGAATCGCTTGAACCCAGAAGGCAGAGGTTGCAGTGAGCCGAGATCCCACCACTGTACCCCAGCCTGGGTGACACAGCGAGACTCCAAAGTTTGACACCAGCCTGGGCAATGTAGTGAAACCCTGTCTCTACAAAAGAAAAAACCCAGGTGTCACTGTGTCCACCTGTGGCCCCAGCTACTTAGGAGGCAGGAGGATCACTTGAGGCCAGGAGCTGAAGGCTGCAGTGAGCTATGATCATCCCACTGCTTTCCATCCTGAGCAACAGAATAAAACCATGTCTGTAGATAGTTAGCTAGCTAGATGATTGATAACGTAGTTTTGTATCATAAATTTTTTTCGTAGATTTTAACATGTTTTTCTAAAGTAGCATTCAACACATCAGCATTTTACATTGTTACTAGTTGTTAATATGATTATGTTTTTCTGAAATACAGTGTCCTTCACAACAGCAGTTTTGTCTTTCAGAGCACATAGATAGGCCCTCAAGTGAATTTGTCTGATGTTGGCCACCTTGGTACCCTTTTGTCCACTTGACTGGAGCAGTCAGTCAATAATTTAGGTCACTATTGGCCTTAGAAGAAGAGCCCAAAGGCGCTGGTGTCCAGTCGCCTTCTAGAAGCATTTTCACCTTCCCTTAAAGTTTCCGTTGATGAACGTAGAAGTACTATATGTAGAACTGACCCAGTGCTGCCCTGGCAACTTTGTATATTAGGCCAAATTTACATTTCTTACCTTTATGAGAGGCATCCTGGTAGGGTAGTGGAGTTACACATGAAGTCTGATCTCAGCTGCACTGTCCAGAGCTGCAACACAGTCCAATCAAATAACATTCTCTGAGCCTGTTTCTTTAGCTGTTAAATAAGAATAACAATTATACCCATCTAAAAAGACAGCTTATTGTATTTGAGTGGTCTTTTATTTTGCATGAAACTGTCTTTAACACAGTATTTTCATTTCCATACCACATTTGTTTTTTGTTTTTTTTTTTATTTTTTTTTTGAGATGGAGTCTGTTTTTCTTTTTGTGTTTTTTGAGATGGAGTCTTGCTGTTGTCACCCAGGCTGGAGTGCAGTGGCATGATCTCCACTCACTGCAACCTCCGCCTCCCAGGTTCAAGCGATTCTCCTGCCTCAGCCTCCTGAGAAACTGGGATTACAGGTGCCCACCACTACACCTGGCTGATTTTTTTTGTTTGTTTGTTTTATTTTTAGTAGAGATGGGGTTACATCATGTTGCCCAGGCTGGTCTCAAACTACTGACCTCAAGTGATCCACCCACCTTGGCCTCCCAAAGTGCTGAAATTATAGTCGTGAACCACCGAGCCTGGCCTTTTTTTTAAAGAAGGATTTCTTGGCCAGGCGCGGTGGCTCACGCCTGTAATCCCAGCACTTTGGGAGGCTGAGGTGGGTGGATCACCTGAAGTTGGGAGTTCAAGACCAGCCTGACCAACATGGAGAAACCCTGTCTCTACTAAAAATACAAAATTAATGAAGTGTGGTGGTGCATGCCTGTAATCCTAGCTACTCGGGAGGCTGAGGCAGGAGAATCGCTTGAACCCAGGAGGTGGAGGTTGCGGTGAGCCCAGATCAGGCCATTGCACTCCAGCCTGGGCAGCAAGAGCGAAATTCCCTCTCAAAATTAAAAAAAGATTTCTTAAAATGGTGTTTTCAGTATTTTATAGATGATGTGTGAGTAGCAATCTTAATAGGACGTTATCTGACTCTTTGCAGGACTGGAAGATGACAGTGGCAGCTGATTTGATCCAGATGTCTCTAATTCTTTTTTCTTTCCTTCTTTTTTTTTTTTTCCTTTTTTCTTTTTTTGAGATGGATCCTTGCTGTGTTGCCCAGGCTGGAGTGCAGTGGCACGATCTCGGCTCACTGCAACCTCTACCTCCTGGGTTCAAGCAATTCTCCTGCCTCTGGCTCCTGAGTAGCTGGGATTACAGGCACGCACCACCACGCTTGGCTAATTTTTGTATTTTTGGTAGAGACGGCATTTCACCATGTTGGCCGGTCTGGCCTGGAACTCCTGACCTCAGGTGATGTGACTGCCTCGGCCTCTCAAAGTGTTGGGATTACAGGTGTGAGCCATCGCGCCTGGCCCAGATGTCTCTAATGCTAACATGAGATGTATTGCAGGATCATAGCAGAGTGAGTTGCTGGTGTATCCACAAGGAAATGAGCATGGAACTCTCACAACAGCTGTCCTGAGTAGTGTGTGTGTGCTTTTCTTGAATATCTCACTGCTCATTTATACACAGACTTTCTAGTGACTGAGTCAACAGTATCTGTTTCATAAATAATGTAGCCCTATTTCTTTTCTTTCCTTTCTTTCCTTTTCTTTTTCTTTTTCTTTCGACAAGGTCTTGCTCTCTTACCCAGGCTTGAGTGCAGTGGTGTTGATCTCGGCTAACCGCAGCTTCTGCCTCCCTGGTTCAAGCGATTCTCCTGCCTCAGCCTCCCGATTAGCTGGGATTACATGTGCCAGCACTCCTGGCTAATTTTTGTTTTCTTTTTTTTTCTGAGACAGAGTGTCACTCTTGTTGCCCAGGCTGGAGTGCAATGGTGCAATCTCGGCTCACCGCAACCTTTGCCTTTCGGGTTCAAGCGATTCTCCTGCCTCAGCCTCCCGAGTAGCTGGGATTACAGGCATGCACCACCATGCCTGGCTAATGTTGTATTTTTAGTAGAGATGGGGTTTCTCTGTTTTGGTCAGGCTGGTCTCAAACTCCCGACCTCAGGTGATCTACCCTTCTTGGCCTCCCAAAGTGCTGGGATCACAGGCATGAGCCACCGCGCCCAGCCTAATATTTGTATTTTTGTTAGAGATGGGATGAGGTTTCACCATGTTGGCCAGGCTGGTCTCGAATTCCTGACCGCAAGTGCTCCGCCTGCCTTGGCCTCCCAAAGTGTTGGAATTACAGGCGTGAGCCACCACGCCTGGCCAGCCCTATTTCTTTAAGTCTACACATTTTGCACTTGTTAAAAGTATTTGAACATATAATTATCCAGCTTCCCTTGTTTATGTATGCTTGAATTTTGTATAATCTTAAATTTGTTTCCAATCTGAGCTTTATTTTATCCCCTTTCTTCTATATTTGTATAGCTTTAGGTGGCTGTCTTCATTGAAAGTTTTTTCTCAGAAGCCTGAAAATAGAATATAGTTCTTGGCATCAGTTTGAAAGTTATTTGAGGAGAAGGGGAGATTTATAATGATGACTCAAATGAAGCAAACTAAAAAATAATGAAGCAAGACAGGAAAAAGCAGTATTCACTTGAGCACATCCCAAAAGAATAAAATTTCAAATGAAACTAGAAAAAAGTATGCTGAAGATCACAATACAGAAATAATTATTAATACTCAAAATAGCTTTAAAGCCCCGTTCAGCTTTTGAATGTTGTTGACCCGGAGGTGGCTGTAACTCTAAGATGGTTCCTTCAATAATCACCATTTTCTTTTTCAAGATGATGATTATTCTCCACCTTCTAAGAGAACAAAGACCAGCGAGCCACCACAGCCACCAGTCCTGGAACCCGCCAATGCTGGGGGGAGTGAGGAAAGTGAGGGAGTTCAACTCTGGTAAGTTCTCAGCGAAATCCATGACCTTTTCCTTCATCTTCTGGACTCTCAATGTGACTGATGAAAGTTAGAACATGTTCTGCAGGGGGAAATGCTTTAGCATGTACTACTACATTATAATCTCATCTTTGTAAAGCCGGGAGCATTTTGAAAGTCACATTACAGACAGTGTTTAAACATAGTTTGAATTTACCAAAGCATAGGACGTTGTATCATCTCATATTAATTAGTTGGCTCAAAATTAGTGCTAATGACTTAGTAATTCAGTAATTTCTCTTAGCTTTAAAACCTTCTTTATTTCAAAACTGTTTCACCTCTTGGTTTTCATTTTTGCTGTGTGTCACTGCCTGCCAGCTGCTAATTTATTAACTCCCAGTGGATCATGTGTCCTGTGAAGGGACTGCATGAGATTTTAGTGGCAAATTATGTTGATGATTTGTATTTTAAATAAATAGTTTGAATAAATAGAACATTAAGCTTGTATACATTTTGAAAATAGTATTTTAATATTTTACTGTGTCATAGTCACAATGATTGGATATATATTGAATTTATATGTACATTAAGTTGTTCTATGTTTATGTTCTTTAGCATTCTAACTTGCAACTGTATATCTCATGTCTTTTTTTTTTTTAAGAAGATCAGACTCTGATTTATTGAGGCATCTGTTAAGTGGCTAGCTGTTTGTTTGTTTGTTTGTTTGAGATGGAGTTTTGCTTTGTTGCCCATGCTGGAGTGCAGTGGTGTGATCTCAATTCATTGCACCCTCCACCTCCCAGGTTCAAGCAATTCTCCCTGCCTCAGGCTCCCAAGTAGCTGGGATTACAGGCACCTGCCACCACACCTGCCTGATTTTTGTATTTGTAGTAGAGCTGGGGTGTCACCATGTTGGCCAGGCTGTTTTGAACTCCCAACCTCAGGTGATCTGCCCGCCTCAGCCTCCCAAAGTGCTGGGATTACAGGTGTGAGCCACTGCACCCGACCTGCTAGTGGTTCTTGAGCACAGTGAGTTCTGCTTTTTCCCAGCTTTAATGAATGTCTGGTTCTTCCTTTTTTGTGCACTGTGTGTCAGCATTGTTTCAGTAGTAAATACATTCTGGATCTTAGAAATAATTTTACTCACAGGAAAAGAAAAAATAATACTGCCTATTTTATAATAATAATATTTAATAACCCAAGCTATTAAACCCATTAAATTGAGAAAACTTGTATTCCTGTGATTTCGACAGTAAAGGAAGAATGGTATGCCAGAATCACTAAATGAAGAAAGATGGTGGATCAGCTTTTCTGCAAAAAAATTTGGTAAGTCTCTTTTTTCCCCTTTCCACTCAAGTATATTACTGAGTAATGTTTTTTATAATGTTGTTTTATTTTAGGAAAGTAAATATAATGAGCAGGACTCAGCTCCAGTTTTTTCTTACTGTTTTGTTTTTGAGACGGAGTTTCGCTCATGTTACCCAGGCTGGAGTGCAGTGGCACAGTCTCGGGTCACTGCAACCTCCGCCTCCCAGATTCAAGCGATTCTCCTGCCTCAGTCTCCCAAGTAGCCAGGATTACTGGCACCTGCCACCATGCCCAGCTAATTTTTGTATTTTTAGTAGAGATGTAGTTTCACCTTGTGGGCCAAGCTGGTCTCGAATTCCTGACCTCAGGTGATCCACCCACCTCAGCCTCCCATGTGCTGGGATTACAGTTGTGAGCCACCACACCCAGCCTCTCTTACTGTTTTTTTGTTTTTTTTTTGAGATGGAGTCCAGGCCGGAGTGCAGTGGTGTGATCTTGGCTCACTGCAACCTCCGCCTCCTGGGTTCAAGCAATTCTCCTGCCTCAGCCTCCCTAGTAGCTGGGATCACAGGTGCATACCACCACACCCAACTAATTTGTTTTTGTATTTTTAGTAGAGACGGGGTTTTACCACGTTGCCAGGCTGGTCTCAAACTCCTGACCTCAGGTGATCCACCTACCTTGGCATCCCAGAATGCTGAGATTACAGGTGTGAGCCACCGTACCTGGCCAGGAGTGGATTATTTTTATGGTTCCCCTTTTTAGACCATATAGGGTAACTTCCTGATGTTGCCATGGCATTTGTAAACTGTCATGGCATTGGTGGGAGTGTAGCATTGAGGACAACCAGAGGTCACTCGTGTCACCATCTTGGTTTCGGTGGGTTTTGGCTGAATTCTTTACTGCAACCCATTTTATCAACAAGGTCTTTATGACCTGTGTCTTGTGCTGATCTCCTCTCTCACCCTGTGACTTAGAATGCCTTAACCATCTAGGAACGCAGCTCAGCAGGTCTCAGCCTCATTTTACCCAGCTTCTATTTAAGATCGAGTTGTTCTCATTCAAACACCTCTGACAGTATTGCTGCTTTCTCTAAGGTTCCTGAAAGGGAGAGAGGAAATCTTAGATTTGTCATTGCTGGGAACCACTGCAAGTATTCAGGAAGTATTCACTACTTCCAACCTCATAATCCTGCAGTCATTTGGCACCTGTGAGTCAGGTGCGGGGTGGGGGGAGCTGGGCAGTGCAGAAGACAGTGGCCTGCCCCGTGCATTCTGGAGCATTCAATCTGGTGGGGAAACGTGTAGTAAGTAGGAGATGTTTACTCTGTAAGAAGGTATAAGGTCTGGGAAAGAATTAAGTGGAATAAGGGGAATGGGGAGGCAGGGGGTGTGATTGGGGCAGCCTTGATGATGTGTGATGAGCACGTTCTGTAGTTGGCCTCGCCTCTTTCTAAACTTCCACTTTTCACTCTCAACTGCAACTGGTTCTTTTTTATTTTATAAAAACTTTGTTAGAATTAGGTTTATATATTTCCTTGTTGAATTAACAGAATAATTTTATTTAACATCACTCTCTAGTGTGACTGAAAGCCTCTAATCCTTTACTATTATTTGTTTATGGGCATATTTCTTTTTACAGCTATGATAATTATTTCATTTTGTGTGGTTTCTCAAAAATACATGTGTTTCTGATCTCAGAGAGTTCCTGTACTAGAGCCCTTCAGATTTGGTGCTAATATCATGAAGTAAGAATTTAAGACAAATCTTGAGATGTTAGAGGAAAGCCAATCTAAGAACAAAGATTAATTAGTAATAAATAATTAAATTGTTAATTAATTCCAAGTTGACATTTAAGTTGAGGTGTGGAGGTGAAGGAGACAGTTGGATAAATAAGTCTGGAAGTAAGGAGAAAGATCTGGCAATAGATATAATTTTGGATTTTGTTTTTTTGTTTTTGTTTTTGTGTTTTGTTTTTTTTTGAGATGGAGTCTCGCTCTGTCACCCAGGCTGGAGTGCAGTGGTGTGATCTCGGCTCACTGCAAGTTCTGCCTCCTGGGTTCATGCCATTCTCCTGCCTCAGCCTCCCAAGTAGCTGGGACTACAGGTGCCCACCACATGCCCGGCGAATTTTTTTTTGTATTTTTAGTAGAGACAGGGTTTCACCGTGTTAGCCAAGATGGTCTCGATCTCCCGACCTCGTGATCCACCTGCCTCGGCCTCCCAAAGTGCTGGGATTACAGGTGTGAGCCACCGTGCCCAGCCTATAATTTTGGATTTTATAGTTGTGTTTTGATAGCAATTGTTGATATCACCAAAATAATTCATCAGTGAGCTCCCTGACAACTCCCCGACTTTTCTTTTTAAAGAAACAGGGTCCACTGGATGCGGTGGCTCACACCTGTAATCCCAGCATTTTGGGAGGCTGAGGCGGGTGGATCACCTGAAGTGGGGGGTTCGAGACCAGCCTGACCAACATGGAGAAACCGCATCTCTACTAAAAATACTCAATTAGCTGGGCGTGGTGGCGTGCGCCTGTAATCCCAACTACTTGGGAGGCTGAGGCAGGAGAATCACTTGAACCCAGGAGGCGGAGGTTGCAGTGAGCCGAGATTGCACCATTGCACTCCAGCCTGGACAACAAGAGTGAAACTCCATCTCAAAAAAAAAAAACAAAGAAAAAAAGAAAAAGAAAAGAAAAGAAACAAAGAAACAGGGTCTTATGTTGTCTGGGATGGACTAGAACTCCTGGGCTCAAGTTATCCTCCTGCCTCAGTCTCCTAATTAGCTGGGGCTACAGGCACATGCCACCATGCCCAGCTTTGAGCCACTCCCAACTATCAGGTTGCAAAATATTTAAATGTTACATACAGAGGTGCAAGGGAGATCTATATATAAATAGCACGATATAAATTGCTTGAATCTTTCTTTTTAGAGTTTTGTTTGGATGTGGCTTCAGAGCAGGGATTAGTCAATTCATTTTTACTTTTTTTTTTTTTGGTGGATTCTCACTCTGTCGCCCAGGCTGGAGTGCAGTGTCACGATCTCAGCTCACTGCAGCCTCTGCCTCCCAGGTTCAAGCAATTCTCTTGCCTCAGCCTTCTGAGTAGCTGGGACTACAGGTGCCTGCCACAACACCCGGCTGATTTTTTTTTTGGTAGAGATAGGCTTTCACCATGTTGGCCAGGCTGGTCTTGAACTCCTGACCCAAGTGATCCACCTGCCTCAGCCTCCCAAAGTGTTGGGATTACAGGCATGAGCCATCGCTCCTGGCCCTTTTTTTACATTTTTAAATTACAGTTTTTATACCTATTCAAAAGTAGAGAAAATAGTACAGTGAACACTAAAATACCCATTCCTCAATTTCTGTGATCATTAAGATTGTCCTACATTTTGTTCTTCTATTCCTTTACCTCCCTTTGCAGGAATATTGTAAAGCAAATCAGTCATCACATCATTTTATCTGTTCAGTGTGCATCCCTGAACAGCATTAACATTTTCTTATACAGCTACTATCTCATCACATCTGACAAAATTACAATGATTTTTTGGTGTCAGCTCATCTGTAACCCTTAGTTGAGTTTCCTCACTCTTTTTTTTTTTTTTTTTTTGAGACAAAGTCTTGCTGTGTCACCCTAGGCTGGAGTGCAATCTCAGCTCACAGCAGCCTCTGCCCCCCGGGCTCTAGCAATTCTCCTAACTCAGCCTCCTGGGTAGCTGGGATTACAGGTGCACGCCACCATGCCCGGCTGATTTTTGTATTTTTAGTAGAGACAGGGTTTCACCATGTTGGCCAGGCTGGTCTCAAACTCCTGACCTCAGGTAATCTGCCCACCTCGTCCTCCCCAATTGCTGTGATTACAGGCGTGAGCCACCGTGCCTGGCCAAGTTTCCTTACTCTTACCTGAACAGTATCTCATTTCCTCATTATCTGAAAAATTTTGCTTTAAATCTGTGTCCAAACAATCTTCATGTGCTAACTTTGGTTGTTATGCCTCTTTTAATCTAAACTGGCCTCTGCTTACTATTTTTATTTCCCATTTCATGAATTCTTTGTGGAAAGTTATTTCTTTTAAAATAGCATGCTCATGAGGTTGAAGGGGTAAAGAACATTGGTTCTTTACCAATGTGGTTGCAGTGTGGATGAAAATTCAACCTGAAATGTGCCTGTTTGCAGCAGCCAGTGGAGGAGGGTTGTTAATTTCACAAGCAGTTAGTGGCAAAAGGCTGCTTCCAAATAGTATTTGCAGGCCAGCTGTGGTGGCTCACACCTGTAATCCCAGCACTTTGGGAGGTCAAGGTGAGCAGATCGCTTGAGGTCAGGAGTTTGAGACCAGCCTGGCCAACATGGTAAAACCCCGTCTCTACTGAAAAGTTCAAAAATTAGCCAGGCGTGGTGGCGGGCACCTGTAATCTTAGCTACTCAGGAGGCTTAGGCAGGAGAATCACTTGAACCCAGGAGGCGGAGCTTGCAATGAACCAAGATCATGCCACTGCACTCCACCCTGGGTGACAGAGTGAGATTCCGTCTTGGAAAAAAACAAAACAAAACAAAACAAAAACAAATAGTATTCAGGTTGTGTTCTTTATTGTCTATAATTTTTTTCTCTTCTTCCTAAGAATATTGAAAAACAAAGTTTAATCTTTTAAGATCTTAGAGTTATTAAGATTGTCTTAGGATCAGGACACTTAAATCTGCCAAAATCTGGTTGGTAATGATTGGTCATTTATTTTTATTATTATTTTTTTAATTTTTAACATTTTTATTTCTCAGCCTTGGGATTCTGATATGTAAAAATGCAAGTATCTTCAAAGATAGAAAACATATACAGATATCATTAAGATGGCAGAACTCGGTATATACAATCATGGAGCAGTGCCTTCTACCAGCCCTCCAGCTAACTGCAGCTGCAAGCATGATTCTCATGCTGTCTTGTACTTAGTGTTCAACCAGTGACCCAGCTTCCTCAATCATGGGGAAGGGCCATCAGCAAATGGCACTCAGGCATGGGGGCTTGAGAAAAGATCCCACACACTCACGGCCATGTTAGACATTTCATGAAAGGATTAGGTGTGTTACCCCCGGCTTTCTCCGCCAGAGTTTATTGAGACTGATAATAAAGTAAATGCATTATAAGCCACATATACAAGTTGTGGAGTCAAGGAAACAGAGTGACTTTTCTGTGTGTCCTATTTTATAGGCTTTAATTAAATTATTTGTGGCCTTGGATTGGGGGCAGGATTTGGTTATTATTTTTTATTGTACTTTAAGTTCTGGGGTACATGTGCAGAACGTGCAGGTTTGTTACACGTGCCATGGTGGTTTGCTGCACCCATCAGCCCATCATCTACATTAGGTATTTCTCCTAATGCTGTCCCTCCCCTAACCCTGCATTCCCCGACAGGCCCTGGTGTGTGATGTTCCCCTCTGTGTCCATGTGTTCTCATTGTTCAACTCCCACTTATGAGTGAGAATATGCAGTTTTTGGTTTTCTGTTCTTGTGTTAGTTTGCTGAGAATGATGGTTTCCAGCTTCATCCATGTTCCTACAAAGGACATGAACTCATCCTTTTTTATGTCTGCATAGTATTTCGTAGTGTATATGTGCCACATTTTCTTTATCCAGTCTGTGATTGTTGGACATTTAGGTTGGTTCCAAGCTTTTGCTATTGTGAATAGTGCCTTGATAAACATACATGTGCATGTGTCTTTATGGTAGAATGATTTATAATCCTTTGGGTATATACCCAGTAATGGGATTGCTGGGTCAAATGTTATTTCTGGTTCTAGATCCTTGAGGAATCATTACACTGTCTTCCACAATGATTGAACTAATTTACACTCCCACCAAAAGTATAAAAGTATTCCTATTTCTCCACATCCTCTCCAGCATCTGTTGTTTCCTGACTTTTTATTGTTTGCCATTTTAACTGACGTGAGATGGTATCTCATTGTTTTTGATTTGCATTTCTCTAATGACCAGTGATGAGCATTTTTTCATGTTTGTTAGCTGCATAAATGTTATATTTTAGATTATTCCTGCTTTCTCTTGTGGACATTTAGTGCATTAGTCATTTAGTGCTATAAATTTCCCTCTAAACACTGCTTTAAACGTGTCCCAGAGATTCTGATATGTTGTGTCTTTGTTCTTACTGGTTTCAAAGGACATCTTTATTTCTGCCTTAATTTCGTTATTTACCCAGTTCTCATTCAGGAGCAGGTTGTTCAGTTTCCATGTAGTTGGTGTGGTTTTGAGTGAGTTTCTTAATTTTGAGTTCTAATTTAATTGCACTATGCAATGAGAGCCTGTTTGTTATTATTTCCATTCTTTTGCATTTGCTGAGGAGTGTTTTACTTCTAATTATGTGGTCAATTTTAGAATAAGTGTGATGTGGTGCTGAGAAGAATGTATATTCTGTGGATTTGGGGTGGAGAATTCTGTAGATGTCTATTAAGTACGCTTGGTCCAGAACTGACTTCAAGTCCTTAATACCCTTGTTAATTTTCTGTCTCATTGATCTGTCTAATAATGGGTCATTTATACTTGCCTTTGCTTTAAGCCTGCTTCAATAGTTAGTAAATATGTTTCTAGAGTTTTTGCAATTTAAAAAAATTGAACTGCACCTTGCTTTGGATTGTACTAAAATCTGATTTCAACACAAGCATAGTCTCCTGAATTGCTTTGGTTTTGTTCAGCTGAAGCCTTGGGGAGCACTGAAGCCAAGGCTCTACTGTACCAAAAATTTGAAGGCCATGCGAATGATCTGTATGTGGAAGGGCTACCAGAAAACATTCCTTTCAGAAGTCCCTCGTGGTATGGAATCCCAAGGCTGGAAAACATCATTCAAGTGGGCAATCAAATTAAATTTCTTATTAAAAGGTAAGATGATAATCTGCAGAAACAAATTCAGTGTCTTCCCTAAGGAGAGATTAATTCGATGAGGAAGGGCCTTTTGTCCCCCTCTCATTATGACTTCCTTATATTTACAATTAACATTCAGATTCACTTATTGAACAAACATGTATTTAGTATAAGTATCAGATGCGCAAAATTGGGTCTAGCAAGAACCCTGTCCTTGGGAAGCTTAATATTATGAAAAATGCAATGAAGAGTTATTGAGCATTTTTAGGGGAGAAGGCAAGGATGGCATACCCAGATCAGTCATTTGTGCATCCAGAAGGGAGGGAACGTGTTCCAAATATGAGTAAAGGCAGGGAGATGTCAAATATGCCCACATATTCACATACCTCACCCATTCTGTGTGGAGTGAGGAGTGCCATGTGGGCATGGTGGGATTGCATAGATAGACTTGCGTGGCCAAATGGAGGAAGGTCTTAGATCCTGCAAAAGCAGTGGCAGTCATTAAATGGTCTCATAGCAGTTCCCTCTTAAAATAATTTGGATCTGCCCTTTAGAAAGGTTATTCTGGCTTAATTTTGAAGGGTAATACATGGGTAGTTTGAGTGTTGGAGGTAGGAACAGAAGGCCTCTCTACTCATGAAAGGAATGTTGAAGTGGGTTGAGTCTTGCTTACTGATTGAGGTTGTGCATCTGTGTATATTCATTGGGACTGAGTTATATATGGAGAGGAAAGGTTTAAGATGATACAGCAAGCTGCTTCTGGCTCTGCTGTGAGACAGTTCATCTAAGATTCAGAAACAGAATTGAGCTGGTTTGGGGGAAAAGTGACTTTTGTATATTTATCTTAAAAAAAGATGACTTCGGAGACATCCAGCTGGTCTCACCTGAATGTCTGAAAATTGCTATTTTCAAAATTCAAGTCACCAAAATGATTATTTTCACTATAAAATGAAGGCAGAATGGATTATGTTTAAAAATTGACCAGGCACAGTGGCTTCCGCTTGTAATCCCAGCATTTCGGGAGGCTGAGGCGGGTGGATCACCTGAGGTCAGGAGTTCGAGACCAGCCTTGCCAACATTGCAAAACCCCGTGTCTACTAAAAATACAAAAATTAGCCAGATGTGGTGGCGCGCACTTGTGGTTCCAGCTACTTGGGAGGCTGAGGCAGGATAATTGCTTGAACATGGGAGGCGGAAGTTGCAGTGAGTCAAGATCGCACCACTGTACTCCAGCCTGGACAACAGGACGAGACTCTGTCTCAAATAATAATAATAATAATAATAATAATAATTAGCAGTGCACAGCTGTGTGAGAAAGGCCTGTAAATTTCTTCTAAATGCTTTATTATAATATTAATATCAACATGTACTTATGGTCCAGAACTTCTTATGCGCAATACAACTGTGGTTACTCAGCCAAGCACAAATACAACAGGTAAAATAGTTGTGAAATCCTTTTAAAAAGCACAGATTAATCTTGAAGCTTTTAAAAATTAATCTTTTAAAATGATGGAACTGCTCCTTCCTTCACCTCCCCAAAAAATCTTTTGCAGAAGCTCAATACAGGCACTCCTTGATTTATCAATATGCACATATGCAGTGTAGGGATAACTGAAGCTTTTTTTCTTTCTTCCTTTTTTTGATACAGAGTCTCACTCTGTCACCCAGGCTGGAGTGCAGTGGTGTGATCTCGGCTCACTGCAACCAGGCTCAAGCAATTCTCCTTCCTCAGCCTCCTGAGTAGCTGGGATTACAGGCGTGCGCCACCACGCCTGGCTAAGTTTTGTATTTTGTGTAGAGACAAGGTTTCACCATTTTGGCCAGGCTGGTCTCAAACTCCTAGGCTCAGGTGATCTTCTGCCTGAGCCTCCCAAAGTGCTGGGATTATAGATGTGAGTCACCACACCCGCCATTAAGCTTTGAACTTTGGCCAGTGGTATCCAAGAGAAATACAATGTGTGCTGCAAATGCAAGCCACATACATAATTTTACATTTTCAAGTTCAACCTGAAATCATTATAAATAAATACACAATGAAGTATTTCACATTCTTTACTTCATTTGCATATGTTCTTTTTGTTGAGAATTGATGTGTCTTTCATACTCACAGCATATTTCAGTTTCAAGTAGCCACACAACTGTTCAGGGATAGCAGTTACTGTCCGCATTTGGACCTTAATGTTTATTCATATGAGCCCTGTTCCTAAAATGGCAAATACTGTAACTCTGGCCTGCACACGAATATCACAGCCTAATAGGAAAGATCTAAGAAGTCCCCATTGAACAAATAATGTTCTGTTCTTTTTTTCTTCTTCTTCTTCTTTTTTTGAGACGAAGTTTTGCTCTTGTTTCCCAGGCTGGAGTACAATGGTGCAATCTTGGCTCACTGCAACCTCCACCTCCTGGGTTCAAGCAATTCTCCTGCCTCAGCCTCCCAAGTACCTGGGATTACAGGCCTGTGCCACCATGCCTAACTAATTTTTGTATTTTTAGTAGAGGCAGGGTTTCGCCATGTTAGCCGGGCTGATCTCGGACCCCTGACCTCAGGTGATCTGCCCACCTCGGCCTCCCAAAGTGTTAGGATTACAGGTGTGACCCACCGTGCCCAGCCTATTTTCTTTGTTAGAGCTCTTTATTAGAGCTTTCTTTCTTTCCCATCTTTTTGTTTGCCATTTTGCACCGTCAGAGTAAGTGACCACAATTTGTAGATTATCTACCACCTTAGGAACTTAAGTTGCCAAGAACCAATAACTAGCCATTTAGTATGAAGTTTTGTATTGTCAGGAAATAAGTGTTGGGAATCAAGTATGAATTATGTGTGCATATTAGGTGTTTACAAATTTGTGCAGTTAATCATTCTCATTAATACTACAGTGAATAAATGTTCTCAAGTTGGGTTAATGGGTGTGTCCTAAAATGCTGCTCCTTCAGCTCTCACAGTACCTTGGGGCAATTAGTGAAGGTCAGTCAGTGTGCCAAATAGATTTTGTGTGGATTATGGCATGGAAAGTGGTTGAGAAATTCTGTAGTAGGGTAAGAAAATAATCCTTGTCCAGGAGTCCTGCAGTGGAGAAGACAAAACTCAGTGCTTAACTCATAGGTTAAGCATGTTTTTTCTTTCTTTCTTTCTTTCTTTTTTTTTTTGAGACAGAGTCTTGCTTTGTTGCCCAGGCTGGAGTGCAGTGGCATGATTTTTGCTCACTGTAACCTTCACCTCCTGGGTTCAAGCAGTTCTCCTGCCTCAGCCTCCCAGTACCTGGAATTACAGGTGCACACCACCATGCTGGCTAATTTTTGTGTTTTTAGAAGAGATGGGGTTTCACCGTGTTGGCCCGGCTGGTCTTGAACTCCTGACCTTGTGATCAGCCTGCCTTAGCCTCCCGAAGTGCTGAGATTACAGGTGTGAACCACTGTGCCTGGCCCTCAGCATGCTTTTGATTTAGCCAAAGAATCAAAGCATTGGTGAAGAATTGAAGATTGGAAGTTACACATTTTTTGCTAAGGGAAGTAATAGAGAAAGAAAAATATTCCTGGAGGTAAATCTTCAATTTGGATTAATGTGAACATGAAGAAACCTGTAGAAACCTTCATTTCTCAAGACAAAGCTTAAATTCAAGGTTGTGAGGAATACAGTCACTGCTTTTGTTAGGGGCAGTTGTGACAGTGATTGCAGAAACTGAGACTGCAAAGCCTGTATTATATAAAGAATGTGCAAGCGCCATAGAAGACACTGCAAGGATTGGTGCTGGAGCAGTGCTGGACCTGCCATCATCACCAGAGTGCAGCAGAGAGAATCTCCTCTCTTGCCATCACTAACAGCACTTGACTTTGTCCCACTCCTAAAAGATCTTGGAAGGAATTAAAGGTGCTTGGTGGTTTCTCATTCCAACATAACCTTACTTGGCCTGACCATGAACCATGCATTAGTCTTTGGACAGGGCAATTCAAATCACAGACCACATAACAAAAGAATTTTGTGGCCATCAGAACTGTCTCCTTAAACACACCATGGGTGCGCTGTGTCCTCAGCTTGGTGAAAGGTAGATGTCACACGCGAGAAGGTGGTGGAGCCAGGCACGTGATGGAGCCTCGAAGAGTGGGAGGTGGCAGCTGGCTCTGTGAGGAGGGTGTGAAGTCCTCCCTAGGAGGAGCAGACGCCAGAAAAGGAGGTGAGGGTGGGCAGAAGAGGAGGCTGAGCAGCAAGTGAATAGACGCGCTCGACCTCAGAGGAGGAGAGTCCCGTGTCTTTATTGGTAATATTCAAATGTGGTTGATACTGGAGTTATTTTCTGTGGCTGAATGGTTCAACTACTCTGAAATCCATGGGGCAAAAAAAAAAAAAAACAAAAAAAAACTCATACTAAAAACCCTTGAGATGCTAAGTTTTAAAGTAAAGGAAATGTTACAAGATTTTCTGAAACCACCAACCTTTAGCAATATTTTCAGACCTTCTCCAACATTTTCCACTGCCTTTGTCAGCAATCAGAGATGACCTTCACACTGAGGCAATCTTCCACTTCCGTTACCCTTTTCCTTTTCTCACTCTTTCTCTCCTTTCCTCATCCAGTAACTCCAGTCGGACTCCATTGTCTCCAAGTCGACTTTCGTCCTCATCCACAACTCCTCCACACAAGCCCTGAACACGTGTCCATGTAAGTGACATCCTTTATGTCTTTATTTTTATATTTATTTTGTTTTGTTTTGTTTTATTTTATTTTATTTTATATTTTATTTTATTTTAATTTTTATTTTATTTTATTTTAATTTCGAGATGGAGTCTCCCTCTGTTGCCCTGGCTGGAGTGCAGTGGCACAATCTTGGCTTACTGCAACCTCCACCTCCCGGGTTCCAGCATTTCTCTGCCTCAGCCTCCTGAGTAGCTGGGATTACAGTCACCCACGACCACACCTGGCTAATTTTTGTAATTTTAGTAGAGACGGGGTTTCACCATGTTGGCCAGGCTGGTCTTGAACTCTTGACCTCGTGATCCACCCGCCTCAGCCTCCCAAAGTGCTGGGATTACAGGCGTGAGCCACCGTGCCTGGCCCATGATTTACTATTTATAAGAACATGGGCGTACTACTTGTGTAACACTTATCCCTGTATTTTAGATGGGAGTTGCTGAGGTTTGGTGACTACATCTGGCCTCTCAGGGAAATGGCCAAGTTGTTCACATCTCACCTGTATAATGTGAAGTTGTTTGTCAGCTTCATTGGTTACTACTGTGAAATGATTTATAAAGGGAAATTTTTGTTTTTATTTTTTTATTTTTAGTAGAGACAGGGTTTCACCGTGTTAACCAGGATGATCTCGGTCTCCTGACCTCATGACATGCCTGCTTCGGCCTCCCAAAGTGCTGGGATTACAGGCGTGAGCTACCGCGTCTGGCCATAGTAAGGGAAATTTTTTATAAAAAGAATAGATTTAGGCTGAGCTCAGTGGCTCACATCTGTAATCCTAGCACTTTGGGAGGCCAAGGTGGGTGGATTGCCTGAGCTCAGGAGTTTGAGACCACCCTCGGCAACATGGTGAAACCCCGTCTCTACTAAAATACAAAAAAACAAAACAAAACAAAAAAATTAGCTGGGCATAGTGGTGGGTGCCTGTAGTCCCAGCTACTGGGGAGGCTGAGGCATGAGAATTGCTTGAGCCTGGGAGGCGGAGGTTGCAGTGAGCTGACATCACGCCATTGCCAGCCTGGGCAACAGGGCAAGACTCTGTTAGTAAAATATGTCTAGTACCAGATGCTTTTTGGTCTCCTAATGACCTATCAAACTGCAGGTTTTTTGGCTTTGTAATATATTCAGTTCCACATTTATTCAAGAGGACTTTTTATATGTTCATTATGTGCCAAGTACTGGGTGGCACACTAGGTGACAGAGATGAACAAATCTCTGATCCCAGGATTTCACAGTGGATGTTGGAATTTAGTGCCATTTAGCTTCATTCAATTCTGCAGTAGTCCCAAGATTTTCCAAGATCATCCTGTCCTCCAGTGTCCTGTTGATTCAACTTCAGAATATATCCCGGAGTCTGTCCCTCTTCATTCCTCACTGCTGCCACCCTGGACCCATCTGCCATCATCTCTCACCTGATTTATCTCAGTAGTCTCCTAACTGGTTTTCTTGTTTCCATGCTTGCCTCCTTCAGTCTATTCTTTTTTTTTTTCTTTTTGAGACAGAGTCTTGCTCTCTCGCCAAGGCTGGAGTACAATGGTGTGATCTCTGCTCATTGTAACCTCCGCCTCCCAGGTTCAAGCGATTCTCCTGCCTCAGCCTCCCTAGTAGCTGAGATTACAGGCACGAACCACCATTCCCGGCTAATTTTTTGTTGTATTTTTAGTAGAGACAGGGTTTCGCCATGTTGGCCAGACTGGTCTTGAACTCCTGGCCTCAAGTGATCCGTCTGCCTCGGCCTCCCAAAGCATTGGGATTACAGGTGTGAGCCACCGCATCCAGCCTGTCTACTGTCAGTACAACAGCTAGAACAGTCCTTTTTCAGTGGAATTTAGATCATGTTTACCCCTCTGTTCAAACTCTCCAGTGGCTTTCTGTTTTCTACATGATCTTGCCCCCTACTACCTGTCTCACTGTGCTTCCTGCTATTCTCCTGCTCTTACTCCTCTGTATAAACACTGAGCTCATGGCGTTTCCTTTAACATGCCAGGCATGCTTGACCCTGTCCTGTCTCTGGGCCTTGCTGTTCCCTCTGCCTGGAACATTCTTCCCCTAGTGTCTGCATGGCTCACTGTCTCACTGCTTTGGATTGAGGCTCAAAAATCACCTTATCAAAAGTGCCTCCAGGGTGCTCTGCGTAAAATATATCCTCAACTCATTTCCTATTTGATGTCTGACTCCCCGACTCTTCTTCGCTAAAACGTAAGCTCCATAAGGAAAGGGATTTTGTCTGTTTTGTTCTGTTGTATCCCTAAATACCTAGAAGGTGCTCAGTAAATATTTGTTGGTTGAATGACTAAATCAGCCTATTATTGAATCAGTCAATGTCCTCTGTAGGAGGGACTTCTCATACCAGTGGTGCATATCTATATGTTAGCTGGTGTAGGGAGGGACGTGGTCAGAATGGCTCTGTCTGTGTGGAATAGTTTTGTGTAGCATAATCGCAGCAGGCTCCTATTGGGGTTAAGCCACAGTTTTAGCCTTATTAGTATCACTCTTTAATCATAAAGTCAGAGGATGTTAAAATTGAAAGGGATTTGAGAGACTATTCAGTTCGCTTTCTCATTATTGATGTGAGAATAACAGAGCCTAGCAAAAGTAAGTTAATTACTCACAATTGTAAAGCTGTGCAGGTCAATCTGAAATTAGGCTTCTGATATCACTCTGTAGTCTTTCCTACATGTGTTCTCCCGTGGCTGAGACAGTTCATGGGCTTTCAGGTTTGACAATTTTCTCTCCAGTCTCTAAACAGGAGCTTTTATCTGGACGTTCTAGGTTAGCCTAGATGGACGATGACCCTGTGAGGTGTGGAAAGTCCCAAAGGTTGACCACTGTGAATAGGAACTACCCTAGATGTGTCAGGAGCACCGCAGGCACGCTCACTCCTCCATTTGCTGGAGCCGTGTAGGGTGGAAGGAAACCCAAATCAACACCATTTGCTGTTTCAGTTCTTTTATTGCATGTGACAGTCCAGTGTGCCTCCATTTAAATTCAGATTTTTTGATGAATGGTCAGACCAGCTACAAGCCCTTTGGGCCAGAAGTCTTGATCTTGCCAACTGTTCATATTCTTTTCTCTTTTCTTTCCTTTCCTTTCCTTTCCTTTCCTTTTCTTTCTTTATTTCTTTCCTTCTTTCCTTTCTTTTTTTCTTTTAGATGGAGTTTTACTCTTGTTGCCCATGCTGGAGTGCAATGGTGTGATCTTGGCTCACTGCAACCTCTGCCTCCCGGATTCAAGTGATTCTCCTTCCTCAGCCTCCCGAGTAGCTGGGAATACAGGTGTGTACCACCACGCCCGGCTAATTTTTGTATTTTTTAAGTAGAGATGGGGTTTTACCATGTTGGCCTCGAACCCCTGACCTCATGTGATCTGCCTACCTCAGCTTCCCAAAGTGCTGGGATTACAGGCATGAACCACTGCGCCCAGCCAATAACAGACATTTTTTGAGCCCCTGCCAAGTGCCAGGCACAGATCTAGGTGCTGGGAACTAAGGGGAGAATGAGTAAGACAGTCTCTGTTCTCGGGGAGCTTCCGTTCTAGTGGTGGTGTGGTGGTGGAGAAGCAGACTATGTACATGCAACAAATGATATGTTTTCAGACGGTGACAAGTAATTTGAAGAAAATAAATAGAGCTTTGGGAGTTAGAAGGTTTGGGTGTTGGGATGGGTACTGACCTGTTGGGGTGGGCAGTGAAGACCTCTCTGAGGAGGTGACATTTGAGCTGAGGCAGCTCACTGGGCAAGAGTGGTTGTGATGGGTAGAACATCAAGTGCAGGGACCTGAGATGTGAATGGACTTGGCACGGTGTTTAAGCACCATAAAGATGGTCAGTGTGGCTGGAGCATAGTGGATCCTGGAGAAGCAAGTAATACTCAGATGAGGATGGAGCACCTTCTAGGCTATGGAAAGGAATCTGGATAATTCCAATGGGGCAAGAAGCACTGCAATTAAATCAGGGGTCGGCAAACTATGTCCCATGGGTCAAATCTGGCCTGATGCCTTTTTTTATGAATAAACCATATTGGAACACAGTCTCACCCATGGGTTTACATGTTGTCCATGGCTGTTTTTAATGTTACAAGAGCAGAGTTGAGTAGTTTCAACAGAGAACATATGGCCCAGAAGCCTAAAATATTTACTGTCTGGTTTTTATAGAAAAAGTTTACTGACCCCTGAATAAAATCTAAGTTTTGAGGAGGAGACACTCTGGGTACTATTGGCATGGTGTACCCAGGTATACTTTTGTCTCTTACCATTCTCAGACTAGGTACTACTCTGTGAATGAATGGTAAGAGACAAGAGTATACCTGAATAGTTCAGATAAGAAATAACTAGATGTTTGCTGGGCGCGGTGGCTCACGCCTGCAATCCTAGCACTTTGAGAGGCTGAGGTGGGTGGATCACGAGGTCAGGAGATGGAGACCAGCCTGGCCAACATGATGAAATCCCATCTCTACTAAAAATAGAAAAATTAGCTGGGCATGGTGGTGCACACCTGTATTCCCAGTTCCTTGGGAGGCTGAGGTAGAAGAATTGCTTGAATCCAGGAGGCGGAAGTTGCAGTGAGCCGAGATCGTGCCACTGTACTGCAGCCTGGGTGACAGAACAAGACTCTGTCTTGGAAAAAAAAGAATGAAGAAATAACTAGATGTTGAGCCACCAGAAAACAAAGATCACACTGTTTTTATTCTGTTTAAAAACACCTAGCTATGCTTCATACTCATTAAATATTGTTGAATGAGTGATGAGATGCTGAATAGGAGGTGCCAGTGAATATGAAGGGGAAGTGAGGTTTTGAGAGATATTTAGGAGGTAAATATGATCCACCTGCCTCGGCCTCCCAAAATGCTGGAATTACAGGCCTGAGCCACTGTGCCTGGACAAAGGTAGGTGTTTTTGTTTTTGTTTTTGTTTTTTTAGATGGAGTTTCGCTTTTGTTGCCCAGGCAGGAGTGCAATGGCATGATCTCGGCTCACTGCAACCTCCGCCTCCTGGGTTCAAGTGATTCTCCTGCCTCGGCCTCCCGAGTAGCTGGGATTACGGTCATGTGCCATCACACCTGGCTAATTTTTTGTATTTTTAGTAGAAACGGAGTTTCACCGTGTTAGTCAGGATGGTCTCTATTTGCTGACCTCAGGTGATCTGCCTGCCTCAGGCTCCCAAAGTGCTGGGATTACAGACATGAGCCACTGCGCCCAGCCAAAGGCAGCTTTTTAAAGAGTTGCACAGCACTGCATATGCTACTTAAAATGAGATTATTCTTCTTCATTCTTAGAATGCCAGTTGGTTTTATTCGTTGATAAATTCCCAGTTAGTCATACTCACAAGTGCAACATTGATGATGAGTCTGACATCCCTTCGTAATTTAAGAATCATTAGTATGACTGCCCTATGGAGGCATACTGCTCTCTCTCAGGTTTATTTCAATAATAAAACCTTTGGAAGTTTTAATAATGAAACTTACTTAAGGCCCTTTGCTCAAGAAGTCTGAATCACTGATCACTGCAATTACTCCCATGGCAGCTGTAGAGCAATTTAACAGGATAATAGTGAATAAGATAAATTACACTTCAGATTCTTAATGGATTGATGTGCAAAAGTATGTAAGGGAAGATGGGGGTGGGAGAAGAGCACCTTTCAAATTTCTGCACACAGTAATAATATAGGGAACTGGGCCATTACTGCTAGGGATTAGTCATCTAGTAACTACCTCTGGGGCTCAGTGGTGAGTAGAACATCCTGTTTATTATAGACAACAAATTGGGTTAATTCTCTTGTTTGTGTGCCTCTGTGGAGGGGGTGGAAATTCTAGGTGATCTGCTAATTGTCTGATTTAGAATACTCCCCTTTCTACTAAAGAATTAGTATCTTTGGTGTGAAAATAGGGAGGCAGACCAGTTTTACAAATAGCTACTGGCCAGGAGAATAAGTTTCTGCCAAGTGAGTGGTTAAAAAAAGGCAGACTGGAAAAATAACTGTGGGATGGTGGTAAGTATTTCTTTATTTACAAGGCTAACGTAAGTTCTCTCCATGTGTTGGGTTTAGAAGAGGGGATGGATTGGTTAAGAAGTGAGTACTATGCTTGCCTTGAGTGTCCCTTGATTTGTGTTTAGGGGAGAAAAAGTGAGGATGTGGTTATATGGGTAGGGAGTGGGCCCAGGGAAGGGGCCCAAGGAAGGAAATTCAGTAGACTTGACTGCAGTTCCATCCTTATGGACATTCCTTGGCACCTGGTCACATTATGGATGTCTCACCATCTGCTGGGTATTGATTTTTCTTTTTTTTTTTTTTTTAAGACAGAGTTTCACTCTTGTTGCTTAGGCTGGAGTGCAATGGCACAATCTTGGCTCACCGCAACCTCCACCTCCTGGATTCAAGTGATTCTCCTGCCTCAGCCTCCTGAGTAGCTGGGATTACAAGCATGCGCCACCACACCCAGCTAATTTTGTATTTTTTCTAGAGACAGTGTTTCTCAGTGTTGGTCAGACTGGTCTCTAACTCTCAACCTCAGGTGATCCGTCCGCCTCAGCCTCCCAAAGTGCTAGGATTGCAGACATGAGCCACCTCGCCTAGCCAATCACGATTTTAAAAAACCACCATAGCCTAGTTAATGATGTTTAATAGCTCATCACCACGAATCATTGTGCACACTCGCTATATCAGAGACTCTAAACTACCCAATTTTTTTTTTTTTTTTTAGATTGAGTTTTGCTCTATTGCCCAACCTGGAGTACAGTGGCACAATCTCCGCTCACTGCAACCTCTGCCTCCTGGGTTCAAGGGATTCTCATGCCTCAACTTCCCAAGCAGCTGGGATTACAGGTATCCACCACCACACCCAGCTAATTATTGTATTTTTTAGTAGAGATGGGGTTTTACATTGTCAGCCAGGCTGGTCTCAAACTCCTGACCTCAAGTAATCTGCCCGCCTCAGCCTCCCAAAGTGCTGGGATTATAGGTGTGAGCCACCATGCCCAGCCTAAACTGCCCAATTTTAAAGGGATAATTGGGAAAACAATTGTTTAAAAAGGAAATGAAGGAGTTGCCATGACTGCGGTTAGCAGTGTGAAGACCCTAGAAAACCTGTGTGAACTCCTGGGGGTTCACAGTCTACTGCCCGTTCAAGAGCCTTAGAAAACCAGGAGCCTTAGGAGACCAGGTTCTGAAAGCTTCCCAGGGCTGTATAAACTTCTACATTAAGTTCCAGGATGCCCGATGAGTAGTCCCACATTTCCACAGTAGACACGCTATTGCTGCCTCCTTCCTTATCATGAAAAGAGCAGAAGATGCAGATAATACATGAAGCAGGAAGACAAAGGGGAGACACTGAACTTGTCACCTACCTTTGGATGCCGCTCATGCCTCATGTTTCCCATTGAGCCTCACTTATCAGTGACACAGGGAATGGTCCCTTTGCTCTCCACTTTCCCTGTGGCTGCCTGGAGGTAGGGGAGGCAGGTCATGCCACTTGCCAACATTATGTTGCTGTGGATTCGTTGGAGCGACAGGAACAGGAAATTTTCCTGGTGGTGTATGTGTCACTGGGGCTCACAGGGGTACTTTTTAATCTTCTCACTGGCCTCTGTGATTCTGTGACCCTGGTTATTACATGTTCAGAAAGTGTCAGCTTATTTGAAAGTGATACTCTTATTTTTTATTTAAACATTGCCAAAAACCATCACACTTTTTTTTTAATTGAAACACTTTCGTATTTTTTATTTTTTGGAGACAAGAGTCTTGCTTTTTGATATAGACATGAAGGGACTCATAGTCCTTCCCCTACAGTATGTCTTTAATAACATATCAATGAAGGGTCGTGTCTGAATGAATTATAGAAGTTCAGTACCTAAAAAAGGAAGGTCCCAGAAACCGGGCTTTGGTTTATTTCTACTACTACACTTGCTATTGAAACCAAACAGACAACTTTATTTCTCTTGGATTCAGCTTTCTCATGTGTCAGAATGGGAGCGGAAGGGAGGCATTGGGATAAGTGTCATTCCACCGTCTGTACTTCTAATCTGGCTAACACACGTGTGCAAAATACTTAGATTTGTTGACAGCAGTTTCCTGGAATGCTGTCTTGAACGATTCTGAGGAGGTTTAGCAAGAAAGAGTGTTTCAGTTGATTGGGTGTATCTGTCATGGAGAAGGAAGTAAGGAGTGGGGAGCACTTGCAGCATTCCCAGGCATTCCTGTCCGTTATCTCAATACCTGATGCTGATGTTTCCTGTCCCTTATGAGGAATCCTGACTACTCTGTGTCTGATGACTTGAACTTACTGAGTACTGCTTAGTTGCATCATAGACACCACCTGTCTTTGAAGAGCTACCCTGCCTCTTGATGAGAATGCAAAGGCTGCTAGGGGCCACTGCTGTACGGAATGGCCTTCGGTCATCTCTGCTTAGAACACAGAGGTCATTTTGACTGATAACATAACTCTCCTTTTGATTGAAAGTGTTAAAATGGGCCGGGCACGATGGCTCATGCCTGTAATCCCAGCACTTTGGGAGGCTGAGGCAGATGGATCACTTGAGGTCAGGAGATTGAGACCATCCTGGCTAACATGGTGAAACCTCATCTCTACTAAAAATACAAAAAAGCTGAGTGTGGTGACGTGTGACTGTAGTCCCAGCTACTTGGGAGGCTGAGGCAAGAGAATCACTTGAACCCAGGAGGTGGAGATTACAGTGAGCTGAGATCACACCACTGCATTCTAGCCTGGGCTAGAGAGCAAGACTCCATCTCAAAGAAAAAAAAAAAAAAAAAAGTGTTAAAATATTCCTCCTGAAAGTACTTATCTTTTAGGCTTGTTCTTCAGATTTGCCCAATATCCTAAGCAAAATGCCTTCAATATGAAGTGAATATTGCTCGATTGTAGGGAACTTGTTCATAATGTACTTGAGAATGCAGATACAAATAAAAGAATGTCTGTGTCAAATTTTATCTTCTACAAATTATGTTCTCTTGCACTTTCAGCTCAAGCTCTTGGACTCAGAGGCAGTAAAAGTACCATATTCTGTGTTTGAATCAAACCCCGAGTTCCTGTATGTAGAAGGCTTGCCAGACAGAATTCCCTTTCCAAGCCCTACCTGGTTTGGAATTCCATGACTTGAAAGGATCGTCTGTGGAGTAATAAAACCAAGTTTGTTGTTAAAAAGTAAGTTCCAGGCCGGGTATGGTGGCTCACGCCTGTAATCCCAGCACTTTGGGAGGCCAAGGCAGGTGAATCACCTGAGGTCAGGAGTTCAAGACCAGCCCAACCAACATCTCTACTAAAAATGTTAAAAATTAGCCAGGCATGGTGGCTGGTGCCTGTAATCCCAGCTACTTGGGAGCCTGAAGCAGGAGAATCGCTTGAAGCTGGGAGGCAGAGGCTGCAGTGAGCCAAGATCACAGCACTGTACTCTAGCCTGGGCGACAGAGTGAGACTCTGCCTCAACAACAACAACAACAATATTAAAAAAGTAAGTTCTATTTGCCACTGTAGTCATTTCTGGAATTAAAACAATAAAATGATATTTCTACTGAAATGTTTTTCTAGCTAGAGGTGACAGGCGTGGCTGTAAGTCCTTGATGGAAAAGCCTGGCTCTGAGCTGCAGTCCTGGCACTCTCCATTGCCCCTGCAGTCCCCCATCCTGTACTCAGCTGTCTTAGTCAGTGCAAGAATAGTGACCACTGCCTCCATGGTGTTGAGAGGCACCGTGGTGGCTCACAGTACACCTAAGTACTTGAATGAAGTCTAATTTGCTGGGTTTTAGCTGCTCTGTTATTCGTGGGTCAATCTTGTGAGCGACTAAATATTGATGATTGAGTTTCTTTTCTTTTTTGTTTTTTTGAGACAGAGTTTCACTCTTGTTGCCCAGGCTGGAATGCAATGGCGTAATCTCGACTCATTGCAAACTTTCCCTCCTGGGTTCAAGCGATTCTCTTGCCTCAGCCTCCCAAGTAGCTAGGATTACAGGCATGCACCACCATGCCTGGCTAATTTTTGTGTTTTTAGTAGAGACAGCTAATTTTTCTGTTTCTAGTAGAGACAGGGTTTCACCAAGTTGGTCAGGCTGGTCTCAAACTCCTGACCTCAGGTGACCCACCCACCTCAGCCTCCAAAAGTGCTGGGATTACAGGCATGAGACACTGCACCTGGCCTGATGGGATGGTTGAGTTTCTTATTATATCTACATTTCTGTAGAATTTTAGTGGCTGAAGAAAGTATACTAGTGTTAATTTTCTTTTTCATGAAAGAAGTAATTTACTCTTCATATAATTACTTGCCAGTCATGGGAAGGAAAAGTCAGGGTTTTTGTCCACAATGATAGAAATTATTGTTACATTACAGGATGATTCTGCGAACGCCTTTAGGGAAAAATACTGGTCACATCACGACTGTTTTACTAGCTGTGAGACCACCATTGTACTGGCTACCGTAACATTTCTTGGTTTTCTTTCTAGACCTGAACTAGTTATTTCCTACTCGCCTCCTGGAATGGCTAATAAAATAAACACGAAAGGTAAGAGATTACCTGTACTTCCTATTATATTTCACTGCATTAAGACATCCTTTCTCAGCATTCCTTAAATCACACAGAATCATGGGCCACTCTCTTTGTGGAACTTGCAGTTAGTTTCTTGGCTTTTTAAGGTGTTTTATTTAATGGACCTCTTTTTCCTTTTTTAAAAAAAAAATTTTATTGGAAATGTCACATTTGCAATCCCACTTCATTCATGTTTCCATGGCTTTGTTGAGCCTCCTGTGGAGGATTACACTACAAGTTTAATTCTGCAGGTTCCTTTGAAAAGAGCCAAACTGAATAAATTTTAATACTCTGCTCTTATAAAGCATCTCCTTCTGTATTTTTTCCTACAATATACTAAAGTAATTCTGTGCTTATTTTTCAGCTTTGCAGTCCCCAAAAAGACCATGAAGCCCTGAGAGTAATGGAAAGGTTCCTGAAATTGAGGTCACTGTGGAAGGTAAGGGCCAGTCCTTGGCATGTTTCTGTTGATTCTCCAGTTTAATAGTTATGTCAATTCACTAGCTACATGTGTATACAGATGAAGGTAACCAAATTAGTTTCACGTGTGAACAGCTGCCTGTGATAAAGCTAAATTTCTGAATGTCTTTAATTAATTTAATTTCTGAATGTCTTTAATTAATTAATTAATCAGAGATCTCTCCTCTACATGAGGTGCCATCCTTTCCTGAAGGAGCTCCTTGTAAAGTGCATGAGGTGTTCCTTTTTTTTTTTTTTTTTTTTTTGAGACAGAGTTTCACTCTTGTTGTCTAGGCTGGGGTGCAGTGGCGCTATCTTGGCTCACGGCAACCTCTGCCTCCTGCGTTCAAGCGATTCTTTTGCCTCAGCCTCCCGACTAGCTGGGATTACAGGTGCCCACCACCACACCCAGCTAATTCTGTATTTTTAGTAGAGACAGGGTTTCTCCATGTTGGTCAGGCTGGTCTCGAACTCCTGACCTCAGGTGATCCATCTGCCTCAGCCTCCCAAGGTGCTGGGATTACAGGCATGAACCACTGTGCCTGGCCAAGGTGTTCCTTTTGGTAAAAAGACACACTCCGTGACCACATAGACCTGAGCCTGAATTTATAAAGATTTGAATAAGGTGAACAATGACACTATGTAGAAGGGAGGTTAATTCCAAGGTGACAGGAACTTTATGAAGTAAATTACACTTAAATTAGGCCTTGCTGGAAGAGGAGAATGTCACCAGGGAGAGACAAAGCTACTCCTGATAGAAGGAATAGCATGAGCAAAAGTGCAGATTAAAAAGTCCAGGTAATGATGACAATCTCATTCTAGGGAGCATATTTTATTCCAACTATATCTGGTGTCTCAAAAACTTTAGAGTCAGAAGAAGTCCTGGGACCAGCTGGTTCTAGGGTCACAGTAGTTGTACTCTAAAGCAACTCGTCCATACTGTCTTCAGTTGATACATTGGTGAGGGAAGCAACTGAAGAAGTAATGACCCCAAAGCTTCACCAGGATAGTGAGATGAGAGGCCACCACAAAGACCAAGACGTTCAGAAGGAAAGGCAGGACAGTGAGAAGACAAGCTGTCCTGAAGCCAAGTGACACATGCTTAGGTTGAGAGGTGGAGGAGAAGGTGTTTTATAGCATGGTGACACATTTTGCAAAAGCACTGAGAGCTGCACAAGACAGTGGTGTGAGCCTCCGCAAGGAGAGAGTGCCAGGTCAGCGAGCCCTGGGGGAATACAGTCTCCTTTAAAATATTCTGGACAGAGGAGAGCAGCTAGCAAAGTGAGTCTGATTTCTACTCTTTGTCTCGCCTCCTAACTCTAGTATAAAGTGACATTGCATGTGCTGGTGCTCTGATCTCAGTCTGTGGATATTAGATATTAAGATTGGGGAGAAAATAAAACAGCCAGTTAAAGTGCACCATTTTTACAGGCACTGTCAGTAGCATATAAGAAATAGCATGTTTCTCAAAAGTAAATTAGTTCATAGTAGTCAGTTGGCACATTCAGCATGTACTTCTATGAGATTTTTTTGGTATCTTTAAACTCTTCATTCATTAATCCTGTTAACTCAAAGCTTATTTAATAACATAAGCTCTTGGTTATGAACTAGATGTTAGGAACAATAGAGAAATGTAGAGCTAATGTAATGAGTTAAAAGGATTGGGGCTGTAGGAATAATGTTACCAGGAATAACTTGAGGATTGTTTGCTACTGTAGCTAGCTGTGATTTTCCAAATAGGGAGGTGCCTGTTTTTCTCACATAAAAGTAATTGTGCAGGTAGGCTGAGGCTGACATTGGTTCAGTTGCTCAAACATGGGTAAGACTGGCTTCCCTGTGCTTCTGTTCACTCTCCTTTCTGATGCACGATGACCAAGAGAGCTCCTGTCATCATGTCTCCATCCAATTATAAGTAAAGAAAATGCAGCATGAGCCCTGCCTGCACCCATGGTCAGGAAAAGCAAGAGGCTTTTTTTGAATCCTAGCAGAATTTTGCATAAGCGTCTTGGTTTTAAAAAAGATGAATTTTAAAATAATAAAATAAAGCACAAACTCTGAGGCCAAAGTGATAGGATTTAAATCTGTGCTCTGCCACTTAGGAAAATTACTTAAATTCTCTGTTGTTTAGGTTGCACACCTGTAAAATGGGAGGAGGAAAATAATATTTGACTCATGCTTTTTAAAATTTGAGATGTTACTTCTTTAATAAACAGCTGCTATCACTTCAGAACACTTGCTATTTAGGCAGTTAGGAATTTTTCACTAGAAGGAATGTAAAGAAAGACGATGGGCATTTGTAATGGATTTAACATTCATCATTTGACTGCCTGACTGACCCCCAGAGCTGTGATTTTACTCATGAATTTTTCAGAAGTCCCTTAGCTAGCAATGAGCCTAACCAGCCTCCCACTCTCACCATTCAGTGCTCTTTTGTTCTTCTGTTTCCCCTCAAACTTGTTTACCCTCACAGAGTGATAAAAACTTGCATTTCTTTTCTTTCCTTTTTAGAGACAGGGTCTTGCTCTGTCACTCAGGCTGTAGTGCAGTGGCGTGATCATGGCTCGCTGTAGCTTCAAACTCTTGGGCTCAAGCAATACTCCCACTTCAGCCTCCCAAGTAGCTGGGACTATGGACGTACACCACCATGCAAAGCTAAATTTTTTATTTTTTGTTGTAGAGATGGGATAGTGCTGTGTTTCCCAGGGTGGTCTCAAACTCCTAGCCTCAAGTGATCCTCCTGCCTCAGCCTCCCAAATTGCTGGGATTATAGGCAGGTATGAGCCACCTGTGCCTGGCCCCCTATTTCCTTTTTTTAAATAACAACTTTATTGAAATATAGTTCACATACCATAAATTCATTTATCAAAGTATGCAATTCAGTGGTTTTTATAATATTCACGGAGCTGTGCATCTATCATCACAATCCATTTTAGAAGTTTTCATTACCCTGTAGAGAAATCCACACTTCTTAGCCATTTCTACTCCCCTCATCCCCCTGTGTTCCCATAGGCAACCACTGATCTATTTTCTGTCACTATAGATTTGCCTAATCTGGACCTTTTTTTCCTTCTTTTTTTTGAGACAGAGTCTTGCTCTGTCATCTAGGCTGGAGTGCAATGGTGCAATCTCAGCTCACTGCAATCTCTGCCTCCTGGGTTCAAGCAATTCTTCTGCCTCAGTCTTCTGAGTAGCTGGGATTATGGGCGCCTGCCACCACACCTGGCTAATCATTGTATTTTTAGTAGAGACAGGCTTTCACCATGTTGGTCAGGCTGGTCTCAAACTCCTGACCTCATGATCTGCCTGCCTCGGCCTCCCAAAGTGGGATTACAGGTGTGAGCCACCATACCCGGCTTGGACCTTTTATATAAATAGGATTGTGCAATATGTGATTGTTTGTGGCTGGCTTTTTTTTCCCTCTTAGCACAGTGTTTTCAGAGTTCCTTCCTGTCATAGCATGTGTCACTATTTCGTTCCTTCTATGGCTGAATAATATTCCATGGTAGAGACACACCACATTTTGTTTATTCATCAGTTGATGAACATTTGGGTTGTTTCCATGTATTGGCCACTGTGAATAATGCTGCTGTGAAGATTCATTTAGAAGTTTTTGTGTGGACATATATTTTTATTTCTCTGGGATATATACCTAGGAGAGAAATTGTTGTATTCTATGATACTGTACATTTAGCCTTTTGAGAAACTGTTTTCCAAAGTGGTTACACCAGTCAGGTGCAGTGACTCACACCTGTAATCCCAGCTACATGAGAGGCTGAGGTGGGAGGATCACTTGAGTGTGCAAGTTAAAAGAGACCAGCCTGGGCAAGATAGTGAGATCCTATCTCGATTTTTTAAAAAATCAAATTAAAATGACAAGAAAGAAACACCCAAACAAAGTGGTTAAACCATTTTTTGTTCCCACCAATAATGTATGTGGGTTCCAATTTCTTCACATTTTCACCAGCATTTCTTTTTTTGAGACAGGATCTTGCTGTGTCGCCCAGGCAGGAGTGCAGTAGTGTGATCATGGCTCACTGCAGCCTTGAACTCTCAGACACTTGGGATCCTTTTACCTCAGCCTCTTGAGCAGTTGGGACTACAGTCACAAGCCACCACACTCAGCTAATTTTTTTATTTTTAGTAGAGTCAGGGTTTCACTATGTTACTCAGGCTGGATTTCGAACTCCTGGACCCAAGTGATCCACCTGCCTTGGCCTCCCAAACTGCTGGGATTATAGGAGTGAACCACCATGCCTGGTCCTCTATCTCTTTTCTCTCTTCCTTTTTTCCTTGGTAGATTGAAATGTGTCATGTACCAGCTGTCCATCCAATGACTGCCCATCAGTTCCAAATTCACCCTTCACTGCCTGCTCTGCAAACATAGACGTGGGTTCCTTATATGCTTCCTCTATCAGCTGCTGCATTATTAAATGTTGTCAGTACATTGTGCTAGAGGGACTTTGTAAGAGGCTGTTCTTTCTGATTGTAGCGTGTCAATCTCCACAGCCACTGAGCTTGTCCAGCAGTGGGCTCCTGCCCTGCACGGTGCTCAGCAGCACCCAGTGACCAGCAGTTTCTCTGCACCTGCGTGGGTGGTTTTGTAGTGAGACAGCTGTTCATTAATAGCTTAATCTAGCACCACAGAAGGCGGATTTTCAGCAAATTCCAGACAGCAGATTGCTAGCATGTTCCACCATGTGGTAATGCAGCAATTCTGCCATTGAATTACCCATGACTGTGCCCTCTCCAAGGGTGACTGGATCTCAGCCCTAGTGAGGACTCCCTTCCTTGGTCACTCCATCTCATCGTAGGGACAGTAGGGGCAGTTACTGTTCATTGTATCAGCTGGTCCTATACTTTTTTTTTTTTTTTTTTGAGACAGGATCTCCCTCTGTTGCCCAGGCTAAAGCACAGTGATGAAATCGTAGCCCACTGCAGCCATGACCTCCCTGGCTCAAGCAATACTCCCACCTCAGCCTCCCAAGTCGCTAGGACTACAGGTGTGCACCACCCCACATGGCTATTTTTTTTTTCTTTGGTAGAGACAGGGTCTCGCTGTGTTTCCCAGGCTGGTCTCAAACTCCTGGCCTGAAGCAATCCTCCTGCCTTGGCTTTTCATATTACTGGAATTATAAGCATGAGCCACCATGCCTGGCCTCTGATAGTCCTATGTTCTCTAGAGTTCTTTTTACTTTTTGGTAGCCAATTTCTTATTATGCTGTTGCCCTGTTATAATGAATAATTCTCTGTATTAAATTTTACCACTTTAAACTTTTGAGTGGTTTTTGTCTCCTGATTGGACTCTAATATGCTAAGAAGGGTCCCGGCAGATAGACTCACACAGATGGGATTTGGGCATAGGTTTGGTTATCCAAGGGACCGTGCTGAGCTCCTTGCCAATGGGAAATGGGATGCTGGTGATTTCCAGTAAGTGACCTCACAGTTTTCGTGGGGGACGTTACTGGTCCTTCTTCAGGAAACCCTCTCCTTACCCCCATCATCACTCTTTCACTCTCATCTTTACTTATCTTTAGTCTCAGCCGAGATGTCTCACCCCACTCTCTCTGATGCAACAAGAAGCCCCTGGGGAACGTTTCAGTCCCACTCTGTACTTCTGTCATGTGCTCGTCACAGTCTGGTAAGTGCTGGCATACGATTCCTAGATTAGTCCGTTTTGCATTGCTATAAGGAAACACCTGAGGCTGGGTACTTTATAAAGAAAAACAGTTTATTTGGCTCACAGTTGTGCAGACTATACAAGTAGCATGGTGCCAGGCTGGGCACAGTGGCCCACACCTGTAATCCCAGCACTTTGGGACGCTGAGGCAGGAGGATTGCTTGAGCCCAGAAGTTTGAAACCAGCCTGGGACACATGGTGAGACATTGTCTCTACTAAAAATAAAAAAAAAATCAGCCAGGCATGATGGTGCACTGATGCATGCCTATGGTCCCAGCTACTTGGGAGGCTAAGGTAAAAAGATCTCTTTAGCCCAGGAGGTCAGGGTTGCAGTGAGCCATAATTACACCCCTGCTCTCTAACCTGAGTGTCAGAGTGAGACCCTGTCTCAGAAAAAAAAAAGCATAGTGCCAGCGTCTGGTGGTGAGGACCTCAGGAGGTTTCCACTCATGGTAGAAGGTGAAGGAGGAGCCAGCACGTCACTTGGTGAGAAGACTGAGCAAGGGAGAGGGGAGGAGGTGCCAGGCTCTTTAAACAGTCAGCTCTCACCTGAACTAGTAGAGAGAGAACTCACTCATTACCGTGGGGAGGATACTAAGCCATTCATGAGGGATCTGCCCCCATGACCCACACACCTCCCACCAGGCACCACCTCCAACATTAGGGATTTAATTTCAATATGAGAATTGGAGGAGACAGACATTCAAACTATATCAATTTCCTGCCACCCTATAAGCTCTGTGAGGGCAGAAACTCTTATACCATGTTCACTGCTGTTTCCTGGGCACCTATTATAGTGTCTGGTATGTAGTAGGTGCTCAAGAAATATTTGTTAGAGCCTGATGTGTTGGCTCGAGCCTGTAATTCCAGCACTTTGGGAGGAGGGGGCTAGGGGATTGCTTGTGCCCAGGAGTTGAAGACCAACCTGGGCAACATAGTGAGACCCTGTCCCTAGAAAAAATAATAAACTGGTTGGGTGCAGTGGCTCGTGCCTGTGATCCCAGCAGTTTGGGAGGCCGATGTGGGTGGATCACCTGAAATCAGGAGCTGAAGACCGGCCTGGCCAACATGGTGAAACCCTGTCTCTACTAAAAATACAAAAATTAGCCAGGCATGGTGGCATACACCTGTAATCCTAGCTACCTGGGAGGCTGAGGCAGGAGAATTGCTTGAACCTGGGAGTTGGAGGTTGCAGTAAGCCGAGATCACCCCACTGCACTCCAGCGTGGGTGACAGGGTGAGACTTCGTCTCGACAACAAAAAAAGAAAGAAAGAAAAAAGAAAAATAATATACTTAACCAGGTGTGGTAGTACATGCCTGTAATCCCAACTACTTGGGAGACTGAGGTGGGAGGATGACTTGAGCCCAGAAGTTGGAAGCTGCAGTGAGCCATAATCACCCCACTGTACTTCAGCCTGTGTGACAGAGGGGGACTCTGTCTCAAAAAAAGTAAAAAAAAAAAAAAAAAAAAAAAAAAAAAAAAAAGAAAATTTGTTGGGGAAAAAAAAAAGTGAACAAGAAAAGGTGTCAGGAGAGTACTGTGAATGTGGGTCATGTCAGTAGAGTGTAGGGACTTGGGCAGGAGCGGCTGGACCCCAAGAGTAGGTTGGTGGAGACCAGATCATTCATCCTAAGCAGTTTGCCTTGTAGCATGTAGATGAAATATCCCACGTTGGCTGCTGGTGACTGAACTGGGCTTCCTGTTTCTGTGTTTGGTTTGACTATCACAGTGTTGAACTGTTGAAGTGAATACCTTGCAGTTTGCTACAGTTTCCCCCGGTCTCCCACATTACTCCAGCCTCCTTCCCTCACGTAGGTTGCCTGACCCGCTGATACCTGTATTTGCTATCCCTGCAGATGGGTGGGTAGGAGACAATTTAAGGAGGAAGATTTAATATATGAGTTATAGAAAGATAAATAGACTGGGCACAGTGGCTAAAGCCTATAATCCCAGCACTTTGGGAGGCCAAGGCGGGAGGATTAGTTTGACCCAGGAGTTCAAGACCAGCCTGGGCCACATAGTGAGAACCCCGTCTCTACAAAAAATTAAAAAATTAGCCAGGCATGGTGGCATGCACCTACAATCCCAGCTACTCAGGAGGCTGAAGTGAGAGGATAGCGTGAGTCCAGGAATTGAAAGCCTCAGTGAGCCATGATCTTGCCACTATACTCCAGCCTGGGTGATAAGAGTGAGAGACCCTATCTCAGAAAAAAAAGCAAGAGAGAGATAAATAGATCCAGCATTGGTGGGAGTGTGCTTTTGAGTGCTCTTTAGGAGAAAATTTTATTTTAACATTTTTTTCTTCTTTAAATTTTTTATATTCTCTTTTCTTTTTTTTTTTTTTGAGATGGAGTTTTGCTCTGTCACGCGGGCTGGAGTACAATGGCACAGTCTCAGCTCACTGCAACCTCCACCTCCTGGGTTCAAGCGATTCTCCTGCCTCAGCCTCCTGAGTAGCTGGGACTCCAGGCCCGTGCCACCATACCTGGCTAATGTTTGTATTTTTAGTAGAGACGGGGTTTCTCCATGTTGGCCAGGCTGGTCTTGAACTCCTGACCTCGTTATCCATCCGCCTCGGCCCCCCCAAAGTGCTGGGATTAGAGGCGTGAGCCACTGTGCCTGGCCAAATTTCTTATATTCGAGCAAACCATTTCTTCAACAAGGAGAAATTAATTTCATCCAAAGAGCCCTAGGAACAGGGCAGACTCAGAAAATCAGAGGCACTGTAGTCAGTTTGAGCAGCTTATATCTTTGGACCGCTAAGTTGGCCAGCGTCAGTCTGGGTCCATTCTCTTCTCTTTAATTTCTCAAACACAAAGTGCCCTGCTGGAATCTGAAGTCAGATATGCAGTAGATCAGCAGTGACTTGGCAGCCTGCTATGTTTTGAGGCCTTACGCTAGGAAATGTGCGGGATACAAAATGTAAGGGAAGGCTGGAATAGAGCATCTCCTGGGGAAACAAGAGCCAGAGATATGGTGTTGCCCCATGGAGACAGCCAGCTGGTGTTTGGCAGTGCTTTGTGGAAAGCCCGTACTTTGGTAAGGTCTCTATAATCTGGAATGTGGCCTACAATATTATAGGCCCCCAAACTCCAGTTTTGTTTTTTGTTTTTTGTTTTTTAAGACAGAGTCTCGCTCTGTCACCTATGCTGGAGCGCAGTGGTGCGATCTCGGCTCACTGCAACCTCCACCTCCCGAGTTCAACTGATTTTCCTGCCTCAGCCTCCTGAGTAGCTGGGATTACACACGTCCACCACCACACCCAGCTAATTTTTGCATTTTTAGTAGAGATGGGGTTTCACCATGTTGGCCCAGGCTGGTCTCGAACTCCTGACCTCAGATGGTCCACCGCCTCGGCCTCCCAAAGTGCTGGGATTACAGGTGTGAGCCACTGCGCCTGGCCAAACTCCAGTTTTTCATGTTTCCTGCATAGGTCGGGGTCGTAGGGAGTGATTCATTCTAGCAGAACTCCCTCGATTTTAAGGCAGGTATTCTATTTATTAATTGACAAAGGAGGCATATTTCTCCCCTGGTAATATAAAGATTTAGGTCCTTTTCCCAGGGACTTTGTTTCCACTGTGAGGGTTCTTGGAAAACTAAGCAGAGGATGAGGAAAAGACTGTGAACAAGTTTGCTGGTCCCTCCCTGTCCTACAAAAGAGCATACCTCTTCTGTAACCAGCAGATCCTTTTCTTTAGTCAAGGCTGGACAGATTGAGATGAGGGTGTGTGTGTGTGTCTGCATGTGTCTGCGTGCGTGCATGGGTGTGTGTGTGTGTGTGTGTATGTATGTGTATGTTGAGACAGGGTCTCTGTCACCCAGGCTGGAGTGCAGTGGTGAGATCAGAGCTCACTGCAGCTTCCACTTCTGCAGCTTCCACTTTCATCCTCCCACTTCAGCCTGCAGAGTAGCTGGGACTATAGGAATGTGCCACCGCACCCAGCTCATTTTCTAATTTTTTGTAGAGATGAGGTTTCACTGTGTTGCCTAGGCTGGTCTTGAACTCCTGGCCTCATGGGATCCTCCTGCCTTAGTCTCCCAATGGGCTGGGATTATAGGTATGGGCCACCTCAGCTGACCTGCGATGATTTTTCAACAATATGATTCCTCTTTTACAGAACCACCTAAGCTGAAGATTCCCTTGAGAACAAGGGCTAGCCTGTGATTTCGTGACCTTTCTTCCATTTGTGGTTCTTGCCAAGTGGAATTTAAATGACCTTTTATCAAGATGGATAAACCCAAGTTTCCCAGTGCCGGAATATAGAAAATGGATGGATAAGTAAGTCCCACTCAGCACCCATAGCCCAGACATGGGGACCTCAACACACCTGGGTCCCAGACATCACCTTTCATTGTGAGTAGCTCAGAGATGACATTCTTGGTTGTTAAGTACCCACTGGCAATAGTTTATATAACAGCAAGTGAAGGAATAAATAGTCACCAAAACATTTTCTGTTCCCAATTCCAGCATTAATTGGATTAGAAAGTTATCTTATGAAGAATTTTCATGTACCACAGTCCTGACCATATCTTCAAGTCAACAGAAAAATTCTATTAAACAGTCAACCTTCTGTCTCACTCTGTTGCCCAGACTAGAGTGCAGTGGTGCAGTTATGGCTCACTGTAGGCTCAAGCAATCCTCCTGACTGAGCCTCACAAGTAGCTGGGACTACAGGTGCTTGTCACCACACCTCGCTAATTTTCTCATTTTATATATATATATATATGTATCTCAGTACCACAGGACTGACTGGAAAACTTGAGTATGTGTGGATTTTGGTATACATAGAAATGGAGGAGCTGGAACCAATCCCCCCATATACCAAGGGACAAATTGTCTCTGTTTCTACAGTTATACTGTAGGATACATTGTGTTCCATGACAATGGTAATTTTTAGCGACAATTTTTAATTGAGTGGAATTACCATAAAAATAATAAAAGCAGCAGCTAATATTTACTGAGCTGTTAATGAGATCCCTATAAATACCATAGATTTTAAAATTCCCCATAACTCTTCCTTACTTCACTTAACCACTTTATCTTAAATTACTCATGCTTGCTTCGGTAGCTCATATACTAAAGTTGGAACAATAGAGAGATTGGCATGGCCTCTGTGCAAGAATGACATGCAAATTTGTGAAGCATTCCATATTTTTTTAAAAAAAGAAAAAAATACTTCGAGATTTTCACTGTGTTTGTGCATATGACCTTTTGTTTAGGTTGAATTATATCCAAAGATGATATTTCCAGAAGTGAGATTACTGTGAGTCACAGGGCATGAGCATTCTTATTATGCTTGATGTAAGTTGCCAAGCTTTCAGGCATGGTGGCTGTCGACCTATAATCCCAGCACTTTTGGAGGTTGAGGTGGGAGGACTGCTTGAGGCCAGGAGTTGGAGGAGGCAGTATAGTGAGTCACTGTCTGTATTATTTTTTAAAAACTGCCAAGCTTTAACCTGGAAGGTTTATTTACAATTTAAACATCACTAATAGTATAAGAAAACACCCATTTCACCGCACTTTTGCCAGCACAGGGTATTATAATTTAACAAGTTATTTTCTGTTTGATTATTTTTAATAAATAAAAGACCTCATATTACTTTATTTTCATTTGTCACTTTTTTTTTTTTTTTTTTTGAGACAGAGTCTTGCTCTCTTACCAGGCTGGAGTGCAGTGGCGTGACCTTGGCTCACTGCAACCTCCGCCTCCCGGGTTCAAGCGATTCTCCTGCCTCAGCCTCCTGAGTAGCTGGGATTACAGGCACACGCCACCATGCCTGGCTAATTTCTGCATTTTTAGTAGAGACAGGGTTTCACCATGTTCGTCAGGCTGGTCTTGAACTCCTGAACTCATGATCCACCCACCTCGGCCTCCCAAAGTGCTGGGATTACAGGTGTGAGCCACCGTGCCCATCCTATTTGTCACATTTTAATATTTTTTCTTATGTTAGCTTGTTAGCTTTATTTCTTTATTGTCTTTTTTTTTTTTGAGACTAAGTCTCGCTCTGTCTTCCAGGCTTGAGTGTAGTGGCACAAGCACCATCTCAACTTACCACAGTCTTGACCTCCTGGGCTCAGGTGATCCTTCCACCTCAGTAGCTGGGACTATAGGCACATGCCACCGTGCCTGGCTTTTTTTTTTTTTTTTTTTTTAGTACAGACGATGTCTTGCTATGTTTTCCAGGCTGGTCTGGAACTCCTGCCCTCAAGCAGTCCTCCCCCACCCCCTCCCAAAAGTGCTGGTATTATAAGTGTGAGCCACTATGCCTGGGCTGTCTGTGACTTTTCCATTTATTTATAGAGTTAATGTGTCTTTTACTAATTTGATGATCTATTTATTTAATCTCTTTAAATTATAAAAATAGTAAATATTTTTAAGAAAGAAGTGAAAAATTTCCTTTACTCTTTAGACCCATAATCTTATCTCAGGAAGTAATTGCTACTGAGAAAATGGGCCATATTTTTCAAGATACAGGCTAATTGGACATCACTTCACATTTTCATATTTCGTGGACATCTATGCCAATACCTATTGATCTTTCTTAATCCTTTTCATGGTTGCATAATATTTTATTATATGGATGTATCACAGTTTACCAGTCAGCCGCTGTAGGCATTTAGGCTTCTTCTACTATTTGCTTTGAGCTCTTTATATAATTAAAAATTAACCCCCTGAGCCAGATGTGGCAGCTCACACCTGTAATCCCAGCACTTTGGAAGGCTGAGGTGGGAGAACTGCTTGAGGGTAGGAGACTACCATCAGCCTGGTCAACATAACGACACTTTGTCTCTACTAAAAATTAAAAAAAAAAATGAGCTGGACATTGTGGTGGACACCTGTAGTCCCAGCTCCTGGGGAGGCTGAGACTGGAGAATCACTTGAGCCTAGGAGGTTGAGGCTGCAGTAAGCTGTGATCACACCACTGCACTCCAGCTTTGGTAACAGAGTAAGACTGTGTTTCTTAAATAAAATAAAAATCAGGTGGGAAGATTGCTCGAGCCCAGGAGGTTGAGGCTGCAGTGAGCTCTGATCGCACTACTGCAGTACAGCCTAGGCAATAGAGCAAGACCCTTTCTCAAAAAATAAAATAAAATAAAAATTACCCTTTATCATATTTCCCAGTGACACCTTCCCTCCTAGATTTTTCCTAGAAGCCCTTGAATTTTATTTGCTTTTCACATACCATTTAAAACTTTTAAGTACTGATGTCTGTCATCAGTACTTTCTGCCCGCCGCGGCTTTTTTGCCCGCCGCGGCTTTTTGCCCCCCCCACTTCCGCGGCTTTTCGCCCCACGCTGCCGCGGCTTTTCGCCCCCCGCTTCCGCTGCTTTTAGCCCCCCGCTGCTGCAGCTTTTTCCCCGCCGCAGCTTTTTGCTGCCCGCTGCCGCGGCTTTTTACCCCCTGCTGCCGCGGCTTTCTGCCCGCCGCGGCTTTTTGCCCCGCCGCCGCGCATTGGTGCCGCCGCGGCTTTTTGCCCCCGCCGCCTAAGCTTTTTGCCCGCGCCGCCGCGGCTTTTTGCCCCCGCCGCCGCGGCTTTTTGCCCCCCGCCGCCGCGGCTTTTTGTCGCCGCGGCTTTCTGCTCCCGCTGCCGCGTGTCTGAGGGCGGGAGCGGCAGACTCCGCTGCCAGCTCTATTGGCGTGGGCAAGGGCAAGGGCAGTGCCGAGGGGCGCTCCCGGTCCAGCTCTCCCCGCTCGGGGGTTCCTTGATTAGGCGCCCGAGCCCCGGGCTCCCTGCCTCAGCCGCTGTGGTCTGCATAGAGCGGCGCTGCGTGCGGAGGCGATGGGAGAGAAGAAGGAGGGCGGTGGCGGGGCTGATGCAGCGGCCGCTGAGGGTGGCGCAGGGGCCGCGGCCAGCCCGGCGCTGCAGTGGTGCGGGCAGCTCCAGAAGCTCATCAGCATCTCCATTGGCAGCCTGCGCGGGCTGCGCACCAAGTGCGCTGAATCCAACGACGTCACCGAGCAGGAGATAGGGACCCTGGAGTTAAGGGGTTCGGGGACCCGAGCTGGGCTCCAGTAGCGGCCCGGACACCTCCATCGGGGCCCCAGTTCACTCCTGGCCGAGTTGCATCCTTGAGCCCGCGTCGCACCCTTGGAAGCTTCCCCTCCCTCCTGCACTCGCTGATGCGGCAGCTGAGGGACCCGGGACCAGCCCTCACCTTGGGCAGGATTTGTGGGGCACGTGCTTGGTGGGAACTGGGATGGAGGCTCTAGGGTCCCGTGGGGCGGGGGTGGGGGGGGTGGGGGTGGGCTGCGCGCGGACATCCCCTTACCCCCCGAATTTCCATCTGGTCCAGCCCTCTCATCTTGTAGCTGAGGAAACCGAAGGCCTGAGGGAGAACTGACTTGCCAGGAACCCCTGTTAAGGAGAATTAACAAGTGTGGTTATTAAAGGAGAACTGAGTTGGGAGTCACACCTGGAGTCCCACACCCTTGGTTAAGACATTATACCACCTTGAGTCTGGCCTGTTGACAGGGTGAGCCACTCCTCATCTGATTGTGGGGTCTTGACCTCAAGGGGTTTCCTGCAGGAAGAAGCAAATGGGTTTGCTTTCCTAGCTCTGTCCAGTACCTTAGGGACCCTGAGGACTGAAGAGATTCTTGGAGAGCCATCTGGTGTATGTCATGGGTGGGCCTTTCTTGAAGGTCAGTCTGCCCAGTGGGCTAGCTCAGCCCGAATGAACTGTCTTGAATCTTTGGAGTAGTCTGTGTACTTTTAAGGGCTTCTCATCCTTGCACCAAAAGATCCCCTGGAAATTAGATGGGAAAACCTTACCTTTTGTGGGGCTTTGTGTTTGTCTTAAAAGTTCACGCACATGGCCAGGTGTGGTGGCTCACACCTGTTATCCTGTCCTGGATCCCTTGAGTCAAGGAGTTTGAGACCAACCTGGACAATACAGTGAGACCCCGTCTCTACAAAAGATAAAATATTAGCCAGGGGTGGCTGTGCGCATCTGTGGTCCCAGCTAGTACTGCGGCTGAGGCGGGAGGAGCACTTGAGCCTGCACTGAGCTGTGATCTCACCAGTGTACTCCAGCCTGGGCCACAGAGCAAGACCTTGACTCAAAAAAAAAAATAATAATAAATAACAAGAAAAATTCGTGAAGATTTTACATTCTGTCCCACTATCCATTGGTTTTCATGTCAAGATAATGTGAGAAATTCTTTACAATTGCTTCCAGAAGGAATAGCCTTTTGATCAAGTGCACAGGTGTCCAGTCTTTTGGCTTCTCAGGCCCACATTGGAAGAATGCTCCTCGGCCACACGTAAAACACACTAATGCTAACAACAGCTGATGAGCTTAAAAAAAAAAAAAAAAAAAAAAGGTTTGTGCATAATTTTCATGATACCCACCACCACAGATAGGCAGAAAAGTTGTAGTCACAGGGTTGGACACGGCTGATCTAGTGTCTTGTCATCTGTTTTGGCTTTCTCCCTGATTCCAGAATGCAGGTAGAGATGTAGAGACGTGCTCTCAAGACAGCTGTTGAGATAAAAAAAATTCGTTGTCATTTATTCCCAAGTACAGCTGTTTGTCATTTGCGTTGAAAAAGTCTCCATTCAAACTTCTGTCACATATAAAATCTATTTATGTAAGTCTGTATTTTTCTGTTGTCTTGGCCTTTGTGGGCAGTAGTGTGTTTTAACCGAGCAAGCTGTCCTTCCAAATAATGAAGCTGAAGTCAGCCTACCTGCTTGCCATTTTTCTTCCCCTTCCATTTTTCTAACCTCAGGATAATTGTAAGAATGAATTAAGATTTGTGTTTAAGACCGGGCACAGTGTCTCAGGCCTGTAATCTCAGCACTTCGGGAGGCGGAGACGGATATATCACTTGAGCTCAGGAGGTCAAGACCAGCCTGGGCAACATACTGAGACTCCATGTTGTATAATTAAATTAAAATTTAAAAAAAGATAAAAAGACCTGTGCTTAAAATTTTAAAAAGGGGGGAAAGTGTAATGCAAAATGTGGACTATGCCAGCTATGTTGGGAAAGATAATTTTTCATACAGCATTATCTGTAGACTTGTATTAGCAGCATACTGGTCATAAGCGTTTTGCTGTCCTCAAATATGAGATAAGCTACTTTAAAGTGTGGTGGGGCTTTCTTCCATGTGGCTCCTGGAGGTGTTGAGTCCCAATTTAGCCAATTAATTTGGGTTTAGTTTTGATATGGATAAGGGAGACCAGCTTCATTCATGGTGCACACACAGTTTTGCCAATAAGGAAAAAAAAAAGCCACCTGAATGTTTCTACTCATTAGATGCTATCTGGAGAGCTTCTACGCCACCCGCACCAAGGCCCGGGCCCTTAAAAAAACTCAGTGCAGCCTTTCTGTATCTCATACTGTATTCTGCAAGATGCTCCTGTGAAAGAAAGTTGTGCTGCACCAGCCATCTCCCTCCTGAAGATCCCTGCGGATGAGGATTTGTGTTTTAAAGGTTCTGAGAAGTCCTGCAACAACAGTTCTCAAACTTATGTGTCCAGGGGATCTTTTCTTCCACTGAACGCAGTTGGGGAGACATGGCCTTAAGCCTTGAGCAGAGAAAGAGACAAGAAACTGTTGGCTCACTTACAACCAAGTGTTGTGTTTATGTTTTAGGTTTTTATGAAACTGAGGTGCTGTTTGAGGTTCTAAATCAAACTGGGTGGTTGAAGAGAGGCTGGTATCCCTGTAGACTTAGCCAGCCATGAGAGGTTGCCTTTTGTTGAAGGAGGTGTTTTACAAAGGGACATAGGGTGTCTCCTGGGTATCACATTAGCACTTAAATACATGTATCATTGAAATGAAATGAAATGATGAAATGATCAAATGATCAAATGAAGAAACAAAATGATGAAATGATGAAATGAAATGAGATGAAATGATGAAATGGAGTGATGAAATGAAATAATGAAATGATGAAACGAAATGGTGAAAGGAAATGAGGAAAGGAAATGATGAAATGAACTGATGAAGTGAAATAATGAAGTGAAATGATGAAAAGATGAAATGATGAAATGAAGAAATGATATGAAATGAAATGAAGTAATGAAATGAAGTGAAATGATGAAATAATGAAATGATGGATTGATGAAATGAAATGATGAAATGACGAGATGAAAAGGTGAAACGAAATGATTAAATGAAATGACGAGATGAAAAGGTGAAATGAAACGAAATGATTAAATGAAATGACGAGATGAAAAGATGAAATGATGAGATGAGTTGAAATGAAATGATGAGATGAAATGATGAGATGAAGTGAAATGATGAAATGAAATGATGAAATGGAATGATGAAATGGTGAAATGAAACGAAATGATGAAATGAAGAAATGATATGAAATGATGGAATCAAATGAAATGAAGTGAAATGATGAAATAAAACGATGAAATGATGAAATAAGGAAATGATGAAATGAATGACGAGATGAAAAGATGAAATGAAATAATGTAATGAGATGAAAAGATGAAATGAAATGAGATGAAATGAAATCATGACATGAAATGATGAGATGATGAGATGAAGTGAAATGATGAGATGAAATGATGAAACGAAATAATGAAAGGATGAAATGATGAGAGGAAATGAAATGATGAAATGAAATAAATGAAATGGAATGATGAAATGATATGAAATGATGAAATGAAGTCAAATGATGAAATAAATGAAATGAAATGATGAATTGATGAAATAATGAAATGAGATGAAAAGATGAAATGAGAAAGATGAAATGATGAGATGAAATCATGAGATGAAATGAAGAAATGATGAGATGAAGTGAAATGATGAAATGTTGAGATGAAATGATGAAATGAAATCATGAAAGAATGAAATGAAATGAGATGAAATGAAATCATGAGATGAAATGATGAGTTGATGAGATGAAGTGAAATGATGAGATGAAATGATAAAATAATGAAATGAAAGGATGAAATGAGAGGAAATGAAATGAAGAAATGATGAAATGGAATGATGAAATGGTGAAATGAAATGAAATGATGAAGTGAAATGATGAAATGAAATGAAATGATGAAAAGATCAAATGATGAAATGAAGAAATGATATTAAATGATGAAATGAAGTGAAATGATTAAATGATGAATTGATGAAATGAAATGATTAAATGAAATGACGAGATGAAAAGATGAAATGAAATGATGAAATGAAATGACAAGAAAAGATGAGATTAAGTGAAATCATGAGATGAAATTATGAAATGATGAGATGAAGTGAAATGACGAAATGAAATGAAATGAGGAAATGCAATGATGAGATGAAATGATGAAATGAAATAATGAAATGAAAGGATGAAATGAGTAGATGAAATGAAAGGATGAAATGAAAAGAAATGATGAAATGAGGAAATGAAATGATGAAATGAAATGATAAGTGAAATGATGAAATGGAAAGATGAAATGATGAAATGATATGAAATGATGAAATGAAGTCAAATGAAATGAAATAAATGAAATGATGAATTGATGAAATAATGAAATGAGATGAAAAGATGAAATGATGAGATGAAATGAAATCATGAGATGAAATCATGAGATGAAATGATGAGATGAAGTGAAATGATGAAATGAAATGTTGAGATGAAATGATGAAACGAAATCATGAAAGAATGAAATGAAATGAGATGAAATCATGAGATGAAATGATGAGATGATGAGATGAAGTGAAATGATGAGATGAAGTGAAATGATGAAATGAAATGATGAGATGAAATGATGAAACGAAATAATGAAATGAAAGGATGAAATGAGAGGAAATGAAATGAAGAAATGATGAAATGAAATGATGAAATGGTGAAATGAAATGAGGAAATGAAATGATGAAGTGAAATGATGAAATGAAATGAAATGATGAAATGAAAAGATCAAATGATGAAGTGAAATGATTAAATAATGAAATGATGAAATGATGAGTTGATGAAATGAAATGATCAAATGAAATGACGAGATGAAAAGATGAAATGAAATGATGACATGAAATGACATGAAAATGAGATGAAATGAAATCATAAGATGAAATTATGAAATGATGAGATGAAGTGAAATGATGAAATGAGGAAATGCAATGATGAGATGAAATGATGAAATGAAATAATGAAAGGATGAAATGATTAGATGAAATGAAATGATGAAATGAGGAAATGATGAAATGATAAGTGAAGTGATGAAATGATGAAATGGAAAGATGAAATGATGAAATGATATGAAATGAAATGAACTCAAATGATGAAATAAATGAAATGAAATGATGAATTGATGAAATAATGAAATGAGATGAAAAGATGAAATGAGATGAAATGATGAGATGAAATGAAATCATGAGATGAAATGATGAAATGAGATGAAGTGAAATGATGAAATGAAATGTTGAGATGAAATGATGAAATCATGAAAGAATGAAATGAAATGAGATGAAATGAAATCATGAGATGAAATGATGAGATGAAGTGAAATGATGAGATGAAATGATGAAACGAAATAATGAAATGAAAGGATGAAATGAGAGGAAATGAAATGCAGAAATGATGAAATGGAATGATGAAATGGTGAAATGAAATGATGAAGTGAAATGATGAAATGATGAAAAGATCAAATGAAATGAAGAAATGATATGAAATGATGAAGTGAAATGATTAAATGAAATGAAATGATGAAATGAAATCAAATGAAATGACGAGATGAAAAGATGAAATGATGACATGAAAAGATGAGATGAAATGAAATCATGAGATGAAATGAAATGAGATGAAGTGAAATGATGAAATGAAATGATGAAATGAGGAAATGCAATGATGAGATGAAATGATGAAATGAAAGGATGAAATGATTAGATGAAATGATGAAAGGATGAAATGAAATGATGAAATGAGGAAATGAAATGATAAGCGAAATGATGAAATGATGAAATGGAAAGATGAAATGATATGAAATGATGAAATGAAGTCAAATGATGAAATAAATGAAATGAAATGAATTGATGAAATAATGAAATGAGATGAAAAGATGAAATGAGATGAAATGAAATCATGAGATGAAATCGAGATGAAATGATGAAATGATGAGATGAAGTGAAATGATGAAATGTTGAGATGAAATGATGAAATGAAAGAATGAAATGAAATGATGAGATGAAATGACGAAGTGAAATGATGCAATGAAATGATGAAAGGATGAAATGAAATGAGGAAATGAAATGAAATGATGAAATAGATGAACCAAAAATACTTATTCATTTTTTTTCTTGGCATCCTTCTAAGAGTATTTTAGTGAGGTTAATTTCTAAAACTAAATTGCTATTCAATGGCTTTACAGTTGGCCTTTGCACCACAGGGGTTTGAACTGCGCAGGTCCACTTAGCAAAACCAACAATTCTACATCCTTCTCCACACCCTGCCCATGAAAAGGATGAGGATGAAGACCTGTTTGATCATCTACTTCCATTTAATAACTAGTAAATATATTTTCCTTATGATTTTCTTTTTCTTTTCTCTGGCATGTTTGTTAAGAATACAGTATATAAGACATATAACATATTAAATATGTGTTAATTGACTGCTTGTGTTATTTGTAAGGCTTACAGTAGGCTATCAGTAGTTAAGTTTTGGGGGAGTCAAAGTTATAGTGGATTTTCTACTGTGCAGGGGGGCCAGCACCCCAACCTCCGTGTTGCTTAAGGGTCAACTGTACATGTTATTTCCTTTCCTGTAAGAGAAAAATGATGAGAAGGTCTTTTCTCCAATAAGTGTATTCAAAAGGTGGCAGACTTGAAATGTGTTGGCGCCACCATTTTGCGTCTCACTTTGAAAACTTATTATTAAAAATCGTACTAAAGCCTTACTTTTCCAACCTTAGAAAAAATGTTACAAAGAAAAGGAGTGAAACCATGCTAGTTTGCCCTGAAATTTGAAATTATCTTTTAAAAATATATTTTTACATTAATTGCTTCCAAAATAGAGATCAGTTGCATACAAATGGCAGGTCACCCTAATCCACCCTATGACTGCACTTAGATTCATGAGGAATTGTGCCATCTAGAAAGGACAGAGAAGAGGAATAGAGTGCTCTGCGTCTTGAAATATAAACATGCACATAGCCACATGCTTTGATTCTGTTACCACTGTGTACTTACTGCTAGGAAGAGGGCATGTTTGTGTATTTTTATGCTAATTATTATGCAAGTTGTTAATGATTTAGGCTTTCAGAACCATATAAAGATTTTTTCCTTTCAGATATAAACTATCTTGCATTGTTCTTCTGATCATATGAGGGATAAATTTGCCTAAATATTCTTCAGACCATAATATTATGTCCATATAAATGCCAATAGCAAGAGTAGAATCAACCACAACTGCCTTCATAATTATTAAAAGCATGTGTGCCTATAAGTAATTGGCATTTTATATAATCAAGAATCTTTGATATAATAATTTCTCCACTATTTGAAACATGACTCACATATATTAATTTTATATGCAAATATATATATAATATCATTGTATATGAAACTAAATTTTGGACTTTAGAACAGCTACTTAGAATCTTGACTTAAATGTCCACAGTAATATTTGACTTAAAAAAATTTAGCACACTGTCACTATGATGAAAAAAATTACTATAAAATTATTTAAAAAATTTTTCCACCCTGACATTTAGAACATTCTCACATTTGTGGTTAAAACCTATTGTGATTGTTCCTAGAATTTAGATAAAAAATGTTCCAGAAAGTTTGAAGAGAAGCACTTTAGTCAATTTGTATTTGTTCAAGCATGAAGAAATAGCATTTCATAGACATTTAAAAAACTATTCAGATTCCCTCTTTGAATTCAAGTGTTTCAAAGATATCTTATTTTTAAATACCAAAATAGGAATAGAATATGAAGGGCTGATTATGAGTAATATGATACACTTTTATGAGAGGATGAGATTACAATAACAATACCTCCTCTCATAGAATAGCCAGCAAGTCTCCACTAAATAACAGTGCCTTGATTTTATAGATGTTTAATCATGGATGTTGAGTTAATGTGAACCATTGGTAGACACAGGAGTTTATTAAAGAATTATGTAATATTTTTCAAGTATTTAGAATAGTGTTGAAATTAAGCCTGCATCCCCACGATTTTCAGAGGTACTGATGCCTAAGAAACTCAACCCCTTGCATGCCAAAATTGGCTTAAAGCCCACCCGTTACCCAAGCTACACTTCAAGCATCAAGGCTCAAAAATGTAATTTTAAATATGCAAGTTTGAGGAATTCACTACTCACACTTTCTTGAACAGTCTATCCAAGTGCATCAAGCAAAATGTGAGTAAAGAAATTTTGACCAAAGGATTGATAATAATGTTGAATATGTTTAACAGTAGATCTAAGATTAAAAGGTGAGAGTGAGGGTGAGAAGAGTGTATGAATGCTTTGTGTTCTGACAAAGAGAATGTAGCACCCATGTCCTACCTGCTCGGTTGCATTGCCAGTGCCCACGGTAGGCTATTTTATCCCAGTTTTTAGGTTTTTTTGTTTTGTTTTGTTTTTTTCTTTTCAGGAGAGTTAGTCCAAGACCAATAACTCCATAACTGGTAGAATTGGAAGACTTCAATAGTGCTTAACATTTTGTACATAGCTTTGTAACAGTTTTCTTTTTCTTTTTTTCTGAGAGATTCTTTTCAATATACCTAATCATGGTTGAACTCAAAGTCATTGCTTATTTAAAATCTACAACTGCTGACGTTTTGTATCCTTCACATTCCAGGTAATTGGTTTTTTTGTGCATTTTCTGTATTTTTCTCCGTCAGTCTGCCTAGATATTTGTTAGATTTAATATTTTAATATTTTTCTGAAAAAGTGAGCTTTTGCAGTTTTAAACATATACTCAGTTGTTTTAATTCTGCTTTTTCATGTACTATTTCCTCGTTTTTTTGTTTTTGTTTTTTTTTTGATACTATGTGGGAAGCCAAATAATTTAAAGGAAACTTGGATAGTAAGGACTCAGAGGAACGGAAGTTAGTTGGCTGATTCAGATGTTTGGTGGCATAAAGACTCTGTTAGTAATCTAGGCAAGCAGTAATGACAGCATCAAGGGAGTGAGGATGGACTGATAGTGTAGAATTTAAGATATAAGGTGGAATTTGCTTCCTTAATGAGTTCAGGTTTGCGTGTGTTGAGTACAAAAGTTTGATGGGACATCCGTGAAGAGAATTCCAGCCATAAGTAGTTATAAAGGTCTGGAGATCAGGAGAAATCAGAGCTAAGGGTAGGTATTCGGAGCCATCAGTATTTAGGGAGTATGGGGCTACCCAGAAAGAGTGAGTGGATTGAAACAGAGGCCAATGATTTCAGACCAAGGTAAACAGAAGCGTGCACTTTGATTTTTACAGGGGGAGGAAAAACCCATAATTGGTGTTTGAGCCTGTGAGAACAGTACTGTGGGCTCCCAGCATGCTTTGCTGGGTTCGATCTGTTCTAGATGTTTTTATGCCGTCAGTCTGTGATTCTCCTTTCAGACGTGGGGTAGAGTGCATAGTCAGAATATAGCCAGAGCAGCTGACAGAGGTCAAGATTCATTTTTAAGCAAAGATTCAAGAAGTTAAAACCACACACAAGTGTTTTACTGGGCATCCTTATCCAACTACCCTATATCTTCACTTTGAAAATAGTTTAAACATTGCCTGAGAGGACACAGAACTAATAGACTTTTGGAATTCTTCTTTGCAGGCCTGTAAATTACTCTGTGATGACTATGAACAAGTGCGCAGTGCTGCAGTCTAGCTTATCTGGGTTGTCAGTCAGCTCTATCCTGAAAGGTCAGTGTGGGTGTAAGCTGGCTTTTGTTGATTGTGAAGCTGTTTTCCTCTCCTCTCACCATGCAAAAAGCCCACTTCTAGAAAAGAAATGCTGGTTAGATTTTTGGAAGGCAATGGGGAGTAAGGGAAAAGCACAGGCCCTGAAAATCAGATTGCCTGGTCCTCATTTTTCATCTCTGATAGGAACTTTCTGTACACCTTCGGAAAGATACTTCACTTCTTTTGTCCTAATCTTCTCATCCATAAGTGAAGAAATTGGAGTATCTTTCTTAAATGGTTTTCAGTACTTTACAAAAAAATCTTTAAAATTGTTTGGGACCCATTTTAGTTTGGCTTGCGCCAAATGCCAGACAAAGATACCAGATGAGTTTGAGAATAATGATCTCTTATGTAGTTTTCCTGGTTAAAAATATTTTCACAGCAATTAAATTAACCACAGTGATTCTTTGAGGAGGTAGGCAATATTATTTATTATATTTTGTAAGATAGAATATTATATTTATAAATATTTATCTTTTATTTATAAATATTTATAGAATATTTTATTTTTCCTTGTATAGGAAAAAGAGGTGTTTTTTCCTCTTCATTAAACTGCCAAAATTTGAAAACCAGAATGGATTAATAAACCTGTAGGAGTAGGCTCCATTTGTAGTAGACTCCATTTTAGGACTTAGACACATACAAAGAAAAGGGCTAACTGGAAATTGTCTCTTCTTTTAGGACTGGATTGATAAGTAAGTTTTATATTGATTTATTCTGAGATTTAATGTATTTATAGAAGTTCAGTCTGGACACGGTGGTGCCTGTAATCCCAGCACTTTTGGAGGCCGAGGTGGGCGGATCACCTCGGGCCAGGAGTTCAAGACCAGCCTGGCCAACATGGTGAAACCTCATCTCTACTGAAAATACAAAAATTAGCCGGGCGTGGTGGCACACGCCTGTAATCCCAGCTACTAGGGAGGCTAAGGCAGGAGAATCGCTTGAACCCGGGGAGTGGAGATTGCAGTGAGCTGAGATCGCACCACTGCACTCCAGCCTGGGTCACAGAGCAAGACACTTTCTCTCAAAAAAAAAAAGAAAGAAGAAGAATTTCAGTTATAGAAGATAATAAACTTAAGGATATGAAATATTCGGTGGAAGCTAGTTTTTGATAATTTCATAAATCTTTGAACCTTTGGTGGGTTACGTACTTTTTTTTTTTAAGGCAGGGTCTTGCTCTGTGGCCCAGGCTGCAGTGCAGTGATGTGATCTCGGCTTACTGCAACCTCCAACTCCTGGGTTGAAGCAATTCTCATGCCTGAGCCTCCCAAATAGCTGGAATTACAGTTGTGCACCACCACACCCAGCTCATTTTTTGTATTTTTAGTAGAGATGAGGTTTTGCCATGTTGGGTAGGCTAGTCTTGAACCCCTGGCTTCAGGTAATCTGCCCACCTCAGTATCTCAGTGTGCTGGGATTACACGCCTGGCTGAACCTTTGGTGGGTTACACACTTTTATTCAATACATTGAAAATTTGCACCTGGTTGCAGTGGCTCAGCCCTGTAATCCTAGCACTTTGGGAGGCTGAGGCGGGCGGATTGCTTGATCTCAGGAGTTTGAGATCAGCCTGGGCAACATGATGAACCGTCTCTACTAAAAATATAAAAAGTTAGCTGGGTGTGGTGGCATGCTTTTGTAGTCCCAGCTACTCAGAAGAGTGAACTGGGAGGATCACCTGAGCCCAGGAAGTTGACACTGCGGTGAGCAGTGCTCACGCCACTGCACTCCAGCCTGGGTGACAGAAGTGAGACCCTGTCTCAAAAAAAAAAGCATAATTTGCAATGCAACTGAAAGAATTGGTTTGTACTCCTAGAGTGATTTGTTTATTTCAAACTGTATTTAATCATTCTAGGATTTGAACTATTCAATTGTCATTTTTGTGTGTGTCAGTCTTCATTGACTGTTCTCAGTTTATTGAGCCTGCAGACTTACTTACTTACGTATTTATTTGTTTATTATTATTATTAATTATTATTATTATTATTATTTGAGATGGAGTCTCGCTCTGTTGCCCAGGCTGGAGTGTAGTGGCACTATCTCGGATCACTGCAACCTCCACCTTCCAGGTTCAAGCGATTCTCCTGCCTCAGCCTCCTGAGTAGCTGGGATTGCAGACATGTGTCACCGTGCCCAGCTAATTTTTATATTTTCAGTAGAGAGGAGGTTTCACCATGTTGGCCAGGCTGGTCTCGAACTCTTGACCTCAAGTTATCCACCTGCCTCTGCCTCCCAAAGTGCTGGGATTACAGGCGTGAGCCATTGCACCCAGACTGTATTTATTTTTTGAGAGAGGGTCTTGCTCTGTCATCCAGGCTGGAGTGCCGGGGTGTGATCTCAGCTCACTGCAACCTTCACCTCCAGAGCTAAAGTTATGTTTCCACTTCAGCCTCCCAAGTAGCTGGGACTATCAGCGCATGCCACCATGCCTAGCTAATTTTTGTATTTTTTTTGTAGAGATGAGGTTTTGCCATATTGCTCAGGTTGGTCTTGAACTCTTGGGCTCAAGCAATCTACCTGCCTGGGCCTCCCAAAGTGTTGGGATTATAGATGTGAGCCACTGTGCATGGCCTGAATCTGCAGACTTAGATTCATGTTTTGTTCTAAGTGATTTCATTTCTTTTCTTTTAATTTAGCATTGTCCCAATTGCTTCCTTCTAATGAAGAAATACGCCTGGTTGATGATGCGTTTGGAAAAATTTGTCACATGGTCAGTGATGGCTCTTGGGTGGTTCGTGTTCAGGCAGCAAAACTGTTGGTAAGTTATACTTTTTATGTATGTATGAATGCATGTATATATTTATTTGTTTTCTGTAGAAATGAGGCCTGTGTGGCCCAGGTTGGTCTCAAACTCTTGGCCTCAAGCAGTCCTCCTGCCTCAGCCTCCCAAAAGACTGGGATTATAGGCTGGGTGCGGTGACTCAACACCTGTAATTCCAGCACTTTGGGAGGCGAAGGCGGGTGGATCACGAGGTCAGGAGATTGAGACCATCCTGGCCAACATGGTGAAACCCCGTCTCTACTAAAAATACAAAAATTAGCTGGGGCATGGTGGCGCACGCCTGTAATCCCAGCTACTTGGGAGGCTGAGGCAGGAGAATCGCTTGAACCCGGAGGTGGAAGTTGCAGCGAGCCAAGATCACCCTGCTGGACTCTGGCCTGGTGACAAGGAGGAGACTCTCATCTTAAAAAAAAAAAAAAAAAAAAAAGGCTGGGATTATAGATGTGAGCCACTACACCCAGCCAATAATCCTTTTTTTAAATGAACACATTGCTTGTTAAGTTTTTACAAACATTTTGAGAAACTACAGATGGGGCAGTGTGACCTGAATTTAAAATCCCAGAATTTCTTTTTCTTTTTCTTTTCTTGAGACAGGGTCTTCCTCTGTTGCTCAGGCAGGAGTGCAATGGTGCAGTCACGGCTCACTGCAGCCTTGACCTGCCAGGCTCAAGCAATCCTTCCACCTCAGCCTCCTGAGTAGCTGGGACTACAGGCATGTGCCACCCTGCCTAGCTAATTTGTATTTTTTGTAGAGATGGGGTCTTGCTTTGTGCCCAGGCTGGTCTTGAATTCCTAGGCTCAAGTGATCCTTCTGCCTTGGCCTCCCAAATTGTTGGGATTACAGGTTTAAGCCACTATTCCCAGCCCCAGAATTTCTTAATATAGAAAGAAATAGTTCACTCTCCTGTTCACTTTTAGAACTAGAAAGAATCTTAAAACATAATTCTATTAACCCTACTAGGAATTAAGATAGCCGGAGCCTAGAGAAAAAGGAAAACAATAAAAAAAAAGTTTTTCCCGTTTATTAAGCACTTGTTATGTCCTAGTTCAGGAGGCTCAAACCCCCCAGGCTGTGGACCAGTCCTGGTCCATGGCTCGTTAGGAACCAGGCCACACAACAGGAGGTGAGTGGTAGATGAGCGAGTATTACTGCCTGAGTGCTGCCTGCTGTCAGATCAGCAGCTGCATTAGATTATCATAGGAGTGTGAACCCTATTGTGAACTGAGCATGTGCGGGATCTAGGTTTCATGCTCCTTGTGAGAGTCTAATTCCTGATGATCTGAGGTGGAACAGTTTCATCCTAAAACCACCCTGCTTCACCACCCTCTCTGGTTTCTTCCATGAAACTGAACCCAGATGCCAAAAAGGTGGGGGACCACTATCTTAGATGATTTGAAGGAGGCCCCTTACATATATTTTCTCATTTTCTCTTTACAGTAATCCTGCAAGATAGATGCCATTATCCAGTTGGGGCATGGTGGCTCATGCCCATAATCCTAGCACTTTAGGAGGCCGAGGTGGGTGGGTCACTTGAGCCCAGGAGTTTAAGACCAGCCTGGGCAACACAGCAAGACCCCATCTCTATTTTTCAAAAAATAAAATTTTAAAAAATTTTTAAAAAATTTTTTTAAATGCTGTTATCATTTTCTAGATGAGAAAACTGAGGCTGTGAGGAGTTAAGTAAGTTATCCAGCTTATACAGACAGAAAATTGTAGAGTGAGGTCAGATCCTGATCTTGCATCTTTTAGCCTGGTACTTTTCTGTTTTCTTTTTGAGGACTCAGCACATTTATTGAAAATTTTTAACTTTTGTAGCTCACACCTGTAATCCCAGCACTTTGGGAGGCCAAGGTGGGCGGATCACGAGGTCAAGAGATTGAGACCATCCTGGCCGACATGGTGAAACCCCGTCTCTACTAAAAATACAAAAATTAGCTGGGCGTGGTGGCGCACGCCCCTAGTCCTAGCTACTTGGGAAGCTGAGACAGGAGAATCGCTTGAACCCGGGAGGCAGAGGTTACCCGGGAGGCAGAGGCGCAGTGGCTCACACCTATAATCCCAGCACTTTGGGAGGCCGAAGCGGGCAAATCACTTGAGGTCAGGAGTTCGAGACCAGCCTGGCCAACATGGTGAAACCCCATCTCTACTAAAAATACAAAAACTAGCCTGGTGTGATGACACACACCTGTAGTCCCAGCTATTCTGGAGGCTGAGGTGGGAGAATCACTTGAACCTGGGAGGCAGGGGTTGCAGTGAGCTGAGATTGTGCCATTGCACTCCAGCCTGTGCAAAAGAGCGAGACCGTGTCTCAAAAAAAAAAAAAATTGTTTAACTTTTAAGGGATAAAATTGTTTTGTAATAGAGTGTTGGCCTAATAGCCTTATTTTATATCTGTGTTACCTTGTATATGTCACTTGATATTAGTCTCAGTTTCCTCATCTGTTAAGTGGGGTTCTAATATCTCTCATATTTACCTGACAGTGTTGTCATGATGCTCAAATGAGATACAGTCTATGAAAATGTTTATAAGCTAAAAAGTACTATACTGTGTAGGGTGGATGGGGGCATAGTATATAACTATATGTGTGTGTAAGTATCTATAAAAATTTGTATACGTGTCACAGCAGGAAAATCTGTGATTCTTTTTGGACACTTCCTCTTTGAGTGCCCCCAGCCCTGCCACTCTTGGTGAGACTGTTGGCTGAATGCTTTGTTTCTGACTGTACTGGACACTGATCCAGTGATAGCTTTAGTCCTGTGACCAGTATTTATGGGAGTACTTGCTGAAACCCGTGTGAAGCATTTTCATGAGATATAGTAATGGATGATTGGAGTATTTCCACTCTTGTGCATATTAGAGTTAAACAAGCCAGCTGTTACTGATTTTATTTCTGAATTCATATTTTAAAACTTTCTTTTGGGTTATGAATGTTTTAAAATTCAGAACAGTCTAATCATTCATCAGATCCTTTCATTTGGCATTTACAGAGGATCTACAACGAACTCTAGGTGGGAGTGGGGAAGAGAAAGATGTTTTAGAGGAGTAAATTAATGATATATCTTTACCTGAATAGGCAGTTTTAAAAAGTAATCCTTAAAGTAAGAATCATTCAAAATTTTCAGTTTTGTACTCTATAGGATCTGAAATTTATTTGCATAAAGTTGTATGTATAACATATGGTACATTGAAAGGATTTCTACTTGAATGACTCTAACTTGAGTCACATGCCTTGTGTTATAATTTCATGTTAAATCCGAACAGCTTCAAATTATTTAAGTAATTATGTTTGTATTCAGAAATAACAATCATTCTTACCTTGCTGATAATAATAATTACTACTATGTATAGAGTTCCTGGCCTACTAAATGAGGCATTTTTAGTCATACATACACACATAAATAAATACATATTCACACATAAATATTAACCCACTTCTTTATATACAAACACACATGCCTAACTCATTTGCATACTTTTGCAAGTAACTTTTAATCTTTTTAAACTCTCTGAGGTAAATGTATTACTTATAATTAACAAAATTAAAACTTAGGAATGTGGTATAATTTTTCTGAGACCACACAGATAGTAAATGATAGATGAGGACTTCAAACTTCATAATCTAAAGCCCATGTATAATCCTTTCCTGGTGAGTATCCAGTTACACATTGGGATTGGCCAGTTAAGGCCCTGCTGGTTTGTTAGTATCTCTGTGCAAGCTAAGAGGCAAAGCTGCCCTACTCCAGCTCTCCAGTAGGTAAACCTGTGATCAAGTGATTTGTGTATAATCTTTCATTAAAAATAAATTAATTTTTAAAAATTGACACATTGGTTGAACTAGTTTACAGTCCCACCAACAGTGTAAAAGTGTTCCTATTTCACCACATCCTCTCCAGCACCTGTTGTTTCCTGACTTTTTAATGATCGCCATTCTAAGTGGTGTGAGATGGTATCTCATAATGGTTTTGATTTGCATTTCTCTGATGGCCAGTGATGATGAGCATTTTTTCCTGTGTCTTTTGGCTGCATAAATGTCTTCTTTGGAGAAGTGTCTGTTCATATCCTCCGCCCACTTTTTCATGGGGCTGTTTGTTTTTTTCTTGTAGATTTGTTTGAGTTCATTGTAGATTCTGGATATTAGCCCTTTGTCAGATGAGTAGATTGCAAAAATTTTCTCCCATTCTGTAGGTTGCCTGTTCACTCTGATGGTAGTTTCTTTTGCTGTGCAGAAGCTCTTTAGTTTAATTAGATCCCATTTGTCAATTTTGGCTTTTGTTGCCATTGCTTTTGGTGTTTTAGACATGAAGTCCTTGCCCATGCCTGGGTCCTGAATGGTATTGCCTAGGTTTTCTTCTAGGGTTTTTATGGTTTTAGTTCTACCATGTAAGTCTTTCATCCCTCTTGAATTAATTTTTGTCTAAGGTGTAAGGAAGGGATCCAGTTTCAGCTTTCTACATGTGGCTAGCCAGTTTTCCCGTCACCATTTATTAAATAGGGAATCCTTTCCCCATTTCTTGTTTTTGTCAGATTTGTCAAAGATCAGATGGTTGTAGATATGCGGCATTATTTCTGAGGGCTCTGTTCTGTTCCATTGATCTATATCTCTGTTTTGGTACCTGTGGCGATTCCTCAGGGATCTTGAACTAGAAATACCATTTGACCCAGCAATCCCATTACTGGGTATATACCCAAAGGATTATAAATCACGCTGCTATAAAGACACAAGCACACGTATGTTTATTGTGGCACTATTCACAATAGCAAAGACTTGGAACCAAGCCAAATGTCCAACAATGACAGACTGGATTAAGAAAATGTGGCACATATACACCATAGAATACTATGCAGCCATAAAAAAGGATGAGTTCATTTCCTTTGTAGGGACATGGATGAAGCTGGAAACCATCATTCTCAGCAAACTATCGCAAGGACAAAAAACCAAACACCGCATATTCTCACTCATAGGTGGGAATTGAACAATGAGAACACATGGACACAGGAAGGGGAACATCACACACCAGCGCGTGTTGTGGGGTGGGCGGAGGGGGGAGGTATAGCACTAGGAGATATACCTAATGTTAAATGACGAGTTGATGGGTGCAGCACACCAACATGGCATATGTATACATATGTAACTAACCTGCACATTGTGCACATGTACCCTAAAACTTAAAGTATAATAAAACAAACAAACAAAAATTGACACATTGTATATATGGGGCACAAGTTGATGTTTTGATACACATCTATGTTGAATATTAATCCAATCAGGGTAGTTAGTATAGTTATCACATCATACATTTATCATTTCTTTGTCATGAACTTTCAACAGCCTCTCTTACAGCTATAATATTGTATATTTTGTAATATACAATATTTTACTGTTAATCATAGTCACCTTTATGTGCCGTTGAACACCAGAATTTATTTCTCTTAATTGTGACTTTGTATCTGTTGTCCAGTCTCTTCCCATTCTCTCCTACTCCCTCCCCTCCCCAGTGTCTGCTAACCACTGTTATACTCTCTGCCTCTATGATATCAATTTTTTTTGAATACTTTAAGTTCTGGGATACATGTGCAGAACGTGCAGGTTTGTGACATAGGTATACATGTGCCATGGTAGTTTGCTGCACCCGTCTACCTATCATCTACATTAGGTATTTCTCCTAATGCTGTCCCTCCCCGAGCCCCCCACCCTCTGACAGTCCCTGGTGTGTGATGTTTCCCTCCTTGTGTCCATGTGTTCACATTGTTCAACTCTCACTTATAAGTGAGAACATGTGGTATTTGGTTTTCTGTTCTTGTGTTAGTTTGCTGAGAATGATGGTTTCCAGCTTCATCCATGTCGCTGCACAGAACATGAACTCATCCTTTTTTATGGCTGCATGGTATTCCATGGTGTATATGCACCACATTTTCTTTGTCCAGTCTATCATTGATGGGCCTTTGGGTTGGTTCCAAGTCTTTGCTGTTGTGAACAGTGCTGCAATAAACATACATGTGCATGTGTTTTTATAGTAGAATGATTTATAATCCCTTGGGTATATACCCAGTAATGGGATTGCTGGGTCAAATGGTATTTCTGGTTCTAGATCCTTGAGGAATCACCATGCTGTCTTCCACAATGGCTGAACTAATTTACAGTCCCACCAACAGTGTGAAAGTGTTCCTATTTCTCCACATCCTCTCCAGCACCTGTGGTTTTCTGTCTTTTTAATGATTGCCATTCTAACTGGTGTGAGATGGTATCTCATTGTGGTTTTGATTTGCATTTCTCTAATGACCAGTGATGATGAGCTTTCTTTCATATGTTTGTTGGTCGCATAAATGTCTTCTTTTAAGAAGTGTCTGTTCATATCCTTCACCCACTTTTTGATGGCGTTTTGTTTTGTTTTTTTTTTTGTAAATTTGTTTAAGTTCTTTGTAGATTCTGGATATTAGCTCTTTGTCAGATGGATAGATTGCAAAAACTTTTCTCCCATTCTGTAGGTTGCCTGTTCACTCTGATGATAGTTTCTTTTGCTGTGCAGAAGCTCTTTAGTTTAATTAGAACCTATTTCTCAATTTTGGCTTCGTTGCCATTGCTTTTGGTGTTTTAGTCATGAAGTCATAAGCCATGCCTATGTCCTGAATGGTATTGCCTAGGTTTTCTTCTAGGGTTTTTATGGTTTTAGGTCTTATGTTTAAGTCTTAGATCATGCAGTATTTGTCTTTCCATGTCTGGCTTATTTCACTTTACATGATGTCCTCCAGGTTAATCGATGTGGCAAATTACAAGATTTTATTCTTTTTTTATTTTCTTTAAGTCAGGGTCTTGCTCTGTTGCCTAGGCTGGAGTGCGGTTCCACGATTGCACAGTCATAGCTCACAGCAACCTCAAACTCCTGGGGACTCCAGCCTGGACAACAGTGAAACTGTCCCTAAAAAAAATTAAAAACCAGATTGTTCTTCTTTTTTGATGTAGCCATTTATTGCTGTATACTTATCTCTTAGAACTGCTTTTGTTGCATACCACGGGTTTTGGTATATGTTTTAATTCTTGCTTGTGAAGTGTGTTTCTTCTAGGCAATGTATACTTAGATTTTGTGTTTTAATCTATTCAACCAATGTATACCTTTTATTTTTTTCTTTCTTTGAGACAGGGTGTCTGTCTCTCTGTTGCCCAGGCTGTAGTGTACCTTTTAATTGAAGAACTTAATCCATTTATATTCAAGATTTTTTTCTACTTCTTCTTCTTTTTTTTTTTTTTTTTTTTGTTTCTTTGAGACAGGGTCTCACTCCGTCACCTAGGCTGGAAGGCACTGGTGTGATCTCAACTCACTGCAACCTTCACCTCCTGGGTTCAAGTGATTCTCGTGCCCCAACCTCCCCAGTACCGGGATTACAGGCATGTGCCACCATGCCCAACTAATTTTTTTGCATTTTTATTAGAGACGGGTTTTGCCATGTTGGCCATGCTGGTCTCAAACTCCTGGCCTCAAGTGATTCGCCTGCCTTGGCCTCCCAAGGTGCTGGGATTACAGGCATGAGCCACGGTGTCCAGCTATATTCAAGATTGTTATTGATAGATAAGGTCTTATTCCTGCCATTTTGTTAATTACTTTTTGGAGGTTTTGGAGATCCTTTGTTCTTGTCTTCCTTTCCTGTTGTTTACCTCTGATTTAGTGGTTTTCTGTGGGGCCAAGATTTGTTTTCATTCTCTTTCTTGTTTGTGTATCTGCTGTAACTTTTTTCTACATAGACTATAGAGTCTTCAGTTAGGCTGGTGTGGTGGCTCTTGCCTATTATCCCAGCACTTTGGGAGGCTGAGGCAGGCACATCGCTTGAGCTCATGAGTTTGAGACCAGCCTGGGCAACATAGTGAGACCTCGTTTCTACTAAATAAAGAAAAAAGAAATCAGCCGGACATGGTGGCACACACCTGTAGTCTCAGCGACTCAGGAGGCTGAGGTGGGAGGACCACTTGAGCCTGGAAGATTGAGGCAGTGAGCCATGATCAGGCCACTATGCTCTAGCATGGGCATCAGAGTAAGACTGTCTCAAAGGGGAAAAAAAAAGTCTTGCAGTTACAATAGAATGTTTTAAGCTGATAGCAACTCAACTTTGGTTACATAAAAGGACCCTAGGTTTTTTCCCTCCCCCCTTCAATTTATATTTTTGTTGCCTTAATTTTCTTCTTCATCTGTTATGTGTTCCTTAGCTACTATTTGTAGCTGTTGTAGTTTTTGACCATTTTAAATTTAACCTTCATACTAGCAGATTGAATATTTTATATGACATATTGTATCACTGGGGTTTGATCTGTTTGATTTATGAGTTTACCTTTACTGGTGAGTTTTATACTTCTGTGTGTTGCTATGATAGTGATTATTGTCCTTTTGTTTCTAGTTGTAGCATTCAATACCTTGAATATATTAATTCTATCCCATTCTCTCCTGGTCTATAAGGTTTCTACTGAGAAATCTATTGATAGTAATGGAGATTCTCTTGACAATTTTCTCTTGCAGCTTTGAAAGTCTTACTCTTTGACTTTCGATAGTTTGATTATAATGCACCTTGGAGAGGATCTTTTTGGGTTGAATGTAATTGCGAACCTTTGAACTTCCTGAATCTGGATGTCCGTATTTCTCCCACTACTTGGCAAGTTTTCAGCTATCATTTCATCAAATAGGTTTTCTGCGCCTTTCTCTATCTCTTCTCCATCAGGCAATCTTCAATGCAAGTATTTGTTTGCCTATTGATGTCCCATATGTTCCAAGGCTTTCTTTTTTATTCTTATTTGGTTTTTTTTTCCCTCTTAATGGGTTATTTCAAAAGACCTGTCTTCAAGGTCAGAAATTCTTTCTTCTGCTTGATCCTAGTCTATTGTTGAAGCTCTCAATTGTATACTATTTTTATTTTTTTCATTGAATTCTTCAGTTCCAAGATTTCTGTTTGGTTCTTTTTTATGATATTGATTTCTGTTGAATTTCTCATTCGGATCATGAATTGTTTTCCTGATTTCATTTAATTGTTTGTCTGTATTCTCTTATATCTTACTGAGTTTCCTTTAGATCACTATTTTGAATTCCTTTTCAGGCATTTTGTAAGTGTCCTTTTCTTTGGGGTCTGTCATTGGAGACTTTTTTCCTTTTTTTTTTTTTTTTTTTTTGAGACAGGGTCTTGCTCTGTCACCCAGGCTGAAGTGCAGTGGCATGATCTCAGCTCACTGCAACCTTCTCCTCCTGGGTTTAAGTGATCCTCCCACCTCAGCCTGCTGAGTAGCTAGGACTACAGGCGCATGCCACCACACCCGACTAATCTTTTTATATTTTGTAGAGACGGGTTTTGCCATGTTGCCCAGAATGGTCTTGAACTCCTGAGCTCATGCTATCTGGCTGTCTTGGCCTCCCAAAGTGCTGGGATTACAGATGTGAGCCACTGCCCCCAGCCAGGAGACTTAACCGTATTCCTTTGAGGGTGTCATGTTTCCTTGATTTTCATGTATCGTGTGCAAGATACTGGATGTCGATATCTGTGCATTTAGTAGCGTAGTTGCTCTTTTCAATTTTATTGAGTAGCTAGTATATAGTAACAGTCTTTTTCTGTAGATGGTTTTAGGGTATTAGCTGGGTATGGTGTGTTGCCTTTGGTTCTGGGTGGACTCAATGGGTGGTGTAATAATCCTTGTCAGCTTCAGCTGTAATCTTCAGCTATAATCCTAGTCATTGATGTTTGCAATTGCCTCAGTTGCCTAGGCTGTGGGAGTTTGTGATGGCAATGCTATAGATGAGGGTACTGAGCTGATTTTTGGCCAAGACATGTACAGGCTAAAATGGCTGCCAGGCTGTCTATCTGGTTTTCCAGGGAGGCAGTAGTTACTGCTGTGGTGGCTGTCGTGCTGGGCTCAGGCCTTTGCTGCAGCGGTCTGCTGGGCAGCTCTGTGGCTACGTAGGGAGATGGGGCTACTGCCTGGTTGGCTGTTGCTTTGGGCTAGGCTCAAATGCTTTTGTGCAGTGGGGCTGGGCAGTTTGGCAGCAGTCTATGGTAGGGGGCCAGGGCTACCACAGGACCAGTTGGACTGTGTGCTGTGGGACTGTGGGACTCTACTGTGGCCTGTTTTAGGGGACAGGACCACTGAATTGCCAGCTACCAGGCAGGGCATGGGCAGGTGGTTCTGTGATGGGTCGTGAGGAAGTAGGGCTGCCGCAGGATTGGCTTTTTGGCTGAGTACTGGCGCATGCATACTTGGCAGCCCAGATGGTTGTATGGAACAGGGGTGTTGGGTAAAGCGCTGCCAGCTGTCTATTTGATGGCTTCCTTGCTGTGCAGGTCTGCCTGTTTTCTGGGTGGTTGGTAGCGCTGTGTGGGGTCTGATGCTGAAATCGTCGTCACTCTGTTTGACCTAGACTCTATGTGGATGGGGTTATGGTGCTGCAGGCCATCGTGTGATCACGATAGAATGATGGCTGGTTCTCAGGGATGAAGAGAGTCAGTTGCTACTGGTCCCCAGGGCAGGATGCACACTAGTAGTGAGTCTAGCTTCAACTTGGTGCCATGCTACAGCAGCTTAGGACAAGGTGGGCTCCCACTCCGAGGCAATACAGCTGAATGATCTCTTGGCTACTCTCCAGACTGGATTTGTGGCCACTGAGGACTTAAGGACTCTCCTTTATCAAGAATGGCTGGTGCCTGTGGCAGCAGTGGGGACCACTGATAGGTATCTCCAGCTTGCTTTTTCCCTGTAAGAAGTTCCTCTGATTTTAAGCTGATTTTGGCAAGGGAGACAATGTGGCAGGTAGGAAGCCTCACTCCCTTCCCTGTGGTGCTATCCTGAGGCTTCCATGTTCCACAGGGATTTTGCCCTTTCTCTGGTGCTCTGCAGCATATATCTACAGTCATTTTAGTTGAAATATAGTTATTTGTTATTTTGGTCTCTTTTTGTTGTGGGTGATGTGTGCCAGGTAACTCTGGTGAGCCATTTTTTTTTTAAACAAATCTGCATACAGATTGAGTATCCCCTATCCAAAATGCTTGAGACCAGAAGTGTTTTGGATTTTGTTTTGTTTTGTTTTGTTTTTGGATTTTGGAATATTTTATTTGTATTAGACTTACTTGTTGGGCATCCCAAATCTGAAATATGCTCCAAAATCCAAAATCTGAAGTGCTCCAGTGAACATTTCCTTTGAGCATCATGTTGGTACTCAAAAAGTTTTGGATTTTGGAGCATTTTGGATTTCAGATTTTTGGAATTGGGGTGTTCAACCTGTATAATCTTTAGATCACCTGTTCAGCAAATCGACAAACACCGAGGACAGTTTCTGTCTTCAACGAAGTTGATAGTCAGGTAGCCAGGGATAGCTAATCAGTGAATAATAATACCTGGTACTGGTAGGAAAGAGCACCAACCACAACCACAGAAGCCTTCTTGGAGGAGCTGATCTCTGAACTGAGTTTTGAAGGATGAGTAACTAGGTAGCAATGCAGAGAAAGAGAAAATATGAGCAGGGATATAAAAGCAGTACATTATCATGCATAGCAATATACTAAGCTGCAATATCATACTAAACTACAAGCAGTTTAGTGCTTTCTAGTTGGGGGGTAATGTTCAATCTAGGGGATCTGTAATGAGGTAAGTTGGAGAGGAAAACAGAAGCCAGGTTCTACAACAACTTAGCTTTGTAGCCTCGAGTCTATCTTGCTTAAAAAGTGAATAGTTTCTAATCCCTTTGGCTTATAGCAGTATGAAAAATTTTCTGATATGTGTTATATCAGAAAATTCAAAACCATGTAAAAGAGGTTAGCTTTTACTTATTTATAACTGCCCTCTTTGTGGGGCAAAGAAACTTGAGGTCCCAGTAAGCAGATTCATGGGACTATTTAGAATACAGTCACTACTTTTATAAGCCTTAAGAAGTCATTGACCTTAAAAATTACAACATTTTCAGACTGTTAGGTTATAGACTTTTATGCCTGTAAGTCTGCCCATGACTGGTCTTTCCCAGGGTAAATGCAGATGTTCCTAGTTAGTGGCAGTTTTATGTCTGATGTACTTATCACCTAGTTGCATAGACTTATGTTATTTATACCAGTGGAGCAGTTTTTGCTCTTAAAGCAGGTGTGATAATTGTTAAATATCTTGTATCTAAATTTCACATACATTTAATAAGGCTCTCAAGTGAAATGGTTTTCTCAGTGTTAAGTAAGGTTTTCATAGCATTAACTACCTAAATTTAGGTTGTTAAGTAGTGCTAGTAGTACAGTTGGAGAGATTCCATCTTAATCTAAACATATTTGTCTTGGTTAAAGTATACCAGAATGTAGCTTTTTTTCTCATTGGTGAGGTGCACTTTATAATGAACTCATTATCTTTTTGGTCCAAATCTGTTTCTCTATGTTTTCATAAGTGATACTATCATCTGCTAAGTCATGAACCAGAGGAATTTGGGAATAGTTTTTCTATGTCTTACATCCATTGAGTCACAACTCATATCAGTTCTTCCTTCTTGACATCCCCTAAATCCATCCCTTCTCCGTTTCCACTGGTCCTGCAGTAATAGACATCTCACCATTTTTCAAGTGGATTACTATGCTATAGGACTCTGTGTTTGTGGACTTAAAATGGAAAGCTTCACCTATTCTTAGGTGACATTGAAAATTTATTTCAAGTAATGGTATTTAATTTTTTGGGGCACAAATTTGCATAGTACTCCCTCTGTGCTGCTGTGTTGGTTGAGCGTGCAGCTGAGGGCATTGGAGGAGGGCACTGGGAATTATGGATGAAGCAACTTACTGTGAAGTCATGAAAACTTTTATTCTAGTAGAAAAAAGCCAACAGCTAATGCTGGTGGTAAAACTAGAGAGAGATTTAGGAGGTCTTAAGCGTTTATAGTTCTTACTTATAAAATTGTGGTTGGGACTTAAAAAATGGATGTTAGATATGACATTGACTCAGATCTATGTAACAAAAGAAAAAGTGGTTTTGAAACTACTTTAGTCAAAATAGTACAGCAGTTGTTTTTGTGGAATCATAGGAAAAGTGTGAACTTGAGTAAGGACATTCCCCAGGAACATGTAATTTTCTATGAAAAATTTGGTTAGAGAAAAGATCTGAGCCTGTATAAGCATTTCCACATTTATTAACTTAGGAATTAGAGAAGATCTCAGATAAATTTCTTAACGTCTAGGACCTGCTCCAACAGCCTCTGAAACTAGTCTTTTTGCTTTCATTTTGATTCCTTATGGTCCATTAGTCATACTGTTGCAAGATGGGCTTTATGAAATATAAATCTATGTTCTCCCTTACTTAAAATGAGTAAGTTGCCTAATCTCAGCCTCAGTTGTCATCTAGAAAATGGGGATGAGAGGTATATGGGATTATTGGGAAGAATAAATTGGAAAAATATAAGTAAAATATTTTATACATTGTTAAGCTCATTAGATGTTTAACAGGGATTATGTAATAATTATTTATAAGGCAAACCCCTTACTATGGCAAATAAGGCTCTTTATTATCCTATCTGTACTGCCTCATTTTCAGGAGCCCTATCTTACGTTCCATTCGTAAAACCACTTAATATTTCCCACTTGGCATTTGCACTGTGATTTTCATTTCTCCAAGTATACCTCTCCCTGCCTGTACCTTAATACTGCTTGTTCTCTCCATTCCCATGGCATCATTCATAGATGTGTATTACAGCATTTCATACCATATTGCAGGAATCTCTTTTCTTGTCAGTTTCCCTTACTAGTCTGTGAGATTGTTGAGTGTACAGCTGTTGTCTTTTTATTTTTGTATTCTTGTTCCTGGTAACTGTAGACACATAATTGAATGGTTGCTAAATATTTGTTTAATTGAATGCATGAATGAATGAACAGATGAATGGAAAGAAGAATGAAAAGGAGTGGAGAGTAGTCGTTAAGGGAAAGGATTTTGGAGCCTGGATTTATCTCCTAGCTCTGGAATTTATTCTTTGTGACCGTCAATATGTTATTTAATCTTTTTGTGTCTTTTCTCCATATATAAAATGGGACTAATATAGTATTTACTTCTCAGGGTTATAGTGAGGATTTAAATGAGTTAATATACATCTAAAACCCTTAGAATAGTACATGACACATAGTGGCCGGCCGTGGTGGCTCACGCCTGTAATCCCAGCACTTTGGGAGGCCGAGGCAGGCAGATCACCTGAGGTCAGGAGTTTGAGACTAGCCTGCCCAACGTGGTGAAACCCCGTCTCTACTAAAAATACAAAAAATTAGCTGGGCATGGCAGTGGGCACCTGTAATCCAGCTACTCAGGAGGCTGAGGCAGGAGAATTGCTTTAACCTGGGTGGCGGAGGTTGCAATGAGCTGAGATCATGCCACTGCACTCCAGCCTGGGTGACAAGAGCAAAACTCCATCTCAGGAAAAAAAAAAAAAGCACAGTAGGTGACACATAGTAAGCTCTATTTAGTTGTTAGCTGCTGCTAATATTTTTATTTTCCTGCTGATTCAGTACCCATAGCATCTTTACTGTCATGAATAATATTATCTTTATGCACTTAAATTGGCTATAGACTGAATTTTAAGATAATGTTCAAATCATAAAAGTTGTTTTATATGCTCTGGATTTTTCTTTTTATAGGGCTCTATGGAGCAAGTCAGTTCTCATTTCTTGGAGCAGACCCTTGACAAGAAGCTGATGTCAGATCTGAGGGTACCTTTTATTCTTTGTTGTTTAAACTGGGTTTCTGTAACCAATGTAGGGGGGCAGTATTGTGAGTTGTGTTGATTTAACTTAGCAGCATTTGTTAAATTAACGTATGATAACTCTATTAGATTTTAATTTAAAATCTTAGTAAATTGAAGCAAATAACAAGTGACTTCATTAAATTTCATATTATTGTAATGAAATACTTTGCACAGGTTATGCTTTACAAAAAAGAGGCAAGATTAATTTTCTAAGCCAGGTGCAGTGGCTCACACCTGTAATCCCAGCACTTTGGGAGGCTGAGGCAGGTAGATCACTTGCGGCCGGGAGTTTGAGACCAGTCTGGCCAACATGATGAACCCCGTCTCAACTAAAAAACAAAAATTAGCTAGGTGTGGTGGCATGTGCCTGTAGTCCCAGCTACTTGGGTGACTGAGGCAGAGAATCACTTGAACCCTGGAGACCAGAGGTTGCAGTGAGCCGAGATCGCACCACTGCACTCCAGCCTAGGCAACAGAGTGGGACTCTGTCTCAAAAAACAAAACCCAAAAAACAACAACAAAAAAACCCCAGAAAACCCCAAAAGATTAATTTTCTATTTGTTAGGAACTACAAAGGCCCATTCTCATTTTGTGAGATGGTATGACATTTTAGGACTCCTTTTCAGCAGCAGTTACCATGGAAGACTGAGTAAAGCCTTTCTCCAAACAGTAACAAAATACCCCCCACCCCACGCCATTTTTTCTTCTTTTTTTTTAAAACTGGGTCTCACTGTGTTGCCCAGGCTGGAATGCAGTGACACAATCATTACTCAATGCAACCTTGATCTCCTGGACTCAAGCATTCCTCCCACCTCACCCTCCTGAGTAGCTGGGACTACAGGCATACCTCACCATGCCCAGCTAATTTTTTTTATCTTTAGTAGAGATGAGGTCTTGCTCTGTTCCTCATGTTGGTCTTGAACTCCTGAGCCCAGGCAGTCTTCTTGCCTCTGCCTCCCAAAGTGCTGGGATTACAGATGTGAGCCATTGTGCCCGGCCCCAAATGCCTCTTATGAAATGCCCTTAAGCTTTGATTGTGATGGTTCACTAACGTGGTTTGCAGAACCAAATTTGAGTCTGAGAAAATAATACGTACATTCATTGTTAGCACCTCAATTTTGAAATTATAAAAGTGATATTATAGAGTTGTAGAATTTTTGATAAGGGAAAGGAAAACAATTTACCCATATGCCTGCTACCCTAATATAATGACTTTGGTCATTTTGGTATATGTCTCTCAGCTCTTTTTCTGGTGCATGGTTTTTTGTTTGTTTTTTTTGTTTTGTTTTGTTTTGTTTTGTTTTGTTTTGTTTGAGACAGGGTCTCACTCTGTCGCCCAGGCTGGAGTGCAGTGGTGCGATCTTGGTTCACTGCAACCTCTGCCTCCCGGGCTCGAGTGATCCTCTCACATCGGCCTCCTGAGTAGCTGGGACTACAGGTGTGTACCACCACACCCGGCTAATTTTTTGTAGTTTTTTAGAGATGGGGTTTCATGAGAGGCTGATGTATAAAGCAGAGTGCCAGGTCATTCATTTGTGATGAGAACCATAACTGTCAAGTGGACTGGATACACTAACCGGTATATTCCACCTTAGGCAATCTCTGTGTAAAGTGAGTTTACTAGATTATTTAGTGACTGTACTGTAGCTGAAATAGAACGCAATGTTGCCAAATAGAAAAATACTTTTACTGGGACTGAAGATAATTTTTTTTTTGAGGCGGAGTCTCACTCTGTCACCAGGCTGGAGTGCAGTGGCATGATCTCGGCTCACTGCAACCTCCACCTCCTGAGTAGCTGGGACTACAGGCACGTGCCACCACGCCCAGCTAATTTTTGTACTTATAGTAAAGATGGAGTTTCAACATGTTGGCCAGGATGGTCTCAATCTCCTGACCTCATGATCAGCCTGCCTTGGCCTCCCAAAGTGCTGGGATTACAGGTGTGAGCCACCTGCTCCCTGCCCGATAATTGTTTTCTTACAGTCAATGTATTGTCTACCCAAGATGGTTTTTGGAGGGGCACTGCCATTATTTGCCTCTCTGGCTCTCTCTTTTCCTATGTTGCTGCCACAGCAAACAACCAACTTTCTTAACACATTCTTCAGCTATCTTTATCCTCTTTAATTAGGTACTTTCAGCTATTATAGACCAGCAAGGCTTTAGTTTCATTTTAAGTTGAATTTGCATTTCTCTTGTATGAACTACTGATAATTTTTACAAACGTAACTCTCAAAGAGCAGTTTTATTTTCTGCCTTCCCATGTTCTCAGGGTTCATCTTAGTGTTCCTTCATGAACCTCCTACAATTGGTAATTGTTGTTGTCCTCTGCAGAGGAAACGTACTGCACATGTGCATGCCAAGGAACTTTACAGTTCAGGGGAGTTTTCCAGTGGCAGAAAGTGGGGAGATGATGCTCCCAAGGAAGAAGTAGATACCGGGGCTGTGAACTTGATTGAGTCAGGAGCTTGTGGAGCTTTTGTTCATGGGTTGGAAGATGAGATGTATGGTAAGTATCACTGTATAATAGCAGTAGCACTCTTTAAGTGACTGCTGTGTGTCAGGCATTGTACTGGGTGATACACATGTATCGTTTCATTTAGTCCTCACAGTAACCCTGGGAAGTACTTACTATGCTTTTTATTTTACACACAGAAGAGACTGAGGCCCCAGTAGTATGAGACAATGGTAAAGAGCAAGAGATTTGGGTTCAGTCAATCTATATTTAAATTCCAGCATTTTTATAAAACAGGGATAATAATAACTATCTTTCTGAGTTGTGAGAATTAAATGAGGTTCTGTATACATAAAGCACTTGGCATAATACATGTGCCTATTTATAATAAGCACTTAATAATTGGTAATTAAAATTGATATTAATAAAAATAACTTGATATTACTTACCCAGCTAGTAAGAGACAGAGCAAGATTTAAACCTAGGTATGTCTGACTGCCAAACCTTTATATGACTGATGAATATTTTATTTCACCTTCATTTTTGAAAGATATTTTTGGGCCAGGCGTGGTGGCTCACACCTGTAATCCCAGCACTTTGGGAGGCTGAGGCTGGAGGATCACTTGAGGCCAGGAGTTCAAGACCAGCCTGGTTAACATGGTGAAACCCTGGATCTACTAAAAATACAAAAAATAGCTGGTATGGTGGCATGCACCTGTAATCTCAAGTGCTAGAGAGGCTCAGACACAAGAATCACTTGAACTCAGGAGGCAGAGGTTGCAGTGAGCTGAGATCGTGCCACAGCACTCCAGCCTGGGCAAGCAACAGAGCAAAACTCTGTCTCAAAACATAAATGAATAAATAAATAAATATAGAAAGATAATTTGGGGGAATACAATTCTAGATTAATAAGTTTTTTTTTTCCAAGAGACTTTTTTGTTTTTTGAGACAGGGTCTCACTGTGTCACCCAGGCTAGAGTGTAGTGGTGTGATCACAGCTCACTGAAGCCTTGGCTTCCTGGACCCAAGCAATCCTCCCACCTCAGCCTCTCGAGTAGCTGGGACCAGAAGCACATGTCACCATGCCCGGCTAATTTTTTAATTTTTTGCAGAGACAGGGCCTCCCTATATTGTCCAAGCCAGTCTTGAACTCCTGGGCTCAAGTGATCCTTTTGCCTTGGCCTCCTAAAGTGTTGAGATTGCGGGTGTGAGCCACTGTGCGTGACCGCTACCAGTCTTTTAATGATATTGCTCCATAGTTTTCTGTTGAGAAATCTGCTGTCGTTTTTATCTTCCTCTGTATATAATGTGTCTTTTTATCTCAAGCTGCTTTTAAGATTTCTCTTTATCACTGGTTTTAAACAATTTGATTATGATATGCCTAGGTATAGTATAGTTCATGTCATGTTTCTTTTGTTTGGAATTTGTTGAGCTTCTTGAATCAAATAGTTTTCATCACAGTTGGAAATTTTTTTTTGCTATTATTTCTTTCTCTCTCTTTTTTTTTCGGGGGGTGTGGCGGGGACAGAGTTTTGCCCAGGCTGAAGTGCAGTGGTGTGATCTTGGCTCACTACAGTCTCTGCATCCTGAGTTCAGGCAATTCTCATGCTTCAGCCTCCCCAGTAGTTGGGACTGCAGGTGCCTGCCACCACTCTCGGCTAATTTCTGTATTTTCAGTAGAGACGGGGTTTTGCCATGTTGCCGAGGCTGGTCTCAAACTCCTGAGCTCAACTTTTCTGCGCTCTTCAGCCTCCCAAAGTGCTGGGATTACAGGTGTGAGCCACCATACCCAGCCACTATTATTTTTTTAAATTTCTCTGACTCTACAGGCCCTTTGGCGACTTTCATTACACATGCATTAGGATACTGACATTGTTTTACAGCTCACTGATGCTCTATTCTTCCTTCCTTCCTTCCTTCCTTTCTTTCTCCAGTTTTTATTTTCTCTTTGTGTTTGATTTTGGATAGTATCTATTGCTTTGTCTTTGAGTGTTGCAAGATATAATCTGACGTTAATCCCACCCAGTATATTTTTCATCTCAGACATGTAGTTTCTGTCTCTAGAAGTTTGATTAGAATTTGGGTTTTTTGCACCCTGGACCACATAAGGAGACCCTATCTCTACAAAAAATTTAAAATTAGCCAGACATGGTTGTGCATTGCCTTTAGTCCCAGCTACTTGGGAGGCTGAGGCAGGAGGATTGCTTGAGCCCAGGAGTTAGAGGTTGCAGGGAGCCATGATCACACAAGTGCACTCCAGTCTGGGTGACAGAGCAAGACCCTGTCTCAAAAAAAAAGAAGAAAGAGTTTGGGTCTTTTTAGTATCTACCATGTCTTTCTTAACATACTTAATCTTTTCTCTAGCTTTGTCAACAGATAATATGTTTATAATTGTCTTACTATCCTTGTTTACTAGGACTATTATTTCTGTGATTCCTAGGTTGGTTTTGATTGATTTTTTTTCCTCCAGTATTATATATTCATCCTGTGTATATTCCATCCTGTGTCTTTTCATGTCTGATAATTTTTAATTGGATGCCAGACATTATAGATTTCACTTCATTGGATACTGAACATTATTTTATTCCTATAAATATTTTTGAGCTTTGTTCTGGGATCCATTTTTTCAGGTCTTATACTTTGTTAGGCAGGATTAGAGTAGCATTTAGCGTACAGCTTACTTTTCTCCACTAGTGAAGCAAAAAACTCTTCTTTTTCACTACTTGAAGCACAAAACCTCTTCTTCTCTTTTTTCTCTTTCTTTCTTGTTTTTTTTTTTTTTTTTGAGACAGCCTGTTGCCCAGGCTGGAGTGCCAAGGTACAGTCACGGCTCGCTGCAGCCTTGACCTCCTGGGCTCAAACAACCTTCCCACCTCAGCCTCCTGAGTAACTAGGACCACAGGTGGGCACCACCACACCTGGCTAATTTTTGTATTTTTTGTAGAGATGGGTTTTGCCATGTTGCCCAGGCCAGGCTTGAAGTCCTGGCCTCAAGCAATCCGGCCACCTCGGCCTCCCAGAGTTTTAGGATGACAGACATAAGCCACCACACCTGGCTGCAAAATTCTTCTAAGTTAACTGTGGTTTTATAGGCCCTGTGTGACCTCTGGAGATTGTTTCCTCTCATTGTTTTGAGTGGTTCTTTTCCAGGCCTCAGATGGTCTCTGTCGCACAGATCAGAATTCAGCTGAAGACTTGAGGCGACCATCTGCAGATCTCCCAAGCTCTCTGTCTCTCTGTGTAGTTCTCTCCTTTCCAGAAATTTGCTCTATGAACTCTAGCCACATTGGACTTCCCAAACTCCTAGCTCAATCTTCTCAACTCAGGGAGAGAAGACCTAGTGCCTGGAGTCTCTCTAAACGGAATTGTAATCATTGAGATCACCTCATTTATTTCCCATCTCTCAGGGATTGCAGTCCTTTATTGCCAGACGCCCAGTGTCTGGAATGCTGTTGTTTCATATATTTTGTCTCTGTCTCATCCTTGGAGGATAAAGCTGGTCCTCATTACTCCATCTTGTAATAGACATCCTATAAAGCCCATGTGATTTCCATATGCTATCTGTCTCACGTACATCTCAGAATTTCAGTGCTTTGAGATGATTGACTCCAGCCTCTTCATTATCAGCAAGGGTAACAGACCTGGTGAGGTAATGTTGATTGTCCACATTTTACAGTAAATTTGTGCCAGAGACCTGTGCCAGGTCTTAAAAATACCTATACAATCATACCTCAGGACAGAACTGCTTCTTAGAAGGGCAAGAATATTATTTTTGAAAGAAAGTTTTTCATCAGTAGATGTAAGAATTGGGTTATCCTATCATTTGTTCTAAAATGTTCCGTATGTATAGAAAGTAAATCTACCTCTGCTTTTTGATTCTCTGTGAACTTAAAATATGAATTACAATTTAAATAATATTGGATAATAAGGAAGTCCAGTTATTAAAACCTATTTTACTCTAAAATGAGTAACTGAAACCTATTTTGTTTCTATTGGCATTTTTGCTTTGTTTCGTTTCTACAACTGAATTTCATCACTTTTAACATTTATATGATTTAGTTATACAGTTTTCAGTTTGCCATTAAGATTTTTTAAATACTTTTTTTTATACTTTTAAGTTCTGGGGTACATGTGCAGAACGTGCAGGTTTGTTACATAGGTATACACGTGCCATGGTGGTTTGCTGCACCCGTCAACCCATCATCTACGTTAGGTATTTCTCCTAATGCTATCCCTCCCCCAGTCCCCCACCCCCTAACAGGCCCCAGTGTGTGATGCCCCCCCACCTGCAGTGTCCATGTGTTCTCATTGTTCACCTCCCACTTATGAGTGAGAACATGCGGTGTTTGGTCTTCTGTTCTTGTGCTAGTTTGCTGAGAATGATGGTTTCCAGCTTCATCCATGTCCTTGCAAATAACATGAACTCATCCTTTTTTTATGGCTGCGTGGTATTCCATGGTGTATATGTGCCACATTTTCTTTATCCAGTCTATCATTGATGGGCCTTTGGGTTGATTCCAAGTCTTTACTATTGTGAATAGTGCTGCAATAAACATATGTGTGCATGTGTTTTTATAGTAGAATGATTTATAAGGCTTTGGGTATATGCCCAGTAATGGGATTGCTGGGTCAAATGGTATTTCTGGTTCTAGATCCTTGAGGAATCGCTACACTGTCTTCCACAATGGCTGAACTAATTTACACTCCCACCAACAGTGTAAATTAGTTCCTGTTTCTCCACATCTTCTCCAGCATCTGTTGTTTCCTGACTTTTTAATGATCGCCATTCTAACTGGTGTGAGATGGTATCTCATTGTGGTTTGGATTTGCATTTCTCTAATGACCAGTGATGATGAGCTTTTTTTAATATGTTTGTTGGTTGCATAAATGTCTTCTTTTGAGAAGTGTCTGTTCATATCCTTTGCCCACTTTTTGATGGGGTCATGGTTTTTTTCTTTTGTGTGTGTGTGAATTTAGGTTCCTTGTAGATTCTGGATATTAGCTCTTTGTCAGATGGATAGGTTACAAAAATTTTCTCCCATTGTGTAGGTTGCCTGTTCACTCTGATGGTAGTTTCTTTTGCTGTGCAGAAGCTCTTTAGTTTAATTAGATCCCATTTGTCAATTTTGGCTTCGTTGCCGTTGCTTTTGGTGTTTTAGTCATGAAGTCTTTGCCAATGCCTGTGTCCTGAATGGTATTGCCTAGATTTTCTTCTAGGGTTTTTATGGTTTTAGGTCTTACATTTAAGCCTTTAATCCATCTTGAGTTAATTTTTGTATAAAGTATAAGGAAGGGATCCAGTTTCAGTTTTCTGCATATGGCTAGCCAGTTTTCCTAACACCATTTATTAAATAGAGAATCCTTTCCCTGTTGGTTGTTTTTGTCTGGTTTGTCAAAGATCAGATGGTTGTAGATGTGTGGTGTTATTTCTGAGGGCTCTGTTCTGTTCCATTGGTCTATATATCTGTTTTGGTACCAGTACTATGCTGTTTTGGTTACTGTAGCCTTGTAGTATAGTTTGAAGTCAGGTAGCGTGAAGCCTCCAGCTTTGTTCTTTTTGCTTAGAATTGTCTTGGCTATGTGGGCCCTTTTTTGGTTCCATACTAGTATATATATTTAAGGGGTACATGAGATGTTTTGATACAGGCATGAAATATGAAATAATCACATCATATAGATAGGTATCCATCTCCTCAAGGATTTATCCTTCATGTTGCAAACGTTATTAAGATGTAATCAAATTAACTTAAGTTTAAAAAGTGAGTATACCATAACCAGGTATCAGGTATGACAGCTTTCTAATTTTATCACATTTATACAATTCTGGGAAAATTTGGGTTTTAGGGGTGCATTGCTGGGAATGAAATGGAGCCTTATTTTACTGGCTGTTCACTCTAGTGTAGTGCCTCACATACTTCTCATGTTCTAATTTATCCATCTTCTCTCTCCTTTTTGGGACTTTGTGCATGCAGCTTTTCTTCTAGAAAGACCTTTTTCTTTCTTTTGGCTTAGCAGCTCTTTTAGTTATTGTTTTTAGGGATCACGTATTACAGAAAGCCACCTCTGATCCCACTGATTGGGCTATATTTCTTCATATGCATTTTCTTACATTCCGTGTGCTTTTCCATGGCAACAGTCATCACTCTGTAATGCAATTAACTGTTCTTATTTGTAAGCCTGGAGGAGAGTCTTGCTTTTGTTCATATTTGTGTCTTTAGTACTAAGTACAAACCTAATAGGTAGCTAAGTCTGGACCCAATTATACATGTGCAGATGCTGAGGATCAGTCTTTTTTAAAATATAGTATAGTAGATTCCTTTTCTCTGCTCTGTACCCATGGGGAATCTGTGACATATTATTTATTTATTTTTAATTAACTTTTTTTATAGAGATGGGGTCTCACTATGTTGCCCAGGCTGGTGTTGAACTCCTGGGCTCAAGTGATCCTCCTGCCTTGGCCTCTCAAAGTGCTGGGATTACAGGCATGACATGCCTGGCCGACATATCTTCAACATTCCAAAAAGTTCAGTGGAAAATGTCAATTTTCTTGCTTATAGTCTGGCCGTTCAGGCAAAGTAAAATACCACATTTCTTTGCTTCTGCTTGGAACTGTATCAGCTGAGGTCACACTGATCAGAAATTCCTTCCTGATTGCCTTGGTGGGCTTGCAAACGTTACATATGAGTCAGTGTGGTGTAATGGATAAAATTCTAGGAGGAAGAGCCAGCACTTAACATGTTTGGGTTTATCTCTAGCTTGCCTTATAATTAGCAATTTCATGTTTAAATTACATTATTGTGAAGTGAAGAAAATTGTTCTCTTCTGATGAAAAGGAGGAATTCATAACTACCAAGAAAAACCTGAATCATCTGTCTTTAGTGTAGTAACTCTACTTTTAACATGTCTATAAAACCTTTCTTTATACAAAGAGGAAATTGTGTTTGTGAGTTTTAACCACAACTTGAGGTACTTTTTGTTTTGTTTGTTTTTGAATAGTCCATTTTGTTACAGAAGCATATGGGAATCACTAGAAAAAAACAACCATGTATAGAAGTCTTGTGAGCATTTTCTGTGTCTTACTCATTTCTCATCTTTGTATCCTAGCCCTTAGTACTGCACCTAGCATATAGTACGTGTTCAGGACCCATTTATTAGTGAATGAAGAAAGGGCTTCCTCGGATCAGTAGCTTTATTGTTTACATGTTCTGAGCATGCCAAGGGGTGGAAAACATGCCTCTGTTTTCAGGGTGCTTACAGAACCCAAACCTATACCCTAGGTGATACTTATTGAGCCCTTAAAATATGCCTGGCAGAGTCCCTATGTGCTTTACCTGTATTATCTCATTTAGTCCTAACAACTCTGTAAGGAAATGAGTATTATCTCCATTTACCAGGTGAGAAATTTGAGGTGCCAGGAAGTTGAGTTACTTATTCAAGATCACCCTCCAACTTAGTGGAGGGATCATTCACTACAGTGTGCTCTGAGACCTCTATCATTCCAAGCATGTATCCTTAACCACTATATGATTTTAGCCTACAATCAACAGACCTGAGTATTGGTCCTATTCCTGCCCTCATTCACTTTGAGGCAAGTTAATCCACGTTGCTGAATCTTACCTGTAAAATTCGAACAATGATATTTAGTCTACTTTAATCTTAATAATAATGATAACATTATTTACTAACTGACTTTTTAAAAAGTACTGTGCTCGGAATACTGAGATAAGTAAGACAATTTAATTTTCAAGAAGTTAATGTAGACAGACACGTGACTTCATCACATATATGTGGAGTCAGATTTAAGCCATAGTCCTTGTGATACTAAAGTCCATGTTCTTAGATCGACGTTAAGGTGGGTGGTATGTGAAACTGTGGGCATAGAGATCTCCCAGGGAGAGTTTATAGAATGAGAGGAGTAGAGAATAGAAGACAGCCTGAAGGAGAAGGAATCCATATTGTACTTTTCCCATGGCTCTTAATTTGATATGAGTTACTTTATATATATATAAAATATGGGGCTTCAGTGTGTTGCTCAGGCCGGCCTTGAACTCCTGAGCTCAAATGATCCTCCCACCTCAGCTTCCTGAGTAGCTGGGACTTTGGTGTATGGCACTGCACCTGGCTGATGTGCAGTTTTTGTTTTTTTGTTTTTGGAGTTGTTTTTTTTTTTTTTTTTTTGAGACAGGGGCCCAGTCTGTCACCAGGATGGAGTGTAGTGGCACGATCATGGCTCACTGCAGCCTCAAACTCCTGGGCACAAGTGATCTTCCTGCCTCAGCCTCCCAAGTAGATGGGACTATAGGCGTGCACCACCACACTTGGCTAATTTGTTTTTTGTGTGTTTTGTTTTGAGATAGGGTCTCGTTCTGTCACCAGGCTGGAGTGCAGTGGCACGACCTTGGCTAACTGTAATTTCTGCCTCCCAGGTTCAAGTGATCCTCCCATCTCAGCCTCCCAAGTAGCTGAGAGAACAGGCACACACTACCACAGCCAGCTAATTTTTTAATATTTTTGGTAGAAACAGAGTTTTACCACATTGCGTAGGCGGGCTCAAGTGGTCTGCCTACCTTGGCCTCCCAAAGTGTTGGGATTACAGGCATGAGCCACTGTGCCCAGCCTGATGTGCAATTTCATTTGTTCTTTTTTCTAGAGGTTCGTATTGCTGCTGTGGAGGCCCTCTGCATGTTGGCCCAGTCTTCACCCTCTTTTGCTGAGAAGTGCCTTGATTTCCTAGCTGACATGTTCAACGATGAAATTGAGGAAGTATGTCTGCAGTCCATACATACCATGAGAAAAATCTCTAACAACATCACCCTCTGAGAAGATCAGCTTGACACTGTCCTGGCTGTGCTAGAGGTGAGTGTTCCTAATTTGTTACTCATTTCTTCATCCCTCACCCCCCCCCCCCCCGTTAAAATCAGGTATTGGTGACAGAACAGTATATCAGGCAGCACAGTTCTGTTTTCTCACCATACCCCTCCCCTAAGATGGAAGAAATTGACTGTGAAACAGGAAATTTGAATAAGCTTGGTCTTTCTGTGATCAAGAAAGGATAGGATGCCTAGGGAATACATAGTGTCTAACCTGAATTGGCTGAGGTGAGGTTGGGAAGAAGGAGGAAGTGCTGTAGTGGACACTTGAAGGAGGAGTAGGACTTAACTAGGCTTTTTTTTTTTCCTTCTTCTTTTGAGACAGGGTCTCACTCTGTCACTCAAGCTGAAGTGCATCTTTTTTAAAGGAGAAGTGACACTGGTGGTAGGATGAAAGGGTACCAGACAGAGGGAGCAATGTCTAAAGATGCAGAGATAAGACAGAATATGATATATTCAAGGAACTAAAAAGAGTTTATTATAATGATAGCGTAGAGTTGAAGAGATGGAAGAGTGGAGGAAGTGGCTATAGATAAGGTAGGGGCTAAATAATGAAGAGTTCTTTTCAACCTTTAATTTGATTTGATTCTTGTAGTGAATCATAGGCTGTTATAGCAGCAAGTGCTCTTAGGGATTGATTCATTCTACCCTGGGAATTTTATAGAGAAAATATAAGTTGTCTGAGTTAGTGGCTGAACCAAAATGTAAACACAGAGTTGCTTCCCAGGCCGTACAGCTCTAGGTAGTTCCTGTATTATTTTTCTAAAATGTCTGGATTTTATTTGCAACTACTCAAGTTCTTCAGAGTATTCATAAATGGGGTTTGTCCTCTGGTTTCCTTTTTGGGGAAGATGGGGTTCAGATGTGAAAGGGATAGTAATTAGGTGCTTAGTTTTTAGAACACTTGTAACAGATTTCTACTGCATACTTTAAAGAATAGCTGGTGCTTTGGTTTTGAAGGTCCCTACCATTCTCTCAGCTGCTTAGCACTTCTACTGAGATTTTTCCTGAATTATGAATTTTTATAATTTTTTCATGTATTTTTTCCTAAAAATAAGTTTACATTCTATGTGTGGTCCTTCATGGGTGGCCTCATACATAGCCTAGCCACTCCTTTCCTTTTTAGCCTTCTTTTCCACCATTCCTCACCTTGAACTTTATGCTGAAGTCACTTTCCTACACATATTGCTTTTCCTCACAATTTTACCTTCAATGTAATTTCCCCCTCAGTTTGCAAAACTGCCACTTTAACCCAGGAGACGTCCACTTATTCCCACAGCCTATATTAGGTAACATATCCAGGAAGCCTTCCCTAACTGTTACTCCCAGCCCTGGGTGGGCTAAATGCCACCACTCTATTCCCATAGCACTCTGTGTATACTGCTCTAGCATTTTTCAGTAATTCTCTATTTCATAAGACTGTGAGCTCCTCAAGGTGTCTTGACTTTTCTTTTCTCTTTGTTTTCCTTTCCTTTCCTTTTTCTTTTCCTTTTTCCTTTCCTTTCCTTTTTTTTTTTTTTGTTTGTTTGTTTGTTTTTTACTTTTTGAGGCTGAGTCTCGCTCTGTTCCCCAGGCTGGAGTGCAGTGGTGCGATCTTGGCTTACTGCAACCTTCACCTCCTGGGTTCAAGCAATTCTCCTGCCTCAGTCTCCTAAGTAGCTGGGATTACAGGCATGCACTACAATACTAATTTTTATATATATTTTTTAGTAGAGATGATGTTTCACCATATTGGCCAGGCTGGTCTCGAACCCCTGACCTCAAGTGATCCACCCACCTTGGCCTCCCAAAGTGCTGGGATTATGGTGTGAGCCACCGTGCCCAGCTGACTCTTCATTTTTTTATTACCAATGTCTTGCAGCAGTGTCTGGCACAATTAGGTGCTCGGTAAGTGTTTGCTGAGTAGCTGAGCTATGTTCCAAGCTATGTTTTGATGTACAGAATTGTTCACAGGTATGCTTATTTGTGAGTACTTATGTATATAACACACAAAGAATCCTTGCTTTTTAATTCTTTTCAGGAGTTCAGACCCATATAAACTTACAATAGACTATTCTTCCACCCTGCTGTGCACTGCTCCCTTATATTTTCTGTGTCATTGTGCTTCATTGCTTTGAGCCTTACCTTGCTGACCCTTCCAGGTGGAATTTGCCTTTTTTTTTTTTCCTGCTATGTCAAGATCCTACCCTGCCTAGAAAAACTCACTTCTTTATTCAACAAGCACTGTCTGTGTATTAGAAATATAGGGATATCAAAACAGACAGGATCCCTGCTGTCATAAAACTTATATTCTAAAGAGAGGTGGAGTAAACAAACAAAATGATTTCAGATGGTGATAAATGTTTTGCAGAAGATAAACAGTATGATGGAGGAATGGGGAATTTCTCTGTAATTTGACTGGTTAGTAAAGACTTTCTGAGGAGATGATGTTCAAGTGGAGTCTTGAATGGTAAACAGAAGCTAGCTATGTGAAGACTGGGAGAATAACTTCAGGTAGAGGCAACAGCTAGTGGGAAGGCTCTAAAACACAAGTGAGCTTTGTTGTGTTTGCAGAATAGAGAGAAAGCCAGTAGGAGTGAACCACAGTGAGAAAGTAGAAATGTGGCATGAAATGAAGTCTGAGAGGGGATTAGGGAGAGGTGGAGAGCCTTGTAGGCCATTTTAAGATGTCTGGATTTTATTCTAACATTATGGAAAACTGTTGCAGAATTTTATGGATAGGAGTGACATTTCAATTTGCCTCTCTTTTAATATTTCTCATTCTTGAAATCTTGAAATTCACTTCAGATAGATCGACTCTTTCCCTCACTCCTCCATTTAGCACATACAGGTATACCTCTCTTTATTGGGCTTTGCAGATATTGTATTTTTTTAATAAATTGAGAGATTGCGGCAACCATGCATTGAGCAAGTCTATCAGTGCCATTTTTCCAATAGCATGTGCTCACTTTATGTCTGTGTCACATTTTGGTAATTCTTGAAATATTTCAAACTTTTTCATTATTACATCTGTTACAGTGATCTGTGATCAGTGATCTTTGATGTTACTGTTGTAATTGTTTTGGGATGCCACAAACTGTGCCTGTATAAGATGGCAAACTTAGTAAGTGTGTGTGTTCTGAGTGTTCTGCTAACTGGCCATTCCCAGCCTCTCTCTTAGCCTTTCTTCTTAGCCTGTCCTTTTTCCTAGTTGCAAAAAGGCTCTTGTACCTTCAGCATCATGATTGAGTTCCAGATAGGATGGAAAGGGAAGGTTAAAGAACAAAGGGGATAAAGCTACTGCCTCTGGTCCTTTATCAGTAAAATGAAAGATATTTCAGGAATTTCAGCCAAAAAACTTCCACATACTTTGTTACATGGCCACCCTAGATGGGAAGGTGGCTGGGGAGAAGGGGATGGTAGATAGAGGCTGAGTCTGCTAACCAACAGTAACTACTATTATTATTACTTTTTTTAAAAGGATTCATCAGAGATATTCGAGAGGCTCTTCATGAACTCTTATGCTGTACTAATGTTTCAACCAAAGAAGGGATTCATCTTGCATTGGTGGAGCTGCTGAAAAATTTAACCAAGTACCCTACTGATAGGGACTCCATATGGAAGTAATGACTTTTTTGCCCATTTACTCACTGAGTCGCATAATGTGGTAAATGTACAATGCTGACATTTGTTCCGTCCTTATAGATTGAGGGTAGTACGGCCCTGAATTTTGCCTTTACTTTAGAAACCTGATTCAACTTAACCGCTCTCAGGAATCTGATTCCTAAGCTGAATATCACATTTTAGATTACTTACTAATTTGTGCACCTATCCACCTAGCAAATATTATGTGCCTGCTGTGTGCTGACTACACACCAACCCTTGTGGTAGCTGTTACAAGTATAGAAATAAATTAATTAGATTTCCTCTTTCTCCTATATAGTGTTTTGTTTTGTTACTTTTTTTTTTTTGAGATGGAGTCTCGCTCTGTCACCCTGACTAGAATGCAGTGGCGTGATCTCAGCTCACTGCAACTTCTGCCTCCTGGGTTCAAGCGATTCTCCTGCCACAGCCTCTCGAGTAACTGGGATTATAGGTGCACACCACCATACCCAACTAATTTTTGGGTTTTTTTTAGTATAGATGGGGCTTTACCATGTTGGTTAGGCTGGTCTTGAACTCCTGACCTCAGGTGATCCACCTGCCCTGGCCTCCCAAAGTGCTGGGATTACAGGCATGAGCCACTGTGCCCGGCCTTATTATTTTTTATTCATTAAGTTCTGGTTTAGAAGGTGCACTTAATTGGCTGGGTGCAGTGGCTCACGCCTATAATCCCAGCACTTTGGGAGGCTGGGGCGGGTGGATCACCTGAGGTCAGGAGTTCAAGACCAGCCTGGCCAACATGGTGAAACCTCATCTCTACTAAAAATGCAAAAATCTGCTGGGCGTAGTGGCACATGCCTGTAATCCCAGCTACTCGGGAGGCAAAGGCAGGAGAATCGCTTGAACCCTGGAAGCAGAGGTTGCAGTGAGCCGAGATTGTGCCACTGCATGCCAGCCTGGGCAACAGAGCAAGACTCTGTCTCAAAAAAAAAAAAAAACCATAAACAATAATAAAAATATATAATTACCTTGCTTGTATAGTTCCTTATAGTTTATAAAGGGCCCTCATGTAGTTATAATAGCTAACATTGAGTTCTTACTATGTGACAGACACTTTGCTGAGTACGTTATGTTAGTTATTTAATGCATATAGCAACTCTATGAAGTAATGACTTTTAATCTCATTTTGTAGATGAAAAAATTTACTTGCATAACGCTACTTAGTTTCAGACAGATCTGTGATTTCAGAACTTCACCCAGGATATCAATTAGAATGTTTTTGCCCACAAATAAAAAAGACAATCTGATCAAAAATATCTTAGCCAATAAGTCTGTTTTTTCATAACGAGGTCAGAAGGTTGGTTTCAGAATTGGTCATTCAGCAGGTTACCAGGGCTCTCTTTGGTTTCTCTACAGTTCTCTTGGCTCTTTTTTTTTTTTTTTTTTTTGAGACAGTGTCTCTCTTTATCGCCAGGGTGGAGTGCATTGGCATAATATCGGCTCACTGAACCTCCGCCTCCCAGGTTCAAGCGATTCTCCTGCCTCAGCCTCCCGAGTGGCTGGGACTACAGGCCCGTGCCGCCATGCCCAGCTAATTTTTGTATTTTTAGCAGAGATGGGGTTTCACCATGTTGGCCAGGATGGTCTTGATCTCTTGACCTCCTGATCCAGCCATCTTGGCCTCACAAAGTGTTGGGATTATAGGCGTGAGGCACCACACCCAGCCGGCTTTCTTCTCATAGTTGTAAGATGGCTGCCTCATAAGATAATATCTCAAGACAGAAAGGAAGGGTCATTCCCTTTCATGCATTGCTCTTTTGATTTGCAAAAACATCCCTGAGAAGCTCCCCAGCCAGCATACTCTCGTGCTCCATTGTCTAGAACTGGCTTACTTGCCTACCAGCAAACCAGTCACTGCAAAATGGGAATGGGATTGTCATGATGGGTTTAGACCAATAGTGGTTCAGCTCTTGGGCTGGACCTGCCTTTTCCAAGCACTTTGCTGCCTGCCTGATACCTGAGTAAAATCAGGGCTCTCTCAGGAAGAAAGATGCGGGAAATGGCTGTTGGTTAAATAAACAGTTCTTTTATCTTTATAATAACCAGTTTTTTTAGATGAATTAACCAAGTTCCAGAATAACTGGGTGACTTATCTGAAGTCATAGAGTTAGCAAAAGTATATGGTTGAGAATTTCCAATTCCAGTTCAGGTTTTCTGATTCCAGTTCCTAGTACTTTTCAAAGGACTAACTTTACTAATTTGTTGATGTGCATTCTTATTTGTTTGTTTCAGGTGCTTGAAGTTTCTGGGAAGTCGGCATCCAACCCTGGTGCTTCCCTTGGTGCCAGAGCTTCTGAGCACCCACCCATTTTTTGACACAGCTGAACCAGACATGGATGATCCAGCTTGTATCCTCTGTGCTTAGGATGGACCCTGATGTGTTGGCAGGCAGCTTTGGCATCTCCTTCTGCAGTGTAGCTAGGGTGGTCTGAGTTTTCTTTTCTTTCCTTTTTTTTTTTTGAAGACAGAGTCTCATTCTGTCACCCAGGCTGGAGTGCAGTGGCCTGATCTCGGCTCACTGAAACCTCTGCCTCCCGGGTTCAAGCAATTCTCCTGCCTCAGCCTCCTGAGTAGCTGGGATTATAGGCGCCCGCTACCACACCCAGCTAATTTTTGTATTTTTAGTAGAGATGCGGTATCACCATGTTGGCCAGGCTGGTCTCAAATTCCTAACCTGTTGCTTGGGCTGGAGTGCAGTGGCACCACCCCAGCTCACTGCAACCTCTGCCTCCCGGATTCAAATGATTCTCCTGCCTCAGCCTCCCAAGTAGCTGGGATTACAGGTGCCTGCCACCACTCCCGGCTAATTTTTGTATTTTTAGTAGAGACGGGGTTTTACCTTGTTGCCCAGGCTGGTCTCAAACTCCTGACCTCAACTGATTCACCCGCCTCAGCCTCCCAAAGTGTTGGGATTACAGGCGTGAGCCACCATGCCTGGCCAGTATGTACTTTGATAGGCAATATAGTTGCTTACTTTATAGGCAAAATAATTTCCATTTTTTTGTATTCTTGGCAGTCTCTGGCATTTTTAAAAACCTTTGGTAATTGGGGTGTGGGTGGAGTAGGGGAATGTATTTTGTTGTTTGTATTTGCATTTCTTTGATTATTAGAAAATCAGTCTCTTGATGGAGATTTTGGAGGTGGAAAGTGAGAGTGCCAGAATCTGGCCAACCTTTTCTACTTCCAAGTTTACTTAACCCCGTGATCTATCAGATATTGCAGTTTTGGTACTTATTTTCAATGCTGCTAAAACCTGTCCAACAATGCGAGCATTGTTCTCAGATCACACCTTCAGGCACTATGCCTACCTCCGAGACAGTCTTTCTCATCTTGTTCCTGCCTTGAGGGTATGTTGAAAACATCTGTTGTCCTTGTTTTTATTTTGCACGGGGTAGGGGTATTTTTGTTCATGTTTTCCTTTGAGATGGGGGTCTTGTTATGTTGCCCAGGGCAGTCTCAAGCTCCTGGGCTTAAGCCATCCTCCTGGCTCAGCCTCCCAAGTCGCTGTGATTACAGGTGAGCACCACTGTGTGCAGCTTGTTTTTGGCTTTTTATTTTTTGTGCTTTGTGGTTATTAAATAGTAGAAAGCAGTCCATATATTCTCTGAAAACTTGTTTGTTCATTCTCTTTCTCTCTTGGGCTCTTTGCCATTGTTTTATACTTTTGCTTTTGTATCCTTTACCTTTTAAGATGATTCATTTTTTTTGGTGTCCCTGGGTTATTGATATTAGGCAAGAAGAAAGGAACCTGGAACAATAGATTATATTTTAGATCAATAATTTAAATTGTTTTATATATATATATTTATTTTTATTATTATTACCTTTTGAGACGAAGTCTCGCTGTGTCGCCCAGGCTGAAGTGCAGTGGCGTGATCTCGGCTCACTGCAAGCTCCGCCTCCCAGGTTCACTCCATTCTCCTGCCTCAGCCTCCCGAGTAGCTGGGACTACAGGCACCTGCCACCACACCCGGCTAATTTTTTGTATTTTTTAGTAGAGACGGGGTTTCACCGTGTTAGCCAGGATGGTCTTGATCTCCTGACCTCGTGATCTGCCTGCCTCGGCCTCCCAAAGTGCTGGGATTACAGGCGTGAGCCACCACACCCAGCCTAAATTGTTATATTTTAACTATTACATGTAGCCATGATTCTCCACGAGTGCTTATTTTTTAAAAATAAAACTTTACTATTTTTAAAACCTAGAGATATAAAGAAGAAAATTTAAAAATGGATCATAATAATAATAGCAAACCCTTCGTGAATGCTGTGGCCCAGGTACTCTTCCAATCTCTCTATTTGCATTAACTCATCCCTGCTTGGGTGACTCCAAATCACTTTATTTGGAGTAATATACAAAATGAGGCCAGGTGCGGTGGCTCATGCCTGTAACCTAAGCATTTTGGGAGGCTGAGGCGGGTGGATCATCTGAGGACAGGAGTTCACGACCAGCCTGGCCAACATGGTGAAACCTCATCTCTACTAAAAATACAAAAATTAACTGGGCATGGTGGTGGGCACCTGTAGTCCCAGCTACTCGGGAAGCTGTGGCAGGAGAATTGCTTGAACCCAGGAGGCAGAGGTTGCAATGAGCCAAGATTGCGCCACTGCACTCCAGCCTGAGCGACAGAGTGAGACTCCATCTCAAAAAAAAAAACAGAAAACAAGTAGATACAAAATGAAAAGTGAAATATTCTTTGCTCTCTCCTCCCCATCCATCTTAAAAGGTAACCACTTTTAACAGTAAGAATAAGTATATCTGAAGGGCTAGGCCAAAAATAAAAAAAAAATTATTCTCATGAAAAAATTGTATGCTATATGTTTATTTGGGAATAAATCATTACTCTTCCTTCAAGGGAAAGATAAGATAGTGTTTTAAAGATAAATGTGGCCGGGTGCAGTGGCTCACGCCTGTAATCCCAGCAGTCTGGGTGGCTGAGGCAGGCGGATCACCTGTGGTCAGGAGTTCGAGACCAGCCTGACCAACATGGAGAAACCCTGTCTCTACTAAAAATACAAAATTAGCTGGGTCTGGGGGTGGCCACCTCTAATCCCAGCTACTCAGGAGGCTGAGGCAAGAGAATCGCTTGAACCTGGGAGGCGGAAGTTGCAGTGAGCCGAGATGGTACCATTGCACTCTAGGCAACAAGAGTGAAACTCTGTCTAAAAAAAAAAAAGATGTAGCAACAGTTTAATTTTTAGTCTCCTTCCTATGGTTGGGCCATTTATTTCAGTTAGCAATAGAAAATATTATACCTTTCTGTTTTTCTCCTGGCAGCTGTGGCTGTATTGGGTAGACCATGTTTGCATTTTGTCTCTTTCTCTTTAACTCCCAATTGTTGCTGAGGAAGGGGAGAAATGTTATTTATAGAATCTCCTAGCCTTTTTTCCCCTTTGTTTTGTTTAGCTCACATTTTTAATGTGCTTTTATGTGTTTGTGTGTGTGTTACCAAAAGCTGAGCCACCAAACTTCATGACTCTATAATCCCACTGTGTTTGCTTAGTTACCAGGTAGAAAACTGGTGTCATCCATCAGCTGTTTCTCCCAGCATCATACCTCAAAAGGATCCTTCCCAGCAGTTCCTGCAGCAGAGCCTTGAAAGAGTGTATAGTCTTCTGCACTTGGACCCTCATGGAGCCCAGGAGCTGCTGGAATTCACCATCAGGTAGAGTAATCATCCCTTCATCTGACAGAGTTAGTGCTGTTACACTCAGCTTGACTGTTCTGAATTCTGGTGTTGGTTACTAGGCTTGATATTCTGACTCTATTGGTCTACATTCACACACGGTTTTATGGTCTGTTTATATTTGGATTAGATTGTGGTTTGAACATATTTTTTAAAAGAGCTCTTTATATTCATGACTCGATTGATGATTAGTACACAACAGAAATAGTTACAAAGAACCTGTTTTTTAGTTTTTTAATTTTATATATTAGGATGAGGGACCAAAATGCAAAGTAACTGTGGCTAAAACAGGAGCAAAGTTTAATTCTTCCACATAGGCAGGACAGGGCTGAGATGGCCATCAAGGATCTAGGCTTGCTCATTCTTTTTTTTTTTTTTTTGAGACAGGGTCTCACCCTGTCACCCAGGCTGGAGTGCAGTGGTGTGATCAGAGCTCACTGCAGCCTCCACCTCCTGAAACGATCCTCCCATCTCAGGCTCCGTGGGAGCTGGGATCAACAGGCGTGCACCACACCATGCCCATCTAATTTTCTAATTTTCTATAGAGATAAGGTCTCGCCATGTTGCCTAGGCTGCTCTTGAACTCCTGGCCTCAAGCAATCCTCCTCACCTCAACACCCCAAAGTGCTGGGATTACAGGTGTGAGCCACCATGTTTGGCTGTACTTTGACTTTTTTTTTTTTTTTGAGACGGAGTTTTGCTCTTGTCGCCCATGCTGGAGTGCAGTGGCACAATCTCAGCTCACTGCAACCTCTGTCTCCTGGGTTCAAGCAATTCTCCCACCTCAGCCTCCTGAGTAGCTGGGATTACAGGTGCCCACAACCCTGCCCAGCTAATTTTTATATTTTAAGTAGAGATGGAGTTTCATCATGTTGGCCAGGCTGGTCATGAACTCCTGGCCTCAGGTGATCCACCCATTTCAGCCTCTCAAAGTGCTGGGATTACAAGCGTGAGCCACCGCGCCTGGCCTGGCTGGACTTTCACTTTAAATTCAGACTTCAAGTGGGCTTCCTGGCAACCCCTCTACATTCCCCCAGGAGGTTTGCAACAGCGATTTCATACTTCCTCTCTCTCTCTCCTCAAACCTCCTGTGCTTCCTTCCCTCCCTCCCTTCTGCTCAGCTGACACTCACTTCTCCAACGTTACTAGAAGCCCTCAGAGTGAATGTTCTTATCTTGCCACCATCCACCGACTGTGTCTCTCTCTTCCTTCCACTGTCACTGTGTAATAATTGCCCTTCATATGCATTGTTAGAGTTTTGACATGTTTTCTTTTTTTCTATCACTCTTTTTGGGTATACAATTTTTAAAAAATATATATATTAAATACCATGTAGAATTTCAAACTGCTTCCAGAGCTTGCCTTCTTTTTCCCTCTTTACTTAGCTATCTCAAATATTTTCCTACATCAGTAAGTATTCTTCCATTTATGGCATTTAGATTTTTCCATAAGTATAAAAATACTTTGAAATATATAAAAATATCTGTAGAAAATTTAAACATTTTTCTTAAGGATTTAAGACACTCAAATCTTTATCAAATAAAGATAAAGATTATCAAATCTTTCTCTGAGAGTCTGCTTTTTGAGTAATTCAATTTAAGATTTACTTTCTTTCTTCCTGTACCTCTAAACTTCTGTTAGCTATATCATTTCTGCATTGTTGGGCGTGTTACTCACTTTTATCTTAGTCTTAGACTGACAGCTATAAACAGAGGCAATGCTTACCACTTTAATATTTCATTTATCTCTTAGTTGGCCAGAGTTAACATGCAGCTAGTTTCTTCAAGCAGGTATCAGTGTAGCAATACTACTACCTAAGTGCTTTCATTTGGACAAATATGTATTTGTTGCCTTTATATTAAGAATGCTTTGGCTGTGTTGACATTTTTGAGTCAAAGTTAAATGCATAGCTCCATTGTCTTGTGTTTAATATTGCTGAGGAAAGGTATGAGGGCAGCCTGATATTCTCCATCCCTTTTTATGTGTATTAGTCTTTAAAGAAATTTATCCTTGAAGTTTAAAAATTTTTAAATTTTATTACAAAAGAATTAATTTTTATCAGTCTAAGACATGATATGCTATTTAAACATGTAGCTTCAACGCTTCTTTGAAAGACAGAATTTTTTTTTTTTTTTTGAGACAGAGTTCTGAGTCCTGCTCTGTTGTCCAGGCTGGAATGCAGTGGCCCAATCTTGGCTCACCACAACCTCTGCCTCCCAGGCTCAAGCAATTCTCGTGCTGCAGCCTCCTGAGAAGTTGGGATTACAGGCATGCGCCACCATGCCCAGCTAATTTTTGTACTTTTAGTAGAGACAGGGTTTCACCATTTTGGCCAGGCTGGTCTCGAACTCTTGGCCTCAAGTGATCCAGCTGCCTGGGCCTCCCAAAGTACTGGGATTACAGGCGTGAACCCTGAACCTGGCCCAGAAATTTTTTATAAGTACTTATTTGGTTTTTTTTTTTTTGGTTAATTTAAATTTATTTATTTATTTTATATATAGATATATATTTTTATTATACTTTAAGTTCTAGGGTACATGTGCACAACGTGCAGGTTTGTTACATATGTATACATGTGCCATGTTGGTGTGCTACACCCATTAACTCGTCATTTACATTAGGTATTTCTCCTAATGCTATCCCTCCCCCCTCCCCCCACCCCACAACAAGCGCCGGTGTGTGATGTTCCCCTTCCTGTGTCCAAGTGCTCTCATTGTTCAATTCCCACCTATGAGTAAGAACATGTGGTGTTTGGTTTTTTTTGTCCTTGCGATAGTTTGCTGAGAATGATGGTTTCCAGCTTCATCCATGTCCCTACAAAGGACATGAACTCATCGTTTTTTATGGCTGCATTGTATTCCATGGTGTATATGTGCCACATTTTCTTAATCCAGTCTATCATTGTTGGACATTTGGGTTGGTCCAAGTCTTTACTATTGTGAATAGTGCCTCAATAAACATACGTGTGCATGTGTCTTTAAAGCAGCATGATTTATAATCCTTTGGGTATATACCCAGTAATGGGATGGCTGGGTCAAATGGTATTTCTAGTTCTAGATCCCTGAGGAATCACCACACTGTCTTCCACAATGGTTGAACTAGTTTACAGTCCCACCAACAGTGTAAAAGTGTTCCTATTTCTCCACATCCTGTCCAGTACCTGTTGTTTCCTGACTTTTTAATGATCACCATTCTAACTGGTGTGAGATGGTATCTCATTGTGGTTTTGATTTGCATTTCTCTGATGGCCAGTGATGATGAGCATTTTTTCATGTGTCTGTTGGCTGCATAAATGTCTTCTTTTGAGAAGTATCTGTTCTTGTCCTTTGTCCACTTTTTGATGGGGTTGTTTGTTTTTTCTTGTAAATTTGTTTGAGTTCATTGTAGATTCTGGATATTAGCCCTTTGTCAGATGAGTAGATTGCAAAAATTTTCTCCCATTCTGTAGGTTGCCTGTTCACTCTGATGGTAGTTTCTTTTGCTGTGCAGAAGCTCTTTAGTTTAATTAGATCCCATTTGTCAATTTTGGCTTTTGTTGCCATTGCTTTTGGTGTTTTAGACATGAAGTCCTTGCCCATGCGTATGTCCTGAATGGTATTGCCTAGGCTTTCTTCTGGCATTTTTATGGTTTTAGGTCTCACATTTAAGTCTTTAATCCATCTTGAATTAATTTTTGTATAAGGTGTAAGGAAGGGATCCAGTTTCAGCTTTCTACATATGGCTAGCCAGTTTTCCCAGCACCATTTATTAAATAGGGAATCCCTTCCCCATTTCTTGTTTCTGTCAGGGTTGTAGATTTGTGGTATTATTTCTGAGGGCTCTGTTCTGTTCTATTGGTCTATATCTCTGTTTTGGTACCAGTATCATGCTGTTTTGGTTACTGTAGCCTTGTAGTATATTTTGAAGTCAGGTAGCGTGATGCCTCCAGCTTTGTTCTTTAATTTACTTTGATTTTATTCCTTTGGAACTCCTCTCATGCCTATATTTGAATATTTTTCTTGAAGCTTCCCTAACTAAATATTTTCTATTACATTTTGACTCTTTATTTCCATTCTGTTCATTTTACTTTTCTTAATTCAGTCCTAGATGTTTCTTTTATATATTCAACAGTTTCTCTTTTTGTTTTCTTTTATTTTTAAGACAAGGTCTTGCTGTCCCACTGTTGCCAAGGCTGGAGTACAGTGGTATGATCATAGCTCCTTTGCAGCCTCGAGCTCCTTGGCTCAAGCAGTCATCCCTCCTCAACCTCCAAGTAGCTGGGACTAAAGGCACATGCCACCATGCCTGGCTAAGTTAATTTATTTTTATTTTTTATTTTTTGGTAGAGACAGGGTCTGGCTTTGCTGCCCATGCTGGTCTTGAACTCCTGGCTTCAAGTGATCCTCCTGCCTTGGCCTTCCAAAGTGTTGGGATTATAGGCGTGAGCCACTGCACCCAGCCCAGATTCTATTTTGTTTTATTGCTTTCAATTTTACTTTTATTTCCATTATGATTTGTCATTCTCCTCCTACCTCTTTACTTAGCATGAACAACCTCATTTTATCTTCCCCTCATATCTTAATATCTCTTTTCTGGGGTTCTGTATCCATTCATTGTACTCTTAATATATAAGGGAGATATTAGGTGTCTGGAATATTAATGACAAGATATCTGGTTTCAATTTTCATTTTTTCCATGGCAATATTTTTCTAATGAGTGTTTGCCATCTGTCTTGCTTTCTGGTTCTTTCCTCCTTTTTTTCTCTTAATATTTTGTACTTACTCAGCTTTACATGACATGATTTTTCCTGTTTAAATATTTGAAGAATTTCACTTGAGGAGTGACTATAAATTCAGAAGTTTTCCACTTGCAGAATTCCCTAGAAGTTGAAGGAAACACTACTCAACATACTACTGGAAAATCTATCTAATATGTTATTAAAATCAATCCTTCTATGTGTTTTTGGCTTCCTCAGACATACTGAATATTGACAGAAGGACCACAAGATATGCTGATAGATCAGATGTGTAATGTGAGTTACCCCAAGGAACTATGTTCATGATAGTTTAGTTCTCTAAGATAGAAAATTCTGAATGAGAAACAAGGAAACAACATTTTGTTGGGGGCTAATACAGAGTTTTCTTTTGAACATGGTAACAGGATGACAAAAAAGGATTAACATCTTTATGTGGTTTTGATGTATTGGGGGAAATTGAAAAATACAAAACACATTGATACACATAAGCTTATTAAAATTCAAGAACAGTGCAAAATGTAAAAAAATACATAAACTGTCACAATGTAGAAGTGTTCAAATTTCAAATGTGCAGATCAAAAAATAATGGAGAGAGATAAGGAAAAATGTTTCTTTGACTGGATAGCATGGTAAGTTTCTTTTGATTATTGCTGTTCTTTCTGGCCCAAACGGTCTGGTTGCCAAGGTGGCCAGCATTCAATTACTGGCTTTCTATTGGGGTACTTGTGTGGACACTTTGGAAACCCTTATGTGAGGTCTCCCAACAGTACAGTTCCTTGATGAGAGATATTTGGCTTTGGCTTCAACTCTTCCACAAGCTCTCACCCCCAGCTTCAGTTACAGGTGATCCAACTATAGTCATTCATTATTGAGTTCTATCACCTAGTGGGCAACTTTCTTGAAGGGTAATGAAACAATGGTTTGAGCTCCACTCAGATCCTTGACATCCTCTCAACTTTTGCAAAATTTTGCTTGTATAATAAAGAGATGGAACTCAGGATGCTTCCTTGTCACCTCTTTTTGACTCTGCCTCTTCTGATGCCTTATCCCAGTAGCATTAGTCACTCTGCAGGTTGACTGGTGTGCCACATTTCAGAGGGAAGATAACCACTCTCCTTGACCTAGTAGAGGATGGAAGTGATTGAGGTTTTCACGTAATTTCAGGTAAGAAAGAGCCCCACGGGAAAAAGGAAGGGGAGGAAATACTGTTCTCCCTCTCAGTTCTCCTTTATTGTTTAGAGTGGGAGTGGGGTGGGGATAAGGATGATTGGGAGTGTTGGGACCAGACTCTGCCCAAGTACATCTCAGAAAGCCCAGCTGGGTGATGGAGTTGCCCTCAACTGTTCAAAGCTCTTTGAACTTGTTACTTTTGCTATGTCTCAGCTTTGAACTTTAGCCATAATTAATGAATATATAAGCAACATTACCTTTTAATAGTCTATCATAAATGTTTTATGATTTCAATGAGATGATCTATAGTGGTAGAATAATTATCTGTTTGTCTAGCTGCCAATTTCATTCTTCTGTGTATGTTCTCCTCATGTTAATTTAAAACCATCTTAAAACTCTTGTGACTTATAATGACAATTCCCAATTATTAAATAATAGAAAATATTACAAACATGTAATTATTTTGTCTACCATAAAGTACAAGAAGTATAATCTGAAATAAAAATTATTTAACTCTTTTTTAACTCTTTCATATCACCTCATGTTATAGATATACAGAACTATAATCATGTGGTTTTTAAACATATAATTCCTTAGTAGTATTTATTGAGTCATTCTGCCATTTTATTTGAAATAAAACATCTTATAAGCCATCCTTCAATATTTTGAAACTATTAGTTAACATTTTAAAACTCTGTATTATATTGTCTAAACTATATATTGTACCTACATATTATTTTCTGTTATAAGATGATTTCAAAAACTAATACTGAGCCCGTCAGTAGAGTATGCTAGGTTGAATTCCCTGATGGCCACATTTCTATGCTTTAAATTAATGTGCTGATTTACAAAGATTAGTTTCTTGGTAATTGGAATGGGGATATCTAAAAGGAGGCAGATAAACTAAGAAGCCTTTATACTTGTGCTCTTTCAAGATATTTCTCAGAGATACCGCTGCCCAGAGCTCTAAGTGAAGCACTATTCTACATTATATGGCAAAATAAATAAATAAAATACAAGTAACTAAATTTCCAAGAATAGAGAACTATATATAATGACAGAATAAGATAAAAGATTCCATGTGACTTAACTCTAGGCCTTTGTTTCACCAAGGGAGCCATGAGGAATCAGTTTTAAATGGAAGGATAATACATAAAAAGGAGTATTGTGTGTGTGTGTGTGTGTGTGTGTGTGTGTATGCCCACACACAGATGGCATATATGATTGATCATTCTAGAATTGTGACTGTTGTTATGGATTAATAGCGTAAGGAATTGTTCCAAGCACAACTCAATGCCTTTCCTGTGTTAACAAGAAAAACCCTGTGCTCAACGCAAAACATTCTGTCAAGCTCATAAATTGTACTGTATGCAAAGAGCTCAAAGCACAGCCAGTACATTCTTGTTCCCTCTGCAAGCTGCACAGGTAAACTCTTTTCAGAACTGCCTAGTTATGTGTGCATTCATGACCCTCAGACACACACCCAGCTTTCTGTATTTCAGATCTCATGGGGTAAGTCCTTCTACTGCAGCACAAAGTGGAATGCATATAACCACACCACCCACACATTGGCTATGGATCTGATCTGCTAGCCATGGGTTATTGATGCATTGCAAGGGGCTGGACCTTGTGTACTCTCTCCTCTTTCTGTAAGTAAACTCTGTACTCCTTGAGCCTGGTATGCAAGTTTTCTGTTCTCAGCAATCTCTGATCTTGCACTGGAAGAGGCAGAGGAAGGTGTATTTGATTGAGACAACTTTATCTAGTTGTATTCCACTCTGCACATCCCTGCTGATGAAATAAGAGATATTAAGGCAGAAATGAGGGACACTATCAAAGAAGAGTCCCTAGTGGAAAAAGGGACCTATACCTTACTACCATTCTACCTTGACTTGACCCCCTTCAATAAAACAGATTGGCATGGAGCCAAAGTTTCTGGGCCTCACAAGGGAAAACAACCCTATTCCTCAGTAAAAGTAGAAGAAGAAAAGGGTGGCATGAATACTTTAATTGATATCTTAGAGACAGGGCTCAGGTAACCATCATTCCTGGCCCCTACCATGGGTGGAAACAGCAGATGTCCCTAGGGACTTTAAAAACTAATATTGTCACATATGGAAAGGAAGTGACCATGTGCTTAGCTATTGACTTCTTTGGCCCTTTTTGCATGCCAGTGATGGTGGTTTTCACTACTGAATGAATAATAGGTATATATGTATAACTGCTGTGTACAAGGCATCTATCACTGACTTTGAAGTTACACTCCACCTAATTCAGACAATTACAGTAGAGCACATTGCCTCCTGAGACTCCCTTAAGCTGTGCACATCGCAAAGAGTGGTCTAAATAAAATAGTATTTCATCCAGGGTGGAGAAAAGGAAATAACTGCCCTGATTCAAGAATTAATGGATGCTGGGGTTTTGAGATCTACCATTTCCCAATACAATAGGCCAGTTTGGCCTATAAAGAAGACATTCAACATATAGTGGCCCAAGATATACTACCACCAGTTCAACTGCCAGTTAGCATCATTTGCCCTATCTGTACTGGACATTATTTCAGTCAAGGAGCAACTGGCAAAACATGACAGCATTTGGTATGCTATTGTTAACCTGGTCAAAATGTTTTTCTCCGTTTTGATGAGGGAAGAGAACCAGACCAAGTTGCCTTTACATAGCTGGGGATGCGATATATGTTTACTGTCCTTGCTTAGGGATATCTCAATTCTACTGCTATTTGCCATCTGTAGATAGGGCTGGATTTACAAAAGACTGATCTCCAAGCCTCAGTTTTCTGCCTATATTACATTGATGACATTATTCTGGTTGGACCAGATAAGAGCATAATTAAAAGGGCCCTGGACAATGCAATCCAGGCAATGATCTCAGATGACTGGATTACTGACACTGATAAAATCTAGGGATGGCCCAATACATCACCTTTCTAGGTGTGATTTGGGCCAAGGCCCAATGGGACATTACCACCAAGATTAAGGAGAAATTTCTGACTTCAACACCCCTGAATTCAAAGAAACAATCTCAATGATTAATGGGGCTGTTTAGGTACTGAAGACAGCACACTTGACATCTGGGAATTTTGCGGTCTCCCTTGGTGAAGGTCACTTATGAAAGTTCCAGCTTTGAGTGGGATCCTGAACAGAAGTGTGCCCTGGAAAAAGAGCAACGTGCAGTTGCACAAGTCCTACATCTGGGTCCCAGTTCTTTAGACTAATGAGTCTCAGCAACACTCACCCACGCTGACTAGAGCCAATGGAAAAAAGAAGTGGAAACCTGCATTTGGTGAGCAGTTGGATTCTGGACCAGAGCAGCATTCAGATATTATGCCTCTGAATAGCAGCTGCTGCCACACTAGTAGGCACTAATAAAGATGGAACAAATTATCCTTGAATCTACTATGTTGCTGAGGCCTTATCTATTAATTCTGAACTGAGTTAGCACCCTCCCAACAAATAAAGTATGGCAAGCACAATGAAACTCCATCGTCAAACAGAAAAGGTATATTCAAGATAGAGACTGACCAGGACCCCAAGGGAGTCACCTGGTTAGAAAAACTCATGGCTGACACCCCAAAGAGTACCCCACTGGATGCTGCAGAGGCCCCAGTGTCTCTGATAGTACACCAGGGATGCTGTCTTTAGAAAGTACCCCTAGAGGTATTGTGACTTTGTTCACATATGGGTTTGCCAAATGGAAAGCCAATAGATTCCACTGGGAAGTAGCTACCATCTGCCCCTAGGATGAATACATCATCATTGACCAAGGGTGAGGCAGGTTGGCTCAATGGGCAGAACTGGCACCTATATGGTTAGGCATGTAGGCTACTCCCAAACTTCATTGTGTTATGTCTTCACAGACTCCTAGGCTATAGCCAACAGCACCCCAGTGTGGGTACAAGAGCAATGAGATATTAGCTTAATGGGAAGTTACAATATTCATCACATATGTGGATAGGCATAAGAAAGGCTTTTACCAAACAGGGAATGACTTGGATGAGCAAGTAGTCACAGCCAACACCAGAATGATAGCAACAATAACCACTGGATTTACCAGTGAACTGGGCACGCACCCATTTCCTTCCCCTAGAGGAAGCTGAAGATTCTATAGTCACATCGTATTCATGCAAGAAAGTTCAATAAAGGAAAGAAAGTGAACTGGGTCACATTTGTTGTAGACTAGCCCCAATACAAGTCTAGCAAATGGACCATGCCCAACTGATGCCCTTTAATTGTGGCTTTCAGTGGTCTGATAATTGTAAGTATCTATTTCAAGCTTTGTGCTGCAGTCTTGGTGTACTTCGTAGACTCAGGAACCACGATCTTGGCCATCAAGAACATTTTTGCCATGTAAGCTACCCTGACATTATGTAAACAGACCAAGAAACAGCCTTCACAGTGAAGGCCATGCAACAGTGGACAGCATCCCACATCACTAGGTGGATTCTGCACACCCCACAACACCGTCAAGCCACCTGCCTGATAGAACAGCAGCTGCGATGGGAAACACCAGAGTGCACTCTCTACAACCATACAGCAGAAGAGAACCACAGCAATAAATGACTTGCTTGGTAATGAGAGTAGGAGTAGGCAGGAGAGGCCAAGTCCTGTCTGTATGTGAGTCCTGTCACCTACACTCAGTATCCCTACTTTTTCCTTTTACCCTTTGAAATTGAATAGAAACAGATGGGTAATAGGTGGTCCTAGTGGCAACCCTGCCAGATAGCCAAGTCACAGCCAACCTAGAATTCATGCTACCTGAGGGCACTTCTTTGCTCTGTACCCTCCACACCCCAAGGAGGGATCTATGAAATGTCACAGGGAGGAAGGCATTCCTAACCAGGCCCACTGAAGGGAATGACACTATAGGTGCAGTTATGAGTTACATTGGGGTGATTAGCCTCAATGTTAACCACCTGGTGGGCCTCCAGGATCATGGATGTAAGGTATGGGTATTCATGGTCAAATGCTGGGTACCCAGTGAAATCGTCACTCCCAGATAGAGCCAAATAAACTAAATTGTGCAGAACAGCTGGGAAATCTCCATATTGTTGGACTGAGACACCTGAGACCTCGAGAAGCATGTGTGTGTGTGTGTGTGTGTGTGTGTGTGTGCACGCACATGCAGGGGGAGTAACTAACCTTCCACATCCTTTTACCTCCAGGTTCCCTTGGATTAGTCATGGTGGGACAAAGCAATGGTTAACATTAGCCAGGCAGTAGCCCAGGAGGCATCCTGATGAGGTATTGGGTTTGTCACCTTTGGATCCAGTGGGTGCTGCCAAACTTCCCACTGTGCTGGAATAGCCAATCATCAACATCATTGGTGTCCCCCTGCCGTCCACGTCTTTGAGCGATGTGTGATGCTCCTGCTTTGCATCCACATTTAATGACCACCCAGTATCCTACGCATTAATACCTTTTTGAGGTAGGACATAATGCTAAAGAAGACTTTAAACATTGTTGACACTTTGGGAAGACGAACACTCTTCAGAACTTTTTAATGCCCACCTATGTATGCATGAATGCCTCTACAACTGGATTAGTATTATTTATAACAACTGCTCTTTTATCAGGGTAATGTGAGCTCCTTTTGCTACGTGTTTCTTTGCAGGATATATTGGCCACAGAGTGCTTGCCCCCAGAGGAGGAAGCCTGTTTTGTAGAGGTTTGGGTACCCAAGGTGTTCTACACAATAACATCTATTGGTGAACGAGGCCCACCCTACTTACCCACTGGGTATCCTGCAGGTGCCACCTCCCTCAGGGCCAAACAAATAGCTTTTTACATTCCACTGCATTTTCATACCCAGGATGGGTATACCTTGGAGACTGTGGTGCAGTATCTATCTCTAAGTATGACAGCTGTGGCTAACACTACAGCTGTTGCAATGCAAAAACAACAGGACTCATTGAAATTCCTAGTAAAAGTGATCTTGGACAACCACATTGCCCTAGACTAGTTTCTAGTTGAACAAGAAGAGGTATATGTCACAGTTAACACATCTTGCTGTGTGTACTTCAATAACACTAAGGTAATTAACATTAATACATATCACTAAGGTACTAAGGCCATAAAAATTTAAAAAAAGAAAAGAAAAACAGCCACAGTTTATGTCCTTGAGTCCCTCCACTCAAGGACATAAACATCAGTAACTTTATTTTATAGTAAAAACTACATAGGTAACTTTCTTTTTGTTTCTACCCCCAAATAAAATTTTTACTCCTTTTTAATGACTGCATATGCTTATGTGTGTTAAATTATTAGAATATAAAAATGAATTATTTCTTTTTCTTTTTTTTTTTTTTTTTGAGACAGAGTCTCGCTCTGTCACCCAGGCTGGAGTGCAGTGGTGTGATCTCTGCTCACTGCAAGCTCCACCTCCTGGGTTCATGCCATTCTCCTGCCTCAGCCTCCCGAGTAGCTGAGACTACAGGTACCTGCCACTACGCCCAGCTAATTTTTTTGTATTTTTAGTAGAGATGGGGTTTCACCGTGTTAGCCAGGGTGGGCTCAATCTCCTGACCTCATAATCTGCCCGCCTCAGCCTCCCAAAGTGCTGGGATTACAGGCGTGAGCCACCGCGCCTGGCTGAATTATTTCTTTTTTGATGTTCCATCTTATTTTTATCTGTAACTGTACCCTATTTATAATAGATTCAGAGTTATTTCTCCTTATCCTACTTCTTTGGCTAATAAAATCTTATCATCTTGTTAATGGAGTTTTAATTCTTGCACAACTAACCTGCTCTCAGAATGCTCACACAAAGTTATTTTGCTTCAGGCCTCACCCAGTTCCCACCCAGCCCAAAAGGCTGGTCTCACTTGGACCATGCCTCCTGAACAGCACCAACTTCCTTTTCCAGGCAGCCAGTGAGCAGGGTGAGAATTTTCTCCAGACTACAAGCCTCCCTGGGGAGAAAGCAAGCAGGGCTTTCAGTTTTTGTGCCTTCCTGCCTGCTGTGGCTTCTGTGTTTGTATCTGCACTCCCTGTTCACCCCTTCCCCAGATTCTGCCCAGGAAACTTCACATTTGGTTGAAGTTGTTACAAGGTTCAGCTGGAAGTTTCCTTCTTCCTGTGATCTTTCCCAATTCCACTGCCAGCCCTCCCCAAGGACCCCTGCAAGATGAAGTCAGAAATGGCTTCCCTGGGGATGGAAAGTGCCGACAGAGTTCTTTCTGATGCTTCCTCTACTCCTATACTTCACTCGGCGCCCCAAATTCATCTCAGCTTCAAAAAAAATCAATTCCTTCTTTTGTGATCTGAACCTTCAGGTTCCCCAGTGAGGATGTGTGTTCAGAAGTGGACATTCCCCCTTTCACGCTTTGGGCACTCACAGTTTTTCAGCCATTTCCTGGAGCCTGCAGTGGCAAGTTGCTTCCTTCAAAAAGTCTGTGGATTCTCTTGGCTTTCCTGGTATGTTGCTGTGGTAGTTCTTGGAGCAAAAGTTCATGTTTTGAGTCTCCACACACTGCTCTCTTGGGGATCTCTTTCAGCCAGATGGTTCCACAGTTGTTAAATGGCTCAGTTCTAAATATTATTTTTTCTTTAATATAGTTGGAGCAATCAATAGATTGAGCAACACCTTTGTCAGCTACATGGCTATCTTGTTTCAAAAAATCTGTGTTCTTTTAACAATCTCCATGATTATCTGCAGATTAAGCTCTAACCTTTCTGCTAACCGTAATTATTGTGTCCATTTAGTTTCTGATGGCTAACGTGCTGGATTGATTATTTTGGGATCGTATAATCCCCTTTGATGTCCGGGATTCTTGTTATGCAAAAGCCCTGGTATACAGTTAACTGTAGCTACAAAGCTGCTTAAGAATTCTGGTTTCCTTCTCAGTAGGGCATTTTTTATCACTTTGATAAGCAGAGCATACTCTGGGTATCCTCACAAAATGTAGTCATCTCCTGAGTTTTCTGTTTTCTGTAATAGCTCTTCTCTAGCAATCCTATCTGAAATTTTAATCTCCTTACTCTGCCATTTGCCTTAGCAGTTTTACTTTATGGAGTAGAGGTCATAAATTTTTCCAAGCTTCTAAGTGCCAACTAAGCAGTATATTAGCACTGTGTCTCTCTCCTGAGACGTTGCCAGAATGTTAAATCCTACATATATCACAGGAAAGTGATCCCATTTGATAAACCCTATGTTATCCAACTTTATGTTTTACTTGACTTGATTCGTCTCCTTCATGATCCAGTCCTATTTATGCTTTTCCAAATCTTGTAGGACATGTTGACTAGATATTTCTACTTTTATGATTTATAGAATCTTTTTTCCTTTAGGAGATCCAACTGTTTCTTTACCTGGTCATATTGTAGTTGGTAGTGAATTATTAATCTGATGCCCAAGAGGGGAGAGAGGAAAAGAACTGAGGGGGAAGGTATATTTAGTCTTGTAAGGCATAAGCTTGTGCATTGGTGTTAAGCAAGGAGCAAGTGCTGGCATTTCACACGGAGAAGAGGTGTCCTTCTCCAGGCACAGAATTTGGAGAAATCTGGGCACAAAAAAATTTTCAGGTGCATAGACCCAGAGACCCAGATATCATCACCACCCCATGTTTCAGGATCTGTTCTCTTCCAATCAGGGCCCTGATCTTGGCATAGCAGGCTCCTTGGGGTTGAGAATTTGAACTTCTCTAGAGCTCTGATACCCATAAAGTTAAGTCTTGGCCCTGATCTTTAGCCTTTTCTGAACTCCAGCTACAGGAAGAGAGAATCTCTTTATTTTTTATATGCTGCCAGGAGGCTCTCTTTCACATTTGTTTTGCATTGGTGATTACTCACCCTTAGCCATTTGTTGTATTCCTCCATGAAGCAATGGCCGTTGCCATTGCCATTCAGTCCCATACTCCTTATAATTACTATTTTTCCCAAACCTCTCATATGCCTGAGTTACTGGATCTGTCAATTCATTTCTTTCTATTTGGCATCCCATCCTAGTTCGCCACTGTAAACAGTTATATCAATGACACTGAAACCATATGCCAGGAACTATCAGTGCCAGCAATGATGTCCTGAAGTCCAACTGACTGGAGTGGGATGCAGCTCCAAATCTTATTATAGAGTCTGCTTCCTGATACTACACCTGCTACCAACTGTTGCAAGTTCCTTGGGAAACAAATTCTGATATTTACATGCAGTAAATTTTTTGAGAAATATTCTCAGGAACAAAACATGTAAAGGGTAAAGGAAGTAATATTGGGCAAAGGGAAAAGTCAGACAAAGAAGCAGTTGCAGTAGAGACCGCAGGCCATACTTTGGAGGGTCCTTTCAGAATTGTCTCAACTGGGTAAGGGACCTAGCAGTTGTCTTCCCATATTAACAACTTATTGGATGCAGATTGCCTCATTGGAAAGTAAGTAACCCTGAGCAAGGCAGTTTCTTTTGATGAAGGGCAATTCCTGAAGAGAATGCAATTGTGAGTTGTCACTAGCCAAGATTCCCAGGAGCTTGGCTAGAGTTGAATAATAGAACTGAAGAGGTTCTATGCAGTATACCACAGTATGAATTCCTTGAACCCACTGCTGGAGTCATATATGGGCTTTTCTAGTTGGTCTCTTATAGTGCACATGTATTTTTCAATCTACCCACACTCCTCTCTCTTTTCTGTTTATAACCACCATGTTTTTTTCCTGGAAAAATGTTTCTCTCCTAATTTAACTATGTGATCTGGGTTTGTGAGGCCATGTTCCTATATATCTTATCCCTCCAACACAATCATTGTTTATGGACCCAAAGATGAACACTTCGACCCAGCAAGATAAATCAGCATGCTTCACATCTCCTCTTCCAACTGAAAAGATTGGTTTTTGAATCCATCTATATCAATTAAAGCCTTTCCTCATGAATTTTTTTTCAACTTTTAGATTCAAAGGGTACATGTGCAGGTTTGTTACACGGGTATATTGCACTCAGGTAGTGAGCATAGTACCTAATAGGTACTGTTTCAACCCATTTCCCCTTCCCTCTCTCCCTCTATAGTAGTCCACAGTGTCTATTATTCTCATGCTATGCCCATGGGTTCTCAATGTTTAGCTCCCATTTGTAAGAGACAACATCCAATACTTCGTTTTCTGTTCCTGTGTTAATTCACTTGGGATTATGGCCTCCAGATCTATCTATGTTGCTGCAAAGGACAAGATTACATTCTTTTTTTATGGCTGGGTAGTATTCCATGGTGTATATGTACCGCAGTTTCTTTATCCAATCCACCAGTCATGGGCTCTTGACTCCATGACTTTGCTACTGTGACTAGCATGGCAATGAACATACAAGTGCATGTGTGTTTTTGGTATCATAATCTATTTTCCTTTTGATACATACTCAGTAATGGGATTGCTGAATTGAATGATAGCTCTGGTCTAAGTTCTTTGAAAAATTTCCAAACTGCTTTCCACAGTGGCTGAGCTAATTTCATTCCTTCCCACTAACAGTGTATAAGCATTCCCTTTTCTCTGCAACCTCACTGGCATCTGTTGATTTTTGACTTTTCAATAATAAGCATTCTGACTGGTGTGAGATGGTACCTCATTATGATTTTGATTTGCTCTTCTCTAATGACTAGTGGTGATGAGCATTTTTTCATGTTTTTTGGCCCGTTGTATGTCTTCTTTTGAGAAGTGTCTGTTCAAGTCCTTTGCCCATTTTTATGGGGTTGTTTTTTGCTTGTTGACTAGTTTAAGCTACTTATAGATTCTGGATAGTAGATGTTTGCCAGATGCATATATTTTATTCTGTTCTGTAAATAGATTGTCTGTTTATTGATATTCTTTCTTGCTGTGCAGAAGCTCTTTAGTTTAATTAGTACCACTTGTCAATTTTTGCTTTTGTTCCAATTGCTTTTGGGAGTTCCACCAAAAATTATTTGCCAAGGATGATGTCAAGAAGAGTATTTCCTAGGTTTACTTACATTTAAATCTCTAATCCATCCTGTTAACTTTTGTATATGGTGAAAGATAAGGGCACAGTTTCAACCTTCTGCGCTTACCTATCCATTTATCCTAGCACCATTTATTGAATAAAGTCCTTTTCCCATTGCTTCTTATTGTCAACTGTGTCAAAGATCAGATAAGTGTGTTATAAATGTGATGCTTTATTTCTGAGTTTTTACTCTGTTCCTTTGGTCTATGTGTCTGTTTTTGTACCAATACCATGCTGTTTTGGTTGGTATAGCCTTATAGCGTAGTTTGAAGTCAGATAATGTGATGCCTCCAGCTTTGGTCTTTTTTTCTTAGGATTGCTTTGCTTGTTTGGGCTCTTCGTTGGTACCATATGAATTTTAGAATAGTTTTTCCTAATTCTGTGAAGAATGATGTTGGTAGTTTGGTAGAAATAGTGTTGCATCTGTAAATTTCTTTGGGCAATATGGCCATTTTTTTTCTACGTTAGCTTTCAACTTTTTAATTTTTTTAATTTTGAAGGGTACATAATAGGTGTATATATTTATGGGATACATGAGGTATTTTGATACAGGAATGCAATGTGTAATATTCACATCATGTAAAGTGGGGTATCCATTCCCTCAAGTATTTATCCTTTGTATTACAAACAATCCAATTATACTCTTTAGTTATTTTAATATGTACAATTACATTATTATTGACTATAGCCATGCTATTGGGCTATCAAATACTAAGTCTTATTCTTTCCTTCTATGTATTTGTACCCATTAACTATCCCCATCTCCCCTCAATCCTCTCTGCTACCCTTCTCAGCCTCTGGTAACCATCCTTTTGCTTTCTGTCTCCATGAGTTCAATTGTTTTTATTTTTAGCTCCCACAAATAAATGAGAACATACAATTTCTTTGCCTTTGCCTTTCTGTGCCTGACTTATTTTACTTAACATAATGACCTCTAGTTCCACTTATGTTGTTGAAGATGACAGGATCTCATTCTTTTTTATGGCTGAATAGTACTCCACCATGTATAAGCACACTACACTTTCTTTATCTATTCATCTGTTAATGGACACTTAGATTATTTCCAAATCTTGGCTATTGTGATGAGTGCTGCAACAAACATGGGAGGGCAGATATCTCTTTGATATACTGATTTCCTTTATTTTGGATATATACCTAGAAATGGGATTGCTAGATCATATAGTAGCTCTATCTGTAGTTTTCTGAGGAACGTCCAACCTGTTACCCAAGGTAATTGTACTAATTTACATTCCCAACAACAGTGAGCAAGGGTTCCTTTTTCTCCACATCCTCACCAGCATTTGTTATTGCCTGTCTTTTGGATATAAGCCATTTTAACTGGGGTGAGATGATATCTCATTGTAGTTTTGATTTGCATTTCTCTGATGATCAGTGATGTTGAGCACATTTCATATGCCTGTTTTCCATTTGTATGTCTTCTTATGAGAAATGTCCATTCAAATCTTTTGCCCATTTTCTTACTGGATTATTAGACTTATTCCCATAGTGTTGTTTGAGCTCCTTATATATTCTGGTTATTAATCCCCTGTCAGATAGGTAGTTTGCAAATATTTTCTTTCATCCTGTGGGCTGTCTCTTCACGTTGTTTTTTCCTTTGCTGTGCAGAAGCTTTTTAACTTGGTGTAATGCCATCTGTCCATTTTGCCTTGGTTGTCTGTGCTTGTGGTGTATTACTCAATAAATTATTGCCCAGACCAATGTTCTGGGGAGTTTCCTGGATGTTTTCTTCTAGTATTTCCAAAGTTTCAGGTCTTAGATTTAATTTTTTAATCCACTTTCATTTGATTTTTTAACATGGTGAGAGACAGGAGTTTCATTTCAATCTTCTGCATATGAATATCTTGTTTTTCCAGCACCATTTTGAAGAGGCTGTCTTTTTCCCAGTGTATATTCTTGGCACCTTTGTCAAAAATGAGTTCACTGCAGGTGTGTGGATTTGTTTTTGGGTTCTCTATTCTATTCCACTGTTCTATGCATCTGTGTTTATGCTAGTGCTATGCAGTTTTGCTTACTATAGCTCTGTAGTATATCTTGAAGTCAGTTAATGTGATTCTTCCAGTCTTGTTCTTTTTGCCTAGAACAACTCTGGATATTCTAGGTCTTTTGTGGTTTCATATAAATTTTAGGATTTTTTTTATTTCTGTAAAGAATGTCATTTGTATTTTGAAAGGGATGCATTGAATCTGTAGATTGCTTTGGGTAATACAAACATTTTAACTTCATTGGTTCTTCCAGTTCATGAACATGGAATATCTTTCCATTTTTGGCATCCTATTCAATTTCTTTCATCAATGTTTTATAGTTTTCATTGTAAAAATCTTTCACTTCTTTGGTTAATTCCTAGGTATTTATTTGTGCCCATTGTAAATGGGATTACTTTTTAATTTCTTTTTCAGATTGTTCACTGTTGGCATATAGGAATGCTACTGATTTCTGCATGTTGATTTTGTATCCTGCAACTTTACTGAATTTATCATTTCTAATAGTTTTTTGGTGGAGTCTTTAGGTTTTTCCAAACATGAGATCTTATCATCTGCAAATAAGGATAATTTGACTTCTCCCTTTCCAGTATTGATGCCCTTTATTTCTTTCCCTTGTGTGATTGCTCTAGCTAGGACTTCCAGTACTATGCTGAATAGCAGTGGTAAAAGTGGCCATCCTTGTCATGTTCTGGATCTTAAAGGAAGGTCTTTCAGGTTTTCCCCATTTATTATGATACTAGCTGTGGGTCTGTCATTTATGGCTTTTATTATATTGAGATATGTTCTTTCTAACCCTAGTTTTTTGAGTGTTTTTATCATGATGAAATGATGAATCTTATCAAATGCCTTTCATCATCAATTGAAATAACCATATGGTTTTTCTCCATCGTTCTGTTGATATGTTGTGTCACATTGATTAATTTGTATATGCTGAACTATCCTTGGGTATCTGGGATAAATCTCAGTATGACCATTTTAATAATATTGATTCTTCAAATCTACAAGCAGAGCATATTTTCCCATTTATTTGTGTCATCTCTAATTTCTTTCATCAGTGTTTTGCAGTTCTCCTTGAAGAGATCTTTCACCTCCTTGGTTAGCTGTATTCCTAGATATTTCATTTTCTTTGTGGCTATTGTAAATGGGATTGTGTTCTTGATTTGATTCTCAGCCTGGACATTATTGGTGTATAGAAGTGCTACTGGATTTTGTACATTGACTTTGTACCCTGAAACCTCACTAAAGTCATTTATCACTTCTAATTGTCTTTTACCAAATTCTTTAGGGTTTTCCAGGTATAAAATCATACATCAGCAAAGACAGATAGTTTGATTTCCTCTCTTCCTATTTAGATATCTTTTATTTCTTTCTCTTGCTTATTTATTTCTCTGATAGGACTACCAGTACTATGTTGAATAGGAGTGGTGAGAGTGAGCATCCTTGTCCTATTCCAGTTCTCAAGGAAAATGCTTCCAGCTTTCACCTGTTCAGTATGGTGTTGGCTATCACTGTGTCATAGATGGCTCTTATTATTCTGAGGTATTTTGAGATTCCTTTGATACCTAGTTTGTTGAGGGTTTTTATTATGAAGGGTTGTTGGATTTTATTGAAAAAATTTTCTACATTTGTTGAGGTAATCATATAGTTGTACTTTTTAATTCTATTTATGCCATGGATTGCTTTTATTAATTTACATATGTTGAAACAGCCTTGCACCCCAGGAATAAAGCCTACTTGATTGTGGTGTATTATCTTCTTGGTATGCTGCTGGATTTGGCTTGCTAGTACATCAATGAGGATTTTTTCATCTATGTTTATCAGAGATATTAGCCTGTAGTTTTCTTTTTTTATTGTGTCTCTGCCAGATTTTGGTATTAGGCTGATGCAGGCTTCATATAATGAGTTAGGGAAGAGCCCCTCCTCCTCAAATTTTTATAATAGTTTCAGTAGGATAGGTACCAGTTCATCCTTGCACATCTGGTAAAATTCAGCTGAGTCCTTCTGGTCCAGGGCTGTATTTGTCTGGTAGATTTTTTATTACTGATTGAATTTCAGGACTTGATATTTGTCTGTTCAGAGATTCAATCCCTTCCTGACTCAATCATGGGAGATTGTGTGTGTCCGGTAATTTATCCATTTCCTCTGGATTTTCTAATTTGTGTGCATAGAGTTGTTCATAGTATTCTCTGAGGATCTTTTATATTTCCGTGGGATCGGTTTTAATGCCATTTTGTCATTTCTGATTATACTTATTTGAATCATGTCTTTCTTTTCTTTTTGTTTGTTAATCTAACTAGTGGTCTATCAATGCTGCTTATATTTTCTGAAGAACTGACTCTTGGCTTCACTTATCTTTCATGTAGATTTTTGCAGCTCAATTTCATTCAGTTCATTTCTAATTGTAGTTATTTCCTTTTTTCTGCTAGCGTTGGGGTAGATTTGTTCTTTTTAACTGGTTCCTTTAGGTGCAAAATTAGATTGTTAATTTGAGATCTTTCTAACTTCTTGATGAAGGCATTTAGTGCTATAAACTTTCCCCTTAACACTGCTTTAGCTGTCTCCCACAAGAAGATTTTGGTAGTTTCTGTCCCTACTTTCATTAATTTGAAAGCATTTTAAAATAATTTTCACCATAATTTCAATGTTCATTCATGAGTTATTCTGGAGTAAGTCATTTGATCTCCATGAATTTATATAGTTTTGAGAGATTTTCTTGATATTGATTTTGATTTTTATTGCATTGTGGCCTGAGAGTGTGCTTGGGATGATTTCAATTTTTTGAATTTATTGAGACTTGCTTTATGACCAAGCATGTGCTTAACATTAGAATATATTCCACGTGCAGATGAGAAAAATGTATATTTTAGGGTTGTTGGGTGGAGTGTTCGTAGATGTCTTTTAGGTCCAATTGATCAAGTATCAAGTTTAAGTGCCAAATTTCTTTATTAGTTTTCTGCCTCAATTTATTTTACACTTAGTGGGATGTCGGAGTCTCCCACTGTTATTGTGAACTTGTATAAGTCTTTTCATAGGCCAAGAACTTGTTTTATGAATCTAGGTGCTCCAATGTTGCATGTGTATATATTTAGGAGTGCATATATATTTAGTTCATATACAATTACACTTAACTACGTGTACTTGTTGCATTGTAAACTTTATCATTATGTACTATCTTAATTTTTCTTTGTTTATAATAAGTCATCTTATAAGAATAGTGACCCCTGCTCTTTGTTGTTTTTCATTTACATGATACATCTTACTTCATCCTTTTACTTTGAGTGTATGGGTGTCATTACATGTGAGATGGGTCTCTTTAAAAGAGCAGATGGTTGGGTCTTGACTTTCTATCCAGATTGCTACTCTAAGTCTTTTAAGTGCGCTGTTTAGCCCATTTACATTCAGGGTTAATATAGATAGGTAAGATTTTGATCCTGTCATCTTGTTGTTATCTGGCTATTGTGTAGATTTGATTATGTGACTGCTTTATAGTGCTTGTGGATTATGTGCTTTGATGTGTTTTTGTGGTAGCAGGTGTCATTTTTTCAGTTCCATGTTTAATACTTCCTTAAAGACCTCTTGTAAGGCTGGTCTAGATAAAATGTATTCCCTCAGCATTTGTTTGCCTGAGAAGAATTTTATTTCTCCATCACTTATGAAGCTTGGTTTGGTGGGATATGAAATTCTTGCTTGGAATTTCTTCTCTTTAAGGTGCTGAGGATAGACCCCCAATTTCTTTTGGCTTGTAAGGTTTCTGCTGAAAGTTTTGCCACTATCCTGATGAGGTTCCCTTTGGATGTGACTTGACCCTTCTCTCTAGCTGCATTTAAGATTTTTTTTTCTTTTGCATTGACCTTTGATGAATCTGATGACTATGTGCCTTGGGGATGGTCATCTTATATAGGATCTTGCCAGTGTTCTCTGTATTTTTTTGATTTGCATGTCTGCCTCTCTTGCAAAATTAAGGAAATTTTCATGGACTCTATTTTCAAATATATTTTTCCGAGTTGTTTGTTCTCTCATTTTCTCTCTCAGGAATGCCATTGAGTCATAGATTTGGTCTCTTCATAATCTCATATTTCTCCAAGGTTTTGTTCACTTTTTAAAATTATTTTTTATGTATTCTTGTTTAAATTTATTTGAAGAACTGGTCTCCAAGCTCAGAGATTATTTTCTCAGCTTGGTCTATTCTGCTGTTAATACTTCCAATTGTATGATGACATTCTTGTATTGAGGTTTTTAGCTCTAGGAGATCAGTTGGTCCTTTCTTAAAATGGCTCCTTTGTCCTTCAGTTATTGGATCATTTTACTGGAGTCCTTAGATTGCTTGATGATATGGTTTGGCTGTGTTCCCACCCAAATCTCATCTTGGTTTCCCATGTGTTGTGAGAAAAACCTGGTGGGAGGTGGTTGAATCATGGGGGTGGTTTTTTCCTGTGCTGTTCCCATGGTGGTGAGTGGGTATCATGAGATATGATGGTTTTAATGGGGGGAGTTTTCCCTGCACAAGCTCTCTTTGCATACTGCCATCTATATAAGATGTGACTCGCTCCTCCTTGCCTTCCACCATGATCATAAGGCCTCCCCAGCCATGTGGAACTGTAAGTCCATTAAACCTCTTTTTCTTCCCAGTCTCGGGTATGTCTTTATCAGCAGTGTGAAAACAGACTAATACACTTGATTAGGTTTTAACTTTCTCCTAAATCTCAGTGATTTTCCTTGCCATCCAGATTCTGAATTCTGTCTCTTATTTTAGTCATTTCTGACTCATTAAGAACCATTGCTGGGGAGTTAATGAACTCATTTGTAGGTAAGGGGACACTTTGGCTTTTTGAATACCAGAGTTCCTGCTCTGATCCTTTTTCATCATTGGTGAATAATATTTTATTGTATGGTTATACCACATTTGTCTATCCATTCATCAATTGATGGACATTTGAGTTGTTCCCACTTTTTGACCATAAAAATAATGCTGCTATAAATTTTTCTGCCTTTTTTTATTTGATACCAGAGAAAACAACTCTTAATCTTACTCAGTTTGCCTCAGTTTCAATACATTCTTAACTTTTTGAGGGAACTGTTATAGAAGAAGAAAAAAAAAGTGGAGGGAGAATTTTTATTTCTGTTTCCCCAGCGTCCAGTTATATCATTCCCCTTTCCATAGATTAGTTACATACCCTACTATTGAATCTATTAATAGTTGCCCCTGGGAACTCCACCCCAGAGAGACACAGAGATACTGCCTCAGGATAATGAGTTGGGGGTTGGGTGGCTGCACTGTAGGCCCAAGCCAGGGGTCTTGCCTGGTGCACAGCAGGGGAAACAGAGGGCTTACAGGGAAGACAGTCTGTCATCTCTCCATAGGACAACTGTGGTGTGCTGGAAATAAAAGCAAAGGAATCAGGGTCTTTGTTTCTTCCCCAGCTTGTGGAGAGCAAGAGTGGGTATCACAGACATGGCAATGGCACAGGGCCTGTTTGGTTTTCTCTGAGAACTTCACCACAGAGAAACACGGAGCTGGTGCCAACTGAAGTGATCAGGTGGGGGTAGGGCAGTTGTGCTGGTGGTTCAAGCCAGGTGGCCCTACCCAGTTAGGAGTAGCAGGAGTAGGGACTCAGGTGGAAGACAGTCTGGCTGCATTTCCACATGGCAGCTGGGTACACTGGAGGCCCAGAATGGTTCTAAGGCTCTTCACTTCCTCCCCAGCCTGAGAGTAGTAGGGGCAGGGAGCACAGAAGCAGCAATCAGCAATTGCAGCAGGTTTGTAGGTTACCTCTGGGAGCTCCCACCCAGAGAAATGGAGAGCCATGACCAACCATAGTGCTTAGGCAGGGGTGGGATGGTTGCACTGGGGTCCCAGGTCAGTGAGCTTTGCCTGGCAAAGTGCAATGGGGGTGGGGTCTGTGGTCTGTCTGCTGCTCAGCACCATGGATATGGCCCCATTCTGGGGGTGCATGAGAAAGCCTGGCCTCCCTTGTTCATGGGGCTATGGCAGGTGGTGCTGAGGTGCTCAGGGATCCAAGGCCCCTGGAGCTCCATGTGGGCCTGAGCAGTGGCTCTGTACAGACTCCCAGAAGTTCTCTGTGTCAATCTGGAGGGTCTAGGGGGTCAGGGGAATCTCCCATGCCCAGGATTGCGAAGGTCCATGGCAGAAGTGTGGGTACCAGGGAACACTCACTCATTCACCCTTTCCTTGCAGTAGGGAGCCTCCTCTGGCTCCACACCAAGCCCGGGTGGGTGGCTGTCCTGCCTTGCTCCTCTCTGCTCTCCATGAGTTGCTGTGGCTTCCTTGATGAATCCCAACGTAGCCTCTCAGTTAATCCACTTGAAGAACTAGTATTTAGTTGCCACTCTCTCTCCTCTCTATGACAGCAGTTCACACTAGCTGATTCTAGTCAGCCATCTTGGCCAAGACTACTATGAATCTTTTATAACAGTTTTATTGAGATATAATATGCATACCATAAATTCATCCCTTTCAGGTGTGCAATTCAGTAAGATGTGCAATTTAGCTTATTAGTATAGTCACCTAGTACCACAGCCACCACTACTATCTAATTTTAGAATATTTAATCACCTCCAAAATTACTCCATAGTTATTAGCAGTCACTCTCCATTTGTCTCAAACCCACAACCTTTGGCAATCACTAATCTACTTTCTGTCTCTAAAAATTTGCTATTCTCAATATTTCTTATGAATGGAATCATACAATATGTGATATTTTATAAGTAGCTTCTTTTACTTGGTGTAATGTTTTCATGTTGTAGCAGGTATCAGTACTTCATTCTTTTTCATTGATGAATAATATTTTATTGTATGGTTATACCACATTTGTCTATCCATTCATCAATTGATGGACATTTGAGTTGTTCCCACTTTTTGACCATAAAAATAATGCTGCTATAAATATTTCTGCCTATTTTTTAAAAATTTGATACCAGAGAAAACAACTCTTAATCTTACTCAGTTTGCCTCAGTTTGAACACATTTTTAACTTTTTGAGGGAACTGTTACAGAAGAATAAAAAAAAAAGTGGAGAGAGAATTTTTATTTCTATTTCCCCAAGGTCCAGGTACATCACTCCCCTTCCCATAGATTAGTTACATACTCTACTATTAAATCTATTAAAATACCCCACTTTACATAGCTACTTCAAAACAGCTTTCTATTATGTACATACAAAAATTCAGACTAAAACATGACTTCTGATGAAACCTTAAACAACCGCACATCTGAAGCTACTTAAATAATAAAAGTGCAAAGTTTAGAAGTGACTCACAGCTGTTTCCTCATTCTACTCACCATTATCTCTCTATAGAAATAATCTATTATTGCCTCCCTATGGAATCTGCCTCTTTATGGAAATAATCCCCAACATAAAGCAGCAAACTCCAAAACCTACTTTGCTCTCAGAAGGCTCCCTGATGATATTTAATCACCTCTTCTGTTTTTAAGCTTAAACAATTTGCTTTGCACCTTTATTTGGAACTTATTTCCATTTGAATTATTCATTTACATATATGCCTTCTTTATTAGACTGGAAGATTTTTTGAGACCTGGGATTTTTCTTGTCCAACTTTGGGTTTCCAACAGTTTATGTGTGTGTGTGCATGTGTGTGTGTGTGTGTGTGTGTATGCATATATATATATAATATACATATTATATATATATAAATTCTATACTAGAAATTATGACAGACCTGGGAATAAGAAAAAAGATCCTTTGGTGGGTATATTAGTCAGGGTTCTCCAGAGAGACAGAACAAATAGAGGATAGATAAATAGGTAGCTAAGAGGAGGTTTATTAGGGGAATTGGCATGTGATTATGGAGGCTCAGAAGTCCCACAACAGATCATCTGCAAGCTGGGATGCTGGTAGCATGACTGAATTTGAGTCTGAAAGTTTCAGAACCAGGGAAGCCAATGGTATATGCTCAGTCTGAGGCAGAAGCCTTGAGAACTTTTGGGTCACTGGTATAAGTCCCAGAGTCCCAAAGGCAGACAGTCTGGGATTCTGATGTCCAAGATCTGAGCCAGAGAGAGAGAGAAAGAAAATGGAAATCCTGTTCTCTGTCTTTTTATTCTGCCTTGACCCCCAGCTGAATGAACCCACATCAGTCTCTAAAGGAGATAGATGTGTGAGTCAGTGAATGGAGTGGGGGAAGATCCCCCACTACATTGAGGGTGGATCTTCCCCCACTCCGTTCACTGAGTCACAAATCATCTCCTCTAGAAACACCTTCATAGACACACCCACAAGTAATGCTTTACCAGTTTTCTAGGTTTCCATTAATCCATTCAAGTTGACATCTAAAATTCATCATTACAAGTCCACCGCTTGTCAACTTAGCACCCATGAATCTCTTTAAACCATACTTAATCTCCAAATAAAGACAAAAAGAAGGTAATATGAAACAACTCTCTTGTGTACAACCAAAAACACATTAATCCCTTCCCCAGAAGAGAAGGTTAGGTCTCTGGGTAATGTTTACTCTTCTCCTGATATGCAATAACATAAATACTATGATAAAAAATTAACAGTACACTCATGTATAGGAAATGAGACTGGCCAACAATGAACCACATATATGATGGTGGTCCTGTAAGATTATAATACCATTTCTATAATTATATATGTTTGGATACACAAATATTTATCATTTTGTTACAATTGCCCACGCTATTCATTACAGTAACATGCTGTATAAGTTTGTAGCCTAGGAGTAATAGGCTATGTCATATAGCCTAGGTAGGTAGTAGGCTATGCCAGCTAGGTTTGTGTAAGTACCTTTGTTATGTTCACACCATTACAAAATCATGCAAGGACGCATTTCTCAGAGCATATGCCAGTTGTTAAGCAACATATGACTATAGATAAATACTGATATTAAGTCAACTTATTTTATGTTACGTGATAAAGAGATGAGAGAAAAAAACAACATATTTGCTTAATGTGATGGTTAATATTGAATGTCAACTTGATTGGATTGGACGATGCAAAGTATGGTTACTGGGTGTTCCTGGTGTGTGTCTGTGAGGGTGTTAATCTGCCAAAGGAGATTAACATTTGAATCAGTGGACTGAGAGAAGCAGACCCACCCTCAATCTGAGTGGGCACAATCTAATCAGCTGCCAGTGTGGCCAGAATAAAAGCAGGCAGTAGACTAGAGTGGCTGAGTCTTCTGGCCCACATCGTCCTCTGTGGTGGATGTTTTCCTGCCCTCAAACATCACACTCCAAGTTCTTCAGCTTTAGGACTCTTGGACCTTTGACCACAGACTGAACGCTGCATTGTTGGCTTCCCTACTTTTGAGGTTTTGGGACTTGGACTGGCTTCCTTGCTCCTCAGCTTGCAGATAGCCTATTATGAGACCTCACCTTGTGATTGTGTGAGTCAATACTCCTTAGTAAACTCCCCTTTATATATACATCTAACCTATTAGTTCTGTCCCTCTAGAGAACCCTGACTGATACACTTAATATATGTGTATATACACACAAATGTATTTTTAACAAAATGTGGAAGAAATTACTCATGAAACAGTTATTATTTCTGTAACAGATCACATGGTCATGGTTGGTATTTATAAGTACCTTTTCTTACTACCCATTCTGTATTCTCTTTGCCTTCAGAAAACTTCTCAGCTGGTCATAGTTCTTTACCTGGTAGGGAAACCCAGATCTTCATCCCTGAAGTGTCTGGATCATTTGTAGTCCTGCCTGGATTGGGTTGTTTTAATTTCCTATTAACCTTAATCATGGGGTATGGTAACACTAAGAGATGCCCTAAGGGATCATCTGTATTCTAAACATACTCTTTCTTACCATTCTGCAGTAGTAGTCCAATTTCCCCTGGGTAATCTGGATCAATCACCCTAACAAATACTGTAACCCCCTTGGCCTGTTGACTCAGATGCATGAGGAACTCTGTGACCAGGTGTCAGCCTTAACTTTCAGATAATAGATTCATTGTTGTGTCTTCTGGTCTCTGGAACTAAGCTTTCTAGGCCAGCAGAGCACAGAGTTGTAGAAACAAACAGCATAAATTTTGCTTTTGGGTCACTAAGGGTAAGGGTAAGTGGTACTATTCCCATTTCCACCCCTTGATTCCTGGACCCATAAATCCTGGATATGAAACAAACAGTGCCATACATAAGATGCTTATTAGAGAATATACAGCTTTCTGGAGGATGTTGCCCCAGTCCTGCAAAGTAATTTTACCTAGCTGGTACTTTAAATGTGAGTTCAAAAGGCTCTCCCACCATTCTATAAAGCCAGCTGCTTCAGGATTACGGGAAACTTGCTAAGACTAGTGAATTCTATGCACATGAGCTCATGCCACACTTTTTTTTTTTTTTTTTTGGCTGTGAAGTCATTTCCTTTGTTAGAAGTAATGTTGTGCAGAATACAATGGTAGAGAAGGCATTCTCTAGGCCCATGGATGGTAGTTTTTCCAGAAGCCTTGCATACAGGGAAGAAAAATCTGTATTTTGTAAGTGTCTATTCCAGTAAGGACAAACTGCTACCCCTTCCTTGATGGAAGTGGTTCAACGTAATCAATCTGCCACCAGATAGCTGGGTGATCACCCCAGTGAATGATGCCAAATAGGAAATGTAGTGTTGGTCTCTGCTGCTCGCAGATCAAGCACTCAGAGGTGGCCATAGCCAGTTTGGCCTTGGTGCATGAAAGTCCATGTGGCTGAACCCATGCATAACTTCCATCCCTGCCACAATGGCCAGTTTGTTCATGAGCCCACTGGGCAATGACAGGAGTGGCTGGGGAAAGAGGCTGATTGGCGTCCACAGAACAGGTTATCCTATCCACCTGGTTATTAAAGTCCTCCTCTAGGGTTCACATGGGACAGAAATATCTTAGCATCTTTTGCCAATTCAGAGAGGTCTATCTACACACTATTCCCCAAATTTCTTTGATACCAAATTTCCAAACATGTTCCTTCCAAGTCCCTGATCATATGGCTAAACCATTGGCTATTGCCCACGAATCAGGATATAATTGCATGTCTGGCCATTTCTCCTTCCACACAAAGTGCACAAGCATGTGTACAGCCTGAAGTTCTGTCCACTGAGAAGATATCATTTTACCATGCTCCTTCAGGGATGTTATAGAAAGGGGCTGTAGTGCTGCAGCTCTCCACCTTCAAGTGGTGCCTGAATATTCTGTAAAGCCATCTGTAAATCAGGCCCTAGTCTTTTTCTCTGCCAAATGATCATAGAGTGCTTTCCATAAGGCTATAGATGCTGTCTGGGAGAGAGAAGTCAGCGTAGCAGAAGAAACCATGAGCCTCTGGGCCACTTCTTTACGTGACTTACGCTTGGTACCAATCATGTATATACCACTTCCACTTGATGATGTAGTGCTGCTGTGCCTGGCGAACTTTATGGATTGATGGGTCAGATAACACCCAGTTTATGATAGGCAGCTCAAACTGCATGGTAGCTTGGTGACCCATGGTCAAGTGTTCAGTTTCTACTAAGGACTTGTAGCAGGCCAAGAACTGTTTCTCAAAAAGAAAGTAGCAATCTGCAGATGATGGCAGGGCCTTGTGCCCAAAATCCTAAGGACCTTCCCTGTGATTCACCTCTGAGAGTCTGCCAAGTGTTCCAGCCAGCATCCCTATCTGCCACTCACACCTCAAGTACCATTAAAACTGATGAATTATATGGCCCAAGTGGCAGAGAAGCTTGCACAGCAGCCTGAACCTGTTGAAGAGCATTCTCTTATTATAGACCCTACTCAGATCTAGCAACTTTTTGAGTCACTGGGTAGGTGGGTAGGAGTAACAAAGTGAAATGGGGAATGTGTTGCCTAAAAAAAAATCTAAATCGGCCTGCTGGGCATTATGCCTCTTTCTTGCTTGTAGGAGGGGTCTGATGCTACAACTCATCTTTCACCTTAGAAGGGATAACTCAACATGTGCCACACCATTGGACCACTAGAAATTTCACTGAGACAGGAAACCTATAAATTTTAGTTGGATTTATATTCCAACTAAACACAGAAATGTCATCAATAAGTCCAGAGTAGTTGCTACTTCGTGCTCACTGGGCCCAATCAGCATAATGTCGTCAATGCATTGGACCAGTGTGATATCTGTGGAAGGGGAAGGCAATCAGGATCCCTGAAAACTAAACTGTGATTTAGGACTACAGAGTTGATATAGTCCTGAGATAGGACAGTGAAGGTATATTTCTGACCCTGACAACTGAAAGCAAATTGTTTCTGGTGGGAGTTATGGACAAGTACGGGGAGAAAGGCATTTGCCTGATCAGTAGCTGTGTTCCATGCACCAGGCGGTATGTTAATTTGCTCAGGCAAAGAAACCATATCTGGTTCAGCTGCAACTTGGAGTCACCACTGATTAAGCTTATAATAAACCACTGTCGTTCTCCAGGACCCATCTTTCTTCTGCACAAACAAATAGGATAGTTTAACGGGGATGTGGTTCAATCACCAACCCTGCATCTTTCAACTTTTTGATGGTGTCACAATTCTCTGCCATCCATCCAGGGACATGGTATCGTTTTTGATTTGCTGTTTTCCTAGGTAGAGGCAGCTATCATGTCTTCTATTTGGCCTTTTCCAGCACAATAGCCCTCACCAAACAGGTCAGAGAATCAGTGGGGGATTCTGCCAGCTGCTAAGTGTGTCTGTTTCAATTATGCGCCTGGAACTGGGGAAATAACCATAGGATGGTTTTGGGGACCCACTGTGAGATGAAGCTGAGCTAAAACTCCACTGATCATGTGACCTCCACATATGCCTACTCTAACTAGAGGGCCACAGTGACATGTCAGTTCTCCTGAATCAATGTCAATTCAGAGCCAGTGTCCAGCAGTCCTCAAAAGGTCTGATTATTTTCATTTCCCGAATACAGTTACCATGGTAAAAGGCTGTAGATCCCTCTGGGGAAGGGTAGAAGAAAGATTAACAATATAAATGTTTTGGTAATTACTGGGTTCTTCCTGGAGGTGAGCTGGCATCCTCTCCATTCAAAGGGTTCGGGGTCAGTAAACTGGCTTGATTCTTGGAACTGATTGAGGGGCTGTAATTCTCTGTTTTTATGATTCAAGTTTGCCTTGTGTTCACTTGCCTTGTGTTCACTGAAAGTTTTCTGCTCATACAGATTAAATAATAATTCAATAGGCTTTCTATCTATTTCACTTCTAGGAGCACCGTGGCTAACTAGCCAACTCCACAGTGAGAGTCAGACTATTCTAATTGTTGCTTTGCCTCTGCTTTCCATTATGGTAACAACACCCCCCTTGCCTTTGGGTTGAGTGTTACTATTTGGCCCCTGTCACTCTGGGATTCAATTACTAAGTTTTCCAATTGAGTGACTGTGGTTCCCACTGTAAGATCTGGCTTACAGAGAAGAGCAATCACAGAGCTCTTCAGGGTTACTGTGGTTCCCCTCACAAATCTATTTCTCAAAGTGCTGTTGAAAGGACTCTCCCAGTGTGGGTGAGTAGGTTGTAAGTGACATGTCCACTCTAGCATTCCAATCTTCCTAAGCCTTTGAATCCTTTCATCTACATTAAATCAAGAGAGATTGGACATTTCCAAATAGCGCACAGTGGGCCATCTTGATCCACGTCTTAGCCAACCAAAGAAACTGTTAGCACCTTTCCTAATTTCCCAAGCTGCAACCGTGAATGCAAATTCTGTGCTTAGTGGGCCCATATCAACAAATTTGGCCTGATTCAACTTTATGTTCCTTCTACTATTACTCCATGACTTTATTATACACACATATTCCCTGGATTTCTGCTTGTATAAATTGAAAAGCTCAGGTAGCTCTTTTGGAGCGTGGTGCAGCTCCTCATGGGCCACACTTTGTACCTCACCTTAGGGTCCTGCTAGGACTTGACTCCAGTTACAAGTCTAGAAGCAAAGAAGGGTGGTGGGGGTGGGTCCTGAGGAGAATCAGCATTGTCTTTCTTGGCAGCTGACTCAGGGGAGGCATTACTGTTTCCTCAGGCAATGCAGGGTTAACCCTTCAGAGGTGGAATGGCCAATACCACTGTGGGTGGATATGCTACTGGCACTTGAAGTAGGGAAGCCACTTCTGCTGGCAAAGTAGACTTATCAGAATACAGGAGCTCAATGCCCTCCGTCTCATCAAGGTCTTCCCACATATCCTCACCCCAGCATACAGGATCCCATTCTTCCCTAATGAATGCCCTCACATTAACAGTAGACACTGAGAAGCTGAGAGCCTGCCTTTCATTTTAATTCAGCCAATCAAATGACCAGGGCTTGCATTTGGCTTTCAGCAATTTCAGCCCTATGGCTACAGGAGAGAAGATTCTGGATCAGGGCACACTTAATAAGCTCTTAAGCTATTTATGTGGGACTGGAGCCAGAAATTTGAATACCTGAGCTCATCTTTTTTTTCCATCATTTTTTCCAGTAACATTAGAAGCAACCAACCAAAATCATTGTATTCCTTGGTTTTCCACAAATATTCAAAATATCATATATAGTTACCAAGTCCTTGCCTCTTATAAGTGACTGATTAGGAGTATCACAGGCAGATATTTTATATTTCCATAAACAGTTCATACCATGGGCTATGAGTGCTCTCTGTACTGTTAACAGTAGAGTCCTTAGCATTTTTAGGTCTAATCAGACTACAGAGCCAACTCCAGAATCCCTGAAACCAATAAAGGAAACTCATTCTTAAATTCTGTTCCTCTAGATCACTTTTGGTACCAAAATCTGTATTAGCCAGGGTTCTTCACAGAGATAGAACAAACAGAATAAGATATATAGATAGACGATAGACAATAGATAGATAGATAGATAGATAGATAGATAGATAGATAGATAGATAGATAGATAGATAGATAGATAGATAAATGAGAGGAGATTTATTCGGGGAATAGGTTCTTGTGATCATAAAAGCTGAGAAGTCCCACAACAGACTATCTGTAAGCTGCAGAACCATGAATTCTGGTAGTATGACTCAATCCAAATCTGAAAGTCTCAGAACTAGAGAAGCTGATGAAGCTGATAGTGTAATTCTCAGGCTGAGACCAAAGCCCTGAGAACCTGGTGGGGGAAGGGGTCGCTGGTGTGAGTCCTGGAGTCCTAGGGCCAGAGAGCCTGGGGCTCTGATATCCAAGGGCAGGAGGAGGAGAGTGTCCTACATCCAGGAGAGGAAAGAAAAAACCCTTTTTTTCTCTTTTTCTTTTTTTTTGTTCTATCTGGGTACCCAGCTGAATGAATGGTGCCTGTCCACATTGAAAGTAGACCTTCCGCACTCAGTCCACGGACTCACATGCCAATCTCCTCTGGAAAACTCTCACACACATAGCTAGAAGTAATGCTTCACAAATTATCTAGGTACTCCTTAATCCAGTCAAGTTGACCTCTAAAATCAACCATCACAAGGGGCTTACAGTTTATTACAAGAAGACTATATTAAACAAGTAAAAATAAACTATGTAAGTGGTGCTACTATAAAAACATCAATAATTACAGGGGATAGGAAAGTCACCAGAATAGGGGATCAGTTCATAGAATCTTGGATTTAAAGGCAAATCCACAGTTAAGCCCATGGAGGTAATCCTTTAAGTTTCTGACAAATGTAATATAATAAAAATACAATGCTTAAATCAGGATTAATCTGACTAGTTCATTTCAGATTCACAAAGTGTCCACAAGTCTCAAACTTATCTATAGTATGATTCTAGTTAATCTGGACACCTATCAGAGAATGAGATCTCTTCTGTGTCTGTTTGAGAATCAGGTAGCTAGGCCTCCTCCTGGGAAGAGCAGGCCTACTGGTTATATTTGTGTAGGAGGAATTACCCCGATCCTCGAGTAATAGGTACTTATGCAAAGGGTAAAAAAATGACAAGCTTATCTCACATGGCGGTTTTTCCTGTCTCCTTTAAGGTACTATTTCTGATTATTTTAAAAAGTGGCAGACAAGATAGAAATTGCAATCTATCAGTGACTGAAAACAGAGCCATTTTTACAAAGCATGAAAGGTATAAAAGAAGAAAACTCCCAACATAGTTGGTATTCGTCCATTCTACCGTTTGAAGAGAAGGCTGAAGAAATAATTACCCCTTGCTAGTAGTACTACAATATTGACAAAATATAGCAAATATTTAAAAAATAACGTGCCTTAAAAGTGTTCTACACAATACCTTTACCGATTTATCACACACACACTCACACACACACTCACACACACAAACACACTAGTGTAGGTTAAAGTTCACTTGTAAAAAGAGTTTTGATGCATGAAGGGGCACTTGTCTTTTCCTGAATTGAGACTATTTGAGTGACTATATTTAATTAATTTAAATTGTTTCTCAGTAAGGAACAGGGAACATTTCTCTTATTCTAAGGCCAGGCTAACTTCCATTTGTCCTGCCCTAACCTGCAACGTATTGTATATAGTCCAGTGCTTTCTCTATTATATTATCCCTTCTCTATTATAATATTGGAATACTCTATTACAATTACTTTATTACAATTGCTCTTTTTTGTCTTTTTATTAAAAAATTCTAAGCATAAAAACCGTGGTACATAGTAAATAATATTTCATTCCAGAATGGCTACATAATAATCTCTTATAATTTTTTTTAAATATTTACTTTTTAAAAATATTGTAGTACAATTTCATGGCAAGTATTCACTGAGTCTATATATTGAGATTCATTTATTTTCAAGTGGAATTTTTATTGTGTCTAATGATTATACCGTTAAGGTTTCATTATAAATTATGTCTTTTAGTGCATAAAATGTCCATCTTTTATATGCCATTATTAGAATATTATACACATAGAATATGCTCAGTAAATATTTACAGAGCAAAAACTTTTGTTTTTAATCTTACATTTCTAAATTTCTTTTCTATTACTTTTAAGTATTATTTTTAGTTTGTTCCAACATTTTTTCAACAGGAAACAAATGTAACACAATTTACACAAAGTATTTTCAATGGCACTCATGAAATTAAGTGTTTTCTAGATCCCTCAGCAGAATTTTTCAAAGTACTCTTCCACTCACCTTTGTGCCATTAGACAAATTCACCATACCCCTCAATTTCTCTGTATTTTTACCTATTCAAGCTATCACCTGAGAGGTAGCTAGACTTATAAGTTAAACTCTTATTTATCCTTCAATGTAATTTTAAACATCTTTCTCCTATACACATTTGACCTAGACTCAGAAAGACATCACCCCTAAGTAATGTCTCCTCTTTCCTTCAAGCACATACATGATGTTTCTGGTACCAAGATCTTTATGAAGAAGTACTTTTCATTGGTCCCAATAAAGATGGCCTGAGCATTCCTCAATGGATCAGCATCCATGAGCTCTAAATAATGTCTTGAAACAGGGTATAGAGCCTGAGCCACTGACAGCCCTCTATCCTGAAGTCTTATGATGGCTTACTAGGGCAGCAGGAGCTTTCCATAGGTGTCCTCTTCAAAAGACTAATTGCTACCACACAGCTGATCCCTCAGAGGGTGGGGAATGCACTCTAAACTAGCCACAGGAAAGGAGCAAGAGAAGCATTCAGAAGATCTGCAGGAGATGCTATTTTCTTGGCATTGGTTTTTTGTTTCAAACATTTCTGTAATTTGTTTTCTGTGAGAATTTTCACCATAAAAATGTCGCTTTCTGCTTGTATTTCCTTTCTTAGTGCTTTGGAAAAGTGTTCATTATGCTAACTGCGTTTTCTTCTCTGAATGGGTGTTTCAGATAGTGACTGCAATAGCTTTTGTTTTTCAGGTCATAGTTCACTATGATTTGAAAAGAAACTAACTTCACTTGCCTCAAGTAAATGTCTGCATTTTTTTTTCTCCTAAACTATTAACAAGCTACTCACTACCCAATGAAATTATGAGGTAGATATTCTATATTCTCTTCCAATTCTTAGATCATGTCAAGAGGTACAGTTCTTGGAACCTGCCCTAAGCACAATAGTAGCTAGTTACATCACTGACTGAAACACATTATCTTTGTTTCTCTTCCTGTTGAAATTTTTCTCCAACCACTTCCTGTTGCTATCTTCTGGTTCCAAACACTCCCACTTTCAATGTTTCTTTAGTATGAATTATTTATAATGGAACCTGCCCTAACAATCACATTACTTACAAGAATATTCTTGATCCTTCTAATGGTCCAAAAGTATTTTTCATTTATCATAGAACTATTTAGAATTATTTTACCCTACACAATTTTCCACAAAAACTGAAGCAGAATTTCTAGAAGGAAGATACTTTTGGAAGCAAGGGCTATATCTTATTATCATTGTATGCTCAGTGCCCAACATATACTAGGTATTTACTAAACTCTTTTTGAATGAATTAATGAATAATAAAAGTATGAAGAGCAATGCTGTTTTATCAATCTTGTTGACGAATGAAGCTAATAAGTTTGGAATAGAGAGCTCTGTGTTATTATATGTTAGGTAAAGAGTGGGGCTGAAACTCTAATAAAATCAATAATTATAGGGTAAAAATGGAAGCAACTTACCATAGCTTACAAAAAACAACTAAAAAGAGAAATGGAGATTTTAGCTTTCTTGACATTGAAGTGTTTTATAGTATTGTCTGTTAAAAGTCAGATCTAGGCCGGGCGCGGTGGCTCACGCTTGTAATCCTAGCACTTTGGGAGGCCGAGGTGGGTGGATCACGAGATCAGTAGATCGAGACCATCCTGGCTAACACGGTGAAACCCCGTCTCTACTAAACATACAAAAAATTAGCCGGGCATGGTGGCGGGTGCCTGTAATCCCAGCTATTTGGGAGGTGAAGCACGAGAATGACCTGAACCCGGGAGGCAGAGCTTGCAGTGAGCCGAGATCGCGCCACTGCACTCCAGCCTGGGCTACAGAGCGAGACTCTGCCTCAAAAAAAAAAAAAAAAAAAAAAAAAAAAAGAAAAGAAAGTCAGATCTACGGAGCAAGGTTCCTTCCAGCAAACTCACTTTTGTTTGTTAGCACAGCCAGGAGTCTGACTGGAGGGGCAGTGGTGGTGGTGTGTGCTATTGTATAAGCAGAAAACCTGCTTACTTCTACAAGTCAGACTCAATATACTTGAAAAGAGAAGAATCAGCACATTTATACAATCACTAGAGAACAAAAGCAAGTATATAATGCAAACAGCCATGCAGGAAGGAATATCAAATAGCTACCACAATCACCAATTAACAATGAGATATTGCTCCATGGGGACTTAGAACATTAATGGTGAAGGGAATTAAATGTTCTTTAATGTATGTTTAGTTAGAAGAATGCACAAAGATTTACCCTATTAGTGAATCTTCCTCCAAACTCATAACTGTGAATTATGTGTTAGCTTCCTATCACCATAAATTAATGTGTTAGCTAGCTACTGCTGCAACTCATTACTACAATTTAGTGGCTTAAAGCAACCTAAATTTATTATATTAGAATTATAGATGTAATAAGTCCAAAATCAGTCTCATTGGGCTAAAAGCCAAGATGTCAACAGGGCTCGTTCCTTCTGTAGGCTCTGCAGGAGAATTCATTTCTTTGCCTTTAGGCTACCTGTATTCCTTGGCTTGTGGCCCCTTCCTCCATATTCTAAGCATATTCCTCCAATCTCTGTTTTCTCATCACACCTCCTCTCTAACTTTCACTTTTCTGCCCCCATCTTATAAAGACTCTTGTGATTACACTGGGCCCACCTGGATAATCCAAGATAATCTTCCCATCTCAAGATCCTTAATTTAATTCCACCTTCCAGGTAAATACATATATACACAGGTTCTGCAGATGAGAATGTGGACCTCTTTGCAGGGTTGCTACACAGATTAGTATTAAAGAATTCAATTAAATGTGAGGAAGCAAAAGAAAATAAAGCCTCCCAGTAATGACAAAAAAAATTGCTAAAAATTCCTTCAGACATCCCTGGTATTTGGTTTAGTTTTGAGGGAGTAAATAAGAAGTGTAGTTAACACCCTGGGGGAATAATATAATTCAAAGTCTAAAAATCCAGACATGATTGTCAAGAGGAATATTCCCCAATTAACAAATAGCCATGAAGAAGCAACTATTTCCCTTTTACAATAGATTACTGCTTTAGAAAAGAACCAGTTTTGTTCTTTAAACATATCCAGAATCTAAAGGCAGAAATAAAGCCATTAGCATGCACAACAGCATCTAGTCTGCAAAGGACACAATAAATCAGCCATGGCAACTGCAGGGCAACACCAAACAGCTTTAGCTGTCCATTTATTGGAACACAGGGCCAGTGTGAGGCTCTTATAATCTTCACAGAGTGGGGTAATAATATTGAGGCTGTCAATATGCCGCTAAAAAAATAATGCAAGGGAAGAAGTCAATGGATCCAAGAGTTTGATATATTGAGAAATGAGAAACCTACTGTGACTAGCATTTTCTTGTCATTCTGTAACAGAGGTAAAATCAGAAACCTGCGATTACACACTGCTGGTGGTATTCTGCCTGAAAAAGCCTCTCGGTGTGAGAATTGCTAAGTGCCTCTTTCCTGAGAACAAGTATGAACTAAGAGATAACCCAACATTCCAGATGGTATCACCTCCTTAAGGGAGAAAGCAGGGGAAAAATAAAGTCAACTGTGATTAAAGACGTACTTGACACAGAAACTAGACCAAAATGAGTAAAAAATCTTTTAAAATATATTTTTATAAATGCATCAGTAAAGTATGAAAACATGTAGACTTAAGTTATCACCTGTGTGTGTGTGTGTGCGCGCGTGTGTGAACATCTATATATCCTCAACCAAATAGCACCAAAACTGTAATAAATTATAAGTACAGTTCATACCTATTTTTAAGGATATTAGTATTTAATTGTATGGGCTTATAGTTCTGTGGAAAAGTGGATAGGGAAACAAAAAACGTTTTCAACACATGTATGTATAACCTATCCTATTATGTTCATGTAATCTTTAGCAAGGGCCTTATGTGACCTTCAAAGGAAGCGGTGGGGAGGGGGGCAGTTATAATTAAGAGGGCAGGCTATGAAATCAGATCTAGGATTGAATTCCAGCTCTGCCACTTACAGTTTTCAACGCCCAGATTCTTCATTTGTAAAATATGGTTAAACCTTCCTTGTTTTGAGAACCAAATGACATGAATATTGTGAAACTCTTACATAGAACATAGCATATAGAATACTTAAAAAAAAAAAAGAGTAGTTGTTGACGGCAAACAGTAAAACAAAAGAATAAATAAGTCAGTCAATGGGGTAGTCAACGGCTATTTTCTTATTCAAAACAAAAGAAAAGCAAAGCTAGAATAATTTTAATGGGAGATTTTAAAGATTTTCTAACACACAATCTTATTTTTTTTTAAAAAAAAACAGCCCACAATTTTCAGCAGTTTTTACTTTCTTTTTTCTATTTACTAGCATCATTTGACATAAGTAGTGGAAATGAGCTTCTGAAAATATACTTAATTTTCATATTATAAATCTTATTTTCTATAGTTTTATTAGGAGACAGTGTTATAACATTTTATATCTAGCAGAAACTCAAATACAGTAATTTTAATTTATTCATTAATAATGAACAAATTAGATGAGATACACAAGGCTCAGAAATATTAAGAATTGCTCCAAACACCCAGATATTGTGGAGCAGAGTCAGGATGGCAGCTGCAACCTTCTGACTTCCAATCCAGGGCTCTTCATACAAGAAGGCTGTCCTGTATATGTGACAGATACAAGTTCCTATCTGAACACTGTCTTAATTAACAAGTTTTTGTGTGCATAAATGGGTGCCTTTGAAGATCTGGATATTTAATTGGGGAGCATCATCTGGAGTGTTCATGTTGGCTAAAGTAGCTCTTGTCAGGAATACATATACCAGCAGATGCATCAGTTAGAATATTCTTTTCTCCAATAGGTTTGTTTAAGACATACTTTCCTAAGAATTGAGTTTCTGAAACACTGAACAACACCCAAACCCTGCAATCCAAATTTGTTTTTGCCTATTACACTGAAGTCTCTCTGTTAACAGGCATATATAGAAGACAACCATTTTTTTCAATATAATATTTCATAAGTTAGATGAAATCTTTTGTTCCATTATTTAAAGTTCAGAAAATCAACATAAAATTAATAATGATGTTAAAGAAACTACTGGAAACCAGATAAATACAATACAACCTATAATTGTTTTCAAGTTTTTTGGACATTTCACTTACTTCTCCAAGTTTTCTACATTATGTTATAAAGTTCTAATAAGTTCATTTATGTGAAAAAATGTTAATTTTTTTGATACTTGATATTTATACTATTCCTAAAAAGCACTTCATCCGAGAGAAAGTTTCAAAGAAAGCCTTCCTTTTATAGGAAGAGGAGAGGAACATTTAAACTATGTATTATTACCAAATTGATATTCAAAAAATATATTCAGCTTCAATAGGCAAATGACTAGCTTAGAAATGCTTGAGAGAGAGACATTCACTTTAAGGTTCTGGGACAACTCCTTTGATATATCTCCATCTTTAAAACAAGCAAACAAACTCTTGTTTGGAGGCTATTTAGAGCCATAAATAATTTTTTACTGGGTCTATTTCTGAGTTGGAGCAGGAGTAAGAAATACATTTTATATGGAATTTTAAATCACTTTTCAATTTATGAACCTAGCCTAGAAAGTCTGTGTAAAATGAAATATTTAAAAAATTACAGTATTATCTGTATCTTCATTTCTATATGTATGTATCTATCATCTATGTACCTACTCTTCTATCTATCTAATTATTCTTTCCAGCAAATGTTCACTTCTGGTTTCCCTACGTCTGCCTGGAAGTGGGGGCAGTATGGCAGTATGGAAGACCTAGAAAGGGACGAGGAGAGCTACAATAACAGGGGTCTAAATATATCCTAGGGTGAAAAGGTGAGGAAGGAAACAGGCGCAGAAGTGTTATAAGAAACCAAAGCGGCCTTTTGAGAAGGGATGCAAGAGCAGGCCCCTGAGCAGTTTCACTTCCTCTGGGCGCCCAGCAGAGCGGAGCCCTGGCCTTGCGGGCATGAGCCCCGGGGCTGCGTTTCCTGAGACCTGGCCGCAGCCGCCGTGGGTGGCAAGCGGGCTGGGGAGAGCCAAGGGTGAAAGGAAGAGAAAATCGCGGGGAGTCTCTGGCCGGGAGAGTCCAGGTAGCGCTCGGCGGGCAGCAGTGCGCAGGCCCCTCGGCTTCAACCGCCACAATGCTGCCAGCAGCGCCGGGCAAGGGGCTTGGGAGCCCGGACCCGGCCCCCTGCGGCCCAGCGCCCCCAGGTGGGTAGTCCCGCATTCGGAGGGGCTTGACGCCGAGGCCGGGCCACGGGGCTCTGCGGAGACCACGGGCCATCGTTAGACAACTGCACTCGGGCACTGAGGCCAGGGCGTCCCTGAGACAGGGTTTCTCCTTTTTATCCTGCCGCCAGGCAGCCCAGAGGGTTCTTCCGTCCCTGACTTCTCTGAGGGGCATCTGGACGCCACGAGGAGGGAGCGCGCTGGAAGTTCTGGCCAGCGGGCTACCCTCAGTGTCTGCAACTTCTGAGGAGCTGGAACTTTCCCCAGCACCCGGGTCAGGGTCCTGTAGTTTCTAAAATCACTTTGCAACCTGTTTTAAAGCAATGCGCGTTTAAAATTATACGTAATTATTTTCAACAGTCGGTAAGCACAGAAAAACCGCTCATGTGTAGCGTCACGCATTTACCTGCCCGCCTGACAAATCCCAGCCTGGTGAATTGGTAGCCCTGCTTCTTGGCAGGTGGCTTTGCAGAGAAACTCTACCAACACCACCTCCCTACTCCACTGGCTTTACTAACTTGGTCAAAGGAAAACGGTCAACTTGGATGAATGCAGAAGTAGATTTATATTTTCAAATGGACGTTAAGGCAGTTTTATTTAGTTCTTTTTGAAGCATTTCAAATGCACTTGCAAATTACACAGTGATATAAAAACGTTTTTTAAATTAAAAAAACTTCACTTAGGTATTAATATTACTGGAGTGTTCGTGGTGAGAAATGCAACAAGAAAGTATATTCTGAGTGAAAGTTTCTTAATTTGCTGAATAGAAATAAATTTCTCATACCTTTCTAGAATTTTTTAGGTAATGTAATTTTGGTTGTAGCTATTTCTGTTGGCTAGTGCATTTTTATATAAATAAGCTTTAGGGATTGCTTTCAGTTAAATAAGAAGTATATTTGTGTCAATGAAAAGTGACAAGAAAGGACTTAGAGCCCATAACTTAATATTATTAATATTTTAACTATTGCATATTGACATTCTTGAAAACTGTGGCTCTGATGGTCTGCAGCAGAGCAGACTTTGCTAGCATCTACAAATAAACCAACCATCTCTTTCAAACTTTGAGCAGGTTGCCTCTTTTGTAATTTCAGTTTAACAATTTTGTTAGAGAATGGGGTACAGTTTGTTTCAAACTTCTAGATTAAACAGTTTAGCAGAAAATGCCTTTTATTTCACTTGATACTAAGCAATACTTTGAGGCACTTGCTATTGTGAATAATGCAAGAGTAATGTGAATCAATATTTATAGCATTCCAATTATTCTTGTTCCTCCCATGCATTTCCCCCCCCTCCCAACTCCTTGGGTCCTTCTCCATGCAGTATTTATCACTTGCTTCAGTTACTTCCTTTTCTGGCCAACATAATGAAACTTTTCTAAAAACGAATTGTCTTTTGACATTATCCCATGCCCATATTCTTGATATGAGTAATCTTCTAGCTTTTATAAATCCAGTGGTTTGTGTGTGTGTGTGTGTGTGTGTGTGTGTGTGTGTGTGTGTGTGTTTTAATGAAGAGCTCCCTCTCTCTCCAACAACTATCTTAATATGGCACGCGGTCAATTGGTCCAACTGCCTCATTTAGAGAAGAGAGCACTGAGATCCAGAGTGTGAGTTGCTCATGGTTTCATAACTAGTAATTATTTGAAGGTCACCCATTCATTAACTTAACAAACTTTATTCCCTGCCAAGAGTCATGTAGTAGTAATAAGAATGTAAAATGGTAAACACAGTTTCATGCCCAGGAAGGTATATTTCTAGCAGGAGATAGAATGTACTGCTAGACAACATTAGTGTATACTGCCATCAGAGATTTATTAACTGTTGAGTATCCGACTTGTTCTTTAATGGAAGCAAGAAAAATAGAATACCCAGTTCTAAAACAAGGTAAAAATATGCACGATGGGTGAAAGTTCCAATTAGAATGTATTTTCTGGTTTGTATTTAACTATATATTGCTATCAGTATCCAAAAGAGAGATTCTTCCTGGTGTATTCCAAAACTAATGATTTTAAAAATTTAATTTTAACTGCTGTTTTAATTAGGGAGTGATTATTTATTAAATCACAGATTTTTCTCCACACCATAGTTTTTAAAAAAATTTTTATTGATATTATTTGATGCATCTGATGAAACTTTAATAAATGATTTGCTTAAGAACAGAAAGCATGAAAGGGTAGAATTAGCATTTAGACTGTTTCACCTTATGCTGGATGCTTATACTTGTAAGGAACATGGTTTGTCTAGGTCTCTGCCCTCTAGCTTGAAGTTCTTAAAGATCTGAAGCTTTTTGCTTTGACTGCAATCTTCCAACATAGCCAACGTCCTACATTTGTTCCACTAAGGAAATAACCTGGTTCCATGCTGGTGGCTGGAAAATCTTGCTTTCTTCAGACCAATCTGGAAATGTTCTGATAAGGTCACTTTTGCTAGGATTTTAAAGACAAGGAGTGCTTTCAGGATATCTTCACCATAATAAGGAATAATTCTGCAAAATGCAATTGCTGAAGATTTCAAGGTTAAATATCAGCATATTCAAAGTTACAGTTGGGACAGTAGAGGAACCTTTTCTGCAATATCTATCTGAGGATGTATTGTAGGTGGTTATGCCCTACTTATGATGGTCTTTTGACTCATACTGCCTCAGATCTACTCCCAGCTTCATTGCCTGTCTCATCTGTGACCTTGAATAAATAATGAAATCTGTCACTGTCTTAGTTTTTTATTTTGTTTATTAAAAAGCAAAATCCGAGAGAAGAAATCCTGTATATGAAAGTTGTTTAGGGGATTAAATGGGTAAATGCAGGTGAAGTCCTTTTCAGGGTCTTATAACAAACAGTAACTGCTTTGTACATGCTAGTTGTTATATTAATTCTTAGGTCATTGATCAGTAGTGTCATATTAGCTTATATAAGAGTGGGAGTTCTTAGTGAAAAACTGCCTCATACTGATTGCCTCATACTGACTTGAAGGACAACTTAATGGGTGAAGGAATCAAGCTCTCGTATCAAAAAAAATAGGAGATATGGCCTCTTGTATATGTGGCCTCCCCATATGTGGTCATGCAATTTAAAGGATATGTGAAAAGGTTGGCAAGTGTTTAGTTAGGTTAAGCCATGCTCACTGCTGTAGTAAGCCAACTCCAAAACCTCAAACATGGTTAAGAAATAAACCTTAACCATGGTTTATTTCTCATTAGGGCAAGGTCCCAGGCAGTGCTCCTCCCTGCCATGACAGGGGTCAAGCAGCTCACATCCTGTGTCTCTGCCCTCTCAGCAAGCGGCCTCTGTAGTGGCTGCCATGTGGAGAGTGGCTACCATGTGGAGACCGAAGAGACACACCAGCTTGGAGCTTTGCTTGGAGCCAGTTTCATGGCCCCATTGAAATGCATGGGAGGCCAGGAAACATGAGGGAGACTGACGGGCCAACTCACGTATCTTAGTTCTTTACTCCACAAACATGACAACATTTTGCATTTTCCTTTGAATAAGAACTCCATAACAATTCGTTTAGCAAATCCCATGGTGGCCTCAGATGTCCTGTTAGAAAAGGGGGTTCACACTTTCACACTCAGGCCCGGATTGGGACCAGGAATGTGATGGTGAGGCCAGCAGTAAGGTCATTTTAAAAAAAGATGTCTAAATTTCTCAGAAGGAGAAGGGAAACCAAAAAAGGATGGGAGAAATTTAAAACTCTGGGGAATGAACCTGGACTGGTGGTGAATGTACTTTCCTTATTGCTAGAATGTTCCTTTGAATCCATGCAAAATGAAAATCCCCTCCACCACAGCCCAGATGGATGGACCCCTGTCCAGGAACAGAGCATGCTTGACTTCACTGGACAATGCCTGTTGCAGGCAAAATCTGTCTTCTAGTGCCTTCCATCTGTTGGTCCTGCTTCTCCTTCCAGCTGCTCCATAAGCCCAGCCTCTGACAATGACTCAGATATGTTAGGCAAAGGCTCGGGTCCCCTCAACCTTTTCTTCTCTGGGCAAAACAAACCTTAACACTGCAACCACTCCTGGGAGGGTAGAATTTTGAGATGCTGGCAAGACACAGCGAGACAGCCCTCACTAGCCCAACATTGCTGGTTTCATGAGTCTGCAGAGCTTAACCCTTGGCTGCCCCCATGGGGACAAAAGAAAGGCCCCCAGGAGAGCTTGGTTACTACAATCTATGCAAATGGCAGGAGACAGATGGCCTTCTTGGCCAAAGGTAAATCAGAGGTGACTTTAATAAAGCTAAATAAATAATGCGAGCAGAGGAAGGGCAACTTGGGGATAGACACCCCACAAAATGGGGAGTCCGAGAGATGGGTGTTGACGGTGTCTGCCCAGCACTGTCCGGGGGACGTGGAATTTGAGTGTCGTGAGCATCCGGGATGCTGGAGCGCTGATGTCTCAGGCAGGGAGAGTCATCAGGCCATATCATAGTGCTGGGGAGATGCCCTCCAATATTAGCACCTGCCATGGACCAAATTCCATGTTCACAGGTAATGTTTAGTTTAACAATTTTACGTCCCAGTTCTCTGATCCTGGGAAGGATAGTGTTCTGGTGGGAAGGTCATTCTGGTGGATGGAGTGGGAGCGAATCCACTGGACCCTGGTTCATCTATCAGTCTATTGCAGGCAGGAACCATTCTCTGCTAGAACGAATTCCCCACGGAGGCTGTGCACCACTGACAGTTGCCACTGTTATCTATTTTCCATTCTTCCCTGTTAGTAGAATCCATGTGCCAGCTAAAATACTCACCCTCCAGACCCTCCTGAAGCTCAGGGGAGCTGTGTGCCATGGTTCTGGCTAATGCAATGTAGGCGGAAGTTTATAGGGAGTGTATCCTTTTTCAGGATAACAAAGGTAAAGCCTTGCTGGAGAAAACCTTTTTGCCCTTCCCATTTCTTTCTACCTAGAACATGATTGTGAGGCTTGGAAGTGTGGCGGCGATTTTGTGACAATGAAGACAAAAGCTACACTCAAGGATGTCAGAGGAAGAAGAGAGAGAGGGGCTCTGGCTCCTTGGTGACATCCATGAGAAGCTGCCCCAGCCCCCACTTGCCTTGCTCTGGACATTGTAGAAAATAAGCCCCTGTCTGTTTAAGCCAGAGTTGGTGGTGGTCTTCATTGATGCAGGTGCTAAGCAGAGTTTCTGGGCTAGCAGAGCTGAGACAGGACCCTACAATACGTAGTCAGTGCACAAGGTGATGTGTCTGCGAGGTCCTTGGTGGTCTTCCCCTTGGATACTTCTCAATGTTTTTCTGATCATAAATATAACTCACATACTTAGTGAAAATTCAGATGAATCAGTGAATTTTAAAGAATAAAGAAAAAAATTTCCTTAAGCCTACCACCCAGAGAGAACCACTGTTTACACAATAGTGAATGTCCTCAGAGATATCTGTGGGTCTCGTCAATATAGGTAATGCATTTTTAAAAACATATATAGGATTGCATTTTGAAACTTGCTATTGACTCAACAGTGTATTGTGAACCTCTTTCTAGTGATTTTGTTAAGAAAATCCCTTCTGAATGTTGTCTGATTGAAAAAATATCTCCATTATTAATGTTAGCTCTTTTCACACTTAAATACTATTATTTAATCTCTTATACTATAATTTAGCCGATCTATCCTCAGTGGGTATTGAATTTCTGGTATTATGTGTAGAGCTGCTGTGCAGGGTCTTGGGAGAATGTCTTTGTGAACTTCCTGATCGCCTCCCGAGGATCATCTCTGGGAGTGGGTTTGCTGGCTCAGAGCGATGCAGGCACAAGGGTCTCTCACTCCCTGGCCTGAGCTGCTTCCTGCTGTGAGGTCCCTGCTCCTGCATTGTGGGATGTTTCTGGAGATGGTCTCAGCTTTGCTGACTTCTTCTACATGTCTGTGCTCTCTGATTCAAAACGACCCGAGACAGCTCATCAGCAGTTCAATCACTACCGTTGCCCTGACATATGCCCCATGACAGCTATTCTAATGCCCATCCCACTTCTTAAGCCCCCAGTCCTACCTTTCTGGAACCACTCTCAGGGAGATTTCCTTCTTGGAAGATCCAAATTAGGCTCAATTTGAGCTCAGTGTATAAGGCACTCTGCAAAAGGTTTAGCTTTCCAAGAAAAGCACTAGTCAGAATGGATTTTCTTTACAAAATCCTTTTATTTTCCAATAGAAAGGACCCTGAGTGGGTGCCAAGACATCGCCTCCAGTGCGTTCAGCCTCCCTTTTGCAGGGCATTCTCTGTACAGTGAGCTCGTTTGTACCCAGCTGTCCACATCCTCCTCCTCCCCAACTTAGGGGGAGGGTTGGTCATCCACAGGGACTCTGTGGCTGTAACCCAGTCCCACTTTCCTCCTCCAAGGTGAGCTGCACCCCTTCTTTTCACCCAAGTTGATTGACAGCAATCACAATGGATCTCAGTGTCCTTGTCCTCATTAGGGGAATTGCCAAGCTGGCTCCCTCTGTCTTGTAACAGAGATACGGTACAGTAGCCAGCACTCAACGTTTTCTAATGAAACAATGTAAGACATGAGGCTGAAGAACATTCTGTGCCCATTGTATTCACTTGTTATATTAACAAAATGCATTAAGTATCTCATGGGATCAGGCTCTCCTAGGCCTTGGGGTACTGGTCTATTTAGTGATGGTTTTCAAAATCCACACATTCACAGGTGGAGGAAGTGTTGTAATTAGCAAATGGGCAGGGGCCATCCCCCAGCCTGCCACTTCTGCAGGGTGGCTCAAGTGTCCCTGGCAGGTCAACCCTTTCTTCCTTTCCTCCTGGATAAGAGGAAAGGGAGATTAGATTCCAAATCTTCCCACATCCTCTGGTTCATGGCACTTTGTCCCTTTGGATATGTTAATTATTCAGCTTCTCTGAGTAACGAAGAAGCTCCCTTCATGAGTGCCCTCCTTACCATGAGAAGCTTGCCCTGGGCTCCATCCCAATTCTCACTGGATTTCCTGACAGACACACAATCCTCTCTGCTTCTCACACGTGTGCTCTTTCATGCGCAGCCTGGCTCAGCTCCTGCACTGTCTTGAAAACACACCACTGACCGCCACCCTGGACCTGGAATCTGTGTTCTCTCCAGCCTTCGACGTCTTCCACTGCCGCCACCTCCAGGTTCATGAGCGCAGTCAGTGGCCACCTGACTTGCAAGATGACTTCCATTCCCTTCCTCTTCTCTGCACCGACCATTCTTCCAGGTCGCCTTTGTTGGCTTCTTGTTTCTCCTCCTGTAAAGGGCTGATGGCCCCCAAAGTTTCCTCTGCGCCTTGAGCTCATTCCTGTCTACATCTAGTTTGAAGAGCTCAGGCACGTGCACAACTTCCTAAGACATCTGCAGGAGGATAGCTCCCAGGCCCTTGTGTGTGGCAGGGTGTGTGCATGGGTGCACATATGTGTGTGTGGCAGGGTGTGCATATGTCTCTGTGTGTGTGCACGTGCATATGTGTGTGCACATAGCAGGGTGTGTGTGTGCATGTATGGCAGGTGTGTGTGTGTATGTGTGTGTGTTGAATTTTCTGATGAGTGGGAGCGATGTAACTTTCACTCTCTCTGTTCCAGCTATACTGGCCTCCTTGCCAGTCCAAAAACAAGGCAAGCCTTCTCTCACCTCTGCCCTTTTTCCTGCAGAAATGCTGTCTCTCCAGGCATCCCCATGACGCTCTCCTCATCCCTTCTGGTCTCTGCTCCAAGGGCACCTTGTGAAAGACTTCCTGACCCACCCATATAAAATAGTGACCTCATTTGCTGAGCTTTAAAATGTTTCTCCATAGCCCGTACCACCACTTGACATCTCTCAAACACACACACACACACACACACCCCACGCACATGTTTATTTCTTTGTTGTCTGTCTCCACAAACTTAGAAGCTCCTAGTGAAAAAAGATTTTGTCTCCCTGGAAGGCATACAGTAAATATTTGTTGAATAAGTGAATTCTCATTAACATCTGGTAGGAGCAAATCTGTTGATAAGGTTATTAGCTGCAGAATCCCCTCTACTCAGTTTAAGAAGAAAAGGATTGATTTGGGGTTTGTGGTAGATCATAGGATCTTGAAGCTTGGAAGAAACAGACTCAAGAATGAGCTTCCAAGAATGACTTCCCGTGTGATACCACAGACCAGCCCCTTGCCTCTGCCTCAGTCAAGAGTTTCTAGAGCAGGAAGCCCCATCAGCCACCAGCTCCAACAGTGCACGGCTTCTGCTACCAACCTCAATGGGACCTCTGCACTTTCCTTCTTCCCCACATAACTCAGGTCTAAATACAAGTGTCATGGGCCCATATGTGGTTAGTGGAACCTAAATCCCATGTCCATTCCCTAACAATAACTGAGGCTCAAAAATGTGGGCTCCTCCCCACTCTCCAGTGTTAGGAAGGCAATGTTCACTTGGGGAAGAAGTGTTCAAAAGTTTCTGGGGGCTGGGCATGATGGTTCACGCCTATATTCCCAGCACTTTGGGAGGCTGAGGCAGGTGGATCACTTGAGGCCAGGAGTTTGACACCAGCCTGGTTAACATGGTGAAACCCCATCTCTACTGAAAACACAAAAATTAGCTGGGCATGGTGGTGCACACCCATAGTCCCAGCTACTCGGGAGGCTGAGGTGGGAGGATCGCTTGAGCCCAGGAGGCAGAGACTGTAGTGAGCCAAGATCGTGCCACCATGCCACTGCACTCCAGCCTGGGTGAGAGTGAGACCCTGTCTCCAAAAAAAAAAAAAAAAAATTTTAGGAAGGCTGGGGGCATGGTGTCTCATGCCTGTAATCCCAGCACTTTGGGAGGCTGATGCTGGAGGATCACTGGAGCCCAGGAGTTCAAGACCAGCCTGGGAAACATAGTGAAACCCTGTCTCTACAAAAAATAAATTAGCTGGGTGTGGTGGCACCTGCCTCTACTCCCAGCTACTTGGGAGGCTGAGGTGGGAGGATCGCTTGAGTCCAGGAGGTTGAGACTGCAGTGAGCTGTGACTGCACCATTGCATTCCAACCTGAGCAACAGAGAGAGACCTTGTCTCAAAAAGAGACAAAAGATTTTGGGGAGCCATGAATGAACAGATGCCAATTATATATACTTTCCGATGTTTTCCATTCTCATGGGATTAAATGTTTCTGTCACTGTAATTTTAATTTTCTATTAGCTTTCCTTTCTTGTATGTTCCGTTAATGCTAAGTCAGTTTTTGTTTTTTTTTTAAATAAAAACGAGGTCTCACTATGTTGCCTAGGTTGGTCTTGAACTCCTGAGCTCAAGTGATTCTCTTGCTTTGGCCTCCCAAAGTGTTAGGATTACAGGTATGAGCTACGGTGCCCGGCCATTAATACTCAGTCAGTTTTAGACATTGCAAATGCCTTTTTCTAATCAGGCTTCCGTATGTTAGTTTTGTCTATGGTATTCTTTATTGATTGATTGATTGAGACAGGATCTTGCTCTGTCACTTAGGCTGCAACACAGTGGCACGAACATGGCTCACTGAAGCTTCAACTTCCTGGGCTCCAGTGATCCTCCCAGACTTTCCAGTTGTTGGGACCACAGGCATGCGCCACCATGCCCAGCTAATTTTTGTATTTTTGGTAGAGACGGGGTTTTGCAAAGTTGCCCAGGTTGTCTCAAACTCCTGAGCTCAAGCAATCCAACCACCTTGGCCCCCCAAAGTGCTGGGAGTATAGGTGTGAACCACTGCACCTGGCCTTGTCTACAGTATCCCTTAAATAGAAATTCTTTTTGCCCCTGAATGGTCATAATAAGTTAACTTTTACCTGTGGTGGGTCCTCCGGAGTGCTGAGTTGTATCAATTAGATTTTTTAAAAATAAATTTTATTGTGTATATTTAAGGCGTACAACATGATGTTATGAGATCCATGTAGACAGTAAAATAATTACTGTAGTGAAGTAAAGTAACATATCCATCATCTTATATTAGCACTTTTTTTTTTGGTAAGAGTAGTTACAATATACTCATTTAGCAAAAATTCCCAATATGATACACTATTAGTAACCAAAGTCCTCATGTCTGGATCTTTAGATTTGTCCATCCTACATATCTGCTATTTCGTGTCCTTTGACTCACATCTCCCCATTTCTTCCTCCCACCTTACCCCTGGTAACCACTGTTTTGTTCTCTATCTTTGTGTATTTGCCTTTCTTTCTTTTTTTCTTTTTTAAGATTCCACATATAAGTTTGATCACACTATATTTGTCTTTCTGTATCTGGCTTATTTCAGTTAGCATAATGTACTCCAGCTCTGTCTACATTGTGTCAAATGGCAGGATCTCCTTTATAAAGCATAATTAATATTCCACTGTGTATACATACCACACTTTCTTTATCCATTTGTCCACTGACAGACATCTAGGCTCTTTCTGTATCTTGGCTATTGTGAATAATGCTGCAATGAACTTGGGAGTGCAGATATCTTTATGAGGTGGTGATCTCATTTTCTCTGGGTATATGGCCAGTAATGGGATTGCTGGATTATAAGGTAATTTTATTTTTAATTTTTTTGAGGAACTTCTATATTGTTTTTTATAATGGCTAAACGAGCTTATATTCTCACCCATAGTGTACAAGGAAGGTTCCGTTTTCTCCACACCAACACTAACACTTGTAATCTCTAGTCTTTTTGGTAATGGTCACCTTGACAGATGTGAGGTGGTATCTCATATTGGTTTTGATTTACATTTACCTGATCATTAGTGATGTTGGGCATCTTTCATATATCTGTTGGTCATTTTTATGTCTTCTCTGGAGAAATGTCTATTCAGGTTCTTTGCCCATTTTTAAATTGGATTGTTTGTTGTTTTTGCTATTGAGTTGTATGCGTTTTTAAAAGGCATTTTCGATATTAACTCCTTATTAGATACGTGGTTTACAAATATTTTTCCCTGATTTGTTGGTTGCCTTTTTTGTTGTTGTTGATTGTTTGCTTTGCTGTGCAGAAGCTTTTTAGTTTGATGCAATCCCATTGATTTATTTTTGCTTTTGTAGTCTGAGTTTTTGGTGTGGTATCCAAAAAGTCATTGCCAGGGCCAATGTCAAAAACTTTTTCCCGCTTGTTTTCTTCTAGGAGTTTTATGGTTTCAGGTCTTACCTTTAAGATCTTTTATCCATTTTGAGTTGATTTTTGTGTATGGTGTAAGACAAGGGTCCAGTTTCATTCTTTTGCATTTGGAAATCCAGTTTTGAATATAAATTCTTAATTTTTATATAGGGAAAACATCAAGTTTTGCCTTATAGTTTGTGCTTTTTAGGTCTTTCTTATGAAAGCTTCCCTGAATCCAACCCCAGGTATCAAATACATGATTGTTATTTTTTCTATTGGCTTTATAGTCACATCTTTCACATTGAGGTCTTTAATTCACCTGGAGCCCACCTCCGCATATGGGTGTGGTGGGAATCCAACACCCTCCACCCCCTATTAAGGAGCTAGTTTTCTCAGCAATCATTTGCTACACGTGTTCTTCTTTCTACACTGACTTGTGGTGACTTCTCTGCCATAAACCAAGTTCTTGTACACACATGGGTCTATATCCAAGTTTCTATTTTGGTTTATGATGCCAGCAATTTACCTTCTTATTACTATGATTTTCGGGTTATATTCCTTCTGGTGAGATACATTCTTCTTGGCTCATCTGGGATCTGTGGAAGGGTGAGTAAAAGCAAATCTTTCTGTCCTTTTCTTCGGAGTCCCTAAGCTCCACAATAGTCAAAATGAAAGAAAAATACCGGGCCTCTGACAGCCAGTTAAAAGCGACTAGTGCGGCTGCCAGACTTAAGGCACGGAGGATGGCCAGAAGATGAAGAGGGCAGAGAGATGATGGGACAGGACGACCAGCTGCAGAGAGGAGTTCCCTCTCCGCTGAGATCTGAAGAGACGATCAATGTGCAGAGAGGAGTACCCTCTCTGCTGAGAGCTGCAGAGATGACCAGTGTGCAGAGAGGAGCTACCCTGTCTGCTGAGAGCTTCAGAGACCTGCGGAGACCTCCGAATGACTTGCCTGCAGACAGGAGCCACCCTCTCCAGGCCTCCTCTGCTGAGAGCTGAACACTCAATGGAGGACCTGCCTATAGAAAGGAACTACCCACTCCTCTGAGCTGTTCTAACACTAAATAAAACTCTTCTTCTTCTTTACCCATCACTTGTCTGTGTACCTCATTCTTCCTGGACACAGGACAAGAACTCGGGCACAGGCGCCGTGGCCACAGAGGTTTCCAGTCAGAAAAGCCGACACCCCAGAGATCCTGTAACATCTTTAAAAAAATTATGGTAGTAATTTGGGAACTTTTATTCTTCCTTATAAATTTTAGGATAAATGTAGTGCATTTCTAAAAAAGGACAGTTGAAATTTGATTAGGATAACAATTGTGGTAATAATTGGGTAGAATTGATACTTTTATATTAAGTTGTCCAATCCAACAACACAGATTATTCTGTTTATTTAGATCCACTTTTATCTCCTTTGTTAGAGGGTAAAATTTCCTTTACAGAGGACTAGTATTTTTTTTTCAGGCATTTTATAGGTTGTGTTGCTATTATGAAAGGTATCCTATTTTCTTATATGTATATATGTCTTATTTTCTCCTATATTTTATAGGTGGTTAATGTGGTATAGAGAAAGTGTTACTGATCTTTGTAAGTTGACTTTACATCCATCCAGTGACCCTGTTATTAGTTTTAATAATTAGTTGAAATTTCTATGCAAATTTTCATATAGTCCACAAATAACATCTTAATCTCTTTCCTCCTTCCAACTTCTACACCTCCCATTTCTTTTTCTTGTTTTATAACATTGGCCCTGACTCTGGCTCTTTGTTACATAGCAGCAATGCTAACAGGCACCTTATCTTCTTGCCAATCTAAATGGGGATGTTTCTAAGGTTTCTCCATTGGATGTGATATTTGCTTGGGGTTTTGGTATGCAGTCTTTAAAAGTTGAGGTGATTCTATTCAAATTCTGGTTTTCTGAATTACTCTTTGACTCTTTGCCATGAAGGGCTGCCTATCCCCCATGCCCTTGGCCCACAGAGCACAGCCAGGCTTCCGCCATGCCACCACATGCAACTCCATGACTTACAAGCTGGTGGCTTACAAACAGGATGTCACTCCTCCTGGGAAGCACCCTCCACCACTGTCCTGGTGGGACACAGCTCAGCCCGTGGAGAAGAGTGGTGATGCCCTCCTGTGATACACAGACACCTCATGCACACCTGTGACCTGTGGTGCACAGGCAGGAGGGGTCATGGAGAGAAATGACATTGGCTGTGAAACAAGGTGATTTGGCCTCAAAGTTGGGACCTGCCACGTACTAGCTGTGTGACTGTGAACAATTTATTCAACCACTCTAAACCTCAGCTTCCACATTTGTGAAATGGGGAATCTAATGTTCTTGGGGAAGCCACGTGGTAGTTTGTTAAATAAAATAGCCAGCAAAAAGTATTTAGCAGAGTAGTAACTGTCCGCTATTGTATTTGTAATCCATAAACGAATATCATGAACACATTACGAGCCGGGTAAATGCTCTTGATAGGAAGTTAAGCAAAAGCTATATATAGACTAAGTCGACGTTTGTTTTAAAATTTGCATAAGTAAAAGACCGAGGAGAAATAGATCCTTTATATTTGTATGTGTTTTCGAATTTTTCTGTAGTGAGCACATGATTACCTCATAAATCTCTGAAACATGTTTTATGGAAACAGAAAGCCCAGTCTGACTCAGCAGTGCCAAGGCTGCCAAGAGAGCTGGCGGTGGCCCCGCCGCTTCAGCGGAAACAGCTGGAGGTCCTGGGCCTGCCACCCTGGGTCCTGGCCGGAGCCCAGCTACACCAGCGCTTTGTTTAGCTCTGGGCATAGGTAGCCATGGAGACCCTGAGTGCCACGGTGGAACAAGAATGTGGTGAGTGTGCAAAGGCCACAAAATCTGCAGGACAAGAGGGCTGAGAAAGCCAGGGGGGGTGATGTGGGATGGGAAGAAGCAGGGAGCCCCCCGTCTGGTAGGGGTAGGGGGTAGGGGAGAGAGGGGAGAAGAGAGGGACAAATAGAGACAGAGAAAGAGGGAGAGAGAGTTATGGAGAGAGAGATAGAGAGAGACCGGGCGTGGTGGCTCACGGCTGTAATCCCAGCACTTTGGGAGGCGGAGGCGGGCGGATCACGAGGTCAGGAGATCACGAGACCATCCTGGCTAACACGGTGAAACCCTGTCTCTACTAAAAATACAAAAAATTAGCTGGGTGTGTTGGTGGGCGCCTGTAATCCCAGGTACTCAGGAGGCTGAGGCAGGAGAAGGACGTCAACCTGGGAGGCGGAGCTTGCAGTGAGCCGAGATCGCGCCACTGCACTCCAGCCTGGGTGACAGATCGAGACTCCGTCTCAAAAAAAAAAAAAAAAAAAGAGAGAGAGAGATGGAGAGAGAGGAGGAGGTGAAGGAGAAGGAGGAGGAGGGAGTCCCAGTGTGAGGAGGCACTTCTGCTGTGGCCGTCTGACCTCAGGGCCTATCTATTGTTTTCCCTGTGCCTGGCCCCAGCATGTTCTTCTGGGCACTGCCCTCCCCACTCAGCCGCAATGTTCCTACAGGTCCGTCCATTGCCCCATGGTCCATGGTCCATGGTCCATGGTCCATGGTCCTGGGCCCTGAGATGTCTTTCTTGGGAGTTTGCAAACTGGCCTGGGAATAGAGACTCTCTCTCAGGCTGCAGGGCCTGCAGTGTCCTCAAAGACCATGGCCCTGCAAGTCGAAAAAGATGAGAATGAAATCAACCAGTTCAGGCGTGAGCGCCCGGCCAGCTCCTCCTAGAGGCCGGTCCCCGCCCTTCTCCAGGGTCTGGTTGTTGAACCTTCCTTTACTGGGCTCGACTCCCAGGCATCTTGTCAAAGTTCATCTCCTTCTTCTTGATCTTGTTCAAGTTGAAGTTTTATCACTTGCAACCAAAAAGGTCCTAAGTAACATAAAATGACCGGTATCAGTGGTAAAGAGGAGCCTGAAGGAGAGGCTCCAGGAGAGGGTGGCTTGGGAAAGACATTGTAAAGGTGTGGCTCCTGGGGATGGGGGTGGAGCCCCAGCTGCCTGTGCTGGGTATGCACATGCTCTGTCTCTCTCTGAGTCTCTGTCTCCCTCCCTCTGCGTTTTCGTCTCTGTCACTCTGCCTCATTTTCTCAGCTCAGTAGAGACGTTGGCCCCCTTTTCCAAGCTCCCTATTTTGCCCTGTCTCCTTCACTCTCTGCTGCTGATCCGCTGCTAATATGCTCTGCCCCAGCAGCTTCCCCACCCCGCAGCCCAACTGTTCCCGTGCCATCCACGACCATTCCTGCAGGCTCAGGAACAAGCTGGGCTTTGACACATGCCCTCGACTCCTACCCCCTTGGTAACATTTCCCACCCCCACCCTGCAGTCCAGCTCTCCCACCTGGGTCCCGATGCGGGCGGTGGCAGTATATCTGTGCCCAAGCTTGAAGCCCCCTCCTTCCTTCTGTGTGTCCTGGATTCTCTAAGCTCTGGTGCTTTAACCTCTAGGATCCTTCCTGGATGTGCCTCTTCTTTCAAAGCCTCCTACTTTGGCCCTGATTTAGACTCCTATCATCCCTTGTATGAAGATTTTCTGTCTCCTGCATGATTTCTCTGTTTTTGTTCCTTCCTAATCCACCCCCCACCCCGCTGTCATCATGGCAAGCTCAGAGATCTCTTTGTGCCACTGCCATGCAGATAGCTCTGCCAAGGCCCTGCCAGCTGTGCAGTAAACCCTAAGGTCGGGCCCTCTCCAGGCTCAGCCGGGAAACTGCCCACCTGTCACATTTTACTCCAGGCACCCTGGACTATTACAGCTCCCAGCACAGAATGCAGTGATGTTTCTCAACTGTGTGCCTTCAATCAAGCTGTTGCCCTCGGTTGGAATGCCCCCTCCACAGTTCCCCAAGTCTGGCTCACTCTGATGCATTGGAACTCTGCCAGACCCTCCCCTCGCCATACCCCAGCCTGCAGGGAGAGGTAACCTCTGCATTTACACCACGATTTCTAGTTACTTCCTCATGAATCAGTGCTTCCCACTAAGCAGCAGTGGCCTTGAGGGCGTGGGGCCTCTGATTTCACCTCTTTGTAGTGTAGTCCAGATATTCAATAAACAGGGACTCTGGCCTCACTAAGCAAGGAGGGGACGGGCTGAGGCTGCCTGGGCTGGGTCACAGGGGCTGCAAGGGTGAATGCAGTGCATGTGCAGTGTGGCTGGGGAGGGAGCTCAAGTTCACTCTGCAGAGGCTTGGCTGCAGCAGCAGCCCTTTGATCCCCAAGTTACAGACCTTGCCCTGGGCCGGTTTTTCCTGCTCTGGAGCTGGGGGCAGGGACAATATCACAGAGGAAGGCCAGTCTGGACTCTAGAAAAGCGTCTCTAAACCAGGAGACTCCTCCATCCCACCCAGAGTCCAGAAGCAGGATAGGGTCTCTTCCACCCAGAAAGAAGGTGCCCTCCCCCCAGCAAGCTGGAAACATCAAACTTGACTGGAAATCCAGGTTTACCAAGGGCCTGCTCTGTTCCAGGTCCCAGAGGTGTGGGCCCTCGAGGTGTAAAAATGAGCCAGGGGCTTTCAACCCAGCGAAGCAGAGAGGCAAGTGAGGCCAGGTGTGAGAGCAGCTGGGTAAGCACAGGGAAGAGGCCCTGGTACCCGCAAGTGCTCCATGCTACAGAGCCTGGGTTCTCACTGGAGAGAGAGACAGAGTAAGTGCAAGTGCATAAGGCAATTCCCTACAGCAACAGTGAGGGCAGAAGACAGGGCTGTGGGGGCTGGATCCCATGGAGAAAGTCTCTTTGGGAAGTGACATTTGAACTGGATGTGCTGGGTAAAAGGCCAGGAGAGGCAGACGCAGAGGAATCAGAAGATGCAAGGCACTGAGGTGGAAACAAGTTTTGGTGTGGCTGGAAATGAGGATGTCATAATTTTGTCGAAGTAATGCTGCCCAGGCCAGGTGCAGTGGTTGACACCTGTCACCTCAGCACCTTGGGAGGCCGAGGCAGGAGGATCACTGAGCCCAGGAGTTTGAGACCAGCCTGGGCAACATAGTGAGACCCCTACTCTAAAAAAAAAAAATTAGCCAGGCATGGTGCACACCTGTAGTCCCAGATATTTAGGAGGCTCAGGTGGGAGGATTGCTTGAGCCCAGGAGTTCAAGGCTGCAGGAGTGACCTGTGATTGCACCACCGCACTCCATCCTGGAAGACAGAGAGAGACTCTGTCTCTAAAATAATAACAAGCAGCTCTCAAACTCAGTGCATTATGACAACCAGTGTTAATTACTCTCATACTTACAGGTCTCAGATGACTATAATTTGGCTGATCCAGGATAGGTGTGGCTGGATGGCCCTGCCTTAGGCTGTAGGTAGCCTGGGTTTGACACGAGTTCAGGTGCTTGCACCGAGTTTGTCCTGGGGCACAGCAGAGGCTCTCTGGAGGAAGCTCTTCTTACCCTGGACTTGTGGAGTGCACACAAGGAGCCAAGCCATGCGGGCGCATGGAGTGCTTCTGCTAGTTCCATCCTCCAACAGCCCCAGGGCCAAAACACGTCAGGTGGTCAAGTCCAACATCAATGAGCGGGGGAGTCTATACAGGAGGAGTGTGAGTATTTGCTGAATAATAATAACCCAGACTCTCACCCGCCACCTCAGAGAGGAGCTGTGAGGACGGAGGGAGTCACTGTCTGGTTTGTGCACATGTTAAATGCTTACCCCATGCTAACTGATACGTGGGGGATGTAGGGATGGGTCAGATTCTCAAGGTCTTGATAAATCACGTTGAAAATATTGGGAGCCATGGAGCCTTCAATCAGAAGGGTGACAGGGTTTGATTTGGATTTCAGAGCAACCCCTCTGGAAGCCGTATTGAGGTTGGTCTGATGGAGGCAAGCCTGGGGTCTCAGGGTGATGAGCAGTAAGTCATCATGGGGAAAGGAAAGATGGAAAAAATTCAGGAAACGCTGGGAAGGTGGGACTCAGAGGTAGATGGCAGAGGGGCTGTGTGGAGGGAAGAGGGTGCCTAGGCTCTCGGTTCTTGGCTTGGGTCAAGGGACACGATGATAGACCCTGGGCTGGGGAGCACAGTAGGAAGGGCTGGCCTGTGCAGGGGGTAGAGGAGGTGATAAACCAGCTTAGACATGTGGAGTGTGAGGTTCTTACAGGACGTTTAGGTAGAGGCACAGGTCTTGGCGTGTAAGAGAAGAATATGGACATGGGACACATATTTGGGAGTCAAATCGGTTAAGGGGCAGGCAGGAAGTGAGCCCCAGTTATTGAGGTTTCCAGGGAATGGAAAATACGCTGGGTTGGCACAGGGGAACTCCAGTGGCGCATATTCACAAGTGGCTGACGTCGCTGTGAGATAGCCATCCTCACATTCTTCTTCCAAACTAAAGCCTGAAATTACTTGGGGGTAGCAAAGCCCAGCAAAAGAGCCCACCCCCAGCCTCCACGGCTAAGGCTTGGCCAATGAGTTGTAAGACAAGTGATGTCTGCGAATTCCGGCAAGCACAGTGAAGGTGGTTCTCTGTCCCCTCCTCCATCCTACTGCCTAACTTGTATGAGATGGCTGGAGCTCTGGCAGTCACCGTGGACTAGGAGGCTGGGGGCCACATCCCAGCTGGAGGCCATGAGGAGAAAGGAGGCTGCGTGTCCTGGGCCTTCATGGGGCCCCTAAGCCACTCAGGACTGTGTTTACAGAGAAACACGACTGTCTCTTGTTGAAGCTGCTGTGAACATATTTTTCTGTTCCATTCAGCTGAACTTGGTCCACAGGGAGCCATTTTGAGTCTACTGTTCTTGGTCAAGCCTCACCCCGGTGGCATTTCCAGCTTCTGTTTTCTCCGTGGGATTAATAAGAGGCAGCCGTGCCCGGTCCAGTCGCCGCGAGGTATTGTGCGCCACCTGGTGGTCGCGTGGCAGACAGCATTCCTCCAAGTGAGACTCAGCACCAGCAGCTAAAATGCAGCTATCTGCACCTCGAACCCAGCCCATCTTTTAGCCAATGACAAGCCAAGTGCCCCAGAGTCCTGCATGGCAGTGGACGCTGACAAGAACTCCAGGAATTCCAGATTGCATGGAGCTTCTCGGCTCAGGTGTGTTTTCGGAATCAACTGGGGGCAGTTTCCAAGGAGCCGGCTGGCGGTCACTGCCCCTCCTCGCCCAGGTTGCGAACTTCTGTACTAAAGGATTCCATGTGACCCCTCTGCTGCAGACTCTGGTCTCAGAGCAATAGTGAGAGCTGGAGAGAAGGGACGGAGATGACTCACTGCTTTACTGAGCAGGAAATTAACACCAAGGGAGCCTAACCTGGCAGCAGCCTGGAAAAATTAGTTTGCGGTGGTTTGAGCAGTGGGCACAGTGGGTTTATGTGGGCGAGCTTATTAATACTTCCTTTTGCTGACGGCGGGTACAAGCTTGAAATGGCCAACAGTGCAGCAAATAGAGATCAAGTTGCAAAAATGAGTCTTCATCTCACTGAAGTTTGAGAAATTGCAGAGGCTCGTGGAGAGACTCCTGGTGCCGGGACACGCAGGTCTCCACCCAGTCTGGCCACTCTGTGTGTGACCCAGGGCCCATCCTCTCTCTCCAGGCTCCCTTTGCTACATGAGGTGGCCGGAACACTGCCTGGGTTTTGAGGCCAAGGGTTTGTAGGTGTTGGTGAAGAGAAGGGGCCCCCAGGCTAGGTGAGGGAACCGCAGTAACCTCCTCCTTCCCCAATCATCTTTTTCTGAGGCCACCTTCATCTGCTGCCCTATCCTAAAAGGCCTCGAAAAGCAACAGGCTCTGGTGTCCCGACATCTTCTGGTTTTCTCTTCTTTCTGTTAAACAATTGAGTCTCAGCTTTTCTCATTTGCATCCCCACCTGGCAGCTGAAGAGCCGCAAACAAAATAACACCTGCTTTACATGAAGAGGAAGTGACTTGGGGCTGGAGTGAGAGGTGGGCCCGGGTCATGAGTCCTTGTTTGTTTTCTTCTTTCCTTACCCTGCTTGGTGGGTTCTTCGTGGTCCTCTGCAAAGAGGGTTTGGGAATGACGGGTGTCTCTCTCACTCGGAGCCAGCCCCTGTCTCTCCTCTGCACTGCTCCTGAGCCTGGGGTGGGTGTCTGGAGCGAATGGACTGGATTCCTCCCCAGCCCCAGGGTCTCTGTCTCTGGTGAGGGGCAGGTGGCTGTGTGTTTAACAAGCCTCTCCCTCCTTGGTGTACCCTCTGATCCACAACCAAACACATACAGGGATGTCCCAGGTAACTCTGGGAGTGTCCCCGTCTCTGGCCCTGCATTCTGGGGTCTGTGAACTGCAAATTGCTAGGTGGAGGGATCTGCCCACCCCAAAGGGGAATTTCCAGGGAGAGGGATCTGTCCACCCCAAGTGTGTGGCCAGGGATCCTCCTCCAGGAGATGAACCCCACAGACATGACTTTGGGTCCAGGCACCATCAATGCCATTTCCTGGGGCTGCATGGCTGGGAACCAGTTTGCTGACCAGTCGGAGCTAGATAGGGAGGGGGCAGGGCTGAAGTGGAGGTCTCCGCCTTTCCTTTCACTGCCTTTCCACATGCTGTGCTGGTCCTGGGTCTGTTGTCCTGAGACCCTACACTTGTCCTCTCCTTCCTCTGCCATGTCTTGTGGGGACAGACCCCTGCAAGTGGTGTCTCCCACACTGCCAGGTTCCACCCACAGGAGGGCTGAGCGTGAGACAGAGGGGGCAGGACCTTCTCCCCCTTTCTCTCCAGCTGCGACAGACAGGCCCCCAGGGCTCCCAGCTTCCACTGGTGACCCGGCTGCAGGGTCTGGGAACTCCACGCCCTCCCTCTGCCCCTGCCTCTCTGGGCATTGCTGTCTCTGGGGTACCCACCCTGTTTATCTCTTAGTTCACCCATCCTCCCAGCTTCCAGTTCCCTGAAGTCCAGTGTCTCTGTGCTAAGTCTCCCAACAGTCCCTGATTCCCAACACCTATGTCTTGCTGGATCTTCCTTCCCCACCTTAATCACACTGGCGCAGATCCCACCATAGTTTTTTGATTGTGTTTGTGTGTGAAACAGGTCTGTCAAGTTCAACCAACATCTGACATCCAGTTCAGTTTTTCCTCTCCTCCCAGGTCTGCTGGACCCCAGGTCCAAGGCTCCTACCCTGGGGAGGGGCAGGTCTGGCTGTCCCCTCCTCTCTTCCTCTCCCACAGCTGCTGATGCTTCTGGGGCCAGGATGGAGGGGAGGGGGCTTGGAGGAAAAGTGGCCCCACTGGTGTGGCCATTTTTGCTTACATGGACCCTTGGGCTCCGGGTGGCAGATATGCAAATGCTGGCTCTTCTGCTGGACACAGGTGTGTGTTCTTCCAAGCATCATGGACCTGGACCTCCACGGTGCCCTGATGACCTGTCCCCTGCTGTCCACCCCACAGCCTCTAACTGCATAGTTCTCCTCGTCTGCCTGGCTGCCCTCTTAGAAGGGGGTGTTACTGGATTCCTGTGGCCACCACCACAAGGTGCATAAACTGGGTGACTCAAAACAACAGAAATGTATTCTTTCATGGTTCTGGAGGCCAGAAGGTCAAAATCAAGGTGCTGGTAGGGCCACACTCCTTCTGCAACCTCTAGGGGAGCATCCTTCCTCATCTCATCTGGCTTCTGGTAGCCCCAGGTGTTTCATGGTTTGTGAAAGCACCACTGCAATCTCTGCCTCTGTCTGCATATGGGTTTCTTCTTTGTGTGTGTATGTGTCTCTCTGTGTCTTCTCTTCTTCTTATAAGGACACTGGCCATTGGATTAGGGTCCACGCTACTCTAGCATGACCTCCTCTTAACTTCATCACATCTGCAAATACCTGTTTCCAAATAAGGTCACAGTGATAGGTACCAAGGGTTAGAACTTCAATATATCTTTTTGGAGGATACAATTCAACCCACAACGGGCGCAGACACGCCTTAGAAATATTGTGGGTTCACTTCCAGACCCCGTAATAAAGCAAATATTGCAATAAAGTGAGTTATACAAATCCACTGGTTTTCCAGTGCATATAAAAGTTATGTTTACATTATACCGTGGCCTATTAAGTGTGCAATAGCATTATGTCAAAAATACAATGTACATACTTTAAAAAATCTTTATTGCAAAAAAATGCTAACAATCATCTGAGCGTTCAGTGAGTCATCATCTTTTTGCTGGTGGAGGGTTCTGCCTTGGTGTTGGTGGCTGCTGACTGATCAGGGTGGTGGTTCCTGAAGGCTGGGGTGGCTGTGACAATTTCTTAAAATAAGAAAACAATGAATTTTGCCACATCAATGGATTGTCCTTCCATAAAAGATTGCCTTGTAGCATGCAATGCTGTTTGGTTGGTAGCATTTTACCCAAACTAGAACTTCTTTCAAAATTGGAGTCAATCCTCTCAAACCCTGCTGCTGCTGTATCAACTAAGTTTATGTAATATTCTAAATTTTTTGTTGTCGTTTCAACAATGTTTACAGCATCTTTACCTGCCTATATCTAAGGAAACAGGCAGGATGTGGTGGCTCATGTCTGTAATCCTAGCCTGGAATCATCCCAGGCCTAGGTGGAAGGATCACTTGAGGCCAGGACTTTGAGACCAGCCTGGGCAACATAGTAAGACCCTGCCTATACATAAAAAAAAAAAAAAAAAAAAAACAGGCATGGTAGCATTCACTTGTTCTAGCTACTTCAGAGGCTGAGGTGGGAGGATTACTTGAGGAGTTTGAGGCTGCAGTGATTCATGATTACACCACTGCAATCCAGCCTGGGCAACAGAGCAAGACCCTGTCTCAAAAAAGAAAATAAAAAAGAAAGAAGAAACCGTTTTCTTTGCTCATTCATAAGAAGCAACACCTCATCCATTCAAGGTTTTTTGTTTGTTTGTTTTGTTTTGAGATGGAGTCTCGCTTTGTTGCCCAGGCTGGAGGGCAGTGGCACGATTTCAGTTCACTGCAACCTCTGCCTCCTGGGTTCAAGTGTTCTCCTGTCTCAGCCTCCTGAGTAGCTGGGACTACTGGCACATGTCACTGTGCCCTGCTAATTTTTGTATTTTTGTAGAGAAGGGGTTTCACCGTGTTGGCTAGGCTGGTCTTGAACTACTGATCTCTGGTGATCTGCTCACCTTGGCCTCCCAAAGTTCTGGGATTACAGGCTTGAGCCACTGCGCCTGGCTGCCATTCATGTTTAGTCATGAGATTGCAGCAACTCAGTCACCTCTTCAGGCTCCCCTTTTAATTCTACTTCTCTTGCTATTCCCACTACATCTGCAGTGAGTCCCTCCGTTGAAGTCTTGAACCCTTCAAAATGATTCAGGAGGGTTGGAATCAATTTCTTCCAAACTTCTGTTAATGTTGCTATTTTGACCTCTTCCCATTAATTACAAATGTTCTTAGTGGCATCTAGAATGGTGAATCCTTTCAGGAAGGTTTTCAATTTACTTAGCCCAGATCCATCAGAGGAATCACTATCTATGAGAGCTAGAGCCTTACAAAATGTATTTCCTAAATAATAAGACTTGAAAGTGGAAATTGCTCCTTGATCCATGGGCTGCAGAATGGATGTTGTATTAGTGGGCATGAAAACAACATTAACTCCTTGCACGTCTCCATCAGAGCTCTTGGGTGATTAGGTGCATTGTCAATGGGCAGTGATATTTTGAAAAGAACAGTTTTTTTCTGAGCAGTAGGTCTCAACAGTGGCCTTAAAATATTCAGTAAACCATGCTGTAAACAGATATACTGTCATCCAGGCTTTGTTGTTTCATTTATAGAGCACAGGTAGAGTAGATTTAGCGTAACTCTTAAAGGCTCCAGAATTTTCAGAATGGTAAATGAGCATTGACTTCAACTTAAAATCACCAGCTGCATCAGCTCCTAATAAGAGAGTCAGACTGTCTTTGAGGCTTTGAAGCCAGGCATTGATGATGAATGTCTCTAGTTACGAAAGTCCTCGATGGCATCTTCTTCCAACAGAAGGCTGTCTTATTTACTTTGAGAATTTGTTGTTTATGTAGCCACCTTCATCATTGATCTTGGCTAGGTCTTCTGGATAACTTGCTGCAGCTTCTCCTTGCACTTTGATGTTATGAAGATACCTTCTTTCCTTAAACCTCATGAGCCAATCTCCGCTGGGTTCAGACTTTTCTTCTGTAGCTTCCTCAACTCTCTTAGCCTTCATAGAATTGAATAGAGTTAGGGCCTTCCTCTGGATTAGATATTGGCTCAAGGGAATGTCGTGGCTGGTTTGATCTTGTATCCAAACCACTAAAATTTCCTCCATATCAGCAATAGGGCTGTTTTGCTTTCTTATCATTCGTGTGTTTACTGGAGTAGCACTTTTAATTTCCTTCAAGAACTTTTCCTTTGCATTCAAAACTTGGCTAACTGGTGCAAGAGGCTCAGTTTTTGGCCCATCTTGGCTTTTGACATGCCTTTCCCCCTAAGCTAAACCATTTCTAGAGCTTGATTTAAAGTGAGAGACATGCAACTCTTCCTTTCACTTGAACATTTAGAGGCCATTGTAGTGTTATTAATTGGTCTAACTGCAATGTTATTGTGCCTCAGGAATTGGGAGGCCCAAGGAGAGGGAGACAGATGTGAAATGGTCAGTGAAGCATTCAGAACACACACAGCATAAACCGACTGAGTTCACCATCTTACACAGGCATGGCTCACGGTGCTCCAAAACAATAACAGTAGTAACATCAGATCACAGATCACTAATCACAGATCACCCTAACAGATATAAGAATAATGAAAAAGTTTGAAATATTGCACAAATTACCAAAATATGACCCAGAGACACGAAGTGAGCACCTGCTTTTGGAAAAATGGTGCTGATAGACTTGCTCCATGCAGGATTGCCGCAAACCTTCAATTTGTAAGAAATACAATATATGCAAAGCCCAATAAAGCAAGGAGCAATAACATGAGGCATTCCTGTATCTTCAAGAGGTCCACAGGCCACTTTCTCTGGAGTTTCCCGTCATCCTTGTCACTATAAGAGGTGGGTGCAGGCTATTCCCACTTCCTGGCCATCTCAGACTGCTTGGCTGGCCTTCCACCTTCAAGCTTCTGGCAATAAGTAGGCACCAGTCTCTAAATTCATGTATGTGCCAAACTTGTGGGGTCCATGGCAAGCTCCAGATAGGAAGGGCCTGTGTGTTTCCACAACCACTTGACAGGTAGCCAGGGTGTGGGGTCCTCTCCCATACCCCTTCCCCAGGCAGTCGCTGCATCTCTCCCAGTCATTCCCTGGGGGCCCCTCATGTGACTTGAAGTGGTGGGAGGAAAGCCATGTCACCCCTTCTCCAAGCACACCCCAGACTCAGTGAACCCCCTTCATGCTCAAATAGGCTGGAGGAGGTGGTGGTTCCAGGACAGCTGGGCCACTTCACAGCACACCTGGGGCTGGGGGCAGCTCTGTGATGTGACCTTTAGAATGGGGGTTCTGAGTGCCTCCTTTTCACTCCACTGCTGAGGGAGGGATCCCCTGCCTTAAATATTATGGGATGGCCCAACACATGACAGCCGACGTGGGAGAGATGAGATCAACAGCAGTTCATTAGTCACATGAACTCACAGCCCCAGGCATGGAGGATGCGCATGTCACAGGGCCACACAGGTGGGTGCACTTGGAGCAGGGCTGTAGGAGGCAGGCTGTGGAGTGGCAAGAGGATGGGGTGGACCCTGGTTCCCATGAGAGGATGTGATTGGCCTTTTTGAATAATTTCACAGGCTGGCAGGTACGTAAACCTATTAGGTTGACGGCCAGGTGGAGTCCAGCTGGTCTGGGTGACGGGGGAACTAGAGGATGGGGAGCCTCTTCTGCCTCACGGCGCCCTCTGCAGGCCCAAGTCGTCCTCAAGTCGGCCTCCCCAGGCCCAGCTCCGGCCTCTCGGCGGCCGCTCCAGGTGCAAAAGTTCCTCGAGTCAGCCTCTCCAGGCACAGCTCCTCCTGCCTCCCAGTGGCCTCTTTCGGCCCAGCCCAGCTCATGCCTCCCGGCGGCCTTCCCGGCCTCCTGCCTCCCGAAGGCCTGCACAGGCCCAGCCTCGGCCTCACAGCGGACACTCCACACCCAGCTAGCTCTCGCCTCACTGCGGCCTCCCGAGTCCAAAGCTCCTGCCTCTCGGCCACTTCGGCAGGCCCAGCTCCCGCCTGCCAGTGGCATCTTCAGGCCCATGGGGCTCATTCCTCACAACGGCCTTTCCAGGCCCAGTTTTTCCCTTCCGGCAGCCTCTCCGGGCGCAGAACCTCCTCAAGTCCACCTCTCCAGACCCACTTGCAGCCTCCCGGCGTCCTCTCCAGGCCCAGCTCTTCCTCCCGGCTGCGTCTCCAGGCCCGACTGCTGCCTCCCAACAACCTCTTTGGACTCAGCGCCTGCCCATCTCCTGGCGGCCCTGGTCGGCCCACAGCTTCCTCAAGCCAAGATCCCCAGGCCCAGGTCAGGCCTCACGGTGGCCTCTCCAGGATCAGCTCCTGCCCTCTGATGGCGTCTCCAGGCCCCAAATGGTCTCCGGTCGGTGGGCTCCTCCACGCCCAGCTTGGGCCTCCGTGCGACCTCTGCAGGCCCAAGTCGTCCTGAAGTCGGCGTCTCCCAGCCCTGCCTCCCAGCAAGTAAGCAAGCTCTTTTGCCTCAACTCCTGCCCAGCTCCCAGCCGCCTTTGTAGGCCCCGAACTTTCTTGAGCCAAGCTCTTCGCGCCCGCCTACTGCCTCTCGGTGGCCTGTACAGGCCCAGCTCTGGCTGTAGAACAGCCTCTGCAGGCCCCGCTCTTGCCTCCCAGGGGCCTCTCCAGGCCCAGCTCTCGCCCCCACGGCGGCCTCCCGGGGCCATGTCCCTGCCTGCCTCCCGGCAGCCCTTGTGCGGCCCAGTTCCTCCCTCACAGTGGCCTGTTGATGCCCAACTCATGCCTCTGGCACCCTGCCCAGAGGCGTGAGTCCCTGCCTCACACTGGCTCCTCCCACGCTGAGAGAGGTCGGCTTGAGCCCCTTGCCTCACACTGGCCCCTCCCACCCTGACAGAGGTCGGTGTGACCCCCTTGCCTCACACTGGCCCCTCCCACGCTGACCCCTTGCCTCACACCGGCCCCTCCCACGCAGAGAGAGGTCAGCGTGAGCCCTTGCCTCACACTGGCCTGTCCCACACTGAGAGAGGTCAGCGTGAGGGACGAGCAGGGCCGCACGCAGGCTGCCAGGAGCAGGCAGGGACTTGGCCCCGGGAGGCCGCGGTGGGGCGAGAGCTGGGCCTGGAGACGCCCCTGGGAGGCAACAGCGGGGCCTGCAGACGCTCTTCTGCTGCCAGAGCTGGGACTGTACAGGCCACTGGGAGGCAGGATGTGGGCCTGAAGAGCTTGGCTGCAGAAACTTCGGGGTCTACAAACGCCGGCGGGAGCTGAGCCAAAAGAGCTTGCTTGCTGGGAGGCAGGAGCTGGGCCGAGAGATGCAGCCAGGAGGAACAGCTGGGCCTGCAGAGGCCGCCAGGCGGGAGGCAGAGGCCAGGCCTCCTCAAGTCGGCCTCTCCGGACCCACTTGCAGCCTCCTGGCGTCCTCTCCAGGCCCAGCTCTTCCTCCTGGCTGCGTCTCCAGGCCCGACTGCTGCCTCCCAACAACCTCTTTGGACTCAGCGCCTGCCCATCTCCTGGCGGCCCTGGTAGGCCCACAACTTCCTGAAGCCAAGCTCCCCAGGCCCAGGTCAGGCCTCACGGTGGCCTCGCCAGGCTCAGCTCCTGCCCTCCGACGGCATCTCCAGGCCCCAAATGGCCTCCGGTCGGTGGGCTCCTCTAGGCCCAGCTTGGGCCTCCCGGCGGCCTCTGCAGGCCCAAATCGTCCTGAAGTCGGCCTCTCCAGGCCCAGCTCCAGCCTCCCGGCGGCCTCTGCAGGCCTAAGTCGTCCTCAAGTCGGCCTGGAAGTGGGCCTGGAAGTGGGCCTGGAAGAGCTGCAAGTTGGCCTCCCCGGGCCCAGCTCCGTCCTCTCGGCGGCGTCTCCAGGTGCAAAACTTCCTCGAGTCAGCCTCTCCAGGCCCAGCTTCTCCTGCCTCCCAGTGGCCTCTTTTAGCCCAGCCCAGCTCATGGCTCTCAGCGGCCTTCCCAGGCCCCGCTTTTGACTTTTGGTGGCCTCTTCAGGCCCAGAACTTGACCTCCAGTCGGCCTTTGCAGGCCCGGCTTCCTGCCTCTTGAAGGCCTGAACGGGCCCAGCCTCGGCCTCACAGCGGACTCTCCACGCCCAGCTAGCTCTCGCCTCACTGCGGCCTCCGCAGTCCAAAGCTCCTGCCTTTCGGCCGCTTTGGCAGGCCCAGCTCCTGCCTGCCAGTGGCCTCTTTAGGCCCAGCTCATTCCTCACAACGGCCTTTCCAGGCCCCGTTTTTCCCTTCCAGCAGCCTCTTGGCCTCTAATTTGTTTATCTTTTGTGTATAAATCCCAAAATATGGAATTTTGGAATATTGCTACCATTATATAAATGTTTTCGAAGGTAATTTATTTGGAGTGAGTTTCTGCACCAAGCCCAAATTTTTTATTTTATTTTCCTTATTATTTGGTGTTAAACAGGTTTAATGACGGTCATGACAACTTTTTGGCACAATGAAAAATACCGCCATGATCAATGTGTTCTGTTCTGGGGAAGGGGGCAAAGGCAGGGTGAATCACTTTCTTAAAAAGTACAGCTCAAGTTGGGAGTGCAGAGGGAATGGGGAGAAAACCCTCCCGCTGCCTGTGTCGAAGTGCAGGAGCTCCCACCCCCCATACTCACCTGAGTCCAGCCCCTCTGGGGAAAGAAGGGGTACATGAACTCCCCCTAGTTCACAGGCACCTCCCTGTGGTGCAAGGCCCTCTTCACACTCCATCTTGTAGCCCCAGCAGGAGCTATTTTCCGAAAAGTGAAAAGCTCTGAAGGTCCCACACTTCATGGTATGTACAGGGGCTCGGAGGAGGGAAACTGCCCAGCTTTCCCCCGGCACAGCTGCAGGGCTAGGGGGTATATATAAGAGGAGCAGGCCTTGGCCAGGTGTGGTGGCTCACGCCTGTAATCCCAGCACTTTGGGAGGTGGAGGCAGGTGGATCACGATGTCAGGAGATCGAAATCAGCCTGGCCAAGATGATGAAGCCCCGTCTGTACTAAAAATACAAAAATTAGCCGGACGCGGTAGCATGCACCTGTAATCCCAGCTACCCGGAAGGCTGAGGCAGGAGAATGGCGTGAACCCGGCAGGAAGAGGTTGCAGTGAGCCAAGATCGCACCACTGCACTCCAGCCTGGGCGACAGAGCAAGACTCCGTCTCAAAAGAAAAAAGAGAGGCAGGCCTTATTCCGTCCCAAACTGAAAGGATTAAATGGCTTTACCCAGGAGAAGATAACCATCCTGCCCTCCATTGCTACCCTCACATACTGTCCATGTTCTCAGGAGGTACTGTGAGTCCTGGGATCTCCTTTGGGGTCGCCCACCTGCCTGTGGTAGTTATGGAGACCCCCAGGTGTTGAGGCAGGGCTGGGGTGTCCCCTTCCAGCCAGGCTGTCAAGGTCCCAACTCTGGGGCAGAGGCAGTGGCAGGGCAGCCAGGGTTGCACCAGAGCCTGAGCAGGGTGAGGTGGGGTCAGACAGGGCTGGGAGTCAGGGCAGGGGCAGCAGCAGTGGACCCGCTATGCACACATCTTCTCCAAGGTTTGTGTGCAGAACATCCTGCTCATGCTGCCCCAGCAGCTTCAGTTGGCACCTGCCCCAGTCCAGCCTCTGGGACCCATGCAGCGGCTCCTAGCGGCCCTGCACCCACCACCAGCATCCGTTTCACCTGCAGTTGAAGATCTGTGAGGTGCCCAGAAGATCATGCAGTCATCAGTCCCACGGAGCAGCCCGCGAGGCTGAGGCTCCTCCCACTGGACCGCCCCCCAACTGACACCACTGCTGCCCCTGCCCCTACTCTCAGCCTCACGTGACTCTCGGGCAGAGGCAGTGGTGGGGCAGCCAGGGCAGCGTCAGAGTCTGAGCCAGGTGAGGTGGGGTCAGGACCCCCACAGGGCTGGGAGTCAGGGCAGGGGCAGAACAAACCTTGGAGGGGAGGATGTGTGCATAGTGGGCCTGGAGGGCGGCTGTGGCCTAGTGGACAGGAAGAAGCAGTGGGCCTGGAAGAGCTGCATGATCAGGGCCGGCACTGGTCCAGGGCACGTGCAGTGAAGAGGACACTGCCTTCTTGGTCTCCGGTTCCCTGAGCCCGTCCTCGGCTTCTCCCACCTGTACAGGCAAAGGGGAAGCTGTCCCCATCACACGTGGCACACTTGGGGGTGTTGGGCTTTGGGCTGCAGCTGGAGCATCTTCTCATCTTGCATTTGAGCGTGGTGGGGTCCTCCAGCGCGGGATCCATGTCCGTGGGGTTCCCTCTGCCCCGACCCCGAAAGCCCAGTCAGTTTCTCCTCTTCAGGCTCTGCCCCCTGGGTGGCTCAGCCCAGCTCCTGCCTAGGAAAGCCTTAGTGTTGGGAGGGACCGTGATGACTGAGGGGCCTGGTAGCTCCAGGTCACCCACACTTTCAGGTCTCTTGCACCAGAAGGTGGCAGGATCCATTGGGAGGAAACAGGTCGCCTTGGAAGGCGTCCCTGGGCCCCATCCCCAGGGGTACGGGCCATAGGGGGCCCGCTCTGCTGCCCTGACCAGATTCCTGGGCTTTGAAGGCTCCTGGGCCCAGTAAGGAGGTGGGTGCCAAGGTTGAGGAGGAAGCACAGGAGTGTGTAGGAGGAGGACGGGGTGGGACCATAGACTTTGCCAAAAACTGCAGGTGGATCGGGGGACTCTGGGGGCTCAGGATCCAGCAAGGGGCTGCAGGAGTAAAGGAATGACAGGTGCCAATACCTTCCCACCAAAGCCCTTGTTGCCCTCTGGCTCCTCCCCAGAGTCGTCCCCACTCTCAGTCGGTCACCCAGTACTTGAACTTGAGATCAGTGTCAGTGGTGCTAAAGCCATCATCAGCAATGACATCATCACCCCCTCCTCCTCATGGATGACCATGGGCTCCTCGTCACTCACTGTGTCCTCACTGGCCATGTGCTGGGAATGAGCAGCTCAGGTGGGCAGCAGCAGGGCTGCCCACTGGTTACCTCCCTCACCAGGGGCTGCAAAGTGGCCTGGAGCTGCATACTGAGTAGAAGGCTTTGGGCCAGAGTATGATGTAGTGCCAGACACCACTTGTGTCAGTTCCTGTAGTGCCTGACGGTCTATTTCCCTGCCATCCAGGCTGTGTACCCCCCTGTGGGAGAAGGCTTGGGCCAGGCTGAGCCAGGTTCCCTGACTGTGTGCAGCTGTCCTGCCCCACAGAAGCTGCTCCTTGGTATCTGAGCTCTGGAATGTCTGGGCTGCAACTGACAGGAGTTCAGAGGACACCCCAGGGGCAGTGGCAGTGCCTGTCTCTGATATGCTCTGCTCCCACGAGCCCTTGTACACTCCTGCTAGCCCCTGGCTTGTGGGCTTGGCCTCTGAGCTGGACTTCTTTCGGTCCTTGTTGCAAGTGGGCCACCTTCACTTGGAAGGCCAGGTTATGGTACTTCTGTGTCTCACTGGGCCCCAGGGTGTACCACCGCTTGCTCAGGATCTGGCTGACGGTCCGGTTATCCTAGTTGGGGTGACCCTGGTGCGCCCTGCCAGAGCCTGGTGCCGCTTGCTGAAGATCATGACCACCACTCATGGGCCACCGGATGTGGTCCTTGTCCCATTTGTTGGGGCTGCATCCATCCTTCTCAGAAGATGAGTCCTGTTCCTTGCGCACGGCACTGAGGGACTGGGCCTGACATCATCTGAGTGGTAGAGGCAACTGGGTGTCAGGAGACATGACGGAGAGGAAAGCATCATCGTGGTCATTCTCTGTCTCACTGTCCAGCAGGGACTCCCCTTAAGGGCCCAGGGCTCCTCCTCCATGGTGGGAGGTGGGCTTTTACCAGGTTCCACCACCCCCAAAGTGTGTGGGGTTCCGGGCCCTGGGCTTTCAGGGCAGGTGGCTCCAGGGGGCCGCCCAGGGTCAACACTCCCTGTCCCACCTGGTGGACGCTCATGAGCAACAGCTGCCAACTTGGCAGGTTGTTTGCTCTGGTTGGAGGCCACTGAGTGACTGGCAGGTTGCCGGGCCTTGTGTGGCTGCAGGGAGGGGTCAGGAAGGGGACGGAGTACCAGGGGAACACAGCCACAGAGCGAGGTTCCACATTCCTCCACATGAACATGCTGACGCCACGGGAGGCCTCGCTGGACGCAGGCCTGTGGGCCGAGTACTTGGTCCGGGCAGGGGGTTCCTGGCAGGGGCTCACATCTGCTCAGCCCCCTCCTCAGCCAAGGTGGCTTGGGCCCAGAGAAGGAGGGGTTGGAGAAGAGCAGAAGGCCAGGCCTCATGTTTTGTTTTTTTTTGTTGTTTTGTTTTTTGTTTTTGAAATGTAGTTGGACTCTTGTCACCCAGGCTGGAGTGCAGTGGCACGATCTCAGTGGCCTACATACCTGGCTGATTTTTTGTATTTTTACTAGAGGTGGGGTTTCACCATGTTGGCCAGGCTGGTCTGGACCTCCTGACCTCAGGTGATCCACCCACCTCGGCCTCCCAAAATGGGATTACAGGCATGAGCCACCGCTCCCAACTTCATTCATTTTTACTTGAAAAACTCCCTTAAGCATTTTTTTAAGGTAGACCTAGTGGTCCTGAATGCCCTCAGCTTTGTTTGTCGAGGAAACACGTTATTTCTTCTTTCTTTCTGAAGGACAGCTTTGTCAGACATAGTATTAGTTGCTGGCAGTTTTTTTCTTTCAGCACTTTGAATGTATTATTTGATTCTGTCCTGACCTGCAAAGTTTCTTTAACTTTTGACTATTTGATTATATTGTGACTTGTTGAGTATCTATTTGGTTTGAACCTCTTTAGGAATCTTTAAGCTTCATGGATTTAGATGTCTAAATCTTTCCCATGATTTAGGCAGTTTTCAGCCATTCTTTAAATAAGCTTCCTTCTCCTTTCTCTACTTTCCTTCTCAAACTCCCATAACCTGACAATGGTTTGCCTAATGGTGTCTTGTTGGCTTTCTTTTCTCTTTCTCTTTTTTTTTTCTTTCTTTCTTTTTTTTTTTTGAGACAGAGTCGTGCTCTGTCACCCAGGCTGGAGTGCAATGTGTGGTCTCGGCTCACATTGCACTCCAACCTCCGCCTCCTGGGTTCAAGTGATTCTCCTGCCTCAGCCTCCCAAGTAGCTGGGACTAAAGGTGTGTGCCACCACACCCGGCCAATTTTTGTATTTTTTGTAGAGAAGGGGTTTTGTCGTGTTGGCCAGGCTGATCTTGAACTCCTGACCTCTTAATCTGCCTGCCTCGGCCTCCCAAAATGTTGGGATTACAGGCTTGAGCCACCACGCCCAGCCTTCTTTTCTCTTTTTTATTCTTTTTTTTTTTTTCGTCCTCTGACTAGATAATTTCAGAAGATCTATATTCAAGTTTACAGATTCTCTCTCCTGTTGAAGTTTACTATTGTGTTATATCACCCAGTCTGGTCTTGAACTCCTGGGCTCAAGCGATCCTCCCACCTTGGCCTCCCAAAGTGCTGAGTTTACAAGCATGAGCCACTGCATCCAGTCAGTCCCAGCACTTTGGGAAGCTGAGGTGGGAGGATCACTTGAGCTCAGGAGTTTGAGACCAGCCTGGGCAACATACTGAGACCTTGTCTCTATATTTAAAAAAAAAAAAAAGTCTTTGGGAGGCCAAAGCGGGAGGATCACCTGAGGTCAGGATTTCGAGACCAGCCTGGCCAACATGGCAAAACCCCATCTCTACTAAAAATACAAAAATTAGCCAGGTGTGGTGGCACATGCCTGTAGTGGAGGTGCATGCCTGTAGTCCCAGCTACTCAAGAGGCTGAGGCAGGAGAATCACTTGAACTGGGAGATGAAGGTTGCAGTGAGCCGAGATCACACCAGTGCACTCCAGCCTGGGCAACAGAGTGAGACTCCATCTTATAAAAGGAAAAAAAGAAAAGAAAAGTTCCATATCTGAGTGTTTACTCCTGAGTTTTTGAGATTGTTATTAAGATCATGCTCTACTGTGATGATTTGGGTTTGTTTGATAATCAGAAAAAAAGCATATTCTTTTGGGTGTTCAACCACACTGTGCTTTGGTGTCACAACTGCACATTGGTTTCACAGCTGCAGGACAAGTTCGAGCATCTTAAAATGATTCAACAGGAGGAGATAAGGAAGCTCGAGGAAGAGAAAAAACAACTGGAAGGAGAAATCATAGATTTTTATAAAATGAAATCTGCCTCTGAAGCACTGCAGACTCAGCTGAGCACTGATACAAAGAAAGACAGACATCGTAAGAAGCAATAGTTTCTCTTACTATTCTGAAAGCCTTATCATTCTACATCCCATCTTCCTGTGAGATTGTCTTTGTAGCATTTAACTCTAATTGCAGTTGTCATTTTAAAAATTGGCTTGCTTATTGTATATTTTCCCCAACTAAAGCATGAACTCCTAGCAGGGCGTGGTGGCTCATGCCTGTAATCTCAGCACTGTGGGAGGCCGAGGTGGGTCGACTACCTGAGGTTAGGAGTTCGAGACCAGCCTGACCAACATGATGAAACGCTGTCTCTACTAAAAATACAAAAATTAGCCAGGCGTGGTGGCCAGGACCTGTAATCCCAGCTACTTGGGAGGCTGAGGCAGGAGAATCACTTGAACCCCAGAGGTGGAGGTTGCAGTGAGCTGAGATCTCACCATTACACTCCAGCCTGGGCGACAAGAGCAAAACTCCATCTCAAAAAAAAAAAAAAAAGGGTGAACTCCTTGAAGGCAAGTCCTGTGTCCATCTTTTCAGATTCTGTATCCCAGCACTTAGGACATAGACAAACACGAAGATGACAATCAATATTTGCCAAAATGAAAAAACAAAAGAAACATGTAACATCATGTAAAAGGAGCTGGTTAGGTGGAGAAATTTCTTTACCATAGTCTTGCTTGTGGATCCAGTAGTGACTTTTACATTTTATATCTAAATAGAAGCTGGAGGCTTTGTTGGGGACTCATAGGCATAAAATGTTAAGTTATACAAATCTAATTAATAGGCCTATTTTCCTTTTTAAATTCTACTCATAATTTCTTCATAGTTTTTATGATAAAAGGTTGGATTTTGATTAGAACTCCCAAGCTTTTGTGTCAGAATTAAAACTGATATTAGAATAAATAATTCAAAAGCTAGAGAAAGAGTACAATGGGAAGACATGAGCTGCATTTGAATTATAATATTATGTCTTACAGATTTGGGATATATGCTAAAGTTATCAAAGTTGTAGAAAATAAGGCCAGGAATTGTGGCTCACATCTGTAATTCCAGCACTTTGGGAGGCTGAGGTGGGCAGATCTTTTGAGGTCAGGAGTTTGAGACCAGCCCGGCCAACATGGTGAAACTCCGTTTGTACTAATAGTACAAAAATTAGCCAGGCGTGATGGTGTGCACCTGTAGTCCTTGCTACTCAGAAAGCTGAGGCAGGAGAATCGCTTGTACCCAGGAGGCAGAGGTTGCAGTGAGCAGAGATTGTGCCACTGCACTCCAGCCTGTGTGACAGAGTGGTATGAGTCACCACACCTGGTATGAGCCACCGTGCCTGACCCACAATGACTTTTATACATGTTGTTAAATCATCTTACAGATTTTATAATTTGGGGGAAGAAAAGTTTTACTAAATGGTCTTTTAATGGAAACTCTACAAGAACCAGAATCTTTGCTTTGTTCACTTATGTATCCATTCCTAGGCCTAGAAAAATGTCTGACACATAGCAGCAATTATTCATTGAATAAATGGACCCAGCGATAGAACATTAGCTATGCTATATGCATACATTAAAGATGTAGATTATTGACTTTCAAAAGATAATTAATGTAACTTCTTACTGCTTCTGAACATGTTTGTGAGTTATATTGCTGAGGGACCTTTACTTCTCATTCTTTCATCTTAACCCAATGTTATAAAATTGAAATCACCAATATTATTCCATATCTAAAATTAATATCTACCTTGTAAAAAATATCACTCTGCTGCATTTGAGAATAGACTTTTTAGGTAATAATGATGCAATCCATAGGGTTTTTTGGGGGCACAGAAGGAGTCATGCTAACAGAACATTTTATTTTCTATTTTCCCAGAGCTGTAAAATATGAAATTATGATAGTATAAGGCATATTTTTACTCTTTTTATAATTTTTTCTAAAAAAATTAGTGTTTGTTCCCTATATAACTTTTAAATTTATAGGTAAATATTTGTCTCTTTCAGCTCCAGTTTTATGTGAAATAGAGTTTTCAGATTTATGTAGCATGGAAAGTTTTAATACGTCAGAGTTACTGATTTTTGCCAATCATTTTCTCAATTATTTATTTCTTTTTTATCTTTAGTTGATTTTTTTGTAGTGACACATTTTGTTTCTAGTCTCATTTCCTTTTGTTTATATTCTATGTATATTTCATTTTTGGTTACTATGAGAATTACATATAACATCCTAGAGTTATAACATTTTAATTTGAATTTATTTCAACTTAAGTTCAATCACATACCAAAACTCTACTGCTATATATATAGCTCTACTCTTTTTATGTTATTGATGTAACAAATTATATCTTTATTCATTGTATACCAGCTAACAGATTTACAATTACATTTTATGCATTTGCCTTTTAAATTATGTAGAAAATAAAAAGCAGAGTTACAAACCAAAATTATAATAGGACTGTTTTTATGTTTGTTTATGTATTTACCTTTACCAGAGAGCTTTGTATATTCATACAGCTTGCTTAGTTACTTATATAGTTATTGCCTAGAGTTCATTTATTTCAACTTGAAGGACTTAACACTTCTCGAATGGCAAATTCAGGGATAAATGGATTTTTTTCAGTTTTAAAAAAAAAATCTGGAAATGTCTTAATTTCTCCCTCATTTTTGAAGGATAAGTTTTCCAGCTGTAGATTTCTCAATTGACGGGTTTCTTCATTATTTTAAATATATAATCCACTGCCTACTGGCCTTCAAGGTTTCTGCCAAGAAATCAGCTGCTAATGTTATCTGGATCCCTATCTGTGAGAGTTGCTCTTCTGAGTTTTCAACATTCTCACATTGTCTTTTTTGTTTGTTTGTTTTTTGAGACAAAGTCCTGCCCTGTCACCCAGGCTGGAGTGCAGTGGTGTGATCTCAGCTCACTGAAACCTCTGTCTCCTGGGTTCAAGTGATTCTCCCATCTAAGCCTCCCAAGTAGCTAGGGCTACAGGCATGTGCCACCATGCCCAGCTAATTTCTTTGTATTTTTAGTAGAGATGGGGTTTTGTCATGTTGCCCAGGCTGGTCACAAACTCCTGGCCTCAAGGAATCTGCCCAGGATTACCATTTACCCAGCAATCTCATTACTTGATATAGACCCAAAAGAAAATAAATCATTTTACCAAAAATGCACATGCACTTGTATGTTTATCACAGCACTGTTCACAATAGTAAAGACATGGAGTCAACTTAGATGCCCATCAATGGTGGACTGGATAAAGAAAATGTGGTACATATACACAGTAAAATACTACACAGCCATAAAAAATAATGTGACTTTTGCAGCAACATGGACGCAGCTAGAGGCCATGATCCTAAGAGAATTAACATAGAAACAGAAAACCAAATGCTGCATGTTCTTACTTACAAGTGGGACATATGGACATACATTGGGTACATATGGACATAAAGATGGGGATAGCAGACACAAGGTACTACTGGAGGGGGCAGAGGGAACAGAGGGGGAAGGCAAGGGCAGAAAAGCCACCTATTGGGTACTATGCTCACTATCTGGGTGATGGGATCATTCATACCCCCAACCTCAGCACCACATGATACACTCATGTAACAAACCTGCACATGTACTCTCTTTATCCAGTCTCTGCTCTGTCCCCACATGGCCTTCTCTTTGTTTTTTTGTTTGTTTGTTTGTTTGTTTTTTGAGATGGAGTTTCACTCTTGTTGCACAGGCCAGAGTGCAATGGCACGATCTCAGCCCATGGCAACCTCTGCCTCCCGAGTTCAAGCGATTCTCCTGCCTCAGCCTCTGGAGTAGCTGGGATTACAGGCATGTGCCACCACGCCCGGCTAATTTTGTATTTTTAGTACAGATGGAATTTCTCCATATTGGTCAGCCTGGTCTTGAACTCCCGACCTTAGATTATCTTCCCACCTCGGCCTCCCAAAGTGCTGGGATTACAGACATGAGCCAATGCACCCAGCCTTAATCAGATTTTTCTAAAAACCAAGTGGGAAATCTGGGGTCCCCAAGTTAGATTCGGCCCCTGGACCATATCTTGTGGTTTTCAGAATGAGAGGCTGGAGGGGGTCCTCAGCCTGTCTCTTCAGCAGCAACAGCGCTCTCAGCCACAAAAGGGGGATATGTGCTCAGGAACATCAGCCCCAAAACTGGAAATCTCAGCCCTGGCACCTGGTGCTGGCAGCTCTCACTCAGATCACCCTTAGTCACTCCTAGCTTTATTGCTTACTGCTCAGCGTGCCTCTTGGAAACCTTGGTTCATGAGGGAAAAAAAAGAACTCACATGCTCACTCTTGCACCATTCTGCCCGAATTTGTCTGCCCTCGTGTTGCAGCCTTGGGCTTTGCAGGTCATCGCCCCCAGCCTCACACCCTTCACCAATGTCCCATCATTGCCCAAGACCCATAAGGCCTGTCGGGCCCGGGATGTCCTGGTCCAGCTTCCAGCCTCCTTCCCTGTCACCTGCCACCCCACACTCTCTGTTATTGGACAGCAGTGGCCTTATGTCAGGTGCAATTGCGATCACTCACCTCAGCCACCGGCAGAACTTCCTGCATGCTGCTTTTTTCCTTTTTTTTTTTTTTTTTTTTTTTTTTTTTTTGAGATAGAGTCTTTCTCTGTTGCCCAGGCTGGAGTGCAGTGGTGCGATCTTAACTCATGGCAACCTCCGCCTCCCGGGTTCAAGCGATTCTCGTTCCTCAGCCTCCCAAGTAGCTGGGACTACAGGCATCCACCACCATGCCTGGATAGTTTTTTGTGTTTTTAGCAGAGACAAGGTTTCGCCATGTTGGCCAGGCTGGTCTTGAACTCCTGATCTCAGGTGATCCACCAAGCCTCGGCCTCCCAAAGTGCTGGGATTACAGGCATGAGCCACCACACCCGGCCTGAATTTGGTGAACCTTTGGACAGCTCTCCCCTTGTGTTGTAGCCTCAGGCTTTGCAGGTCATCTCCCCCAGCTTCATGCTCTTCACTGGTTTCCCATCATTGCCCAGGACCCAGTTGTGAACTCCTTATAAGGCCTGTCAGGCCCCGATGCCCTGGCCCTGCTTCTGGCCTTTTTCCCTGCCACAGCCACCCCCACATGCTGTTACCAGACAGCACTGGGCTCATGTCAGCTGCAATTGCTATCACTCATCTCTGCCACCAGCAGACCCTCCTGTATGCACCTTTCTGGAAGGGTCTTTACAGCATTTCTTTATTTTTTTTATTTATTTTTTTTTTTTTTGAGATGGAGTCTCACTCTGTGGCCCAGGCTAGAGTGCAGTGGCATGATCTCGGCTCACTGCAACCTCCACCTCCTGGGTTCAAGAGATTCTCCTGCCTCAGCCTCCCAGGTAGCTGGGATTACAGGCACACGACACCACACCCAGCTAATTTTTATATTTTTAGTAGAGACGGGGTTCCACCATGTTGGCCAGGCTGGTTTCAATCTCTTGACCTTGTGATCCTCCCACCTCAGCCTCCCAAAGTGTTGGTATTACAGGTGTGAGCCACTGCGCCCAGCCTTCCCAGTATTTCATAAGCAGTTACCTCTTCCCAGAAGTCTTCCTCCACCCTGTGAGTCTGTGTAATTCTCTGAGCTTCTCATTGGGCCCAATGAGCCCCTGTCACACCACTTAGCACACTGGAGTGTCTGCCTGCCTTCTCAGATGGAAGCTCCATGAGGGTGAGCACGTGTCAGCCTCATGCACACATATGCCCAGCACCTCGATACCGTGCTTTGCACACCACAGGGCTCAGTAAGGATTTTACTAAACATGGCCAGGTACAGTGGCTCTTACCTGTAATCTCAGCAATTTGGGAGGCCAAGGTGGGAGGATCACTTGAAACCAAAAGTTTGAGACCAGCCTGGGCAGCATACTGAGACCCCATCTCTTCAAAATATTAAAAGCTTGGCCAAGTGTGGTGGCGTGCACCTGTAGTCCCAGCTACTCAGGAGGCCAAGGTGGGATAGTCACTTGAACCCAGGAGCTCAAGGGTGCAGTGAGCGATGATTGTGCCACTGCACTCCAGCCAGGCTGGCAGAATGAGATCCTGTCTCTAAAAAAAAAATTGACTAAATGTGTGAATGAAGGAATGAATGAGTGTATTCTTCCCTGTTCCCTGAGAGGGGTCTGCAAAAGCCAGTGCACTTCCTTCCATCCCCTTCCCTACCTGTTCACCAGGTGCCTCTCATTGTCTCCCAAGCCTCTGCAGACACATCCCAAGGAACAGTGCTGCTGAAGGACTAGTTCTGTTCCTTGTGATGGTGGAAAGAAATGGGATTTGGGCTGGGCGCAGTGGCTCACACCTCTAATCCCAGCAGTTTGGGAGGCCAAGGCAAGAGGATTGTTTGAGGCCAGCCTGGGCAACATAGTAAGACCCCCATCTCTAGAAAAAACAAAGATTAGCCAGGTGTGGTGGTGCATGCCTGTAATCCCAGCTGCTCAGGAGGCTGAGGCAGGATGATAGCTTGAGCCCAGAAGCTTGAGGCTGCAGTGAGCCATGATCACGCCAGTGCACTACAGCCTGGGTGACAGGTGTACCCTGTCTCTAAAAAATAAAAAAAAGAGGCCAGGCATGGTGGCTCACATCTGTAATTCCAGCACTTTGGGAGGCCAAGGCAGGTGGATCACCTCAGGTCAGGGGTTTGAGACCAGCCTGGCTAACATGGTGAAACCCCATCTCTACTAAAAATACAAAAATTAGCCGGGCATAGTGGGCGGGTGACTTAGCTGTGCTGCTAAAACGTATGGGGATTCCCACCCCATGCAGCACGCCATCCCATTTGCCGAGTGTGGTGGCTCACGCCTGTAATCCCAACACTTTGGGAGGCCAAAGCGGGCAGATCACCTGAGGTTGAGAGTTTGAGATCAGCCTGGCTAACATGGTGAAACCTCTAGCTTTGCTTAGAGAAGCCAGAAAGAGGTGCAGTGGCTCAGGCCTACGTAATCCCAGCACTTTGGGGGGCCGAAGTGGGCAGACCACGAGGTCAGGAGTTCAAGACCAGCCCGACCAACATGGTGAAACCCTGTCTCTACTAAAAATACAAAAATTAGCCAGGTGTGGTGGCCTGCACCTGTAATCCCAGCTACTCGGGAGGCTGAGGCAGGAGAATCGCTTGAACCCAGAAGGTAGAGGTTGCAGTGAGCCAAGATAGTGCCACTGCACTCTAACCTGAGTGACAGAGCAAGACTCTGTCTCAGAAAAAAATAAAAATAAAAATAAATAAATAAAAGAAATGGGATCTGGAGGAAGGCCGACCCAGCCTTAGAACTGGCTCTACCACTTACCAGCTGTGCACTTACCTTATTTTCTCCATTTGCAAAGTGAGAAAACAGGACCAAGCTTGCAGGGTTGCTGTGACACGTTGCTCGCCAGCCTGACACATGGTAGGCAGTCATTAGATCAGGGTCTTCCTCCCTCTTTCCCAGTGCCCCTGCCTAAGCTCCCTCACCTCTGGAGCCTTGGGACACACACACATTCCTGTAATCTCAAGTAGCAGCCGCTACTTCCTGACCCACCTCTGTCCTCCCCAAGGTTGCCCTTTCCTCTATCCCCTGACAAAGAGTAGTGCCAGGCACGGAATAGATGCTCCAAAGATATGAAAAGAATGAAGGAATGAATGAAGCAGCCATCACAGTATCCCCTGGGGCATGTTCCCCAGTGGCCACCAGCCTCCTTTTTTTTTTTTTTTTTTTTTTTTTTTGTGAGCCAGAGTTACTCTGTCACCCAGGCCAGAATGCAGTAGTGTGATCTCGGCTCATTGCAACCTCCGCTTCTGCCTCCTGGGTTCAAGTGATTCTCCTGCCTCAGCCTCCCAAGTAGCTGGGATTACAGGCACCCACCACCATGTCTGGGTTTTTTTGTTTTGTTTTTTGAGACGGAGCCTCACTCCGGCACCAGGCTGGAGTGCAGTGGTGCAATCCCAGTTCACTGCAACCTCCAACTCCCTGGTTCAAGTGATTCTCCTGCCTCAGCCTCCTTAATAGCTGGGATTACAGGCGTGCACCACCGTGCCCAGCTAATTTTTGTATTTTTAGTAGAGATGGGGTTTCACTATGTTGGGCAGGCTGGTCTTGATCTCCTGACCTCAGGCAATCTGCCTGCCTTGGCCTCCCAAAGTGCTGGGATTACAGGGGTGAGCCACTGTGTCTGGCCTGCCACCAGCCTCTTGATAGGCCAGGCAGAGCACATGTGAACACACAGGTGCCAGGACACCCTCCCAAGGCAACGACAAGGAACAGAAAAATTGACATTGGACTTTACCAAAGGAAAAAGAGGAAGGAGGAGGGAAGATAAAGAAAATGTATAGCTCTGTGGGAAAAGGAAACTTTGAGAACTGCTGGGTTGGATTCTTGTGCATGGCATAAGGGCATCCCTGCAAGTCGCCCCAAGGATCACACGTGCACAATTGTGTCCTCTGAGCAAACTCCTGTGAAGGGTATCTGCGTTCCCCACAGCCATTCCTGGTTCTAAGAGGACAAGTTCCAAAAAAAGCTTTTAAAAATTTTTTATTGATTTATTTTTTATTTTTGGTAGAGATGGGGTCTTGCTATGTTGCTAAGGTTTGTCTTGAACTCCTGGCCTCAAGTGATTACCCTCCCCCTGCCCCACCTCAGCCTCCCAAAGTGCTGGGATTACAGGTGCAGGCCACTGTGCCCGGCCCGAAATCACTTTCTAAGTTTTCCCCTTTCATCTGAAATGTTTTCTGCTTGTGAACATTTTATGTCACATGTACCCTTAGGACCCCCTGACAGCCCTCCTCAGGCCCCTTCTGCAGCCTCCTTTGTTATATGTGATTGGAGCATCCCGATAGCTTCATCATCCATGACAAGCACATGCCTTCTCTCCAGTTGGAACCATTGGCTGATGAGTAAGGGCTGATTTCTTCTCAAATGATTACCACCCCCAATTCATTACATTGCAAAGACTGAGCTCAGAATGGCTTGTCTGATGCTTGATGCGGTTGCACTTTTTTGGAACGCCATTCATTGAGGATGCAAGTTCTCTCCCATGTGATGCTTTCAGGTGCAGGCTGTGACATGGTTCCACGCGCTTCTATGCTTTGTCCTCCCCTGTGATTTTCGCATCTCCAATAACAGCTCGCCTCCGTCTGAGGATTTTCCTCCACTGGTGCCATTCACTGGGAGTCTCTCTAGCATGAATTATGAGATGAATGGAAATTTTCCCTCATTCATAATATTTGAAGCTTTCCTCTGCCCTGTGAGTTCTTTGATATTCTACTGCAAATCCTCACCAAGTGTTTTGCCATGTGTATCAGGCCAGTAGAGTTTAGGCTTAGAGTCTGCAATTTCCCCAAAGTGGTACCTTTTTTTTTTTTTTTTTTTTAAAGAGGTGGGGTCTTGCTCTGCATTTCTAGGCTGGAATGCAGTGGCATGATTATAGCTTACTGCAGCCTTGACCTCCTGGGCTCAAGTGATCCTCCCACCTCAGCTTTCTGAGTAGCTGGGACTACAGGCACACACCAGCATACCTGGCTAATTTTTAAATTTTTTATAGAGATGAGGTCTCACTGTGTTGTCCCAGCTGGTCTCAAACTCCTGGGCTCTAGCAGTCCTCCCATCTCAGCCTCCCAAAGCACTGGGATTACTGGCATGAGCCACCGTGCTTAGCCCAAACTCTATTCTGAGTGCCATGTCATTGCTGATGGTCAGTACCCCCTGGAATGCAGTGGGGTGCCCACCCCTGCCACTCTGCATTCTGCCCATCCTTTAAGCCTGGCCCAAAGCCCACCTGTTCCCTGAAGACTTCCTGGGATGCTGTGAGCCTGGAGCCCTGCTCCCCTACTTCCCTTCATGAGAATGCACTGCCTGTGAAACCCGTTTAACACTCATGCCACACTTAGCCCTTCATTATCTTTTGATGACTTTTTCTTCCCAAGCAGACTGAGAGATCTTTGAAGAGGGGCCACCCCTTGTCCTCTGGATGGTCCAATAATCCTTTGAACCCTGAGACACTCAGGGTGGCTTGGCGGACTGTGTGGACAGGCAGACTGCTTATAACTGTGATGATGTCATCTAGGCAGATGGGTTTGTGGTTCAGGTCATTTACCTTCCACTGAAGATGTAGCCCGCCTTCTTCAGGGTGGTTGCCCCTTGAAGGTCACACAGGGAGGAAGGTGATCTTATACTTACTGCCACCTCTTCCTCCCCTCCCAACCTCCAAACCCAGGCAGGCCAGCCGCATTAGCCAAGGTGGTTGATGCTTGGTCTCCACAGCTTCAGCTCTGCCTGAGAGGTGTTGCTAGTTGCCCTGCATTACACTAGGCCCTGGGAACAATTTTGGGGATGGAAAGGCAAGGAACAAGCAAGAAGTCAGTGTTGTTGGCCAGGTGCGGTGGTAGCTTACACCTGCAATCCCAGCACTTTGGGAGGCCAAGTTGGGCAGATCACCTGAGGTCAGGAGTTCAAGACCAGCCTGGCCAACATGGTGAAACCCCATCTCCATTAAAAATACAAAAAAATAGCCAGGCATGGTGGTGCACACCTGTAATCCCAGCTACTCAGGAGACTGAGGCACTAGAATCGCTTGAACCCGGGAGGTGGAGATTGCAGTGAGCTGAGAGCATTCTGCTGCACTCCAGCCTGGGTAACAGAGAAAGACTGCTCTCAAAAAAAAAAAAAAATAGAAGTCACCATTGCTGCAGAGCTGTGCATTCACAGTCCTAGTTAAGTATGACCAGCTCAGGGACCACCCTTGATGTGAACTTGGGGCTCTCTGAAAGCAAGGCTATGCCTTAGGCCTGTCTCTGTGTCCACAGTGCCCAGCTTAGCATCTGGCTTGTAGTAGGTATGCACTCAGTATCTGTTGAATGAATGTTGCACTCTGGTTCCCAGGCAGCCAAGGAGTTCTTGGAGGTAGCGAGGAGAACAGACCTTAAGGACTGTGCTGAAATGTCCCACCTGGGTCTGCTCCTGCCCCTGGGGAGGACATCATCCCATTGGTATATGGCTAAGTTCTGGGTCTCAAGGACACAGGACAGAAAAGGCCTCTCACCTTTTGTTGGTGGTGAAATGTCAATCTCCCCTGAAAGGGAACAAATTTGTGTACAAGTCCAGAGTTTTTTTTGTTTTTGTTTTGTGAGATGGAGTCTTGCTCTGTTGCCAAGGCTGGAGTGCAGTGGCGTGATCTCAGCTCACTGCAACCTCTGCCTCCTGGATTCAAGCAATTCTCCTGACTCAGCCTCTCGAGTAAGCTGGGATTACAGGTGAGTGCCACCATGCCCGGCTAATTTTTGTATTTTTAGTGGAGACAGGGTTTCACCAGGTTGACCAGGCTGGTCTCAAACTCCTTACCTCATGATCCACCTGCCTCGGCCTCCCAAAGTGCTGGGATTACAGGTGTGACCCACCGCGCCCAGCCCAATCCAGAGTTTTATATAGCCTTGGAGCTCTCTTCTAACTTTAAAAGTTACTAGCCAGGCACGGTGGCTCACACCTGTAATCCCAGCACTTTGGGAGGCTGAGGCAGGCAGATCACCTGAGGTCAGGAGTTGGACACTAGCCTGGCCAACATGGTAAAACTCCAACTCTACTGAAAATACATAAATTAGCTGGGTGTGGTAGCACACACCTGTTATCCCCACTACTTGGGAAGCTGCGGCAGAAGAACTGCTTGAACCTGGGAGGTGGAGGTTGCGGTGAGCCAAGATCACACCACTGCACTCCAGCCCGGGTGACAGAGCAAGACTTCATACAAAAACACAAAAAAACCTAGTAAGTTAAAATTCTTGGTATCTTGATACAGATAGTAAGAACTAGTTCTTAGTGTTGGTGCTGCCTGTGAGAACTGCATTTCCTAGAAAGCCAAGTCTTCCACACTGCTGAACTTTGACTTGCCGAACTTGTCAGCAGGTCATTGAGCATTCAGGAGAGAAGGAAAGGGAGTTCCCTGGCCAGCTGCCTCTCCGTCTGCTTACCAGAGGCTCGTGTATTTACCCAGTTCTCTACAGGCCACAGGAGACAGCCGGTTGCTGGCTTCATTGCTCAAGTCCTGGAATTGTATAGCTGGAATGCCATTTACAGTGAGCCTCCAGAATATCCTCAGCCAGGTGCGGAGGCTCATGCCTGTAATCCCAGCACTTTGGGAGGCCAAGGTGGACAGATTGCTTGAGCCCAGGAGTTTGAGACCAGCCTGGGCAACATGGTGAAACCCTGTCTCTACTAAAAACACAAAAATTAGCCAGGCATGCTGGTGCACACCTGTAATTCCAGCTACTCGGGAGGCTGAGGCAGGAGAATCACTTGAACCCGGAAGGCAGAGTTTGCACTGAGCCAAGATTGTGCCACTGCACTCCAGCCTGAGCAACAGAGTGAGACTCGATCTCAAAGAAAAAAAAAAGAATACCCTCTCAAATCCCTCCTCTGATGATGATCCCCTGGCCAAATTGGATAAGAAATTACAAAAACAGGTGGAGGTGGTGGAGATTGACATTAATAACCCGGCTGGACATGGTGGCTCATACCTGTAATCCCAGCACTTAGGGAGGCCACAGCAGGAGGATCACTTGAGTCCAGGAGTTCTGGACCAGCCTGGGCAACATAGCAAGACCCTGTCTCTGCAAACAATAATATTTAAAAATTAGCCAGGTGTAGTGGAGCATGCCTGTAATCCCAGCAACTCAGGAGGCTGAGGTAGGAGGATTGCTTGAGCCCAGGAGTTCAAGGTGGCAGTGAGCTGTGATACCACTGCACTCCAGCCTGGATGACAGAGCAAGACCCTGAGAGAGAGAGAAGGAGAGAAAGAGGAGGAATAAAGAGAGGAGGAATAAAGAGAGGAGGAAGAAAGACCGGTAAAGGCTATTGGAGAAGCTAGGCATCCCCATGGGGGTAGCAAAGGCCATTCTAAAGAGAATGAGAGGGCCAGGCACGGTGGCTCATGCCTGTAATCCCAGCACTTTGGGAGGCCGAGGTGGGTGGATCACCTGAGGTTGGGAGTTTGAGACCAGCCTGGCTAACACGGTGAAACCTGGTCTCTATTAAATATGCAAAATTAGCTGGATGTCGTGGCACATGCCTGTAATCCCAGCTACTTCGGAGGATGAGGCAGGAGAATCGCTTGAACCTGTAAGCGGAGGTTACAGTGAGCCGAGATCATGCCACTGCACTCCAGCCTGGGTGATAGGGAGAGACTCTGTCTCAACAACAACAACAACAAAACAAAAACATATGGGGAGATGGCTGGGACCATCTTGAGACCACGAGGCAACAAGACCAAGGGGAAAAGCCCACATACTGAGGATGGCAGAGCCTATGTCCTCCATGACAGTGTTGAGCCACCATATCTATCCTGGAACCCCCACTTCCAGTCTTACTGATTTGTAAGTCATGTGTCTTTATTTTCTAGGCAGATTTCTGCTACCTGCAGCCTAAAGCATCCCTCACCCCTTCTCAGAACACTGTGACTGTTGCTGTAACTCCCAATGGAAAATCAACCTAAGTTTAGACATTAGAAATCAAATTATTGCTCACATGGAGGGAATAAGAATCAGGATTGGTCTTAGCCTACAGAGGAATCCCAGCTCAGAGTCCTAACCCCAAGGCCTAGGGGACATACACAAGGAAAGAAAGAGATATTCATGCAAGTTCCAGACATCTTCTTTTTTTATTTTGAGACTGAGTTGCTCTGTTGCCAGACTGGAGTGCAGTGGTGCGATCTCGGCTCATTGCAACCTCTGACTCCCTGGTTCAAGCAATCCTCTTGCCTCAGGGTCCCAAGTAGCTGAGATTACAGGCAAGTGCCACCATGCCCAGCTAACTTTTTTTTTTTTTGTATTCTTAGTAGAGACAGGGTTTCACCATGTTGGCCAGGATGGTCTCCATCTCCTGACCTCATGATCCACCCACCTTGGCCTCCCAAAGTGCTAGGATTACAGGCATCAGCTACCTTGCCCGGCCTTAGACATCTTCTAAAACAGGACTCAATGAATTGTGGTAACTCAGTGGGGCTTTAATGCCTGAGATTTTGAGTGTGAGCAAGGGAACTAACTGGAAAAAGTTGATGGCAGCTGGAACTAAACTGGCCTAGTGGGAACTAGGCCTTTCAGTTACTCTCTAGCCATCAACCTTAGTGCCACCTTAGTTCTCAAGCATAAGGTGTCCTCAGTTGCCATTCTCTATGTGCATAGCCACCGCCCCCCCCACCCCCACCCCCTCTGCAACTTTGTTCATTCCTCATCTCTCCTGCCTCTCCTCTTTTTTCCTACATTTTCTTTCTGGCTTCTCTCTTTTTTTTTTTTTCTTGGGATGGAGTCTCACTCTGTCTCCCAGGCTGGAGTGCAGTGGTGCAATCTTGGCTCACTGCAACCTGCGCATCCCAGGTTCAAGCGATTCTCCTTCCTCAGCCTCCCCAGTAGGTGGGATTACAGGCGTATGCCACCACACCTGGCTAATTTTTGTATTTTTAGTAGATATGGGGTTTCACCATGTTGGCCAGGCTGGTGTTGAACTCCTGACCTCATGATCTGCCTGCCTTGGCTTCCCAAAGTGCTGGGATTCTAGGTGTGAGCCACTGCGCCTCTTTCCGGCTTCTCTAAGCAAAGCTAGGAGCCAAAAATCTACAAAACCTAACTCACTTCTATTAAGAACTCAATGGGCCGGGCATGATGGCTCACGCCTGTAATACCAGCACTTTGGGAGGCCGAGGCGGGTGGATCACGAGGTCAGGAGTTCGAGACCAGCCTGACCAACATACTGAAACCCTGTCTCTACTAAAAATACAAAAATTAGCCTGGCGTGTTGGCACATGCCTGTAGTCCCAGCTACTTGGGAGGCTGGGGCAGGAGAATCGCTTGAACCTGGGAGGCAGAAGTTGTAGTGAGCTGAGATTGTGCCACTGCACTCCAGCCTAGCTACAGAGCAAGAATCCTTCTCAAAAAACTAACAAAAACAGAACTCAATGGGAGAGTTACTGTAGGGAGAGACAAGGATGTATTGGAAGACTTAGAATGCTGGTTCAAGGCCAAAGAATGAGGTTGGTAGGAGAGAAGCTTTCTTCTGGTCTGATTTTTGCCAAACAACTGTGTGTGTGTGTGTGTGTGTGTGTGTTGCTTCAACACAAGAAATACGCCTGATTCTTCCCTTATGGGATAAGAAGCTGAACATAAGAGCTCTAGCCCGTCCTCTTTAAATCTCTGTTTTTGAAAATGTGAAACAAAGAGAAACTGGCATCCTCCTAATGTATCTTAGAAATACCCACTGTTTCATTTTACTCAGACCTGGAGAAAAAGCACCCCCAGCCGCATTTTCCCATCTCCAAATAATCTTCAGCATTTGTAGAGATGTGGCCCTGGAAGTTCATCAGATATATGGGGCCCACCTATGAGTGTGTTGTGATGATACTAGAATTTGCAACTGCCAGATTCTGGTACCAAACCCAGCACCTCTCAATGCTGTCCTTCTGCACCCCACATATTGTGTGATGTTTTGAAAGGCAAAGCCAGTGCACCACTGATTTTTGCCTGTTGCTTCATTCCCTCAACAGAGACATAAGGAATGAAAACTTTGATTGGGGTGAAAGAAGCAAAAAAGTTTAAACTCCTACTTTAATGGGATTAATGCTTTAATGTGAATCTTAATAAACCCTGAATTCCTCCAGCAAGTTTCCCTATATGTCACTGAGGATTCTCTGAAATCCAATAAGGAAAAAAACTGGAAGACTTTTTCCCCTTCTTTATCATCAGGGTTTTTCTCCGGGATGAATTAGCCTGATTGGTGCCTGAAAGTTCTCCCATGATCCGTCCAAGCTCATTCCTTTTTTTGTGTGAATTCTCCAATGATGAGAAAGGTAAGCTTGTCCCCAAGTAATTTTCCACACTCATTGTACCCCTAAGACTTCTCTCCAGTGTGGATGATCTCACATTCCGTATTCCCCATGCTTCCCCGAGTTTTCCGTCTTCATTACGTATGACCATTTTAAGTCCCACCTGAATTAGCTGATATTGTCTAAGTATGGAACTCTGATTGAAGGTTCTTCCTCATCCATTATACTCACAAGGCCCCTCTCTGCTACAAAATCCCAGATATCTGATTAGCTCTGGGCACCATCCCAAGCATTTTTACGTCCATTACACACATACGATTTTCCTCCATTGTGAATTCTCTGATGTTGAATGAGCTATACTTTTCCAAAAGCTCTTGCACATTTCTGCATTGATAGACTCTTTGTTGCATGTGAATTAGCTGATGCTGCATTGGAATGTTGACGATGCCTCCCCCATCTCCACGGATTCTCTCCAAAATAAACGTTACAGTGTTCAATGGCATGTGAGCCCCAGGGAAAATTGCCTGTATAAATGACAAAGATGTTCTCTGTGATATAAACACTGTAATATTGAATAAATTCTGAATTCTGTTGCACAACTTGACCATATCATATTTGGAGTTTCTCTCACTTCTAAAACATGTAAATGGAATCACGATTTTTTCTGTATTCATGGCACTCAATAGGATGTGGTCCCTAAAATGGTCCTCTACAATGTCCCCATGTTTGTAATGGCCCAAGGGGTTCTTCCTGACTACCACACAAACAAAATCCACTGAAGACCATGGCATTAAAGAGTTTCATTGATGCGAAGCCAGCTATGCCATGTGGGAGATGGAGTTATTACTCACATCAATCTTGCTAACGTCTTGGAGATTAGGGATTTTTCCAAGATAGTGCTGTGGGCAAGGGGCTAGGATAGGGGGCCTGCTGATTGGTTGGGTGCAGGAGATGAAATCATAGAGAATTAAAGCTGTCCTCTTGGGCTGAGTCAGTTCCTGAGTGGGGGCCACAGGACTGGTTGGCAGGTGGGGACATCCAGTTGTCAGAAATGCAAAAATTTGAAAAGCGTTTTTTCTTTTTCTTTTGAGATGGAGTTTCACTCTTTTTGCCTAGGCTGGAGTGCAATGGTGCAATCTTGGTTCACCACAACATCCACCTCCCAGGTTCAAGTGATTCTCTTGCCTTCCCTAGTAGCTGGGATTACAGGCATGTGCTACCATGCCCGGCTAATTTTGTATTTTTAGTAGAGACAGGACTTCTCCATGTTGGTCAGTTTGGTCTTGAACTCCTGAACTCAGGTTATCCACCTACTTCAGCCTCCCAAAGTGCTGGGATTACAGGCGTGAGCCACCGCACCCAGCCCTGGAAAGCATTTTTTTCTAAGAATACATATAGATTTTCCCCATTCATCAGATTTTTCTTTTCCTTTCTTTTTTTTTTTTGTTTAATTTTTATTTTGAGACAGAGTCTTGCTCTGTCACCCAGGCTGGAGTGCAATGGTGAGATCTCGGCTCACTGCAAACTCTGCCTCCCAGATTGTTCAAGTGATTCTCCTGCCTCAGCCTCCTGAGTAGCTGGGATTATAGGCACCTGCCACCATGCCAGCTAATTTTTGTATTTTTAATAGAGTCGAGGTTTCACCATGTTGTCCAGGCTGGTCTCAAACTCCTGACCTGAGCTGATCCACCCACCTTGGCCCCCCAAAGTGCTGGGATTACAGGCATGAGCCACTGCACCTGGCCTACTCTGCTTTTTCAAAATGCCTGTGGTAAAAACAAGATAGATATGTTGGAGTTAGTGTTCATTTAGAGATTTAAAAATGTCTTCAAGAGGGGTTAAGTGTGGTCAGTTGTGTCTTTATGGCCAAGCACTTAGATAAATTGAAAAAAGATGAAAATCATGTAACATAATCACAAAAGATTGTGTTCACAGTGATGTCGGGGATCTCACGAAGGTTCCTTAATATAGACAACATTTTAACCATAGCCATATTTTAAGCAGTCATCTTTTTTCTCTACAATGTATTCCTGGACTGCTTTGTTAAAAAGTCACATTTTCTTTTAATAATTACTCATATCCTGAAGCAGCATCAAACAAATTCTAATTCCAATGAATATCTCATAAAAGCAAAAACATGGCCAGGTGCAGTGGCTCACGCCTATAATCCCAGCACTTTGGGAGGCCGAGGCAGGCGGATCACCTGAGGTCAAGAGTTTGAGACCAGCCTGGCCAACATGATGAAACCTCGTCTCTACTAAAAATACAAAAATTAGCTGGGCATGGTGGCGGGTGCCTGTAATCCTAGCTACTAGAGAGGCTGAGGCAGGAGAATCGCTTGAAACTGGAAGGTGGAGGTTGCAGTGAGACAAGATCATGCCACTGCACTCCAGCCTGGACAACAAGAGCAAAACTCCATCTCGAGTTAATGGGTGCAGCACACGAACATGGCACATGTATACATATGTAACAAACCTGCACGTTGTGCACATGTACCCTAAAACTTAAAATATAATAATAATAAAATTAAAAAAAAATTCTAGTCCAATAACATTCAAAAGAGATTTACTTAGCCAAAAAATCCTAAACAACCCTTTTGTCAATCAAGAGGAGAATAAATAAATTGTGGTATGTTCACACCAAAACCTCTACTCAGCTATAAAAAGGAACCTACTGATGCATGCAGTGTGCGTGAATCTCACATTGTGCTCAGTGAGACGTGTTAAACACAAAAGGGCACATACTGTGTGATTTTAATTACATGAAATTCTAGAACAGGCAAAGTTAACCTATAGAGAGAACAATCAGATGAGTGGTTGCCTGGAGTGGGGAGTGAAAGGGAGATTGCCTGTAAAGGGGAGTGAAGGAGGTGAAAATGTTTTATACCTTTGATAAAAGTCATCTACTTGATATTTCAAATATGTAGAACTTATTGTCCGTAAATTCTGTCTCAGTAAAGCCAGTTTATAAAAAAAAAGGCAAAAACATAACAATGGGGTAGTCTTTAGTAATATACAAGGGTTATACTATGCTTGGAATGCTGTGACTTTGGATACAGATGTCTAACAAGATTGGTTATTTTACAGCCTTCAATGCACTCTGAAGTCCACACAAAACACAAACTATTCTGCTTTTCTGTCCAGTCCAAAAATAGCCCTAGGAAAAAACTTTTAACATTAACAATGTGCTTCCCTTTTTAGAATTCTGGAGAATCATGGGGAAATTATGTATCAGATATAGGGCTCTTTTCAAAATCAGCTTTTCAGAGAAAACTGAAATATCCTTTCTCTTTCTTCTGATAAATTTCCCTGAAAGAAACGGAAACACACCAAGTAATCCCATTGATCTTTTTTTTCTTTTTTTTTTTCTGAGATGCAGTCTTGCTCTGTCATTTCAGCTGTTGTGCAGTGACACGATCCCGGCTCCACTGCAACCTCCGCCTCCCAGGTTCAAGTGATTCTCCTGCCTCAGCCTCCTGAGTAGCTGGAATTACAGGCAGTCAACACCAAGCCTGGCTACTTTTTGTATTTTTAGTAGAGACGGGGTTCCACCATGTTGGCCAGGCTGGTCTCAAACTCATGACCTCAGGTGATCCACCCACCTTGGCCTCCCAAAGTGCTGGGATTACAGACATGAGCCACCATGCCCGGCCTCAGTTTCAGCACTTTTTTTTTTTTTTTTTTTTGTGATGGAGTTTTGCTCTTGTTGCCCAGGCTGGAGTGCCATGGCACGATCTCAGCTCACTGCAACCTCTGCCTCCCAGGTTGAAGCAATTTCCCGCCTCAGCCTCCTGAGTAGCTGGGAATACAGGTGTGTGCCACCATGCCTGGCTAATTTTGTATTTTTAGAAGAGACGGGGCTTTGCCATGTTGGCCAGGCTGGTCTCGAACTCTGACCTCAAATGATCCACCACCTCAGCCTCCCAAAGTGCTGGGATTGCAGGCGTGAGCCACCTTGACCGGCCAGTTTGAGTGCTTTCTATCAATCCATGTTTGTCTACTGACTCTTCCTCACCTTCATATTGTTAATTGAGTCCATCTAGTGAGTTTTAAATTTTTGTTATTGTATTTTTGTTTTAAAATTTCCATTTGAGGCTAGGTGTTGTGGCTCATGCCTATAATCCCAGCACTCTGGGAGGCCCGAGGTGGTCGAATCACTTCAATTCAGGAGTTTGCGACCAGCCTGGGTGACATGGCAAGACCCTATCTCTATAAAAAATACAAAAATTGTGCACGCTTTGGTAGCACGTATACTAAAATTGGAAAGATACAGAGAAGATTAGCATGGCCTCTGCACAAAGATGACGTGCAAATTTGTGTTGCATTCCATATTCGCTTGAACCTGGGACAAGGAAGTTGCAGTGAGCCAAGATCGTGCCAGGGCACTCCAGCCTGGGCAACAAGAGCGAAACTCCATCTCAAAACCTCAAAACAACAAAACAAGGCCGGGTGTAGTGGCTGATGCCTGTAATCCCGGCACTTTGGGAGGCGGAGGCAGGTGGATCACCTGAGGTAAGGGGTTCAAGACCAGCCTGGGCAACATGGTGAAACCCCCATCTCTACTAAAAATACAAAAATTAGGCCAGGCATGGTGGCTCATGCCTGTATTCTCAGCACTTTGGGAGGCCGAGGTGGGCAGATGACAAGGTCAGGAGATCGAGACCATCCTGGTTAACACGGTGAAACCTTGTCTCTACTAAAAATACAAAAAATTAGCTGGGCATGGTTGTGGGTGCCTGTAGTCCCAGCTACTCAGGAGGCTGAGGCAGGAGAATCGCTTGAACCCAGGAGGTGGAGGTTGCAGTGAGCTGAGATCAGGTCACTGCACTCCAGCCTGGGCGACAGAGCAAGACTCTGTCTCAAAAGAAAAAAAAAAAAAGAAAAATTAGCCAGGCGTGGTGGCGGGCGCCTGTAATCCCAGGTACTTGGGAGGCCAAGGCACTAGAATCGCTTGAACCAGGGAGGCAGAGGTTGCAGTGAACTAAGATTGTGCCATTGCACTCTAGCCTGAGTGACAGAGTGAGACTCCGTCTCAAAAAACAAAACAAAACAAAACAAAACTAACAAAAGGATAATAAGGGAATACTAAGCAACTCTACCCATATAAATCCAACAAGTTGGATGAAATGGACCAATTCCTTGAAAACTACAAACTACCAAAAAACACTCAATATGAAACATAAGTTTTAAAATCTTGTAACAATTTTAAAAATTGAATTCATGGTTTTTTATTTTTATTTTATTTTATTGTGACACTGCATCTCACTCTGTCACCCATACTGGAGTGCAGTGGCACAATCACGGCTCACCGCAGCCTTCACTTCCTGGGCTCAAGTGATCCTCCCACCTCAGCCTCCTGAGTAGTTAGGACTATGGGCGCCCGCCACCACACACAGCTAGTTTTTTATTTTTTGTAGAGACGGGGTTTTGCCAAGTTGCCCAGGCTGGTCTTCAACTACTGGGGCTCAAGTAATCCACCTGCCTCAGCCTCCCAAAGTGTTAAGATTACAGGCATGAGCCACTAGGCCCAGCTGAATTCTTTTTTTTTTTTTTTTTTTGAGATGGTGTCTCAGTCTGTCACCCAGGCTGGAGTGCAGTGGCACAATCTTGGCTCACTGCAACCTTTGCCTCCTGGGTTCAAGCAATTCTTTTGCCTCAGCCTCCCAAGTAGCTGGGACTACAGGTGCCCACCACCACACCTGGCTAATTTTTTGTATTTTCAGAAGAGACAGAGTTTTACTATGTTGGCCAGGCTGGTCTCGACCTCCCGACCTCATGCGATCCACCCACCTCAACCTCCCAAAGTGTTAGGATTACAGGCGTGAGCCACCATGCCTGTCCTTGAATTCATAGTTTTAATAAAATAATTTCTTGTCTTCGTGGTGGCATACAACTAGTTTGGTGATTCCCTGGAAGGACCCATGTGACTCTAGATCAAGTTATACTCTAGGTGAAGGTTTATTACAGTGGAGGATACAATACAAAGACAGCAGGAAAAAGGATATTAATAGATGAAGGCTGGAAGGTCAAATGCATACTTATCCTCTGCAGGGACAGCACAGACTCATCTTTTCCAGGAGCAAACTGCAAGGACTTGTGTGAGATGTCCTTGCCCACGAAATCCCACTTGAGTTCTGGAGTCAAAATTTGTGTGGTTAGGCCAGGCACAGTGGCTCACCCCTGTAATCCCAGCACTTTGGGAGGCCAAGATGGGAGAATTGCTTGAGTCCAGGAGTTTGAGACCAGCCTGGGCAGCATGGTGAGATCTCGTCTTTATTTAAAAAAAAAAAAAAGGCTGGGCGTGGTGGCTCATGCCTGTCATCCCAGCACTTTGGGAGACCAAGGCGGGCGGATCACCTGAGATCAGGAGTTCAAGACCAGCCTAGGCAACATGGTGAAACCCCGTCTCTACTAAAAATACAAAAATATTAGCTGGGCATGTTGGCAGGCACCTGTAATCCCAGCTACTCTGGAGGCTGAGGCAGGAGAATCGCATGAACCCGGCAGGCGGAGGTTGCAGTGAGCCTAGGTCGTGCCACTGCACTCCAGCCTAGGAGACAAGAGCAAGACTCCATCTGGCTCATGGCTGTAATCCTAGCACTTTGGGAGGCTGACGGGGGCGGATCACCTGCAGTCAGGAGGTCAAGAGCAGCCTGGCCAACATGGTAAAACCCCATCTCTACTACAAATGTAAAAAAATTAGCCGGCTATGGTGGCACACACCTGCAATCCCAGCTACTTGGGAGGCTGAGGCGAGAGGATCACTTGAACCCAGGAGGCGGAGGTTGCAGTGAGCTGAGATCACACCATTGCACTCCAGCCTGGGTGACATTCCTGCCATGTGACCAAACACACCCCTAAACCACCAAGTTGGGCATCATGAATCTTTTATTCTTTTTTTTTCAAAAATGGGGTCTTACTATGTTGCCTAGGCTGGAGTGCAGTGGCATGATCATAGCTCACTGTGGCTTTTTTTTTTTTTTTGGAGACAGAGTCTCATTCTGTCACCCAGGCTGGAGTGCAGTGGTGTGATCTTGGCTCACTGCGACCTCTGTCTCCTGGGTTCACATGATCCTCCTGCCTCAGCCTCCCAAGTAGCTGAGATTACAGGCACTCACCACCACGTCCAGCTAATTTTTTGTACTTTCAGTAGAGACAGGTTTTTGCCATGCTGGCCAGGCTGATCTTGAACTCCTGACCTCAAGCGATTCCGCCTGCCTTGGCCTCGCCAAATTCTGGGATTACAGGCGTGAGCCACTGTGCCTGGCCAAGCATCATGAATCTGTATGTTTACTTTAAACCTGCTGACAGCCTGGTTCATCTGGGCTCACTGTTTTGGACGTGGAGAATAACATCTGACCCGGTAGCTATGTGAATATTCCAGGAGTTTGGTTTTCAGAGTTTGACCAATGGCCACGCTTTGGCTACAGAAATAAGTGAGAAATGAGTGAATCAGACCTGTTGTGTTAACTCTTTCCTCCCACTCTTGAAAAAGGTATCTCCAGACCCAGACAGTTTCACTGGAGAAGTCTGCTCATAGTTAAATAGCAACACCAATTACACGTAATCTCCAGAAAACAGAAGAAGGGGTGCTTCCAGACTGACGAAGCCAGTACAGTTGACCCTTATAACTGCAGGTTCCCCATCCATGGATTCAGCCAACCACAGATCGAAATATTCCAAAATATGGACTCTAGGCACGGTGGCTCACACCTGTAATCCCGAGAATCACTTGAACCCAGGAGGTGGAGGTTGCAGTGAGCCGAGATCATGCCACTGCACCACTGCACCACTGCACCACTGCACTCCAACCTGGATGACAAGAGTGAAACTCCATCTCAAAAAGAAAAAGATCACTCTGGGTGGGCATGGTGGCTCGCACCTGTAATCTCAACATTGTGGGAGGCCAATGAGAAAGGATTGCTTGAGCCCAAGAGTTTGAGACCAGCCTGGGCAAATAGCAAGACCCTGTCTCTACAAAAAAATTTAAAAATTAGCTGGGCATGGTGGTGCATCTCTACTGTAATCCCAGGTACTTGGGAAGCTGAGATGGGAGGATCACATGAGCCCAGGAGTTCCAGGCTGCAGTGATCTATGATTGCAACACTGCACTCCAGCCTCGGGAACACAGCGAGATCCTATCTCAAAAACAAACAAAAAAACAAAAACAGAAAAAACCTCAATTCTGAAAACTTTGCCTTAACTTGTAGTATAGAGTTGAAGACCCCTCGGCTAAGCTCTGGTGAGAGGCTAACTGAATAAGAACACTTTGACCATCATATTATAATAATTGCTTTCTCTCTTTCTTTCTTTCTTTCCCTCTCTCTCTTTTTTCTCCCCTGCCTCCCTCCCTCCCTTCCTTCCTTCCTTCTTTCCTTCCTTCCTCCCTCCCACCCCCTCTCTCTCTCTCTCTCTTTCTTTCTTTCTTTCATCTTGCTCTGTTCCCCAGGCTGGCGTGCAGTGGCACGATCACAATTCACTGCAACCTCAACCTCCCAGGCTCAAGAAATTCTCCACCCCAGCCTCCTCGGTAGCTGGGACTACAGGCATGCACCATCACACCCGGCTAATTTTATAATTTTTTTTCTGTTTTTTGTTTTGTTTTGTTTTGTTTGAGACGGAGTCTCGCTCGGTTGCACAGGTTGGAGTGCAGTGGCGCAATCTCGGCTCACTGCAAGCTCCGCCTCCCGGATTCACACCATTCTCCTGCCTCAGCCTCCCGAGTAGCCGGGACTACTAATTTTTTGTATTTTTAGTAGAGATGGGGTTTCACCATGTTAGCCAGGATGCTCTCGATCTCCTGATCTTGTGTTCCGCCCACCTCAGCCTCCAAAGTCCTGGGATTACAGGCAAGAGCCACCACACCCTGCAAATTTTATATATTTTTTATAAAGAGGGGCATTGACCAGGCACCCTGGCTTACGCCAGTAATCTCAGCACTTTGGGGGGCCGAGGCGGGTGAATCACCTAAGGTCAGGAGTTCCAGACCAGCCTGGACAACATGGTGAAACCCCATTTCTACTAAAAATACAAAAATTAGCTGGACATGGTGCCACATGCCTATAATCCCAGCTACTCAGGAGGCTGCGGCAGGAGAAACGCTTGAATTCAGGAGGCGGCTGCACTGAGCCGAGATCATGCGGTTGCACCCCAGTCTGCGAAACAAGAGCGAAACTTTGTCTCAAAAAAGTAAATAAATAAAAAATAATAAAATAAAGAGGGGTGTCTTGTCATGTTGCCTAGGCTAGTCTAGTATTTCTGGGCTCAAGTGATCCACCCGCCTCAGCCTCCCAAAGCGCTGGGATTACAGGCATGAGAGCCACTGTGCCCGGCCAGAGCTGGGCTACTTATCTCTATTAAGCTTTTCATCAGGGTCAACTGGGCCCTGGCTCCTGCCCCACCCATCCTATGAGGCTGCAGTGTGTATGGCCCCAATAAAGATTCTTCCCCGAACCCCCTACCCCCAGACCTTCCTGCAAGGTTGGCAGAGCTGGATGCTCTGAAAGCTAAGGGCATGTGGGCCAACCGGCGCCTGACCAGAGAAAGGGAGGAAAACATGTGAGGGCTCACAGGTAGCGCGTCACTGAACACAGAACAGCCACCCCCGCGTGCAGTTGCAGGGCGAGGAAGGTCAGCTCTTGCCCCCTTCTCAACCCTTCTCCCAAACACCAAGCAGGTTTCTGACAAGAGTAAAAGGCCAGCAGACCCATATTCAGGGCCTCTGTGATCAGAAATGTGCAAATACCTTTTTCTTTTTTCTTTTTTTTTTTTTTTTGAGACAGTCTCACTCTGTCGCCCAGGCTGTATTGCAGTGGTGTGATCTCTGCTCACTGCAACCTCCGCCTCCTGGGTTCCAGAGATTCTCCTGCCTCAGCCTCCCAAATAGCTGGGATTACAGACACCCACCATCATGCCAGGCTAATTCTTGTATTTTTAGTAGAGACAAAGTTTTGCCATGTTGGCCAGGTTGGTCTCGAACTTTTGACCTCAAGTGATCCACCTGCCTCAGCCTCCCAAAGTGCTGGGATTACAGGTGTGAGCCACTGCGCCTGGCCCAAAGACCTTTTTCTTCATGCCTTTGGGAGTTAATTAAGCACCAGTATCTAAAAAGCTGTTTCTGCATCCCACACTCAGAGTGAATGGCAGAAACAGAGTACAGGAATGCACAAGGCTGGGATTCAGATTCAGCAAGTTCTGGGATAGAAAAACTGAACCTAAAGGAAAATTGTATTGTGCATTCACCAGTACTTTGAAAGAGTGTTTCAGTACATTATAAAAAGAGGCTGGGCGTGGTGGCTCATGCCTGTAATCCCAGCACTTTGGGAGGCTGAGGCAGGAGGATTGTTTGAGGCCAGGAGCTGGAGACCAGCCTAGGAAACATGAAGAGACCCCATCTCTACAAAAAGTATAAAAATTAGCCAGGCATGGTGGTGCATGCCTGTGGTCCCAGCTACTCTGGAGGCTGAGATGGGAGAATCCCTTGAACCCAGGAGGTCAAGGCTGCAGTAAACTACGATTGTACCACTGCCCTCCAAACTGATCAACAGAACAAGACCCAGTCTCAAAAATAAAAATAAAAAGACATGAGCTAGCTGACTTTTTTTTTTTGAGATGGAGTTTCACTCTTGTTGCCCAGGCTGGAGTGCAATGGCATGATCTCCACCTCCCGGGTTCAAGCGATTCTCTTGCCTCAGCCTCCCGAGTAGCTGGGATTACAGGCATGCGCCACGACACCCGGCTAATTTTGTATTTTTAGTAGAGATAGGGTTTCTCCATGTTAGTCAGGCTGGTCTCGAACTCCCGACCTCAGGTCATCTGCCTGCCTTGGCCTCTCAAATTGCTGGGATTACAGGCATGAGCCACCATGCATGGCCCCATCTCCCCTTCTTACAAGGACACCAGTCAGATTGGGTTGGGGCCCACCGCAATGACCTCATTCTAACTTAACTTCTTTAAAAACCCTATCTCTAAATATAGTCACATTCTACGGTCCTGGAGGTTAGGAATTTAACATATAAATTTGGGAGACGCAATTCAGTTCATGACACACATACGTCTCCAGTAATTCAACACCTAACAAAAGTGTGATTTCTTCATGTTTTCCACCGCTTTCTCTTCTCAGTTGTTAATATAAGTCTCTGAGTTTTAAAAATACCTTAGCAATTTTGACATTTAGGAAGGTTCATAGCTCTCAGATTTGCCCAGCTTGACATGGTGTTATTTTTCAGAAGGAGCAGCCTCTATTCAGCTCCTAGTCACAGCCGGCATTTTGGAACATTCTTTCTAGCATTTGAAGGTTTCTAAGAGGTGGGAGGGGGTATCTTTTATACTGGGACCCTTTGAGTAATCTAGCTTATGCAAGGCATTCCTCTTCATGAAGGACTGAGCTACCTGACTTCTGACCAGAAACATGATTTTTTTTTCTTTTTTTGACCAGAAACAGATGGTCTGCTTGAGCCCAGGAGTTCCAGGCTGCATTGAGCTATCATCGTGCCACTGCACTCCTGCCTGGGTGACAGAGCGAGACCCTGTCTCAACAAAAAAATAAAAATAAAACATAAGCAGCAGTTAAACCAGGAGAGAATGGAGTGGGCGGGGACATAAGGTCATTTTTTTTTAAGCATATAAAAGCTTTAAAGGACTGTTATTGTTTCAACTTAATACCCTGACAAATTTCTGCTCTTGGCATGCCACCATGCCCAGCTAATTAAAAAAACATTTTTGTCTTGAGAGACAGGGTCTCGCTTTGTCACCCAAGCTGGAGTGCAGTGGCATGAACACAGCTCACTGCAGCATCAACCTGGGTTCAAGGGATCCTCCTGCCTCAGCTTCCGAAGTAGCTGGGACTACAGATGTAGGCCACCATGCCTAATTAAAAAAAAATTTATAGACACAGAGTCTCACTATGTTGCTCAGGCTGATCTTGAACTTGTGGGCTCAAGTGATCAATTTTCCACCTCAGCCTCCCAAAGTGTTGGCATTATAGGTATGAGCCACTATACCCAGACTTTAAAAAATTTTTTGTAGAGATGGGGTCTTGCTATATTGCCCAAGCTGTTCTCAAACTGTCCTCAAGCTCCTGGCCTCAAGTGATTTTCTACCTTGGCCTCCCAAAGTGCTGGAATTAAAGGCGTGGCCTGTGTGGTTCTTTTGGCCCTTACACGTGGTCTTGTCTGGCCGGTTGTCTGGTCCTGTCTGTTTCTACCTTTCCTCTTTCTCCAGGGAAAACCTAAATTTCCTTATTTGTCCTCATTTGTGCTTTTCTGGGTCTATGGGCAGAGTAGAGTTCTGGAACAGTTTCCTAAAGCAGCCAAGCCCTACCCATTGATTTCTAAGTGCATTTAGAAAAACACATATAAGGCCTGGCGTGGTGGCTCACGCTTGCAATCCCAGCACTTTGGGAGGCTGAGATGGGTGGATCTTGAGGTCAGGAGTTCAAGATCAGCCTGACCAACATGGTGAAACCCCATCTCTATTAAAAATACAAAAATTAGGCCGGTCACGGTGGCTCACACCTGTAATCCCAGGACTTTGGGAGGCCGAGGCGGGAGGATCACCTGAGGTCAGGAGTTTGAGACCAGCCTGGCCAACATGGTGAAACCCCAACTCTGCCAAAAAAAAAAAAAAAAAAAAAAAAAATATATATATATATATATATATATATATATATACAAAAATACAAAAATCAGCTGGGCGTGGTGGCACATGCCTTTAGTCCCAGCTACTTGGGAGGCTGAGGCAGGAGAATCACTTGAAGCTGGGAGGCAGAGGCTGTAGTGAGCTGAGATCTCGCCACTGCATTTCCAGCCTGGGTGACAGAGTGAGACTCTGTCTTAAAAAAAAAAATGGTGGAGACTTTAGAAGGGAGACTTTTGTTAATGGATTACTGAACTACAGCTGTCCTTGGGGAAGCCTCCTGTCCCCTCTCTGGTCCAGTCCATAGCGGTGCCACAGCTGTTATGTTATCTCAGATCTCCAGTTATATCAAGGAGTGACTGATAGTAATATTCTTTTTTTTTTTTTTTTTTTTTTTGGAGATAGCATCTCTGGCTGGAGTGCAGTGGCTTGCTCTCGGCTCACTGCAACCTCTGCCACCCAGGTTCAAGCAATTCTCCTGCCTCAGCCTCTCAAGTAGCTGGGATTACAGGCACCCACCACCACACCTGGCTAATTTTTGTATTTTTTAAGTAGATTCAGGGTTTCACCATGTTCGTCAGGCTGGCGTTGAACTCCTGACCTCAGGTGATCCGCCCACCACAGTCTCCCAAAGTGCTGGGATTACAGGCGTGAGCCACTGTGCCCGGCCAAGGGGGCTGATATTCTTAAAACCAAATATTTAAAAAATGTAAATATGTTAATAGAATATTCTTGAATGTTCCCAACTGTAGTTCCCAACTACAGAGCCAGTCCTCTACCTTCTGGTGAAAGCTTCCGGTGGACAAGAAAAGCTTGGGAAAGCCAGAAGGAATAGGAAGCACAGCTCAGGGTGGCCCGCGGAATAGGAAGCACAGCTCAGGGTGGTCCACGGCTTCATCAATCAAAAGGATAATTATTTTTTTTTTTTCAGAGATAAGGTCTCACTCCATCACCCAGGCTGGTGTGCAGTGATCCAATCACAGCTCACTGCAGCCTTGAACTCCTGGGCTCAAGCGATCCTCCCAGCTCCTCCTGAGTAGCTGGGACCACAGGTGCACACCACCATGGCTTGCTAACTTTTATTTTTATTTTTTTTAATTTTTTGAGATGCAGTCTTGCTCTGTCACCCATGCTGGAGTGCAATGGCACGATCTCGGTCCACTGCAACCTCTGCCTCCCGAGTTCAAGTGATCCTTTTGCCTCAGCCTCCCAAGTAGCTGGAATTACAGACACATGCCACCAGGCCCTGCTACTTTTTGTATTTTTGTAGAGACAGGGATTCACCATGTTGGCCAGGCTGGTCTTGAACTCCTGACCTCAGGTGATCCACCTGCATCAGCCTCTCAAAGTGCTAGGATTACAGGTGGGAGCCACCGCACCCAGACCCTTGCTAATTTTTAAACTTTTTGTAGAGATAGAGTCTCACTATGTTGCCCAGGCTGGTCTCAAGCCCTTGGCCTCAAGCAGTCCTCCCACCTCAGCCGCCCAAAGTGCTAGGATTACAGGCATGAGCCACCATGCCCAGCCCCAGAAGGGCAATTATTACACAGTGACAGTGGAAGGGACAGAGACACAGTCGGTGGGTGGTGGGAAGATAAGAATAGTCACTCTGGGCCGGGCGAGGTCCATGCCTGTAATCCCAGCACTTTGGGAGGCCAAGGTGGGCAGATCATGAGGTCAGGAGATTGAGACCATCCTGGCTAACACAGTGAAACCCCATCTCTACTAAAAATACAAAAAATTAGCTGGGCGTGGTGGCGGGCGCCTGTAGTTCCAGCTACTAGGAAGGCTGAGGCAGGAGAATGGCGTGAACCCAGGAGGCGGAGCTTGGAGGGAGATTGCACCACTGCACTCCAGCCTGGGCGACAGAGCAAGACTTTGTCTCAAAAAAGAGAAAAAAAAAGAATATTCACTCTGATGGCTTCTAATAACGTTAGAGAAGTGAGCATCAGCTGAGCAGAAGAGAGGGAGGGAAGGAAGCACAGGAGGTTTGAGGAGAGAGAGAGGAAGTATGAAATCACTGTTGCAAACCTCCTGGGGGAATGTAAAGGGGTTGCCAGGCAGCCCACTTGAAATCTGTGAATTTAAAGTGAAAGTCTGGCCAGGCCGAGCTCAGTGGCTTACTCCTGTAATCCCAGCACTTTGAGATGCCGAGGTAGGTGGATCACCTGAGGCCAGGAATTTGAGACCAGCCTGACCAACATGGTGAAACCCCATCTCTACTTAAAATATAAAAGCTGGCCAGGCATGGTTGTGCGCACCTGTAATCCCAGCTGCTCAGAAGGCTGAGGTGGGAGAATCGCTTGAACCCAGGAGGCAGAGATTGCAGTGAGCCGAGATCGCTCCACTGCACTGCAGCCTGGGCAGTACAGCCAGACATGGTGGCTCACACCTGTAATCCCGGCACATTGAGGGGTTGAGGTGAGGAGGATTGCTTGAGGCCAGGAGCTCAACAGCAGCCTGGGCAACATGATGAGACCTCATCTCTACAGAAAATTAGAAAGTCAGCTGGGCATGGTGTGGTGCACATCTATGATCCCAGCTCCCATGGAGGCTGAGGTGGGAGGATCGCTTGATCCCAGGAGGTGGAGGCTCCAGCGAGCTCTGATCACACCACTGCACTCCAGCCTGTGTGACAGAGTGAGAAGCTGTCTCTAAAATAAATAAATAAATGAATAAATAGATGAATAAATAAAGTAAAAGTTCAGCTGAGTGTGTGCTTTCCCAGTGATGCTTGGCTGTCCAGGTGCAGACGCAAGACATCTAGCCCGTTCATGTCACCCTTGTTGAGGGGAACAATGTCAGGAGAGAGAGAAACAAAGGAGTTGATTTTTTTTTTTTTTTGAGACAGAGTCTCCCTCTGTCACCCAGGCTGGAGTGCAGTGGTGTGATCTCAGCTCACTGCAACCTCTACCTCCCGGATTCAAGTGATTCTCCTGCCTCAGCCTCCCCAGTAGCTGGGATTACAGGTGCCCACCGCCACACCTGGCTAATTTTTGTATTTTCAGTAGAGATGGGTGTTTCGCCATGTTGGCCAGGCTGATCTCAAACTCCTGACCTCAAGTGATCCATCCACTTCGGCCTCCCAAAGTGCTGGGATTACAGGCGTGAACCACCTCGCCCTGCAGGAGTTGATTTTAATTATGAACGATGATTAAGGAAGGCAGTGGACACAGAGAGAGTGACAGTGAGGTGATGAGGCCAAATGGAGAGTTCTGGAATGAGAGAGGAGAGGTCAGTGGGGAACTGTCTGAAGTCTCCTTTCTGGGTGATGGAGGGTCCCAGGTGTGACCGCAGGCAGGGAGAGGTGGCTGAGAGGCACACTCGAAAAGGTCACTGGAGCTGCAGCAGTCGTGGTGCCCAGAGAGACAGGAAGTAGCCTGGCCTGTCCACGTGGGTGACGTCACCCTCAGGGAGTAGCCTGGCCTGTCCTCATGGGTGATGACGCCCTCAGGGAGTAGCCTGGCATGTCCACGTGGGTGACAACACCAAAGTCTTGTATGAAATCACTGTTGCAAACCTCCTGGGGAATGTAGACGGGTTGCCAGGCAGCCACCCCTCTAACGAGATGACAAGAATGATGGAGAACACTGTCAACTGAGAGCCCAAGTCCTCAGTGGATGAGGAGGTGTAAGCGGAAGACCAGCAGACAGCAGTCACCGAGAGGGACAGCAGGTGACTCTGATGCCTTTGGAAGAGAAATGTCTTGGACGCAACCACAGGAAGCATGGAGAATACAGACCCTACTTTAGATTCTGCAGTACGTGGGGTATAGGAGGAAAAAAAGACTCCTTGCACCAGACGGTGCCAGCGGAATTGGGGTCCTGAGGGGCCAGTGGGGTCGGAGGGAGGGGACCCTCTTGCAAGAGGCTGAGTGGCGGCTCCAGAGCCGATGATGTCATCAGAGGAGCTGGGGCAGGATGAGGAGTGAGAAGGAGGGTCCAGTCATATTAGGCAATGCACAGATCTGGGGGAAGGGCCCATGGCACAGAGGCTCTGTCCTTTGAAGGTCACTGAACCAACAGGGGAAGGTGAGGCATGATGAAAATAGCCGTGGATGTCCAGCCGCAGTGGCTTACACCTGTCATCCCAGCACTTTGGGAGGCCAAGGAGGGTGGATCACCTGAGGTCAGGAGTTCAAGACTAGCCTGGGCAACATGGGGAAGCCCCGTCTCTACTAAAAATACAAAAATTAGCTGGGCATGATGGCGGGCACCTGTAATCCCAGCTACCTGGGAGGCTGAGGCAGGAGAATCACTTGAACCCAGGAGGCAGTGGTTGCAGTGAGCTGAGAGCACGCCACAGCACTCCAGCCTGGGCAACAAGAGCGAAACTCTGTCGGGAAGGGGAGAAGAGGGGAGGGGAGAGGAGGGGAGAAGGAAGGAAGGATAGAAGGAAAGACGGAAAGAAGGAAGGAAGGGAGTGAGAGAGAGAGAGAGAAGAAAGAAATCAGAAAGAAAGAGAGAGAAGAAAGAAAAAGAAAGAAAAAGAAAAAGGAAGAAAGAAAAAGAGAGAAGAAAAGAAGGGAGAAAGAAAAAGAAAGAAAGAAAGAAAGAAAGAAAGAAAGAAAGAAAGAAAGAAAGAAAGAAAGAAAGAAAGGAAAGAAAGAAAGAAAGAAGGAAGGAAGGAAAGAAAAGAAAAAGAAAATAACCGTGGATGACCTCAGATGGCTGCAGGTGACATTTCAAGCTGTGAGTTTGAAGAGTGTGGATGCTCCAGGCAACTGTGGGGTAACTGCGCCCACTGGTGGCCATATATGGCTAAAGCAAGTACAAGTCCAGACACACCTGGAGAACAGGTGCTATCGCCTGAAAGCAACAGTAACCACGACAAGGCCAGGTGCAGAACCCAGGTCTCCCCTCATTATTAGAACCTGTGGAGAGATCATGAACGTATTCCCCGATAAGTTCATTTTCAGGGGTAAAAAAGCTCAACAATCTCCTACAGTGTCACTTCTCCCAGGAATATGTGTACGTTGCCCTTGACAAACTGTTGCCCTTGACGAAGAAATGTACCAATTTCCAATGGCAGCATATTTAATTGAGGAAAGATCTCATTAACAGATGTAAGTCCAGGGTCTCAGCATCAGAATTTCCCTTCAGTGTTTTATTATAAAAACGTTTGGGGTGTGGGGCTTACACCTGTAATCCTAACACTTTGGGAGGCCGAGCTGGGAGGATCACTAGAGGACGAGAGTTTGAGACCAGCCTGGGTAATTAGCCAAATGCAGCGGAGTGCACTTGTAGTTTCAGCTTCTTGGGAGGCTGAGAAGGGAGCGTCCCTTGAGCCCAGGAGTTCGAGGCTGCAGTGAGCTAGGATCACATCACTGCACTTCAGCCCGGGAAACAGAGCAAGACCCTGTCTCTAAAAAATAAATGAATTAACACTTATAAGAAATGTTCAAACTTAGTGAAAAGTTGAAAGAATTTTGCAGTGAACATCCATACCCACCTCTGAAGTCTACAATTATCATTTCATTATGCTCAGTTTGTCATAAAATCTATTCAACTATCCATCCCTCAAACCATCCTATTTGGAGGCATTTCAAAATGAATTGCGGCATTAGTACATTTCACCCCTAAACACTTCAGCACACATAACAAGACTCTCATATTTATTTATAGTCCTTTTTTCTTTGGACATAAAATACGCATATAGGTCAGGCGCTGTGGCTCAAGCCTGTAATCCCAGCACTTTGGGAGGCCGAGGTGGGTGGATCCCTTGAGCTCAGGAGTTTAAGATCAGCCTGGGCAATATGGTGAAACTCCATTTCTACTAAAAATACAAAAATTAGCTGGGTATGGTGGCACATGCCTGTAATCCCAGCTACTTGGGAGGCTGAGGTGGGAGATTCACTTGAACCCGGGAGGCAGAGGTTGAAGTGAGCTGAGATGGGCTGAAATCTGCTTCCTGGGAACACTTATCTTGTTGATTCGGCACCATGCACCACATGAAGTGAGTTCTGATTCCTCTTCCTTATGAAAGCTCTTAAACTGTCCAAAGATGGCCATTCTGTCCCTTTGAGTCACTTCATCTGATACAGAATCTCCAGTTTCTCTACCTGTTCATGCCCAGGCAAAGCTTCCAGCACTCAGCACTTCACTGGCTAGGCTTTCATGTTTGCAAGGGCGCTGACGCATCTCATCTTTCTATGTCAGTGGAAGAAAATAGACGGTTCAGAGCTGGCCTGCAGTGACAAAGAGAAACAAGGCCTGTTTGCGATGGATATGATTGGATGGCCAGGACAGGAAGCCAGGACCTGGAAGGAGAGCAAACAAAATGAGTTTTTCAAAAAGCTAGATGACAGTGGAACCATGCAGAGATCAAAAACGGTGCAACAGGAAAGTAGGAAAGCAGAAAACAGAAATAGTGTAATTTTGTAACATTAACAGGGGTAAGTAACATGACATTAGTGATATTTCACAGGGGATATTGGTCAGTGCCTGCAGCAAAATGTTTGAATGCCTTTTAATTGCAAAATTAATGCTTGCATAAGTTTTCTTTGTTAAAAAATGAAAGCAATTCAGATAAGTCTAAAATGTCCCTGTCCCTACTGTCCTTCCTTCCCTACCCAATTCCAGAAGTGTGTGTGTATGAGCAGGTGCATGGGTGAGCATTTGCATGTGTGTGTGTATATATATATATGTGTGTGTGCATATATATACATATATATAGTATATGTGTGTATATATGATGTACACATGTATACATGTGTATATGCATGTATATGTACACATGTATACATGCATCTGTGTATATATGCATATATACATATATGTACACATGCATATATGTGTACATACACATGCATATGTGTACATAAACATATGTAGGTATGCATAGATACGTGTGCATATACATATGTGCAAATACATATCTATATACACATATATAGATACATACATATCTATGTACACATACATATCTATGTACACATATCTATGTATACATATATTTATGTATATATACATACACATATATATCTATACATGTGTATGCATATATAGAGAGAGAGAGAATGAAAGAGAGAGAATAGAGAGAGATTTATTGTAAGGAATTGGTAAGGAATAGGTATGTATACATAGGTTTATGTATATATACATAAGTGTATATATCTATATATATTTATGTGTGTGTGTGTATATATATAGAGAGAGAGAGAGACAGACAGAAAGAGAGAGAGAAGAGAGACTTATTGTAAGGAATTGGGTCACACAATTGTGGAAGCTGGCAAGTCCAAAATATGCAGACAGGGTAACTCCAGCCATCAGTGTGGAGACCCAGGGAAGAAGTGATGTTGCACCCTGAGTCCAAAGAAAGCCTGGAGGCGTAATTCCTTCTTCCTTGGGGGAGGTCAGCCTTATTTCTTTTAAGGCCTTAAACTGATTAAGTGAGGCCCATCCCGCTATGGAGAGTAATCTGTTTTATTCAAAGTACACTGATCTAAATGTTAATCTTACCTAAATAATACCTTTACAAAAACATCTAAGATACTATTCGGCCATGGCCTAGCCATGCGGTATTTAAAATTAACTGTCGCAATATGGAATGCCTATAAACATTCCTATATAATTAAAATATGCTATATTTTGTGTGCATTATTTAAATGTTATTATAGCATACGACCTGCTTTTATCACTCAAAGTTATGATTAGAGTTCTTTCTTTAATAGGTAATAAAGGAATACCTCATTCTTTCTCAATGTTATGCTTAGAGGTATTTCCTTAAGAAGAAATAAAGAAATACTTCATCCTCACTTTCTACATAGTATTCTGTTCTATGGCTATATCCTGATTTATTTAGCCATTACTCTAAGAATTAGCATTATATTATTCCCAGCTGGTGAGCTGCTTGATCATGAATTCAAGCAAACTTCTTGAATTCTTTTAAAATGGCGGTCAATATTCTGTTCCTGGGCAGGTGCGGTGGCTCATGTCTGTAATCCCAGCACTTTGGGAGGCCAAGGTGTAAGGCTCACTTTAGGCCAGGAGTTTGAGACCGGACTAGGCAATGTGGTGAAATCCTGTTACTACAAAAAATACACAAATTAGCTGGGCATGGTGGCATGCATCTGTAGTCCCAGCTACTGGGAGGCTGAGGTTGGAGGATCGCTTGAGCTGAAGAGGTGAAGGCTGCAGTGAGCCATGTTCAGTGCACTGCACTGCAGCCTGGACACTGGAGTGAGAGGAAGGAAGGAAGGAAGGAAGGAAGGAAGGAAGGAAGGAAGGAAGGAAGGAAAGAAGGAAGGAAGGAAGGAAGGGGAAGAAAGAAAGATGAAAGAAAGAGAGAAAGAGAAAGAAAGAGAGAGAGAGAGAAAAAGAAAAAAGAAAGAGAAAGAGAAAGAGAGAGAAAAAAGAAAAAGAAAGAAAGAAGGAAAGAAAGAAAGAAAGAGAAAGAGAAAAAGAAAGAATTTTGTCCCAGGAAGAGGGCCGGCTTGATGTGGTTCCAGCAAACTGACACAGGCCAAAGTGTGCATGTTACAGAGAAGATCAGGAGGGTGTCAGGACTTCCAAACACCCTGGAGCAAATTCTGGAGGCCCACCTGTTGCCATTGATGTGGCGGATCCCAGCATACGAGGAGCAAAGGAGAGAGGACCTTCTTCTGGCTCTGAGAGTCCATAACCCTTTGAGGAAGATTAAGCAACAGGCACATTCTCACATTTATTTAATCTTTAACACCACTACTGGCTAGGTATTGTTAACTGAATATCACAGATGAAGGACCCAAGGCCAGAGAACTAAAGGCTATGCCTGGCCTAATACATTTTCCACTACAGTGCTCCCTGATAGTGGACTTTCATATCAAAAAAGCACAAGCAGTTACAAGCAGTAGCAGTAATAGAAGTAAAAATGATGGCAATAATACCATGCAATAGAATGCTTATTATATGCCCAGCTGGGTTCTCAGTGTTTGGCGTGTAGCAACTCAATGAATTTCTGCAACAGTGTCATAAAGTAAGTACTATTATTAATTCCATCTTGCAGATTAAGAAACTAAGTGTGGCTGAGAATATAGATGGCAGACATTTCCTTCAGATCTTACAACTTAGAACGGCTCTGGATAATTTGCAATTGCTAGTACCTGTGTCTGTTTTTCTGGAGTCCTTTTTCTGATGCCAGGAGGGTCCGCTGTACTTGCTTTCAAGGCAAAGAGAAGTGCCGAGACCAGTTCAGTCAGGGAGACCCTAACCGAGTGGTGCTAGAGCAATTAAAGACACACACACAGAAATATAGAGGTGTAAAGTGGGAAATCAGGGGTCTCACAGCCTTCAGAGCTGAGAGCCCTGAACAGAGATTTACCCACGTATTTATTAACAGCAAACCAGTCATTAGCATTGTTTCTATAGATATTCAATTAACTAAAAGTATCCCTTATGGGAAATGAAGGGATGGCCCAAAATAAAGGGGTGGGTCTGGCTAGTTATCTGCAGCAGGAACATGCCCTTAAGGCACAGATCACTCATGCTATTGTTTATGGTTTAAGAATGCCTTTAAGTGGTTTTCTGTCCTGGGCAGGCCAGGTGTTCCTTGCCTTCATTCCGGTAAACCCACAACCTTCCAGCATGGGCATTATGGCCATCATGAGCATGTCACAGTGCTGCAGAGATTTTGTTTATGGCCAGTTTTGGGGCCAGTTTATGGCCAGATTTTGGGGGGCCTGCTCCCAATATGTCCCCATTTTTTGATTTGCAAATCAATAAAAGCAAAGGCAGCTTTGTCATGGTGAGCTACTTCTCTCAGGAGTCAGGATCCACATCTGCAGACTATACAAAGACAAACAACACAGATTAAAAGCACAATCATCATTGAAATCACAGAGCTTCCAAGTGTTTTTATCCATTTTAATGGGTTACTAGCTGCTAATCTGTCTGCAGCTCCTTTAAGCACTCCAGTTCCTGGCATTAAGGTCAGGTGTGCCTGGGATGCTTTAAATATTTGTTCTTTTAATTTTGCAATATCCAATAACGAGTTCATAGAGTGTCTTTCTAGATGCTTTTTTATTCTTTCCCAAATTTTGATCTTATTAAGAGCTATTAATAGTTTCCACAAATCCTTAATGTTTAGCTCCTACAGTGGGCCATATCATTTGAGGTTGAGGTGCCACTATACTGCCATGGTTCCAGATAATGGGAACTCTTGCCATACTTCTTATTATATCTACCATCTGATCATTTTGTTCAGATCAGCTGAACATAGTGTGGCTGTGGCACATGGACTGAGAGGTGCAATTTAAGCTAAACATCCCCTTAGGGGATCAATTAATAATGATTCCATAGGAATCATTGTGCAGCATCTCTGCATGTTCTGCAATGCAATCTTCCTAAACAAGTACGTTCATTTTTTCTGGCCAGGTCCAGTTCTGTTTACAAATAGGTTTTTGAGGGCAGTATGCCTCAATTATAGGAGCAGATTTGTTATGGTAAATACTGAGATCAGAAAGCATGTGTAACTGCATCATAGAGTGATTACATCCAGGCATTATTGCCAGCCAAGATTGATAAATATGCCCAATAAGTATAATTGTTCTCTGTGTCAGCACTTATTGAAGGAATACTCACAGCAGTGGTGATAACCGCTATCATAGCTACCATTAAATTACTCACTGTGACTGGTTGTCCTGCTTTCTTCAAGTTTTCTTCTGCCATCTGTGGCAGCTTCTTGGTCTGTCCCCAGGTGGGTGGCTGTGTTTGATGGGTGTTGCTCGTGACAGTTGGGGTCCTCCTCAGCATCAGCCTTAACATGGCTGCAACCAGGGGGGTCATCAGGATCCTTCCAGAATCTCTTCCTTGGCATCTGGTTCATGATAAGGTTTCAGGTGTCTTGATGGTCTCCAAATCAGCTGCTGGTTCTGGCCTGGAGAAACACAAGCATAGCCTGTACCCCAAGTTATTATTTTACCTATTTCCCAACTTTTTGTTATCGGATCTCTCCACCAAACCAGTTGTTCTGCTTCTGTCTTTGCAGCTGGTTTCTGTAGATGCTGTTCAGCTGCTGATAACATCTGGCCTTTCGGCAGGCTCAAAAAATTTAAAGTTAATAATGCTAGATTCAGTTGTGTCTGGGCTGTCCTGTAATCCCTGTTTCTCCCCCTTTTTTGTTTTTGTCATCAGTTATTCATCTGTTTGACATTGTAACTGAGCATTTTTAATTAACTGTGTGGAATGAACCACATGTGAAGAATCAGAAATCACATTAATAGGCATATTAAAAGCAGTCAATACCTCAATTACAGCTACAAGCTCCGCTTTTTGAGCTGAAGTATAGGGCATCTGGAAAACTTTAGTTTTTGTTCCAGAATAAGAAGCTTTACCATTACCAGACCCATCTGTAAAAACATTCTCAGCACCTTCAATTGGTTTAAATTTAGTTATTTTAGGGAGAATCCAATTAGCTAATTTCAAAAACTGAAACAGTTTCATTTTAGGAAAATGATTATCAAGAATACCCAGAAAGTCAGCTAAATGGGTTTGCCAAATAAGACTACTTATAAAAGCTTGCTGTATTTGTGCCTTCGTGAGAGGGACAATAATTTTTCCAGGATCATAACCATGTAATTTAACAATCCGAGTTCTCCCAATCCCTATCATAATAGCGATTTTATCTAAGTAAGGAGTTAGAGTCCGTGAATTAGTATGTGCAAGAAAAAGCCACTCTTCTAAGTTCTGTTCTTGGACAATAACACCAGTAGGTGAATGCTGAGTTGAAAAAATTAGCAAATCTAGAGCCTTCTCTGGATCTATTCCATTTATCTGAGCTTTATGGACTTGCTTCTCAATTAGTTGTAACTCTGCCTCCGCCTCCTTTGTTAATTGCTGAGGGCTAGTGAGACTAGGATTTCCTCTAAGGATAGAAAACAGATTACTCATGGCATAGGTAGGAATGCCTAGAGCAGATCATATCCAATTAATGTCCCCTAGTAATTTTCGAAAGTCATTTAATGTTTTCAATTGATCCCTACATATGGTTACTTTCTGTGGCACAATGGTAGTGTCATTTACTAAGGTCCCCAAGTAGGAGTAAGGAGTAGTAGTCTGAATTTTTTCGGGAGCTATAATTAAACCAGCATGAGAAATCAAATTTTGCAAGTGATCATAACATTGGAGTAATATTTCTCGAGTGGGGACAACACAAAATATATCATCCATATAATGAATAATGTAACACTGAAAATTTTTTATGAGTAGGTTCAATTGCTTGCCCTACATATGTCTGGCAAATTGTTGGACTGTTTGACATGCCTCGTGGCAATACTTTCCAGTGATAACGCTTAGTAGGCTGCAGGTTATTTACTGCAGGAATTGTAAATGCAAACCGTTCACAGTCTTACTCAGCTAAAGGGATAGTAAAGAAACAGTCTTTTAAATCTATGACTATTAAAGGCCAATTTTTGGAATTATAGCAGGAGAAGGTAATCCTGGCTGTAATGCTCCCATAGATTGTATAACTGAATTGATGGCTCTTAAGTCAGTTAACATTCTCCATTTACCTGATTTTTTCTTAATTATGAAAACTGGAGAATTCCAAGGGGAAAATGTTGGAGTTATGTGCCCATTTTCTAATTGTTCAGTAACTAATTCCTCTAAAGCCTCCAGTTTCTCTTTACTTAGTGGCCATTGTTCTATCCAAATTGGCTTATCTGTTAACCATTTTAAAGGTATAGGTTCTGGAGGCTTAACAATGGCTACCATCAAAAATCATATCCTAATCTTTGGCGGGAACTTTGTCTTTTCACTTGAAGCGGTTTTTTCTAACCTTGGAAATTTTTTTCTAGTCCCATACCAGGGACATACCCCATTTCATGCATTATATGTTGACTTGGAGGGCTATATAATTGTTCTGGAATTAGAACTTGTGCTCTCCATTGTTATAATAAATCTCTTCCCTATAAATTTATAGGTACAGAAGTTATAATTGGTTGAATAGTCCCAGGTTGTCCATCAGGCCCTTCACAATGCAAAATATAACTACTTTGATATACTTCAGGGGCTTTACCAACTCCAGCTATGTTAAATTGAGTGGGTTGAATTGGCCACGTGGACGGCCAGTGCTGTAGAGAAATGATTGAAATGTCCACTCCTGTATCCACCAATCCTTTACATTTCTTTCCTTGAATAGTTGTTTCACAGGTAGGACATTTATCAGTAATTCGATCCACCCAATAAGCTGCTTTGCCTTGTTTATTTGTGCTTCCAAATCCTCCTGTTTGTTTAATTTCACTTTTTCCCATTCCTATATACGGCACAATCGGGAGCTGTGCTATGCACTCTCCTGGCTCTGCTTTCCAGGGAACAGAACTAGGTACAACAATTTGAATTTCCCCATTGTAATCTGAATCAATGACTCCTGTATGTATTTGTACCCCTTTTAAATTTAAACTAGACCTTCCTAGAAGTAATCCTATTGTCCCTGCTGGCAAGGGTCCACAGGCTCCTGTTGGGACCTTTTGTGGGGATTCCCCAGGCAGAAGGCTCACAGCTTTTGTGCAGCATAAATCTACTGTGGCACTACTGGCTGTGGCAGGGGACAGACAATGTACAGGGGTGAGGGAACGGCCTGAGCCGGAAATGCCTCGGTTTGGAATGGGGCCCACGACAGGCCCCTCATGGCATTTCTCGAAATGGGGTTCCCATCTTTATCAAACTTACAGTGGCATTGATTAGCTCAGTGTTTTCCTTTTTTACATTTTGGACATATTTCTGGCTCAGCAGTTTTCTTTTTACCCCATCTGGTGGCCTGACTCGCTGATTTTTTCTACATTCTTTTTTAGTATGACCATGCGTCCCACAGTTAAAACAAGCTCCAGGAAATGGAGTATTTCCTTCATGCACTCTCAGTCCTGCCATTGCCTGTGCCAACAAAGTAGCTTTATGCAGATTACATCCAATACCATCACAGGCCTTGATATAATCAACTAAATGTGCTTTCTCAAATTTAAAAGGAAAAGGCTCAAATGTAGCTATAATATTTCCCTGTTGATCTGGGGGGCGTATTCTAACAGGGAACTGCCAAGCCTCTAAATCACTCTCTCATCTAGCTTGCTGAATTCCTGCCTGAATAGAACTGAGAGTGGTTGCTCAACGCGCTGCTCAAACAGTCACTGGGGCAACTATTTTCACCCAGTGTCCTCCGGAAAAGAAAGATCTGGAGGGTCTTTTTCTTCAAAATAATAATGAGGTGGTGCAGAAGGGTAGAGATGAACCTCTCCCTCTTTTGCCGCTTTAGCTTTAGATGGCAAATAAACCTGCTCTGTAACCTCTTCTGTTACTTCATTATACTCTCCTTCCTCCTCATCATCAGTGTGAAAAAGTTCCAACGTGGAACGAACCAGACCCCACACTTGTCCCATTGTTACCCTGATGCTTCCGAGATCCCCTTCTTACTCACCACAGGGATTGCTTTAAGAGTACTCGGGGGTCCTCCAGCTAGTTCCACATTCTCCAACCATTGCTCTGGTGACCCTTCAACCTGGATTCGAGCCCCCACGATGGACACCACTTGCCAAGACCAGCTCAGTCGGGGAGACCCTAACCCAGCGGCACTAGAGGAATTAAAGACACACACACAGAAATATAGAGGTGTAAAGTGGGAAATCAGGGGTCTCACAGCCTTCAGAGCTGAGAGCCCTGAACAGAGATTTACCCACGTATTTATGAACAGCAAGCCAGTCATTAGCATTGTTTCTATAGATATTCGATTAACTAAAAGTATCCCTTATGAGAAACAAAGGGATGGGCTGAAATAAAGGGGTAGGTCTGGCTAGTTATCTGCAGAGGAACATGCTCTTAAGGCACAGATCACTCATGCTATTGTTTGTGGTTTAAGAACACCTTTAAGTGGCTTTCTGCCCTGATGGGCCAGGTGTTCCTTGCCCTCATTCCGGTAAACCCACAATCTTCCAGCATGGGCATTATGGCCATCATGAACATGTCACAGTGCTGCAGAGATTTTGTTTATGGCCAATTTTGGGGCCAGTTTATGGCCAGATTTTGGGGGGCTTGTGTCCAGAAGTACACACCACTGACTCAAGGATTGTTACTATCCATGTTCCTTCCTCATAAGAACTGACCTGACCTGAGTGGTTATTCAGCTCTATATTCACTCAGACAGGTACTCATCTACTAAACATTATTTAACACAGCATTAATACCAATGTCATAAGACTGTAAGCAGGGTATTTGGGTTTTCGCCTGATCCCACTGTATAAAAATTTTTTGCCTTCACTATGCCTCAGTTTTCTATCTGTAAAATGGGCATGATCAACCCTCAGTGAGTTAAACTGATGATTAAAACAGATAATAGGGTAGGTGTGGTGGCTCACACCTGTAATCCCAGCATTTTGGGAGGCCGAGGCAGGTGGATCATCTGAGGTTAGGAGTTCCAGACCAGCCTTGCCAACATGGTGAAGCCCTATCCATACTGAATACATAAAAATTAGCTGGGCGTGGTGGCATGTGCCTATAATCTCAGCTACTTGAGAGGCAGAGGCAGGAGAATTGCTTGAACCAGGGAGGTGAAGGTTGTGGTGAGCTGAGATCACTCCACAGCACCCCAGCCTAGGAGACAGAGTGAGATCCATCTCAAAATAATAATAATTATAATAAAACAGATAATAATTTAAAGTATATGGTTTAGTTCATGGATATTACAAGCCACTCCCACACTTAGTGACTTAAAGCAAGGTTTGCAAGTTTTTTTTGTGAAGAGAGAGAGAGGCAATATTTTAAGCTTTGCAGGCCATACGGTGTTTGTTGCAACTATTCAACTCTGTTATCATATGAAAGCAGCTATAGATAATACATAAAGGAAGGAGTGAGGCTGTGTTCCAACAAAATAATATTCACAAAACAGGAGACAGACCACATTTGGTCCACAGGCCGTAGTTTGCCAACTCCTGATTTAAAACAACTATTTATTTGCCTTTTGTTGGTTTATAATTTGGATGAGGCTCAGCTAGGCTTGCTTATGTGTCTGAAGTCAGCTGCTGGGCCAGCTGGTTTGGTTAATCTAAGATGACCTCAGCTGGGAGGACGTGACTAGGCTCCATGTTGCTTTCATCCTCCAGCAGGCTAGTTCGGGCTTGCTAAAATGGAGACCGGACAGGGCTCCAGGAAACTGTGTAGAAATATGCTAGGTTTCAGGGCTAGGCGTGGTGGCTCATGCCTGTAATCCCAGCACTTTGGGAGGCCAAGGCAGGTGGATCACCTGAGATCAGGAGTTTGAGACCAGCCTGGCCAACATGGTGAAACCCCGTCTCTACTAAAAATATAAAAAATTAGCCAGGCATGGTGGTGGGCACCTGTAATCTCAGCTACTGGGGAGGCTGAGGCAGGAGAATTTCTTGAACCTGGGAGGCAGAGGTTGCAGTGAACTGAGATAGCATGACCACACTCCAACCTGGGCAAGAAGAGCTTAACTCCATCTCGAAAAAAAAAAAAGAAAGAAAAGAAAAAGAAAATAAATATGCAAGAATTCTTGAGGTCTAGGCATAATGTCTGTCACATGCTCTTGGTCAGACTAAGCCACAAGGCCAGCCTAGATGCCATGGTTGGGGAAACTGACTCCATTACTTGAGGAAAACACTGTAGATTCATACTGCAAAGGAAAATGCATACAGGGAGGGAAATTAGCACAACCATGTTTGCAAACCACTTGCACATTAGCACATAAGAAGTGCTCCCTAAATGTTAACTAGTAGCCTGGACCTACTCTGCAGCTTGTTCTGTGGTAGAAATAGAAGAGATGATAAAGCTATAAAATCTAAGCTTTGAGATGCTTACAGTCCAAAATGTTAAATAAGCTTTGTGCACAAATAACTATAACAAAGAATAAAAATAAGAAATGATTCTTCAGCTTGGGATTCAGAGCTCAAGAAATATCAGCAACTAGGATGTAGGAGATAAAAAGTTCTGATAAGTTTGCTGAGAATGATGGCTTCCAGCTTCATCCATGTCCCTGTAAAGGACATGAACTCAGAAAACCAAACACTGCATGTTCTTACTCATAAGTGGGAGTTGAACAATGAGAACACATGGACACAGGGAGAGGAACATCATTCATCAGGGCCTGTTGGGGGGTGGGAGGCAAGGCGAGGGAGAGCATTAGGACAAATACCTAATGTACGCAGGGCTTAAAACCTAGATGATGGGTTGATAGGTGCAGCAAACCACCATGGCACATGTATACCTATGTAACACACCTGCATGTTCCACACATGTATCCCAGAACTTAGAGTAAAATAAATTTAAAAAAACTTCTGGAGCGGGGGAGGAGCCAAGAAGGCCGAATAGGAACAGCTCCAGTCTACAGTTCCCAGCATCAGTGACGCACAAGACAGGTGATTTCTGCATTTCCAACTGAGGTACCAGGTTCATCTCACTGGGGAGTGCCAGACAGTGGGTGCAGGACAGTGGGTGCAGGGCAACATGTATGAGCTGAAGCAGGGTGAGGCATCGCTTCACCAGGGAAGCTCAAGGGGTCAGGGAATTCCCTTTCCTACTCAAAGAAAGGGGTGACAGATGGCACCTGGAAAATAGGGTCACTCCCACCCTAATACTGTGCTTTTCCAACGGGCTTAACAAATGGCACACCAAGAGATTATATCCCACACATGGTCCTATGCCCACAGAGTCTCGCTCATTGCTAGCACAGCAGTCTGAGATCAAACTGCAAGGCGGCAGCAAGGCTTGGGGAGGGGTGCCCGCCATTGCTGAGGCTTGAGTAGGTAAACAAAGCAGCCGGGAATCTTGAACTGGGTGGAGCCCACCACAGCTCAAGGAGGCCTGCCTGCCTCTGTAGGCTCCACCTCTGGGGGCAGGGCACGGACAAACAAAAGGCAGCAGTAACCTCTGCAGACTTAAATGTACCTGTCTGACAGCTTTAAAGAGCGTAGTGGTTCTCCCAGCACGCAGCTTGAGATCTGAGAATGGGCAGACTGCCTCCTCAAGTGGGTCCCTGACCCCTGAGTAGCCTAACTGGGAGGCACCCCTAGTAGGGGCAGACTGACACCTCACACGCCTGGGAACTCCTCTGAGACAAAATTTCCAGAGGAACGATCAGGCAGCAGCATTTGTGGTTCACCAATATCCGCTGTTCTGCAGCCACCACTGCTGATACCCAGGCAAACAGGGTCTGGAGTGGACCTCCAGCAAACTCGAACAGAGCTGCAGTGGAGGGTCCTGACTGTTAGAAGGAAAACTAACAAACAGAAAGGACATCCACACCAACACCCCATCTGTACGTCACCATCATCAAAGACCAAAGGTAGATAAAACCACAAAGATGGGGAAAAAACAGAGCAGAAAAACTGGAAACTCTAAAAATCAGAGCGCCTCTCCTCCTCCAAAGGAATGCAGCTCCTCACCAGCAATGCAACAAAGCTGGACGGAGAATGACTTTGACGAGTTGGGAGAAGAAGTCTTCAGATGATCAAACTACTCTGAGCTAAAGGAGGAAGTTCGAACCCATGGCAAAGAAGTTTAAAACCTTGAAAAAAAATTAGACAAATGGCTAACTAGAATAACTAATGCAGAGAAGTTCTTAAAGTACCTGATGGAGCTGAAAACCATGGCACGAGAACTACGTGACAAACGCACAAACCTCAGTAGCCGATTTGATCAACTGGAAGAAAGAGTAGCAGTGATGGAAGATCAAATGAATGAAATGAAGCAAGAAGAGAAGTTTAGAGAAAAAAGAATAAAAAGAAACGAACAAAGCCTCCAAGAAATATGGGACTATGTGAAAAGACCAATTCTACGTCTGATTGGTGTACCTGAAAGTGACGGGAGAATGGAACCAAGTTGGAAAACACTCCACAGGATATTATCCATGAGAACTTCCCCAATCTAGCAAGGCAGGCCAACATTCAGATTCGGGAAATACAGAGAACGCCATGAAGATACTCCTCGAGAAGAGCAACTCCAAGACACATAATTGTCAGATTCACCAAAGTTGAAATGAAGGAAAAAATGTTAAGGGCAGCCAGAGAGAAAGGTCGGGTTACCCTCAAAGGGAAGCCCATCAGACTAACAGGTGATCTCTCGGCAGAAACTCTTCAAGCCAGAAGAGAGTGGGGGCCAATATTCAACATTCTTAAAGAAAAGAATTTTCAACCCAGAATTTCATATCCAGCCAAACTAAGCTTCATAAGTGAAGGAGAAATAAAATCCTTTACAGACAAGCAAATGCTGAGAGATTTTGTCACCACCAGGCCTGCCCTAAAAGAGCTCCTGAAGGAAGCACTAAACATGGAAAGGAACAACCAGTACCAGTCACTGCAAAAACATGCCAAATTATAAAGACCATTGAGGCTAGGAAGAAACTGAATCAACTAATGAGCAAAATCACCAGCTAACATCATAATGACAGGATCAAATTCACACATAACAATATTAACTTTAAATGTAAATGGGCTAAATGCTCCAATTAAAAGACACAGACTGGTAAATTGGATAAAGAGTCAAGACCCATCAGTGTGCTGTATTCAGGAAACCCATCTCAAGTGCAGAGACACACATAGGCTCAAAATAAAAGGACGGAGGAAGATCTACCAAGCAAATGGAAAACAAAAAAGGGCAAGGTTTGCAATCCTAGTCTCTGATAAAACAGATTTTAAACCAACAAAGATCAAAAGAGACAAAGAAAGCCATTACATAATGGTAAAGGGATCAATTCAACAAGAAGAGCTAACTATTCTAAATATATATGCACCCAATACAGGAGCACCCAGATTCATAAAGCAAGTCCTCAGTGACCTACAAAGAGACTTAGACTCCCACACAATAATAATGGGAGATTTAACACCCCACTGTCAACATTAGACAGATCAATGAGACAGAAAGTTAACAAGGATATCCAGGAATTGAACTCAACTCTGCACCAAATGGACCTAATAGACATCTACAGAACTCTCCACCCCAAATCAACAGAATATACATTCTTTTCAGCACCACACCACACCTATTCCAAAATTGACCACATAGTTGGAAGTAAAGCACTCCTCAGCAAATGTAAAAGAACAGAAGTTATAACAAATTGTCTCTCAGACCACAGTACAATCAAACTAGAACTCAGGATTAAGAAACTCACTCAAAACCGCTCAACTACATGGAAACTGAACAACCTGCTCCTGAATGACTACTGAGTACATAAAGAAATGAAGGCAGAAATAAAGATGTTCTTTGAAACCAGTGAGAACAAAGACACAACATACCAGAATCTCTGGGACACATTCAAAGCAGTGTGTAGAGGGAAATTTATAGCACTAAATGCCCACAAGAGAAAGCAGGAAAGATCTAAAATTGACACCCTAACATCACAATTAAAAGAACTAGAGAAGCAAGAGCAAACACATTCAAAAGCTAGCAGAAGGCAAGAAATAACTAAGATCAGAGCAGAACTGAAGGAAATAGAGACCCAAAAAACCCTTCAAGAAATCAATGAATCCAGGAGCTGGTTTTTTGAAAAGATCAACAAAATTCATAGACCACTAGCAAGACTAATAAAGAAGAAAAGAGAGAAGAATCAAATAGATGCAATAAAAAATGATAAAGGGGATATCACCACTGATCCCACAGAAATACAAACTACCATCAGAGAATACTATAAACACCTCTACACAAATAAACTAGAAAATCTAGAAGAAATGGATAAATTCCTCGATACATACACCGTCCCAAGACTAAACCAGGAAGAAGTTGAATCTCTGAATAGACCAATAACAGGCTCTGAAATTGAGGTAATAATTAATAGCTTACCAACAAAAAAAGTCCAGGGCCAGATGGATTCACAGCCAAATTCTACCAGAGGTACAAGGAGGAGCTGGTACCATTCCTTCTGAAACTATTCCAATCAATAGAAAAAGAGGGAATCCTCCCTAACTCATTTTATGAGGCCAGCATCATCCTGATACCAAAGCCTGGCAGAGACACAACCAAAAAAGAGAATTTTAGACCAATATCCTTGATGAACATTGATGCAAAAATCCTCAATAAAATACTGGCAAACCGAATCCAGCAGCACATCAAAAAGCTTATCCACCATGATCAAGTGGGCTTCATCCCTGGGATGCAAGGCTGGTTCAACATACGCAAATCAATAAACGTAATCCAGCATATAAACAGAACCAAAGACAAAAACCACATGATTATCTCAATAGATGCAGAAAAGGCCTTTCACAAAATTCAACAACCTTCATGCTAAAAACTCTCAATAAATTGATGGGACGTATCTCAAAATAATAAGAGCTATCCAATGACAAACCCACAGCCAATATCATACTGAATGGGCAAAAACTGGAAGCATTCCCTTTGAAAACTGGCACAAGACAGGGATGCCCTCTCTCACCACTCCTATTCAACATAGTGTTGGAAGTTCTGGCCAGGGCAGTCAGGCAGGAGAAGAAAATAAAGGGTATTCAATTAGGAAAAGAAGTCAAATTGTCCCTGTTTGCAGATGACATGACTGTGTATCTAGAAAACCCCAGCATCTCAGCCCAAAATCTCCTTAAGCTGAAAAGCAACTTCAGCAAAGTCTCAGGATACAAAATCAATGAGCAAAAATCACAAGAATTCTTATACACCAATAACAGACAAACAGAGAGCCAAATCATGAGTGAATTCCCATTCACAATTGCTTCAAAGAGAATAAAATACCTAGGAATCCAACTTACAAGGGATGTGAAGGACCTCTTCAAGGAGAACTACAAACCACTGCTCAAGGAAATAAAAGAGGATACAAACAAATGGAAGAACATTCCATGCTCATGGGTAGGAAGAATCAATATCGTGAAAATGGCCATACTTCCCAAGGTAATTTATAGACTCAATGCCATCCCCATCAAGCTACCAATGACTTTCTTCACAGAATTGGAAAAAACTACTTGAAAGTTCATGTGGAACCAAAAAAGAGCCCACATCGCCAAGTCAATCCTAAGCCAAAAGAACAAAGCTGGAGGCATCATGCTACCTGACTTCAAACTATACTACAAGGCCACAGTAAGCAAAACAGAATGGTACTGGTACCAAAACAGAGATATAGACCAATGGAACAGAACAGAGCCCTCAGAAATAATGCCACATGTCTACAACTGTCTGATCTTTGACAAACCTGACAAAAACAAGAAATGGGGAAAGGATTCCCTACTTAATAAATGGTGCTGGGAAAACTGGCTAGCCATATATAGAAAACTGAAACTGGATCCCTTCCTTACACTTTATACACAAATTAATTCAAGATGGATTAAAGACTTACATGTTAGACCTAAAACCATAAAAACCCTGGAAGAAAACCTAGGCAATACCATTCAGGACATAGGCATGGGCAAGGACTTCACGACTAAAACACCAAAAGCAATGGCAACAAAAGCCAAATGACAAATGGGATCTAATTAAACTAAAGAGCTTCTGCACAGCAAAAGAAACTACCATCAGAGTGAGCAGGCAACCTACAAAAGGGGAGAAAATTTTTGCAATCTACTCATCTGACAATGGGTTGATATCCAGAATCCACAATGAACTCAAACAAATTTACAAGAGAAAAACAAACAACCCCATCAAAAAGTGAATGAAGGATATGAACAGACACTTCTCAAAAGAAGACATTTATGCAGCCAAAAGACACATGAAAAAATGCTCATCATCACTGGCCATCAGAGAAATGCAAATCAAAACCACAGTGAGATACCATCTCACACCAGTTAGAATGGCAATCATTCAAAAGTCAGGAAACAACAGGCGCTGGAGAGGATGTGGAGAAATAGGAACACTTTTACACTGTTGGTGGGACTGTAAACTAGTTCAACCATTGTGGAAGTCGGTGTGGCGATTCCTCAGGGATCTAGAACTAGAAATACCACTTGACCCCGCCATCCCATTACTGGGTATATACCCAAAGGATTATAAATCATGCTGCTATAAAGACACATGCACACATATGTTTATTGCAGCACTATTCACAATAGCAAAGACTTGGAACCAATCCAAATGTCCAACAATGATAGACTGGATTAAGAAAATGTGACACATATACACCATGGAATACTATGCAGCCATAAAAAATGATGAGTTCATGTCCTTTGTAGGGACGTGGATGAAGCTGGAAACCATCATTCTCAGCAAACTATCGCAAGGACAAAAAACCAAACACCACATATTCTCACTCATAGGTGGGAACTGAACAATGAGAACACATGGACACAGGAAGGGGAACATCACACACCGGGGTCTGTTGTGGTGTAGGGGGAAGGAGGAGGGATAGCATTAGGAGATATACCTAATGTTAAATGATGAGTTAATGCGTGCAGCACACCAACATGGCACATGTATACATATGTAACAAAGCTGCAGGTTGTGCACATGTACCTTAAAACTTAAAGTATAATAATAATAAAATAAAAAAATAAAAAACTTCTGGGCTGGGTGCAGTGGCTCATGCCTGTAATCCCAGCCCTTTGGGAGGCCGAGGCGGGCAGATCACGAGGTCATGAGATCGAGATCATCCTGGCCAAAACGATGAAACCTTGTCTCTACTAAAAAAAAAAAAAAAAAAACACGAAAATCAGCCAGGCATGGTGGTGCGTGCCTGTAATCCCACCTACTTGGGAGGCTGAGGCAGGAGAATCGCTTGAACCGGGAAAGCAGAGATTGCAGTGAGCTGAGATTGCACCACTGCACTCCAGCCTGGCAACAGAGTGAGACTCCATCTCGAAAAAAAAAAAAAAAAAAGTTCTGTTAAGTTTATGGACCACATAGGGACTATATCTCAAAACTCTTCATGACGAAATAGACTTATATAGTATTCTAGGCCCCAGATGCCTCAATGGATAGTGTTATGGCCCTCATTCTCATGATGGCAGACTCCCCACCAGGGTTGCCTTCCACAGTCACCCCTGTTTTATCCCATTTGACTGTTATACCAAAGAATCATAGACCGGGTGGTTTACAAACAAGGGAAATTTATTTCTTACAGTGTTGGAAGCTTGAAGTCCAAGATCAAGGTGCCTGCCCTCTCTTCTGATTTATTCAAAAGAAATCAAGAATTTCTTTTTGGCATAGCTGTTAAAGTATATGGTAAGAGTGAGATCTGGTGGTGCTGAGATCTTTGAGGCTGGTGATGCCATTGGAGATAGGGTAGACTAGGGAAGGAGTTAAGTTTGGGGAAAGAAATCAAGAATTTACTTTTGGCATAAGATACCTGTTAATGTAAGTGGTAAGGTGAGATCTGGTGTCTAGTGAGAGCCCATTCCTGATTTATATTAATAGATAACTGTATTTTTGCTATGTACTCACATGGCAGAAGGAATGAGGGGATACTTTGCATTTTATTAAACATTTCTTTTTATTTTTAATTTTTGTAGGTACATAGTAGGTATATATATTTATGGGGTACATGAGATGTTTTGATTCAGGCATGCAATTGTAATAATTACATCATGGAGAACGGGGTATTCACCCCTTCAAGCATTTTTCTTTTTTTCTTTTTTATTGTTTTTTGAGATAGAGTGTTGCTCTTGTCACCCAGGCTGGAGTGCAATGCCACAATCTTGGCTCACTGCAACCTCCACCTCCTTGGTTCAAGCAATTCTCCTGCCTCAGACTCCTGAGTAGCTGGGATTACAGTCAAGCACCATTACACCTGGCTAATTTTTGTATTTTTAGTAGAGACACGGTTTCACCATGTTGGCCAGGCTGGTCTCAAACTCCTGACCTCAAGTGATCTGCCCGTCTCGGCCTCTCAAAGTTCTGGGATTACAGGCATGAACCACCACACCTGGCCCCCTCAAGCATTTTTGATAAAGGCACTTATCCCACTCACTACAGCTCCACCTTCATGACCTAATCAGTTCCCAAAGGCCCTGCCTCCAAATACTATCCCCTTGGGGATTCAGTTTCTACCTATGAATTTTAGGGAGACAGAAACATCCGTCTTTGGCACCTCCCCATATCTGGAGGAGAGCCCCAGCATTCTGTCTGCCATTAGTTGTCTTATCTCAACTACAGCAGAAGGAAGCAAGGGTGTCCAAGGGAGAGAATACAGTTATGGGTTCTTAGTTTCTGTTTCTGGGGTGGGGTCACTAAAGCCCCTTCCTTACCCCTTTTTTCCACTTATCACTAGAGACAGAAACTAAAAATCATGGCTTCAGGCTGCCAAAAGCCTAAAACAAAACAAAACAGAACGACAACAACAAAACAAGGAGGGTTGGACAAGCTTGGCAAGGAAGCCGTAAGGTGAGAACCATGAAAGTGGAAGTGATCACCTGAAACTTGACAGCATTTCAGATAGAGAGGTGCATTTCAAAGACCTCGAGGTGGATGAATGCTTGGCTTGTCCCAGGAGCAATTAAGATATGAGTGCAGCTGGATCAGAGTGAGAGAGTAGGACAGCAGTGACAGATGCAGTTAGAGAATAGATGGGACCAGATCATGCAATGAGGGATAGACTATGGGAAGACAGGAGTAAAAGCAGGAAGACCAATTAAAAGACGTGCTAGGCCGGGTGCGGTGGCTCACAACTATAACCCCAGCACTTTGGGAGGCTGAGGCAGGTAGATTATGAGGTCAAGAGATCGAGAACAACCCAGCCAACATGGTGAAACCCCATCTCTGCTAAAAATACAAAAATCAGCTGGGCGTGGTGGCACGCGCCTGTAGTCCCAGCTACTTGGGAAGCTGAGGCCAGAGAATCACTTGAACCCAGGAGGCAGAGGTTGCAGTGAGCTGAGATAGTGCCACTGCACTCCAGCCTGGTGACAGAGTGAGACTCTGTCTCAAAAAAAAAAGATGCTGATGGCTTGGTCTAGGATGGTTGCTTGAGATGGGATGGGGAGATATTGTTGGATTCTGGATACATTTCACATGTAATAATAGGTGGGATTTGCTGATGCATTTGTTCTACAGAGTGAGACAGAAGAATTCAGAGCATCTCCAAGGTTGGTCTGAGCAACTTTGAGGCTGGAGGTGCCATTAAAGATAAGATAGACTAGGGCAGGAGTTCAGTTTGGGGAAAGAAATCAAGAATTTATTTTTGGCATAAGATACCTGTTAATGGGCCGGGTGCAGTGGCTCACCCCTGTAATCCCAGTGCTTTGGGAGGCCGAGGCAGGCGGATCACGAGGTCAGGAGTTCGAGACCAGCCTGGCTAACATAGTGAAACCCCATCTCTATTAAAAATACAAAACTGGTGTTTGGAATATCAGTAGGTAGCACAGTGCAGTGGTTGAGATCATGGACTTTTGGCCTCAACTGCTGGGGTTCAAATTCTAGTTTTACCACCTATTAGCTGTGAGACCATGGGCACGTCACTTAACCCTTATGTGCCGCAGTTTCCTCTTCTGTAAAAGGGGGACAAAATTACCTCATCAGGAGGATTAATATGGAGATTGCTTGGAAAATTGCCTGATGATCACACTTCTGGAGCTATTTGACAGCGAAGACCCTCGGGAACAGGACTACTTTAAAACAGTCTTACACAGAATTTATGGCAAGTTTCTCGGTCTTAGAGCATTTATCCAAAAACAGATTAACAATATTTTTCTAAGGTTTGTTTATGAAACAGAATGCTTCAATGGTGTAGCTGAACTGCTGGAAACATTAGGAAGTATTATCAATGGCTTTTCTTTACCTCTTAAGGCAGAACACATTTTCTGGTGAAGGTATTGATCCCCTTACACACTGTCAGGAGCTTATCACTTTTCCAAGCACAGCTGGCATATTGTACAGTACAGTTTCTGGAGAAAGATCCTTCACTCACAGAACCAGTATTAGGGGGTTAATGAAATTTTGGACTAAAACATGTAGTCAAAAAGAGGTCACGTTCCTTGGGGAACTGGAAGAAATATTGGATGTGATTGAACCTTCACAATTTGTTAAAATCCAAGAACCTTTGTTTAAACAAATCGCCAAGTGTGTATCTAGCCCCCATTTTCAGGTGGCAGAAAGAGCACTCTATTATTGGAATAATGAATACATTATGAGTTTGATAGAAGAAAACTCTAACGTCATCCTTCCCATCAAGTTTTCCAGCCTTTATATGATTTCAAAAGAACATTGGAATCCGGCTATTGTGGCGTTGGTGTACAACGTGTTGAAGGCATTTATAGAAATGAACAGCACCATGTTTAACGAGGTGACAGCCACACACAAGTCAGATCGTCAGCATGAGAAAAAGAAAGAAAAGGAGTGTGAAGAATTTGGAAAAAATTGGAGGATCTGGAGTTAAAGAGAGGTCTTAGATGTGATGGAATAATTCCAACCTAACAAAAACAATGACAACAACGTTACTAACCTGTGGAGTCACACATTTATGTAGTAGAAGATGGAGCAACAGTTTTCCGTATTGTGCAGCTTTACAGTAGATTTCACATTTGTTTCATTATTACAACAGCACTGTATATACCTGTCTCTAAGTAAGGGAAAAAGAATAAGGACTTCAGTCCAAAGTTTGGACAGCAGATGGACTTCTCAGGACTTTGCAAACATAATCATTGTTCTAACCCTCTTTTTGAAAAAAATCAGTCTTCAAAGTTCTGTTGATGAAATTGCTATGTTAAAATTCCATTATCGGGAGTTCCTTATTTATCACTAGCAGAGAGTATGATACAATTTTCAAATGTGAACAGTCTTAAATTTAGCTTGTCTTTCTGCTAAGCTGTTAAATGTATTTATAGTAAAGGAAGAAAAAAAGACTCATTTCCTTATAAGTTTGTGTAACATCCTCCTCTGGATAACTTGACTGTAATTTGACATCTTTTCTTTTGCACATCTTCCTGAGTTGAATGTCCATGTGGAATGGGGTCATGACAGAACTGATAAAAGTTCTGTTTACTGGGATGAACATCTTTCTAGTAACCAGGTAGTCCTGGTACTCCTTTAGTTTTAAAACTAGGAGTTAAAAGAGAAGAGGTGATAAACATAGTAAGGAAGGGAATTTTGGATTCATGCATCAGTTTATGGTGAATCCAAATCAATGTCTTGAATCCTTTGAAAACAGGCACTGGGACATCACAGGCTTCAGTACCTGACCAGTATTAGTTGCATATATCATTGAACACACATACCACAGATGTTTTAGAAATGCAAGAAAAACATCCTTTTGGACCATTTGAAATAAGAAAGACAAACACTAAACAATACAACCATGAAATTGATCGCCGGGATTGCAAATAAATCTAATTGGGAAAAGAGTTGAGCAAACAGCTTGGACTGTTTGGAGTTGTTGCCTTACTTTTTAATATATATTTATAAAGTATTCCAGCAAAAGAGGATGTAGCCTCTGGGAAAAAACAAACATGTTACAGTGTTTTTTGTAGATTCTCATTCTATATCTCATCACAGCACCAGCCCTCTTTTTAGTAGGAAAGGATTCAGGATAAGTATTATTATGCATTCTGAATTGGATGCATATTCCTAACTACTGTATTGGTTACCAAAAGTGGTTCTACAAAGGCTACTGAAAAAAATCTGGAAATTCCTAATGTCTTGAGTATTAATAATAAAGTTTAAAAATGGTTTTATATCAAAGGTGCATCGTGATCAAATTGTTTAAGAAAAAAACAAAAAACAAAATCTAGGGCTGTATTATATATATGTATATATATGTGTGTGTATATATATATATATCTTATTGACTCTTTGCTTTGTATTTAAATGAAGAATCTTACATCTTGGGTAGGTAAACTGCTGATAAAACTTGTGTATATTATGTACTTACCTAATGCAGTTGCATTATTATGTACTGAAAGATATATGTTTGGGGGTTTATTTCCAGGATGATTTTGCTTGTTATGGACATGGCAGCAGTGAGTTGGTAATCCTAAACCATCACTTCCAGCAGTATTTGTGCTATAGAGCTGATTCTGTGTTCATGCATTGAATTGTGATAGTAGCAAACATGAACATATGAACTATTGTTGCTCTTAATAGAAATACAATATAAATACGGGCTTGTATATTTTCTTCCTTACATTTAAATATAAAGTAGAATATGCAGTTTTATTGTTTTCAAGAAAAAGGAAAAAAAGCTGCTGACCTTTCTCCTCCATGAAGTTTTTCAGGATTATCAGGTCACAGTGTGTATGTAAGAGTCAGCTAATTATGGATATTGTTATCTAGTAACTTTGTAAAAAAACAAAAACAAAACTGGCACTGTTAATTAAAAAAAAAAAACCCGCAGTAAAAAAAAAAGTCATATGCAACACCAGACACAACATGGTTTAATGGAATTAATAGCTTTTTTAAAAAAAAAAAGAACATTGATGGGGATTCACTGTAAAGTTGGTAGAGGCTGCCAAAGACAAAACAACTGACTTTAAAAATGCTGGAACAAAGTGATAAAAATAAATTTGTTACAAATCTCTTTTTTAGCCCTCGTCATTTTAGCCCTTTAGTTTCAACTCTGCGTTATATTTATTTTTGATGATATAAACTTTTGTTTGTCATTAATTCATCTTTTTAGGTAGAAGATATTAAAATCACAGGTTTATGAAGAATCTCTGCCCATTGGAATGAAATGCAGTCATTTGAAACGAGAAAGTCCAGGATCCTTTTTTGCACGTTACCCTGTCTTCAAGAGTAAAGGTGAAAACTTACAGCTCTCCTCCTTGATGTCAATTTTGTATGTTGATCATTCCAAACTGCGAAGAATAAAGCCAAATTTTAGACATATTTAAAGTATCAATTAAAGCTATATGTCTAAAATTCATAGGGCAACTTCTGAGAAGAAACGCTGTCTTTTTCTTTTTTAATGGAAAGTGACAATGTGACATTAGTCATGTTGTGTGCGGTGACAGAGAGTAACTGAGGTAATCTGACTGTTGCACTGTGTGACATATTTCAGGACATACTTGCTGCATTTGCAGCAGCCCTCTGTCCCTGTCCCTTCCCACAATTCTGCTGTTGCTGCAACTTGAGTTAATTGTGACAAATGAAACTTTGTGTTATATTTTGTTTGCTTCATAATTTCCAGAACTATAGATAAATATATTTTTTAAATAGCAAATATTGTAGTTAGTAAGTGATGATGACTCCAACCTTACCCTTACCATATTGGTTTCAGGGATATGATTAAAAGTGTCTTTGGAAGAGAAAAATATACACAACCCTGTGGTTTAGAATGATGCTGAGGCCTTAGGCTGTGGGCCTAGAACAGCTATGTGAGTGAATTCCCCCATCTCATACTTGGAATCAAGCATGCGTCCCTTTTTTTCATTGTGCAAGTATCCCCAGTTGTTTTCCTTCAGTGTTGAGTTTTTGTCCTTTTAAATTTTATTATATGTTGCTCTCCCTAATATTTGACTGTTCTTTATAAAAGAAAAGAAAAAATAAGAAATAAATAATACCCTCAATGCCGCTGGATACTCACAAGCAGGGTTATGTAGATCTTGGGCTTGTTTGCCTAAATGAAAGGGTTTAATTTATTTTGTACCTCCTATGTGTGGGATAGTCCAGGATGCACAGCCAGGACTTGCTTGTAATTGCACCTGCTATACTTAAATGTATAGCCTTAGGCTCAATCACACTGTGGAAAGAAACAAAAAAATTATATTTAGAGCTTTAAAAGCATTTTTATTTTTTTGTGGGGATGAGGGTGGGATGGGAAAGTGATGTATGGATGTTATTGGAATTTTTAAGTGTTTAGAGTTTTTTGGGGTTTGGGGTTTTTTTCCTTGTTTTCCTTTTTTCCTTTTAATTGGATGCACTGACCTGCCCAGGAAATGAAGAGATTCTCTTTTGATGCTATTACCAATGTTATCATAAGGTGACAGTCACCTGCAACAAAAGGGTGGCACCAGACATGATCACTGATGTTTTATTTGCACATCAATATTTTTATTTTTGTACTCTGGCTCAGCTGCTTCTCTGAGTGGAGTTAAGGAATGAGCCACAAAGGATTTTTTGTAGTAGGCATATTGGCATTGCATTTTATATTCCTCTATATTTAATTTTGAAAATCTAAAAGGATCGTGCATCTTGAGAGAAAGTTGAGCAAATTGTGTTCTAGCGGAATGTGAATTTGTAGTGCTTCTTGTGCATGATAGCAGCAGTAGTATCTCCCTTGGAAATAAATATCCCATATTATGATGTCTATGAATATAGGTTTCCTTTTCTTCCGTCCCTCCCTCCTTTCTTCCCCCACCTTTCTCTTTTTTCTCTTTCTCTGAGCCTCTCTTTTCCTCCCTCCCTCTTCCCTTCCTCTTTCTTTACTTTTTTTGAAATCACTTATTGTAAATAAGTTGTAATCCAAACCTCATGTATAAATGGGGAACTTTCAAATATAAATATTACCAATGCATTTTCTGGTTGTTGTCTGATTTTTGATTGAAGTGTAATGAGAATGACATGTCTGTTGCTTTTGGTTTGAGGACTTCACTTTAGCTTCATAAATCTTTTGGTATTTTAGTATTTCATTGTTTTAGCAGGAGAGGGCAGCAAAAGTTCATTTTCCCTGTTAGTAATGCTGTGGTTCATGATCAGTTTTAAATTTAGCTGTGTGTGTTTTTTTAAACAGCATCTTTGTGAGTACAGTAAAAATGAAACATTTTTGATACGAAAAGTTGCATATGAAAATTATAGACTGGTTCGGCCAGGTGCAGTGGCTCACGCCTGTAATCCCAGCACTTTGGGAGGCCGAGGCAGGCAGATCACGAGGTCAGGAGATCGAACCATCCTGACTAACACAGTGAAACCCCGTCTCTACTGAAAATACAAAAAAAAAAAAAAATTAGCTAGGCGTGGTGGTGGGCACCTGTAGTCCCAGCTAGTCGGGAGGCTGAGGCAGGAGAATGGCCTGAACCTGGGAGGTGGAGCTTGCAGTGAGCGGAGATCGTGCCACTGCACTCCAGCCTGGGTGACAGAGCAAGACTCCGTTTCAAAAAAAAAAAAGAAAAAGAAAAAAAAGAAAATTATAGACTGGTTCAACCAGACAGCGAAGACTTCTGATCCACATCAAACTTAAAATGCCACAAAACAATCTTCCACCTCTGGCTAAAACATGCTACTTTCTTTTCAAACACAACAAAATGCAAGCTGAGTCTTAAACACTTGGAATTTAAAATGTTTTCCTTTGGAAATGATTTGCTTTCTTCAAAGTTGTAACAGAAACAAAAATGAAGGTGCTCCCCAAAAAGAAACGTAACCTTCCCCTTTCATGGATGTGTGAGAGGTTCTGTACTGTGGGTGCATCATAATAAAGAAGCAGTGAAGAGTCAAAAAAAATGCAAAAATTAGCAGGGCGTGGTGGTGTGCATCTATAGTCCCAGATACTTGGGAGGCTGAGGCAGGAGAATCGCTTGAATCTGGGAGGTGGAGGTTGCAGTGAGCCGAGATCACGTCACTGTATTCCAGCTTGGGCGAGAGAGCGAGACTTTGTCTCAAAAAAAAAAATACCTGTTAATATAAGTGGTAACATTAAGTACTTGGAGTTTAGGGGAGAGGTTGCGTATTAATTTAGAATCCATCAATGCATATATGACATTGAAAGCCTTAGGGTGTATGAGATCTCCTGTGTGGAAGTGTATATAAAAGAGAGAAGACAGGTGGGGACTGAGCCCTGGGCACTATGGTGTTGAAAAATCTAAAGAGGCCAGGCAAGGTGGCTCACACCTGTAATCCTAGCACTTTGGGAGGCTGAGGTGGGTGTATCACTTGGGCTCAGGAGTTTGAGACCAGCCTGGACAAGATGGCAAACCCCATCTCTACAAAAAATATAAAAATTAGCCTGGTGCAGTGGTGCATGTCTGTAGTCCCAGCTACTTGGGACACTTGAGCCTAGGAGGTCGAGGCTGCAGTAAGCCAAGATTGTGCCACGTCACTCTAGCTTGGACAACAGACCAAGACCCTATCTCAAAAAAAAAAAAAAAAAAGAAAATCAGGAAGACTACAAGAATGTAACAAAAAGTCTAAGAAGGAGTAGCCTCCGAATTAGGTAGGAGGGGGAGAACTGAGAAAGCGGTATTCTGGAATCCAAGGGAGAAAAGTTAAGAAAGAGAGAGGGATCAGCTACATCAAACATTGTTAAATAAGATGAGAACTGAGAATTCTATTACATTTAGCAATGTGTAGCCACTGTTGACCTTGACAATAGAAGTTTCGCTCGAGTTGTGGAGAAGAAAGTCCACACGGTGAGTCCAAGAGAGACTAATATGGAGACTAATTGGAGGTACACAGAAAGTTATTGAGGATTTTGCTCTAAAGGAAAAGCAGAGAAATTAGTTGGCAGCTAAATAAATATGTGAGATCAAGTGAGGAGTTTCCCCAAAGAGGATATATTCCAGCATGTTTAGGAGAAAAAAACAAAAGGGCAATTGCAAAAGCACAGTTCTTATCTTGTAGGCAAGAAGGGGTAAGACAAATGCACTGGAAGATTGGCCGTGAGTTGGAGCAGAGATCCACCACCATTGTAATAAGGGAGAAGGTGGGTGGATAAAGATGATGAGTACACTTGGTAGTAGGAAGATGAAGTGGTCCTTTTCAGTTTGTTTCTAATTCCCCAATGAAATGTGAGGTTAGGTTAGTGCAGTGTTCTCAAAGTGTGGTCCTCAGACCAGCAGCAACAGCATCACCTGAGAATTTGTTAGAAATACAAATTCCTGGGCCCCACCCCAGGTATACCCAACCACAACCTGGAGATGGGGTCCAGCAGTTGGCATTTGAATGAGCCTTCCAAGGCCAGGCGCCATGGCTCACGCCTGTAATCCCAGCACTTTGGGAGGCTGGGGCGGGAGGATCACCTGAGGACAGGAGTTCGAGACCAGCCTAGCCAACATGGTGAAACCCCCGGTCTACTAAAAATACAAAATTAGCCAGGTGTGGTGGCAGGCGCCTGTAATGCCAGCTCCCAGAGACACAGAATCATTTGCACCTGGGAGGCAGAGGTTGAAGTGAGCTGAGATCCCACCACTGCACTCCAGCCTGGGGAAGACAGAGCGAAATTCCATCTCCAAAAAAAAAAAAAAGACAAAAGAATGAGCCTTCCAGGTGATGATGACGTGTGCTCAAGCTAGAGAACCACCGGATTAGTGTGAAGAGGGAGAGAGCAGGGAATCAGAGGTTTGAGAAAATACAAGAAGAAATAGTTTCTCCAGCTCATGGAGGAGTGGGATGACTAGGAAATTGTTATGGGATTGCTAAGCAGGGTTGAGGACTCACTTTTGTGGTCATTAATTTAAAAAAATGAGACCAACTAGCAAGATTGGTTTTGTTTACTCTTTCTATATTCAGCTTTTCAGGGGCAAGAGTGGAGTATGCAGAGCTGGATTTTCACCAGGGTTGGTGTTTTGCTGGGCAATTGTGACAAAGGGAAGGAGAGCAAAAAGGTGGAACACGTGAGCCTGAAAGTTGAGAGTGCAAGCAAGAGAGTGTCTCTGAAGATGAGCCAGAGAACACAAGGAGAGTGGTCTGTGTGTGAGGATCAGTGGGTTGGATTTCTGGGTGGAGTGGAAGGACTCTTGGAGGGCTGGTTTTAGAAGGAATGGGGCAAAAAGGTGGGATGTGGTGGTCGGACCCAGATTTTGGAGAATTACAGTGAGTGACAATGGCATCTTGGCTATGCCTGAGGCTGCGAGTTGCACAGGTGGGTCAAAAGCAACCATCAGAGATGAGAAACCCAAGGAACTGTAAGGTCAGATGATTAGAAGGATCATTTGCATAGTTGCAGAAATAACCAAAAAACGCAATGGGAATATTGGTGGAGAGGAAGGTGTCAATCCAGAAACTAAACTCTTCCAAGAACGAAGAAGGAGGGAAGCCTGCAGAGCTGTAGATGGTCACAACAAGGGTGTGGTATTATAGAATAAGCTCCCCAAAAGATGGAGACTTTATGGAGAGGCTAAAAGGAGTAGCCTAGAAGCAGTGATCATGATTGGGTACCGCCAGGCGCGGTGGCTCACGCCTGTAATCCCAGCACTTTGAGAGGCCGAAGTGGGCAGATCACTTGAGGTCAGGAGTTCAAGATCAGCCTGGCCAACATGGTGAAACCACGTCTCTACTAAAAATACAAAAATTAGCTGGGCGTAGTGGCATGTGCCTATAATCCCAGCTATCCAGAGGCTGAGGCAGGAGAATCACTGGGACCTGGGAGGCAGAGGCTGCAGTGAGCTGAGATCGCGCTGCTCCATTCCAGCCTGGGCGATGGAGCAAGACTCTGTCTCAAAATAATAATAATAATAGTAATAATAATTGGGTAGGATGTTGGGTGGGGAGAAAGCATTGTTGTTTGATAGGGTTGCACAGGCATCTCTCAGGCGATGGCTTAAATTTAGTAAGACCAAGAGGCTAAGAAAAACACTGGGGCACAGCTTTAACATGAAGGGGTTTTGGCTGATGCCACACTGTTTCAGAGAAAACAGTGGAAGGATTTGGAAGGTCAGGGGTACGTAGGGGTTTGCATCACATAAAGAGATGAGAGGCCGAGTGTGGTGGCTCATGCCTGTAATCCCAGCACTTTGGGAGGCCGAGGTGGGTGGATCACAAGGTCAGGAGATTGAGACCATCCTTGTTAACACGGTGAAACCCTGTCTCTACTAAAAATACAAAAAATTAGCCAGTCTTGATGGCATGCGCCTATAATCCCAGCTACTTGGGAGGCTGAGGCAGGAGAATTGCTTGAACCCTGGAGGCATAGGTTGCAGTGAACTGAGATCACACCGTTGCACTCCAGCCTGCGCAAGAGAGCAAGATTCCATCTCCAAAAAAAGAGAGATGAGAGTCTGCTGCTGATATTGACATAGATGTCTTGGATTCTTCTAGTGGCAAAAGTAAACAGAGAAGAAAGACATGATAACATGGATCCTGATGATATTGGTATCTTAGGAATAAAGAATTGATTCTAATATAGCCTTCTTCCTGAGATTAGTTGTTTAGGCATATTGTGGGGTTAAGATTCAGGGGTGCCCTGGTCAAAACAGCTCCCCCTGTGCATTTCCTCTCTAGCACTTTCCATAGTGTGTCCTTATCTCTTCAGCTAATTATTTTCTCTTCTGTCTCTTCCATACCAAAATAATCTCCAAGACAGCAGGAACCATGTTTACTCTTTAATCATTGTATGCTCACTAAATATTTGCTGAACAAGTGAACAAAAAACCTGGTGGTGGGGAAATTAGACTAATTCTTAATGTCACCAGGAGGTGCAGGTAAGTTGAAAGAATAGAATGGACCTAAGAAGAGGGCCGGGCGCAGTGGCTCACGCGTGTAATCCCAGCACTTTGGGAGGCCGAGGTGGGTGGATGACGAGCTCAGGAGATCGAGACCATAGTGACTAACACGGTGAAACCCCGTCTCTACTAAAAAATACAAAAAATTAGCCGGGTGTGGTGGTGGGCGCCTGTAATCCCAGCTACTCAGGAGGCTGAGGCAGGAGAATGGCGTGAACCTGGGAGGCGGAGCTTACAGTGAGCCGAGATCGAGCCACTGCACTCCAGCCTGGGCGACAGAGCTAGACTCCGTCAAAAAAAAAGAAAAAAAGAAAAGAATTGACCTAAGAAGAACTTGCTAATCATTACACTGGTATAGTCACAGGACTGTCTGCCTCCTAGGGAATGAGCTGTCACTTTGCCACAGTTTTAAACTAGAGCTGTGTGGCCTGGCACGGTGGCTCACGCTTGTAATCCCAGCACTTTGGGAGGCTGAGGCGGGCGGATCACGAGTTCAGGAGATCGAGACCACGGTGAAACCCCGTCTCTACTAAAAGTACAAAAAAATTAGCCGGGTGTGGTGGCAGGCACCTGTAGTCCCAGCTACCCGGAGAGCCTGAAGCAGGAGAATGGCGTGAACCCGGGAGGCGGAGGTTGCAGTGAGCCGAGATCTCGCCACCGCACTCCAGCCTGGGCGACAGAGCTAGACTCCGTCTCAAAAAAAAAAAAAAAAAAAAAAAAAAAGGTAAACTAGAGCTGTGTGTTCAGCCTGCTGGTCATGTGATTTCCTGCATTGAGCCAAAAGTTGGGCAAGATGAATCATCAAAGGCCTTGACAGTTCTAGAATTCAATGAAACTAAAGCATTCACGTGTCACTTGTGAGTGGTGTCATATCTTTGTTCTTCATGAAAAAATCCAGTGAAATACTCATTCCCTGGTGTTACTCCCAAGAGCTTGAATTCAATCATTCATCCACCATCCATCCATTCATCCATCCTCCTTCATCCATCCACCATCCATCCATTCATCCATCCTCCTTCATCCATCCATTCACCATCCATCCATCCACTGTCCATCCATTCATCTATCCACCTTCCATCCACCACTCATCCATTCATCCATCCACCACTCATCCATTCATCCATCCTCCTTCATCCATCCATCCACAATCCATCCATCCACCATCCATCCATTCTTCCATCCTCCTTCAACCATCCATCCACCAGTCATCCATTCATCCATCCTCCTTCATTCGTTCATACTCCTTTATCCATCTGTCTCTCCATTCATCTGTCCATCTATCCATCCATTCAACCATCCATCCATTCATTCATCTATTCATCCATGCATCCATTCATCCATCCAACCATCATCAAAAAACATTAATACATCACTCTTCAAAGCCACGCCAGGTCCTATGGAACCACAGATAAAACATATGTGGTCTTCGAAGAACCCACATATCAATGGGGGAGAAATACATGCTAATAGAAATAATAACAATAATATCCAATACCAGGTTTCTATATGAGAACACCTGTCATATAGTACTTTCTAAGTGTTCTACAAATATTAATTCATCTGTCTCCAGAAGAACCCTAAGAGGTAGGTACTATTATTGTTGTCAATTCATATGTGAGAAAAGTGTGGTTAGAATTTTCACTCAATTTAGAATTTGGGATGCTATAAAAACAGCCCTGGTTTAGCCTACGTCATGTGGATCTGAAACAAATACTTTTAAGAATGAACTTGTTGCTGTGGTGGAGGTGGCTGTTTTGAGTGACAATATCCTTTCCAGTCATCATTGTAGAGAGGAAAGAATATTGTTCTGAAATTCAAGAATCTGGATGTTAGTCTGGTTCTGCGGTTAGCTGTGTGGCTTTGAACAACTTGCTTTCCTCCTCTAGGCCTTACTTTCCTCCTCTGTAAAAGGATCCTAAATCTGTGTGTGAGGAAGGGCAAGTGTGGTAATGGCTGGGTTCAGCAGAATCCCTGCATACAGTTGTATAAGGTGCACATTGCCCAATCCCAGGAGCCACCACATACATAGGCTAAATGTGAATGGAGCCACCTGGAATTGTTCTACATGGTGACCTGCCTCTCAGGTGCCTTTGCCTCTAATGATTTTGCAATTCACTGATGGTTTTCTTTTATCCAGACATGAAACACTATTCTTTGTATGAAGGATGGAACCACATTTACCTCCCCAATATTTTCTAGTCTATCTGGTTTTGAGTACAACTTAATTGCACCCAAAACTGTCCATGTAAAAAACAATCTTCTCCAAACTCCTCTAGCATCTCCACTTGCTTTCAGCATCTCCATAGAGAACCCTCCCTCCTGTGGCGATGTCTGTGCGTAAGCAAGCGAATCTGAAATTCTGTGTCTTCACAGATGTATAATTTCAAGACAAGCCCAAAGTACATTAACAGAGGAATGGGGAAGAAATCTACAAGGAAGCCATATAAGCAGCCTTAAGCAAGAGAAAAGTAGGTGATTCTGATAATGCTACAAGTTCCAGGAACCCAGAAAGGATAAGAATGAATAAAAGTATATATTTTAATCAAATTGAGTTTTTCCTATTATGAAAGTCTGATATGCTCATTATAAAAATAAGAGTTTTAACATAGTGTATTTTACCTCCTTTTGACTTTTCCATTCTTCTTTAATTTTTTTTTTTTTTTTTTTTTTGGAGATGGAGTCTCGCTCTGTTGCCCAGGCTGGAGTGCAGTGGCCCGATCTCAGCTCACTGCAACCTCTGCCCCCGGGGTTCAAGCTATTCTCCTGCCTCAGCCTCTGGAGTAGCTGGGATTACAGTCACCTGCCACTGTACCCGGCAATTTTTTGTATTTTTAGTAGAGACAGGGTTTCACCATCTTGGCCAGGCTGGTCTGGAACTCCTGACCTCGTGATCCACCTGCCTCAGCCTCCCAAAGTGCTGGGATTACAGGCTTGAGCCACCACGCCTGGCCTATTCCTTTAATTTTATGTTTTTTGTTGTTGTTGTTGTTTGTTGTTGTTGTTGTTGTTGTTTGAGATGGAGTTTCGCTCTTGTTGCCTAGGCTGGAGTGCAATGGCACAATCTCGGCTCACTGCAACAACATCCGCCTCCTGGGTTCAAGCGGTTCTCCTGCCTCAGCCTCCCAAGTAGCTGGGATTATAGGCGCCTGCCACCATGCCCAGCTAATTTTTTGTATTTTTAGTAGAGACAGGGTTTCAGCATGTTGGCCAAGGTAGTCTTGAACTCTTGACCTCAGGTGATCCACCTGCCTCAGCCTCCCAAAGTGCTGGGACTACAGGAGTGAGCCACTGTGCCCTGCCTAATTTTACATTTTATACCCTTTTTATTTTGTTTTATTTGAATCCGTTTAATGTAAGTATAATAATGCTGTAGGTAAATTTCATGAATATTTTAGCTTTTTAAGCTTACGGCTATTTAACAAACAATTTATCTCATACTATCACAACCACTTTATAAACATAATGTTTAGTTAAGTTTTTTTGGCCAGGTGCGGTGGCTCACACCTGTAATCCCAGCACTTTGGGAGGCCAACATGGGTGGATTGTGAGGTCAGGAGGTCCAGACCAGCCTGGCTAACATGGTGAAACCCCGTCTCTACTGAAAATACAAAAAATTAGCCGGGCGTGGTGGCACGTGCCTGTAGTCCCAGCTGCTTGGGAGGCTGAGTCAGGAGAATCACTTGAACCCAGGAGGTGGAGGTTGCAGTGAGCCAAGATGGCACCATTGCACTCCAGCCTGGGCGACAGAACGAGACTCCCTCTCAAAAAAAAAAAAGTTTTGTTTTTTGTTTTAGTTTTTGTTTTTTTTAGATTTCACTATGTAAAATTTATTTATATATATATATATATTTTAAAAAGTATAACACTGGAGCCTAAAACCATTCTCTTTTGTAGAATACATATTGGCATCGAAACAGTTTAAAGAAATGAAATGGCTATCTACAAAAAGTTAGTTTTGATTGTTGTATTCCCCCCATACTTTATGTGTCTTCACACATAAAGAAAATTTTCAAACATTTTATATTCAGCGATTTTTTAAAAAGTGTACTGTTTTCTACTGCTATAGTCTTTATAAAGGACTTGACTTAAAACTTCAAATAAAAAAGAATTAAGGTTCTAGGATAACTCTGTGTCTTTTAAGAGCATCTTTATACAGAACAATTTGGACCGGCATGCAGGCAACATCTTTTGTTGTTACATACCTGTATTAGGAAAATTACACCCATTTCACATAAAAATCCCAAAACATATACTGCAATAAGCTCAAAACAATGTGAAAAAGACCAGTGTGAATGGCACACACAAATCGCTTGTTTATAAATTAACTGGAATTCCTGATCATGAAGTAGGCACAGGGAAATCCAGTCAATAGGGCTTTGCTCTCTGGAAGAACACCTTTAAGTAATTTTTAAAAACTTTAGCATCAGGCTGCTGAAGCGCTTGACAAAACTCCTGAATTATTTCTGGAGCTACTTGCAAGGAGGGCAGGTATTCTTGTTGAAGATACTGAACACATTCTGGGCCCCATTTGAGATGAATTGTTTTCAGTGTCACTGCACACTCAGATAAAGCCAATACTGTTTGTGCATCTGCCAGGTCAAAGGTTTGTTTTAAAGGTGCTAGGAAACATGAGGGGACAATGTGCTTATAAACAAAATCAGCAAATCCCACTGGTCCATCTTTACCTCTCCAGAGTTCTACCAACTTTGAGAGGATGATAAAACATGTTTTCTGTGCAATTGGATCTGGATATTCAACTGCTCCTTGGGTAACAGTAACCAGCACTCTACACTTTGTGCACCTTGATTTGCTATAACTTCACTCATCCCACTGCCTGTGACTGTTTGCAGGAAAGCAAAGTAACTCCTCCACAACATCTGCTTCTCTAAAGCAGCAGACTAGTCATTTTCTTCCGCTGGCCGGAGCAGCACTTCAAAAATTGCATGAAGCAGGGGCATGAACATCTGTTGTAAAAACGGAGATACCTGTATCTTGAATTTGGCCGTAATCTGGTTGATAAGAAGAATGAACCCCTGGAGGTCTTCTGCTTCACAGTCTTTGAGCATACGTTCTGAAGCAGTTGGGATGAACGGAAAAACTTCTTCCCCCAGGCAAATAACCATTCGATGAAGGAAAGTACGGACTCCACTTCTGAGAATAATCCTTTTGTAAGGGACAACTGAGGGCTGGCAAGAATGTCTGTAAACAGTCCAGACAAACTTCAGAACAGCCACATTGTTTTACAGTCTGCTTGTTGCTGAAAGCTTTACTGGTTGGACTTGCAAATCCAACAGCATGGTTGAGACAGTCTGCTAGAGAGGCTTGCCTATCTTCATCTTGTGCCAGCATCAACTATTCTAACAGAATTGTAAACTTCTCCATTAGTGGAGTCAACAGATTCCTCACCAAGGCTTGTTTCCTTTCTGCCAGGTATTCACTATTAACAATCAGCACTCCAGCTGTCTCATAAATAGAAAGTTGATCATCGCTGCCCAGTAAGGACTGGTGACCATTCTCAAGTGGAGAAAGCTCTAATAAATCTTGTATTCTATTAAAAATATCCTCAGTGAGAGGATTCATTTGCTTATTGAGAGATTTGACAAATCTAGAAAACAGGTAAGCCATCCTGCTCCGAACTTTTGCACTGGAATGCCGCAGACTTCTGTGATCTAAGAAAGCCATTAGTACACGTGGAATGTGCTGAGGTTCAACTGTGAAAAACTTTTCATATCTAACAACATTTTTGAAGAACTCCAGCGTCACAGATGTATGCTGATAGGAACTGACTCTTGATGTTACCAGAATTCTCACCATATCCTGCAAAGCACTGGCTTTTGAAACATCACCTGCGAATGGAACACCGTGAGATACTAGAAGAGCTTCTGCCAACATATACAGCAATCTTTTTTTTTTTTTTTTTTTTTTTGAGATGGAGTCTCGCTCTGTCTGAGTGCAGTGGCGCGATCTCGGCTCACTGCAAGCTCCACCTCCCGGGTTCACGCCATACTTCTGCCTCAGTCTACCGAGTAGCTGGGACTACAGGCACTCGCTACCACGCCCGGCTAATTTTTTGTATTTTTTTAGTAGAAACAGGGTTTCACCGTGTTAGCCAGGATGGTCTCCATCTCCTGACCTCGTGATCCGCCTGCCTCGGCCTCCCAAAGTGCTGGGATTACAGACGTGAGCCACCGCGCCCGGCCGCCAGATTTATTTTTATATTTTTGATTTCCTGAGGCATAGGAACTTAGATTACTTATTGAGATCTTTCCTTTTTCCTTATATAAGCATTTAGTGTTACAAATTTTCGTCTCATAATGTCTTTAGCTACATCCCAATATTTTGTTATGTTTTATTCTTGTTTGCTTGTATGCATTTTTACTTGTTTTGAAGCTTCCTATTTGGCCAGTGGACTATATAGGAGTGTGTCGTTTAATTTTTCCAGTTTAGTTTAGTTGTTTTTGTCTTATTGGTTTCTAGTTTGAATCCATGACCAGAGCACACACTGTATATAATTTCAATTTTTAAAAATTTGTTGAAGTGTATTTTGTGGTTCAGGATATAGTCTATCTTAGAATATGTTCCATGGGCACTGGGGAAAAAATAGCGTATTATTTTACTGTTGTTTGCTGTGTTCTATGTATGTCAATTAGAACCTGTTGGTTGATTATATGATTCCAATCTTCTGTATCTTCACCAGTTTCTACCCAGTAGTTATATTAGTAGTTGGGAGAGAACTGTTAAATTCTTGAACCCTGATTGTGGATTTGTCTAGTTATCCTTACCGCTCTATTGATTTTTGCATCATGGATTTTGATGCTCTGTTCTTTGGTCCATACACATTTGGGATCAGTAGGTCTTTCTGGAGAATTGATGTGTTTATCATATATAATAATGGTATGTCTCTCTTTGTAGTAATTTCCTTTGCTATGAGTCTACTTTAACAGATATAGCCACCCTTGATTTTCTTTTATTATAGTATTCCTGGTGTATATTTTCCATCATTTTACTTTTGACCTACCTATGTCTGGATTTGATGTGAGTTTCTTGTAAACATCATATAGTTGTGTCATAATGTTTTTATCTACCCTACCAATGTCTACATTTTTGTTGATGATATATTAAGACCACTTTCAGTGAAAGTAATTATTGACTCATTAGTGCTTAAATATATCTTTTTTTCCTGATTGTCCCCTCTGTTTTTCTTTTCATGTCTTACTTTCCTGAGGACCACTTGAATGTTTTTTAAATATACCATCTCAGTTAATTTATAATGTTTTTGACTGTATTTCTTTGTGTAGTGTTTTTGTTTGTTTGTTTTGATGGAGTCTCACTCTCACCAGGCTGGAGTGTAGTGGTGCAAGCTCAGCTCACTGCAACCTCCAACTCCCTGGTTCAAGCAATTCTCCTGCCTCAGCCTCCCGAGTAGCTGGGATTATAGGCACACACCACCACATCCAGCTAATTTTTGTATTTACAGTAGAGACGGGGTTTCACCATGTTGGCCAGGGTGATCTACATCTCCTGACCTCATGTTCCACTCACCTCGGCCTCCCAAAGTGCTGGGATTACAGGTGTGAGCCACTGCACTCAGCTGTGTATAGTATTTTTAGTGGTTGCTATGGAAATTAAAATATATATAATGTGACTTATCATCGTCTAAGGGTACCAGAATTTCACTACTTTGAGTGAAGGATGAAAATCTCATTTCCAGTTGGGTCCCTTTACCTTCTCTACCTTTTAACATGTCAGTCCTGAGTATCAGATGTTTTCATAATTTTTGTTGCAGTCATCAAATATGACTTACAAAACTCATGAGGAAAACAATAGTCTATTGTATGTACCCAGATTTGCTCTTTCCATTGTTCTTTTTTCCATCCTGATGCTCTAAGACTTCTTCTTTTATCATTTTCTTTTGTATGAAGAACTTCTTTAACCAGTTCTTTAAGTCAGGGACTATTTTAAAAAGTTTTCTTTACTATGAGAATGTTGTTTCTCCTTCCTTGCCAAAGGATACTTCTGCTGGATATAGAATTTTTGACTGTTACTTCTTTTCTTTCAGCACTCAAAAAATATTCTGCCACTTTTTTCTGGCCTCCAGGGGTTCTGATGTGAAATTCAGTTATTATAGTTGGCATTCCCTTATAGGTAATGTGTTGTTTCTATCAGGCTTTTTTCAAGATATTTTGTCTTTAGTTTGCAGAGATTAATTATGATGTGTCTTGGCATGATTCTTTGTATGTGTGTATTTATGCTGTTTGGGGTTTTCTCATTTCCATGAATCTGTAAGTTTTTCTTTGTGCCAGATTTTGAAAGTTTTTATTCATTGTTTTTGCAAATGCTTCTTTAGTCTTCCTGTGTTTTCCCTCTCTTTCTAAGACTCTGATGGTATGAGTCACAAATCTTGTGTTAGTGTTCCACAGGTCTCTGAGGCCCTGGCTCTTTTCACTTGTTTTCAATCTATTTTCTGTATATTATTCAAACTGAACAAATTTCATTCACTTATCCTTAAACCCAATGATTCTATGCTTTATCCAACCTTACATGGTTTACCAACTCCTCTATTGAGCCCACTGAGCAAATTATTTTCTGTTGTATTTTTAAGTTCTATAATTACCATTTGATTCTGATATAGTTTTGCTGTGTCCCCACTTAAATCTCATCTTGAATTGTAGCTCCCATAATCCCCATGTGTCACGGGAGGGACCCAGTGGGAAGAAATTGAATCATGGGGGCAGGTTTTTCCCATGCTGTTCTTGTGATAGTAAATAAGTCTCACAAGAGCTCATGATTTTATGAAGGGCAATTCCCCTGCACGATCTCTCTTGCCTGCTGCCATGTAAGACATGCCTTTCTCCTCCTTGCCTTCCACCATGATTGTGAAGCCCCCCACCAGAGCCATGTGGAACTGTGAGTCCATTCAACCTCTTTCCTTTATAAATTACCCAGTCTCAGGCATTTCTTTATAGCAGTATGAAAATGAACTAATACAGATTCCTTTTCATAACTTCCATTTCTTTGCTGAGAATTTATATTTCTTTATTTGTTTCAAGAAAAGTTGTCACTGGTAACTGAAGCATTTCTATGACAACAGCTATAGAATCCTTATCAGATAATTCCAACATTGGATTCACATCACTATTGTTATCAGTTGGTTGTATTTTCTCATTCAAATTGCATTTTTTAAATGATTCTTAATGTAATGAGTGATTTTCTGTAATATATTAGCCAGTTTGTCTATTATACCGGAAGACTCTGGGGTCTTGTTTTAATCTTTCATTTTAGCAGGATATCACTTTATTTAGGATTAGACGTGGGTCCTGGCCTACTTTTGTGGGCTGTGGTTCCAATGACAGTTTGAGTTTTAGAGCTTTTGCAGTGTTATTTTATTCTTTTTGTTTTATCTGGGGCTGCTGGGATCCCTCTTTTGTTCTTGCTAGTGTTGCCTGAGGGGATGAAAAGGGCTTCCTCAGGATGGACTACTCAGTGTCTCTTGGTAGAGGAGTCTCAGGCCTTGGGCATAAAGAAGCTTCCCTGGCTGAGTACTGCATTGGTAGCATGTCCCCTTCTCATGAGGGTCCAAGAATGCTTCCCGGACCAGAGGCACTTCTTGTGGTTAGATTCCTCCTTCTGGTTCCCCACAGTCCCCCAACGTCTCTAGGTGGTGAAGGACAGTCTCATGTCCAGAAGGCAAAGAGGCTTCCTGAGCTGGGCTGTTTATTATGAAGGGTCCCTTCCAGTGCCACCTCTCTGTCCCAATATCTTTCAATGGGGAAGGGGAGTCTCTAGCCCAAGGGAAAAGTCAGTTCTTTCCTTGGCCATTTATTAGTAGGTCACTTGATCAGCCCCTCTGCAGTCATACCATCCTCACCTGGTGTGGCCCGTAGGACTTCAGTTCAATCCCAGGGAAGAATCAGTCTACCTGGGCTGCCATCTGTTGTTTGGTTGGAGGTTGAGAAATGCAGGTCTAAGTTGCCTTGTATTGGGTTGGGGGACATAAGACACCCTGCTACTGTGATTTACCTTCAGTGCTGGGATCCTAAATCAGCTTGCTTTCCTCTTACCACCTTTCAGAGTTTTTCTTTGGTTGCCTGTTACATTATTTTCAGAGTTTACAGTTGTATTTAATGGGGAGGAACAGAAAGCTATGAATATATCATTTGTCCAGACCAGAAATCCGAGAACATATACATATATTTTAATGACATCATCATAGCTCATTATGTGGCTTTGGAATGGGTTTGTAGTCCAGATATAGAGAAACTTTTTTTTCCAATATTTTACTGTTAAAAATCTCTATGAAACAACGTTTTCCACATTTTGGGTTCTATATCATAGGATGTATGACCAGAACAGAAACAGTGTTCAAAGAGTACAAACATGCTTAAAGTATCTTTAATAGTGCATCTTGAGAGTGTGATGATTTCCTGCAGCTGTATCACAAACCACCATACACTTTGTGGCATAAAACAGCAGTGATTATGTTTCATAATCTCTCATGTTGCTGGGTTCAGCTGGGCAGTTTTCACTCAGGGTCTGCATGGAGTTGTAGTCAAACCGTAGCTGAGGCTTCCTTACTCCCATGCCTGATGGGTGATGCTGGTTGTGAGTTGGGGTCTGAGCCATGCTTTGGCAGGATCACTGACATGAGTTTTTTCTGTATGGCCTGAGATCCAGCATGGTGGCTGGGTTCTGAAAGCAAGGGTTACAAATGATTCCAGGCTGATGCTGTATTGGCTTTTATGATTTAGTTCTGAATGTCATGCATCACTTCTGCCATTTTTTATTTTTGAGAAGTGATTCCTTAAGATCAGCTCATGTTCCAGGGGAGGAGAATTAGACTTGATGGGTAGAAACGTCAACAAATTTGGACACATGTCTTAAGACCACTACATATAAAAAGGAAAAGAGAGACAAATATCTGGCCAGATATGACCCATGTCAGCTGGAGCTATTATAAGTTGTCAGTGGCCAACCCTATATGCAAGATAAGAAAAGGAATGATACGTCTCATCTACTACAGGAGAGGGCTTGGCAGGGGAGCTGTGGGAGTAACTCTCTGCCATTTGTACATGACACTCAGGAATTATAAAATCTCTTGACATGAAAAAGTGGCTTATTTCAACCAAATGGAGAATTCTGCATTCCTTATTAAATAGGCAGACTATGTTTCTCCAGAAATTTGAGGGTATGAGAAAGAAAATATATGGCTACAGTATGTTTTTCTGCACACCAATGCTTTCACTAGCTATAAAACTGTATTATATTTCTTAAAGTCAATGACAGGGTATTTAATGTAACACTCTGAACAGAACATTTCCAGCGTTATGTAGCATTATAAGAGTACAACAGGGACATTGTGAGATTGAGACTAAGATGGCCTAAGTGTTAGAATATTTTATCCCTTCAGTGACTCATGAGAATGTTTTTAGGCAGCAGGAGGGAGGCATGACAGTTTGTGCTAACAGTTTTTCCCATATATAAAAACTCAGGCCGGGTGCAGTGGCTAACACCTGTAATCCCAGCACTTTGGGAGGCCAAGGTGGGTGCATCACCTGAGGTCAGGAGTTCAAGACCAGCCTGGCCAACATGCTGAAACCCAGTCTCTACTAAAAATACAAAAAATTAGCCAGGCAAGGTGGCAGGTGCCTGTAATCACAGCTACTCGGGAGGCTGAGGCAGGAGAATCGCTTGAACCCGGGAGGTGGAGGTTGCAATGAGCCGAGATTGCCCCGCTGCACTCCAGCCTGGGCAAAAAGAGTGAAACTCCATCTCAAAACAAACCAAAACAACCCCCCCCCAAAAAAACTGTATATTATATGTCCCAATCATATGACTACTGTAGTTTTTGATTGATAATGCACGTATTTTTTAATTTTTTAATTTAATTTTATTTTTTAATGCACATATTTTTATTTTGTTGTTGTTTTGGTTCCAGAGTCTTCTGTCTTTTAGGAAGACTCTAGACAATGGTTAAGTAATTAAACTAGACTTGGGTGTAGACAAACAGTAACATGATTCTGTCACTGTACTTTAACTTTTGTCCACTCCCCTGGTTTTTTCATCTCCACTAATGCTACATGAAATTTCAGTTAGGTCCTTCAGCATTTTTTTTTTTAGATGGACTCTCACTCTGTCGCCCAGACTGGAGTGCAGTGGTGCGATCTCAGCTCACTGCAAGCTCCGCCTCCTGGGTTCACACCATTCTCCTGCCTCAGCCTCCCGACTAGCTGGGACTACAGTCACCCGCCACCATGCCTGGTTAATTTTTTGTATTTTTAGTAGAGACGGGGTTTCACCATGTTAGTCAGGATAGTCTCGATCTCCTGGCTTCGTGATCCACCCGCCTCGGCCTCCCAAAGTGCTGGGATTACAGGTGTGAGCCACCGCTCCCAGCCAGGTCCTTCAGCTTTTAAGGTCATTCATGGGTAAAAAAATGTCCCCCAAGTTATTTTCAGGTTTTAACAAAAGATATTATAAATCATGTATTTTTCTAGGTGTTTTAAAATAACCCAGTTTAGTGTTGTATCAAAGCCTAAGCTATCATTCTCTTAAAATGTCTTCAGTCTCCTAGCTCAGCCTTTTTGTGGCTAGGAAACCTGCAGTGGGGAGGGGGCGGTGGATGATGGTGGCCTCCTTCCCTCTGCTTCATTCCGTCACTCTCTGACTGTACTTTGGGTCCCTGCAGAGTTGGAAAGGATGAGAGGGGAGAGGAGAGGTGCACTTGACTAATGCCTTTGGATTTCCCATTGGACCTTCTGGGTGTGTGTTCCTCATGGGGGACTCTGGAGGGTTATTTGGTCATCCCTTCCCTGTCATCAGGAATCCCTCACCTGAACTTCCCTTGAAGTGGGCAATGCCTCTTCCCCTCGCTACGTTTAGCTCTCTGCTCAGCTCCTGTCCTGAAGTTCACCCTCTGTTGGGGTCATCTTTTCCCTGATGGAAGAGTCCCTTTAGCAGGCCCATATGTGGCACATAGACAACTCACTATACTTTGCCCTGCCCACTCTAGACATACAGGCCATTCTGGTACAGTTCCTTCTCTGAGTGACAGCCAGGTGTGAGACTGCAAGCCCTTTTCTGCAGCTCAGTCACAAGCGAGTCAGATGCCCAGTTCCCTATGATGTTCCAACCCCAGAGCCACACAGAATACCCCCAGATGGCTTTCTTCCAGCCCCCTCTTTTGCCCTGAGGCTCCCATAGGGAGCGGATATATAGTATACTAACAAGTCTCTCCAGAGAAATCCTCTATACCCTTCTTAATCCATTCCTATATAAGCAGCCTGTCACAGGACCAATGCTGGCTGAAGCGGTTTGGCCTCTCTTAGCATGTCCTGAGCATGGTCTAGGCCCTTAGTTAAGGATGTTTGTGTCCTTGACACATTTCATACCTGTCTTGGCCTTTGTGATCTCTGCCAAAACTTTGAGCAACAAGGTAGCATCTATTTAAGCAAAATTGTTATTTAACACTTCATTTTACTGGCAATTTTTTTTTTTTTTTGAGACAAAGTCTCACTCTTGTCACTCAGGCTGGAGTGCAGTGGCGCGATCTTGGCTTACTGCAACCTCCACCTCCCGGGTTCAAGCAATTTTTCCTGCCTCAGCCTCCTGAATAGCTGGGATTACAGGCGCCCCCAACCACACCTGGCTAATTTTTGTTCTTTTAGTAGAGATGAAGTTTTGCTGTGTTGGCCAGGCTGGTCTTGAACTCCTGACCTCTGGTGATCCGCCTGCCTCAGCCTCCCAAAGTGCTGGGATTACAGGCATGAGCCACCACGCCTCGTCTTTATTGGCACTATTAACTAGGAAACTGGAGAAAGACTGAATATCAGGATGTTAATGAAATCTTATTACCTCTTTCAAGCCTCAGACATATCATTTTATATGATGATCTTTTTGTTTGTTTGTTTGTTTTTGAGATGGAGTCTCGCTCTGTTGCCTAGGCCAAGTGCAGTGGCGCTATCTCAGCTCACTGCAACCACCGTCTCCGGGGCTCAAGTGATTCTTGTGCCTCAGTCTCCTGAGTAGCTGGGACTACAGGCATGTGCCACCACGCCTAGCTAATTTTTGTGTTGTTAGTAGATACAGGGTTTCACCATATCAGCCAGGCTGATCTCGAACTCCTGACCTCAAGTGATCCAACCACCTCAGCCTCTCAAAGTGTTGGCCTTACAGGTGTGAGCCACCATGCTCATCCTATGCAATGATCTTAAACATCCAAGGAAGTGTGAGCTCATTGCAGAACTCATCTGCCTCCTGAGATCTAGCACTGCAAATGACCAAGAACTGATAGATTCTGCAGCTTTCATTTGTAGTTAGGACATGGTAAGGTCTCTGCCACACACGTCACAGCTGAATCACAATTGCAGTTCCTTTAATTATAAATATGTAAACATGGACGTAGAGTGTGTAATGATAGAACATAGAGACTAAGAAGGGTGAGAGGGTGAGAGGGAAGGCAGATAATGAGAGATTACTTAATGGATACAATGTATGTTATTTGAGTGATGGATACCCAAAAAGCTCTGACCGTACTATGCAATCTATGCAGGTAACAAAATCACACTTGTACTCCATGAATCTGTACAAATAAAAAAAATTTAATAAAAAGTTAAAAAAAACCCACAAATATTAAATTACTTTTACAAGTGTGTATCAAGGACTCTGTCTTCCAGCCAAATGAATTCTAACTGGGAAAAACTTACATTGACTGTTCCATGGGAATAAGTGGAGTTTCAGATAACTCCTGGCAGCTCTCCACTAGGATATTATTTTGTAAATGCCTTTAATAAGGAGACTTTCAGAGGCTGCAACCTGGAAACTCAGCCTAGGGTTGGCAACAGGCAGGCACTTAAGTTGTAAAACGCATTCTAATGTAAAAGGAGAAGAATCGACAGACAGCTGGCAGGGACTCAGTGCCCTGGCCGGGCTCTGGAAGGCCCTGCTGGGCATCTTTAACAGGTTGCAGCCAAGAAACAAAAAACGGGCCAGCGGTTCCTAGAAGTGCTTGAGGAAACAGAATTACCCGCCTCTTCATGACATCTTTTCAGCAGATGCAGTTTCAAATGGAGTGATTGATTCTACCTTTTCATCCCCCCTCCACCCACTTCAGGCAGAGCCAGCCAACTAGTTTAGACATTTCTATTAGATTAGGAGCCAGGAAATGAGAAAAATCCTGTCTCACAAGGGAGCTCTTCTCAGGTCACATGGCTGCCTGGCAGAAATGCAGATAAATAGCCAGGTGCAGTGGCTCACGCCTGTAATCCCAGCACTTTGGGAGGCCCAGGTGGGTGGATAGCCTGAGGTCAGGAGTTTGAGAGCAGCCTGGCCAACATGGTGAAACCCTGTCTCTACTAAAAACACAAAAATTAGCTGGAAGTGGTGGTGCATGCCAGTAATTCCAGCTACTCAGGAGGCTGAGGCAAGAGAATCACTGCAACCTGGGAGGCAGAAGTTGCAGTGAGTCAAAATCGTGTCACTGTACTCCAGCCTGGGTGACAGAACAAGACTGTCTCAAAAAAAAAAAAAAAAGAGAGAGAGAGAAAAGAAAGAAATAAATAAACAGGAATGTTTTATTTGGGGGGCAGGGGACCCAATGAATGACCACTTTTGTAATTTTTCTGTTCCTTCTACCACCTCATACTTTCTGTCCCCCTTTGCAACCTTTCTATTCCTGCACAGCCATTCTGCACAGTCTCTGAACACTGCAACGTTAGAATCATTCATAGGGGCTGGGCATGGTGGCTCACACCTGTAATCTCAGCACTTTGGGTGGCTAAGGTGGGTAGATCACCTGAGGTCAGGAGTTCAAGACCACTTTGGCCAATGTGGTGAAACCTCATCTCTACCAAAAAATCAAAAAATTTAGCTGGGCATGGTGGTGTGTGCCTGTAATCCCAGCTACTTGGGAGGCTGAGGCAGGAGAATTACTTGAACCCGGGAGGCAGAGGTTGCTGTGAGATGAGATAACGCCACTGCACTCCAGCCTGGGTGACAGAGCGATACTCCGTCTCGAAAAAAAAAAAAAAAAGATTCATTTATAGGACCATTAAAGCAAAGAATCTTAGAATCACAGAATGTGACATGCTTGATGTTGTGGAATTGAATTGAACAGAAAGAAGGTATGCTGTTCATTAGCTGGGTGAGTAGGAAAACTGTCTAGCCTTTCAAAGCCCTGGTTTCCTCATCTGTGAAATGGGAACAATGACCAGAATGATCAAACTGGAGAACATAGCCACAGCATCATATACTATAGTACTTAGAATATAGTAGGAATTCAACAACCCCGAGCCCCTTTATTTTTTATTTCTATTTATTTTATTTATTTATTTTTTTTACAGACAGGATCTTGCTCTGTTGCCCAGGCTGGGGTGCAGTGGCATGATCATAACTCACTGCAGCCTCCAACCCCTGGGGTCAAGTGATCCTCCTGCTTCAGCCTCCTGAGTAGCTGGGATACAGGTGCACACCCCCAGGCCTAGCTAATTTTAAAAAATTTTTGTAGCGATGAGGTCTTGCTATGTTGCCCAGGCTGGTCTTGAACTCCTGGGCTCAAGTGATCTTCCCACCTTAGCCCCCCAGAACACTGGGATTACAGGTATGAGCCACTATGCCAGGCCCCACATCCCTTTAAGCTGTATTTTCACAAACTTGAAATCCTGGAATATTAAAGATTAAAAAACTAGTCACTTGCCAGTTCAATTTCCTATACCATTTATTAATGTCCTCTAAACAATATGTAGGCTGCCTGTGTTCCTTTTAAATATAGCATTTAAATCTGAACTTGTCTGGCCCACGGACAATAAGGCAGGTCTCTATACAACTAAACATCAGAATAAAAACCCTTTGTTGAGCCAGTCAAAACCAATGAGTCAAAGCTGAGTTCCCTGTTTGATATTTATGCAATTGTTTTTAGAACTAAAGTGAAGAAGTTTGCATTTATATCTACTACATTCCATATCATCAGGCTTGGCCCATGAGCTCAGGCTAGAGGGACACTATTTCATAACCCTTTATACCCTTCCACATCCAGAGCAGGGGAAGAATCTCGGGGAATTGCGTTGCAACCCACTGACCAGCCACGTTTGCTGAAGAAGAAAGCTGCTTTATGTGGTCCATCTCTTGTTTCTTGGCTGCAACCTGTTAAAGGTGCCCAGCAAGCCTTCCAGAGCCCAGCCACGGCACAGCATCCCTGTCAGCTGTCCACCAATTCTTCTCCTTTTGTATTAGAATGCATTTTACAACTTGATTAAGTGTCTGCCTGTTGCCAACCCTAAGTTGTGTTTCTAGCTTTCAGCCTCTGAAAATCTCATTATTATTTTTATTATTATTATTATTATTTTTTGAGATGGAGTCTCACTCTGTTGCCCAGGCTGAAGTACAGTGGTGCATCTTGGCTCACTGCAACCTCCAACTCCCGAGTTCAAGTGATTCCCCTGCCTCAGCCTCCCAAGTAGCTGGGATTACAGGCATGCGCCACCATGCCCAGCTAATTTTTTTATTATTTTAGTATAGATGGGGTTTCACCACGTTGGCCAAGATGGTCTTGATCTCCTGACTTCATGATCCGCCCGCCTCGGCTTCCCAAGGTGCTGGGATTACAGGCGTGAGCCACTGCGCCTAGCCTAATTTTTATATTTTTAGTAGAGACGGGGTTTCACTATGTTGGCCAGGCTGATCTTGAACTTCTGACCTCAGGTAAGCCACCTGCCTCGGCCTCCCAAAGTGTTTGGACTACAGGTATGAGCCACTACACCCGGCCAGCACTGACAATCTTTTTTTTTTTTTTTTTTTTGAGACAGAGTCCCGCTTTGTCGCCCAGGCTGGAGTGCAGTGGCATGATCTCAGCTCACTGTAGCCTCTGCTTCCCAGGTTCAAGCAATTCTCCTGCCTCAGCCTCCCAAGTAGCTGGCACTATAGACCTGCGCCACCACACCTGGCTAATTTTTGTATTTTTAGTGGAGATGGGGTTTCACTATGTTGGCCAAGCTGGTCTTGATCTCCTGACCTCGTGATCCGCCCACCTCGGCCTCCCAAAGTACTGGCATTACAGGCATGAGCCTCTGCACTCAGCCAGCACTGACAATCTTAATGAGTATGTCCTCTGATTCTCCACTGGGACTGACAGGTATAGGAAATTGGGCTCTAATGTGAAGAAGTTAATACCTAAGAATTTAGGAAAAATGTTTTAACTTGTTGTCCAGTAGAGCTTATCTGAGCTCTGAATTGGGGTCTGGGACCCAGGCCCAGCTATTCTTAGTCATGTTGCTTTTTTATTTCTTCTTCCTTTTTTTTTCTTTTTCTTTTTTCTTTTTTTTTTAATATATTTTTTGTCTATGCCCCTAAAGTGAGGACATCTCCTTCTGAAACTCACCATTGAAGTGGCGTTGTTGTCTGGAGTAAATACCTGCGGTTCGTCATCTTGCACCAAGAAATTTAGGACATGGACACACACAAGGAGTTTAGGAGCAGAGGTTTTATAGGCAGAGGAGACCGGGCATGGTGGCTCATGCCTGTAATCCCAGCACTGTGGGAGACCAAGGCGGCAGATCATAAGGTCAGGAGATCAAGACCATCCTGGCTAACATGGTGAAACCTCATCTCTACTAAAAATACAAAAAAATTAGCCAGGTGTGGTGGTGGGTGTCTGTAATCCCAGCTACTTGGGAGGCTGAGGCAGGAGAATCGCTTGAACCTGGGAGGTGGAGGTTGCAGTGAGTCGAGATCGCGCCATTGCACTCCAGCCTGGGTGACAGAGTGAGACTCTGTCTCAAGAAAAAAAAAAAAGGTTTTGATGCTGCTTTTCATTAAAAAGGAAAACGTTATCAAGGACTCCTGTACCCTCACTATCTGCCTAAGTAATTTCTTCTTAACTTCTGTATCACCATGATGAGTGATTAGGGCATTGGACAAAGTTAGAACATTCTTAGGCCCTAAACACCACATTACCATTATCACATTATCCTGGTATTGGCTGGGCACAGTGGCTCATGTCAGTAATCCCAGCACTTTGGGAGGCCAAGGTAGGTGGATCTCTTGAGGTCAGGAGTTCAAGACCATCCCAGCCAACGTGGTGAAACCCATCTCTACCAAAAAATACAAAAATTAGCCAGGCATGGTGGCACATGCCTGTAATCTCAGCTACTCAGGAGGCTGAGGCACAAGAATTACTTGAACCCAGGAGGGGGAGTTTGCAGTGAGCCAAGATCATGCCACTGCACACTCCAGCCTGGGTGACAGAGTGAGACTCCGTCTCAAAAAAAAAAAAATTATGTTGGTATTTCAACTCATTAGGAATGGTCGAAGTCTTTACCAATGGTTGAACAAGGTAGTGTAAGTTTAGTTCCTATAGAATGTAGCCAAAGAATGACCCTTTGCCCCTTATAATTATGGAAACTTTGTTTTGGAAGAGGCTTTTCCAGAAACTGACGTTTACCTCCCTTGAGTAATATTCTGTTCAGGTGATCATTCACCATCTACTTGGATATGGCTAATTATAGAAAGCTGACTATTTCGTAGAAATCCCCATAACATCTCACTAATCCCTAAATTCAACTTTAAATAGAAAAAGGGTCCATATTCCTATAATTAGGAGTGTTAGATAATGCCTTCACTGCATGGAGTCACTTTGCATTTGAACTACTCCCTGCTGTGTAGTAGATGACTTTATTGTGCATAATAGATGCTCAATAAATATGTGTTTAATCTATAAATTCAACAGTGTTGCTTATTGCCCAGAAGTCATGGTGAGTAATATTTATATAATTGGCCAATCATGTCAGGAGTTTTGAAAGACGTATTAAGTCAACATAAGCAAACTTTTTTCATTGAGTTTTCTCAACATTAAAAAAAAAACCCTTCCTCCTAGGCATTATAAAAGATGCTGGAACAAAATAAGATTAATAAATGTCCCTTGATGTTGAGGATCCTAAATTCTCAAGGAAAGAGAGGTGATATATACACAGCTAGTTATTCTGACAACATGACTGAGTTATACAAAGCAAATACCAAGTGTATACACCACAGGAGAGTGGGAAGCAGAGAAAATTTCAATACATAGGCATAGAATTGACCCACAACACAGAGGTCGAGGATGTTGATACCAACTCAGTGTTGCAATGACTATAGCCACGTGTGCTCACTTTATTATCACTCCGTTTCTGTCCTTAACCATTGGTCTAAGTTGGCTCAATGGTTAAAACCATGGAGCATCCTGATCTCCAACTCCTTGTTTTCCTTGGTGTGGGTAGATACAGAGCCCAGGGCTATGGTCAGGAAACCTCAACCTTGTACGTTCTGGCCATTAGCAAACATGGAACACCTCCAGCGTTTCAAGCATGGAGCCACAGGGAGAGGTGGAGGGCAAAGGGATGTCACCAACAAAGTTCTTGTCCTCAGAGGACAGAGTCTGGTCCTGAAGACTCACATAGAATTAAACATGTCAGACACAGTAATAAAACCAAAGCAGAGGCCGGGCGCGGTGGCTCACGCCTGTAATCCCAGCATTTTGGGAGGCCGAGGCGGGTGGATCACCGGGTCAGGAGATCGAGACCATCCTGGTTAACACCGTGAAACCCTGTCTCTACTAAAAATAGAAAAAAATTAGCCGGGTGTGGTGGCAGGCACCTGTAGTCCCAGCTACTCTAGAGGCTGAGGCAAGAGAATGGCGTGAACCCAGGTGGCAGAGCTTGCAGTGAGCCGAGATCGCGCCACTGCACTCCAGCCTGGGCGACAGAGCGAGACTCCGTTTCAAAAAAAAAAAAAAAACCGAAGCAGAGACATAATGCCTAAATTTATGTTTTCCCAACTGTCAGTTTATTTATATGAAACTCTACAGTCGACACTATTAATTACCTCACCTATAGCCAATCCTCACTTTTTTTTCCTAATGAAATCTCCATGTTGAGTGCAGGTAGTAGGATCTCATCCTTTGATCTCAAGAAGGAATGTCCCTCACCCACAATGTGGTATGAATCATAATTTGTCTATGCCAGTCATGGTGTGGTAGAGATGCAAGCTGCAACCGAACTCTGTTCTACACATCTATTGCTATAGTTGTAGCAAACCTGTGTCCAACTTGGGACTGCATTTTCCAGCCCTGTTTGACTAGGGTGACCTGCTGGTGGAACTGGAAATAAAGTAATATGTGCAATTTCTGCCTCATTTACTGAAAAGGAAATTCGGGGGTTTAAACTTCCATACTTTCCATCTTCCCACTGGCAGGAAAGGTGACACTCAGTAACTTTTGAAGCCATCAGCCTGAATTCCTGAGCTACTACATGGAGTAAAGCTTCCTGTTACCCTGAATGCACACCTGGAAACTTCTACTTTATTTATTTATTTATTTATTTATTTATTTAATTTATTTTTGAGATGGAGTTTCGCTCCTGAGGTCAGGAGTTCAAGACCAGTCTGGCCAACATAGGTGAAACCCCGTCTCTACTAAAAATACAAAAAATTAGCTGGGCGTGGTGGCAGGAGCCTGTAATCCCAGCTACTCAGGAGGCTAAGGCAGGAGAATTGCTTGAACCCAGGAGGCGGAGGTTTCAGTGAGCCAAAATCACGCCATTGCACTCCAGCCTAAGCAACAAGAGCGAAACTCCATCTCAAAAAAAAAAAAAAAAAGAAGAAGAAGAAAACATTTGTGTGTATTTAATAAGGAAACCTCTAGATTATTTAGGTTACTTTACGTTGGAGTCCTTTTGATAGCAGCTTGACACAATCAACATGTATATATGGAATTTCTCTTTGCTAGTAATATTATTTAGCTCTGTGTCTCCACCCAAATCTCATCTTGAATTGTAATCCCCATGTGTAGAAGGAGGGATCTGGTGGGAGGTGATTGGATCATGGAGGTGGTTTCCCCCATCCTGGTCTTGTGACAGTGAGTGAGTTCTCACAAGATCTGATGGTTTAAAAGTGGCACTTCCCCTTTCACTCTCTCTTTCTCCTGCCACCATGTAAGATGTGCCTTGCTTCCCCTTCACTTTCCACCATGATTGTTAAGTTTCCTGAGGCATCCCCAGCCATGCAGAACTGTGAGTCAATTAAAACTCTTTCCTTTATAAATTACCCAGTCTCAGGTAGTTCTTTATAGCAGTGTGAAAATACAGCTAGATTCTAACTTTCTAACTTTCCCTTGTCACATGGACATGTGACACGGATCTACCAAATGAAGTCAGAAAGGAAAACTTGAAAATGTTTCCTTCTCTGTCTTACAAGGAAGAAGTGTGTAAAAGGAACCTGCTGAAGAAAATTTAGTTTTGCTTTTGACACTTTCTTTCCATTTAAGATTCCTGTGTGTGATGTTGATGCCTGGAGCTGCAGCAACTGTCTTGTGACTGTGAGGAAAAGACAAGAGAAAGCAGAGAAGTCCTGGTTGTTCCGGAGGCCAAGGCAGGAGGATCGCTTGAGCCCAAGAATACAAGTCTGCAATGAGCTATGATTGTACCAATGCACTGTAGCCTGGGCAGTAGAGCAAGACCAAGGAAGGAAAGAAGGGAGGAAGGGAGGAAGGGAGGAGGGGAAGAGGGGAGAAGGGGATGAGCAGAGGAGGGGAGGAAGGAAGGAGAGGAGGAGGGAAGGAGAGGAGGAGGGGAGGAAGGAAGGAGAGGAGGAGGGAAGGAGAGGAGGAGGGGAGGAGGGGAGGAGGGGAGGAGGGAAGGAGAGGAGGAGGGGAGGAGGGGAGGAGGGGAGGAGGGAAGGAGGGAAGGAGGGAGGGAAAGAGAAAGAGGGAGGGAGGGAGGAAGAAGGAAGGAAGGAAGGAGGGAAGGAAGGAGGGAAGGAAGGAGGGAAGGAAGGAAGGAAGGAGGAAGGAAGAAAAAATAAAGAAAGAGAGAGAGAAAGAAAGCAGGGAGGAAGGGAGGGAGGAAGGAAGGAAGCAAAGAAGCAAGGAAGGGACAGAGGGAGGGAGGGAGGAAAGGAAGGAAGAAAGGCCAGCACCCTGATGCCACTGAGCTGATGAACCCGCCCTGGAAGAATCTACCTACAATTTTTTGCTACATGAAAATTGTCATGGCTTTCTTGCTTTGGCTACCATTAGTCTGATTTCATGTTACATGTAGTCAAAAGCATTCTTAAATTATTCCAAAGTCTTAGATGTAAACATAAAATTTCTTTTTGCCTGGACGCGGTGGCTCACGCCTGTAATCCCAGCACTTTGGGAGGCCGAGGTGAGCGGATCACCTGAAGTCAGGAGGTCGAGACCAGCCTGACCAATGTGGTGAAACCCCCGTCTCTAGTAAAAATACAAACATTAACTGGGCATGTTGACAGTTGCCTGTAGTCCCACCTACTCAGGAGGCTGAGACAGGAGATTTCCTTGAGCCCGGGAGACAGAGGTTGCAGTCAGCTAAAATCATACCACTGTACTCCAGCCTGGGCAACAGAGCGAGACTCCATCTTAAAAAAAAATTCTTTTTATGTTATCTATTAAATTAATTATCTTTTATACAAAATTACATGAAAAAAGTCAATTTTGCTGTACATGTAAATAAAAAACATACATGGTCCCTTTCATCATTCACATCAACAGAGGATAGGAGACACCATTATACTCTTTTTTTGGAAAATCTCAGCTTGTTCACTTGTTAGCTTGTAGACTAGATTGACTAAGTCATTATTTCCAGAAATACAGAATTTCTAACATAGTAGCCGTATATAAAAAAATGTAGGTTGAGTGCAGTGGCTCATGCCTATAAACCCTACACTTTGGAATCCCAAGGCAGAGGAATCATTTGAGGTCGGAAGTTTGAGACCAGCTGGGGTAACATAATGATACCCCTCATCTCTATACAAAATTAAAAAATAAAAGCAAGCCATGCATGTGGTGCAGGCCTCTGGTCCCAGCTACTTGGGAGGCTGAGGCAGGAGGGTTGCTTGAGCCCAGGAGTTCAAGGCTCCAGTGAGCTATGATCATACTACTGCTCTCCAGCCTGAGAGACAGTAAGACCCTTGTTGCAAAGAAGGGAAGAAAGAGAAGAAAGAGGAGGAGGAGGAAAGGAAGGAACAAAGGAAGGAAGAAAAGAAAAGAAAAGGAAGAGAAAGAAAAGAAAGAAAGAAAATGTAATTGACGATGAGACTGTCCTGAAACATCCAGGATACATAGCACAATCTAGAACGTGTATATTTTCCATTACACATGTGGTTGTCTAGCTCACCTACGATGATGTATCAATTCCCATGTTAGTGGCTGCTCATGGAGAATTCAAACGCCTCCTGCCCCCACCGCACTGCTGAAGCAGCAGTCACAGCATAAAACTTCTGACAGATAACAGACCTTCATTAAAGAGCACTAGGCAAGTTTGGCCGGGCACGGTGGCTCATGCCTGTGATCCCAGCACTTTAGAGGCCAAGGCAGGTGGATCACTCGAGGTCTGGAGTTTGAGACCAGCCTGGCCAACATGGCAAACAAAAAATACAAAAATTAGCTGGACATAGTTGTCCACCCCTGTAAACCCAGCCACTCAGGAGGCTGAGGAAGAAGAATCGCTTAAACACAGGAGGTGGAGGTTGCAGTGAGCTGAGATTGCACCACTGCACTCCAGCTTGGGCGACAGAGTGAAGCTCTGCCTCAAAAAAAAAAAAAAAAAAAAAAAAGTGATATAGTGATATGCATCAAGGCAAGCAGTAATAGCTTTCTTGTTACTTAGAATCTCTAGGGGCCAGGTGCAGTGGCTCACGCATGTAGTCCCAGCACTTTGGGAGGCCGAGGTAGGTGGATCACTTAAGGTCACAAGTTCGAGACCAGCCTGGCCAACGTAGTGAAAACCCGTCTCTACTATCAAACAAACAAACAAAAAGTTAGCTAGGCTTGGTGGCTTGTGCCTATAGGGTTTTTAGGATTTTTAGGATCAAAAAGTGTTATGGGCTGGGCACAGTGCTTCATGCCTGTAATCCCAGCACTTTGGGAGGCCAAGGTGGGCAGATCACTTGTGGTCAGGAGTTGGAGACCAGCCTAGCCAACATGGCAAAATCCCATCGCTACAAAAAATTCCAAAATTAGCCAGGCATGGTGGTGTGCACCTGTAATCCCAGCTACTCAGGAGGCTAATACAGGAGGATTGCTTGAGCTCAGGAGTTGGAGGCTGCAGTGAGCTATCATCGGACCAAGCCTGAATGACAGAGCAGGACCCTGTTTCAAAAAAAAAAAAAGAGTATCTTATGTTGGTGACATTGCCCTCTGTATGCCTTTGTTTGACCATGATTTGAAAGTATTCATTAGTCCTCTAAGAGCTAATTTTTAATCTATTTAATAGTATATATAAATATACTATTTATATATATAAATATACTATTTATATATATAAATATACTATATTTATATATATAAATAGTATATTTATATATATAAATAGTATATTTATATATATAAATAGTATATTTATATATAAATATATATAAAATAAATAAAATATATATATAATATATATAAATATGCTATTTAATAGTATGGATTTTTTCATTTACTAGAGTTCAGAAAAGGGATTTATCTTTTTTTTCTCAAATAAAAAATGTCTCTCTCCATGAATCAAGTGCATTCTTGCTACTTGAAAACAGTTTCAGGTGCAAGCCCTCCACCAAGGATTCATAAGTTAGGCTGGGCACGGTGGCTCATGCCTGTAGTCCCAGCTACTCGGGAGGCTGAGGCAGGAGAATGGTGTGAACCCGGGAGGCGGAGCTTGCAGTGAGCCGAGATTGTGCCACTGCACTCCAGCCTGGGCCACAGAGTGAGTCTCTGTCTCAAAAAAAAAAAAAAGGATTCACAAGTTAATAAGTTTTGTGGCAGGCATAATCATCCGCCCTTGCCAGGAAAGTCCTGAGTAACCCTTTGGAGGAAGCAGCCACTTATCGGGGAAATTCAGCCAGATATCGGGCAAAATTCACCCCCCGATATTTCACGTAGGTTCTTTTCTATTTTCCCTAAGCGTTGGCCAGGTTGAGAAATAAAGGGACAGAGTACAAAAGAGAGAAATGTTAAAGCTGGGCATCCAGGGGAGGCATCACATGTCGGTAGGTTCCATGATGCCCCACAAGCCGCAAAACCAGCAAGTTTTTATTAGTGATTTTCAAAGGGGAGGGAGTGTACGAATAGGTTGTGGGTCACAGAAATCATGTGCTTCACAAGGTGATAGAATATCACAAGGCAAATGGAGGCAGGGCAAGATCACAGGACCACAGGATCAGGGCGAAATTAAAATTGCTAATGAAGTTTCAGGCACCATTGTCATTGATAACATCTTATCAGGAGACAGGGTTTGAGAGCAACCGGTCTGACCAAAATTTGTTAGGCAGGAATTTCCTCATCCTAATAAGCCTGGGAGCGCTATGGGAGACCAGGGCTTATTTCATCCCTACAGTTTTGACCATAGAAGACGGCCACACCCAAAGGGGCCATTTTAGAGGCCTACCCTCAGGGGCACATTCTCTTTCTCAGCGATGTTCCTTGCTGAGAAAAAGAATTCAGCGCTATTTCTCCCATTTGCTTTTGAAAGAAGAGAAATATGGCTCTGTTCCGACCGGCTCACCGGCAGTCAGAGTTTAAGGTTATCTCTCTTATTCCCTGAACATTGCTGTTATCCTGTTCTTTTTTCAAGGTGCCCAGATTTCATATTGTTCAAACACACATGCTCTACAATTTGTGCAGTTAACGCAATCATCACAGGGTCCTGAGGCGACATACATCCTCCTCAGTTTACGAGATGACAGGATTAAGAGATTAAAGTAAAGACAGGCATAGGAAATCACAAGGGTATTGATTGGGGAAGTGATAAGTGTCCATGAAATCTTCACAATTTATGTTTAGAGATTACAGTGAAGACAGGCATAAGAAATTACAAAAGTGCTAATTTGGGGAACTAATAAATGTCTGTGAAATCTTCACAATTTATGTTCTTCCACCATGGCTTCAGCCGGTCCCTCCATTTGGGGTCCCTGACTTCCTGCAACAGCCACTGGCGTCGGAAATGCTGCCCTTCTGTAGGGTCAGGTGGAGAGAGGTGATTGCATCAGGCTGCCTGACACTGGCTGGCAGAAGCTGAAATTCTCAGTAAGTGACATCTTGATGTTCTGGAAAGCAGGTTAGCCGTGAGAACACAGGGACAAACAGTGGGGGATTCAGGAGGGCCTTAGAAGAGAGCCTTCAGGGCCAGGCGAGGTGGCTCATGTCAGTAATCCTAGCACTGTGGGAGGCAGAGGTGGGTGGATCACCTAAGGTCAAGAGTTCAAGATCAGCCTGGCCAACATGGTGAAACCTCGTCTCTACTAAAAATACAAAAAAAAATTAGGTGGGCATGGTGGCAGGCACCTGTAATCCCAGCTACTTAGGAGACTGAGGCATAAGAATTGCTTGAACCCAGGAGGTAGGGAGGTTGCAGTGAGCTGAGATCATGCCATTACATTCCAGCCTGGGCAACAGAGCAAAAACTTCATCTCAAAAAAAAAAAAAAGAAGAAGAAGAGGAAGAAGAGGAAGAGGAAGAAGAAGAAGACAGCCTTCAGGTGGCAGAAGGGAGTGCAATGTTGAGAAGGAAACAATGAAAGACAACCAAGGCTGGGTTCCAGCCCCAAGGTTCAGCAGTCACACCAATTTCTTGATGCCAGGTTTGCCGGGGCACCTGACATGGGTGGAGTAAGAAGGTGAAACCCAGGACCAGAAAGAGGAGGTGGTGAGCCAGGTCAGATTTAGGAGATCAGCAGGGAACAGCAAAAGATGATGCAGGAGGGTGAATATTTAATATTTTTATTTTATGTTATTTTTTGAGACAGGGTCTTGCTCTGTTGCCCAGGCTGGTGCACAGCGGTACAAGTGCTACTTGGGAGGCTGAGGCTGGAGGATGGTTTGATCCCAGGAGTTCCAGGCTGCATGGCTCACTGTTGGCTCACTGCAGCCTGGAATTCCTGGACTCAAGCCATCCTCCAGCCTCACCCTCCCAAGTAGCTGGGAATACAGGCATGCACCACCACACCCAGCTAGTATTTTTATTTTTTGTAGACCTGGGGATCTTACTATGTTGCCCCAGCTTGTCTCAAACTCCTGGCCTCAGGCAATCCTCCTGCCTCAGTCTCCCAAAGTGTTGTGATTACAGGTGTGAGCCACTGTGCCCAGCCAAATATTTAATTAAAAAGCCCAAGTCTGAATATACACTGGTAAGGCAGGAATGGGTGGACATTAAAGGGCCCAGTTAGAGGCAGGAACAGAATCCAGTGGTGGGACATACTGAGGCCTAAATCAAAGTGTGAATGCAGGCATAGGATGACACTCTACTAAACAATCAGGTTGACAGGAGTAGGTTGTGGAAAGACAGTTTGGCCCCGGAATGCTTGCTCAGTTCAGGACCCAGGCAGGGATCCTCAGCATGTGCTGGGTTGGTCATATTTTCCCTTTATACCTGAGCCAGCCTGCAGAACCATAAGTTCTTTTTTTTTTGACTGAGTCTCCCTCTGTCTCCCAGACTGGAGTGCCCTCTCAGTTCAGTGCAACTTCTGCCTCCCGGGTTCAAGGAATCTCCTGCCTCAGCTGCTAGTTTATTCCTTTGTTCCTGGTTCCTCTAAGTCTTCCTCTGGTGTTGTGTCCCTAGCCTTTGCTACGTAACAAGCCACCCAAACATTAGTGCTTTAAACCAATTACAATTCTGTGCATTCGGTGCAAGTTTACTTTGCTGATTTTTCCTGGGCTCTTTCATCTGGCTATATTTTTTTTTCTTTTTTTTAAATTGTGCTAAAATACAACATAAAATTTACCATCTGATACGGTTTGGATGTATGTCTCCTCCAAATCTCATGGTGAAATGTGATCCCCATTGTTGGAGGTGAGGTCTGGCATGAGGTGATTGGGTCATAGGGGTGGATCCCTTGTAAATGGCCTGGTGCCCTCCCCATGATGATGAGAATGTTCTCATTCTGTTAGTTCACACAACAGCTAGGTGTTTCAAGGAGCTGGCACCTCCTCCTCTCTCTCTCTCTCTCTGTCTCTCTCCTCTCCTCTCTCTCCCTCTCTCTCCATGTGATGTGCCTGCCTGTTCTCGTTTCACCTTCTACCACGAGTAAGTTTCCTGAGGCCTCACCAGAAGCCTAGCAGATGCTAGTGTCATGAATGTACAGCCTGCAGAACTGTGAGCCAAATAAACTTTTTTTTTTTTTTTTTGGAGACAAGTCCTGGCTCTATCTACCCAGGGTAGAGTGCTGCAGTGGTATGATCATAGCTCACTGCAGCCTCAAACTCCCAGGTTCAAGCCATCCTCCCAACTCAGCCTCCCAAGTAGCTGGGACTACAGGCGTGCAGCACCACACCTGGCTAATTTTTGTATTTTTTATAGAGACAGGGTTTCACCATGTTGCCCAGGCTGGTCTCGAACTCATGAGCTCAAGCAATCCTCCAGCCTCAGCCTCCCAAAGCACTGGGATTACAGGTGTGAGCCTCTTTTCTTTATAAGTTACCAGCCTCAGGTATTCCTTTACAGCATGGCAAAACAGACTAACTCACCAGTTCTTAAGTGTACATTTTGGTACTATTAAATACACTTACAATGCACAACCTTTATCACCACCCACTTCCATAATTCTTTTCATCTTTAGAAACTTAAATTTTATATACATTAAACAATAATTCCCCATTTTCCTGTCTCCCCTGTCCCTGGAAACTACCAATCAACTTTCTGTCTATATGATTGTGACTACTCTAAGTACCTCATATAAATGGAATTATACAGTATTTGGCTTTTTAGGACTGGCTTATTTCACTTAGCATGTTGTCCTTAAGTTTCATCCAGGTTATATAGCATGTGTCAGAATTTTCCTTATTTTTAAAGCTGAATGATATTTCATTGTATGTCTATACAACATTGTGTTTATTAATTCATGTGCAATGGACACTTGGGTTGTTTCCATGTATTAGCCATTGTAAATAATTCTGCTCTGAACGTGGCTGCACAAGGATCTCTGAGTCCCTGCTTTCAATTCTTTTGGATATATAACCAGAAGTAGAATTGCTGCATCATATGGTAATTTTTTTTTAATTTGAGATGGAGTCTCTCTCTGTGGCCCAGGCTGGAGTGCAGTGGCATGATCTCAGCTCAGCTCACTGCAACCTCCATCTCTCGGGTTCAAGCAATTCTCCTGCCCCAGCCCCCCTCCCCGAGTAGCTGTAATTACAGGCATCCACCACCACACCCAGCTAATTTTTCTATTTTGCAGTAGAGACAGGGTTTCACCATGTTTGCCAGGCTGGTCTTGAACTCCTGACCTCAGGTGATCCACCCTCCTTGGCCTCTCAAAATGCTGGGATTACAGGCATGAGCCACCATGCCTGGCCAATTGTATTTTTAATGTTTCGAGGAACCACCACACTGTTTTCCATAATGGCTGTACCATGTTACATTCCTACCAATAGTTCACAAGGGCTTTAATATCTTACATGGCTGTAATTTATGGGGTTATCAATTGCACAAGAAGGTCCAAGCTGGCCTCACTCAAAGGTCCAACAGTTAGTGCTGGCTGTTAGCTGGACACCTAAAGTTCCTCAATGGTGCCTGTGTCAGTCCTGGTATTCCAAGCAGATGCCAAGTCTGGATTTATTAAAGAAAACTCTAATAAGAGTGCAAGTGATTTATTAGGGAAAATTCTGCAACAGAAAATGGGAAGGGAGCCAGCAAAGTCCAGGACAGTCATCAGACCTCAGTGCAAGTCTAGCACCAGTGGAGAAGGGAAAGACTTTGAACAAGGTTCTGCAAAAGTTTCTGCAAAGCTGATGGGGTGCCCATGACAGGAGTGGTGCATTTCCCAGGAGTGGGCTTGCCTGAGAATCCTGCCACACTCAGTCACTCCCTGGGAGCAGTGGGGAAAGCTTGGCCTCCATGGAAACATGGTGGTTGGTAGATTTCTGAGTGCAGCAGCTGGGTCACTGGTCAACTCATTCCCTGTGTTCCAACATCTGAGGAAGAAAAATAGGAAAAGGATTGGTAAAAAGAACTGTGACTGCTTTGTAATTTCATCCCATTCACAAGAAGGCAGAACGGCTTCTCGTTACACATAAATTATCACTGTGTATTGTACTAGGCCTCTGGCAGGGCCTACTTCAATAGTGATACTTCTTCCCTGGACATCTGCTGCAGCCTCCAGCACCACTCAAGGTCTCTATTCAAACGCCATCCTCTGCCATCAGGTTCTTCCCTGATGACCCATTTAAAATCTGAAACACCTCTTCCCCAGCCACACTTCTTGCCCTTCTTCCCTGCCTTATTTCCTTCTATGGCAGGTGTTGCATTCTATATATTTGGCTCCTTCACTAGAATATCAGTTCTACAACTGCAGGGGTTTGCCAGTTTTATTCAGTATTATATCCCTAGCATGTACAAGTGGGAAGGCCAAAGAATGTGCTCGATGAAAAAGATTTTTATTGAATAAAGAATAGTAGCTCATGTCTGTAATCCTAGCACTTTGAGAGACCAAAGTAAGAGGATCGTTGGAGGCCAGAAGTTTGAGACCAGCCTGGGCAGCATAGCAAGACCCTATCTCTACAGAATTTTTTAAAAAAATCTAAGTATGATGACAAATACCTGCTTGAGCCCAAGAGTTCCAGGCTGCAATGAGCTACGATCACACCAGTGCACTCCAGCTTGGGTGACAGAGTGAGACTTCATCACTAAAAAAGAAAAAAACAAAAAAAGAATGAAAAAAGTCTGTGATCTATTATACACTGTCCTGTGGACTCTATTCATCTATCATCTATCTACCTATCCATCCATCCATCCAACTATCCATCTAGCTATCTATCCATTCATCCATCTATCTATTTATTCATTCATTCATCTATCCATCCATCCATCCATCCATTTATCCATCCATCCATTTATCCATTCATCCATCTATTCATCCATCCATTTATACATCCATTTATCCATCGATCCATCCATTCATCATCCATCCATTTATATATTATCTTATACAATTTATATATAATCTTATCCATTTATATATAATCTTATATAATTTTTCTCTACTTTATTGTTATCCTTCAATTACTAAGAGCCAGAACAGTCACATAATGTGTGTGGGGGTCACTCAATTGTGAGTGATGGACCTTGGATGGGAACCCAAGCCTGCCTCCAAATCTACTATATTTCCCAGTAACATGCATGGCCTCATTACAAAGATACAGACAGAGAAAATGAGGAAGGAAGTGAGGGAGGAGGAAGGAAGCAACAACATCCACATATACCTAAACCCTGCTAAATTCAAGTAGAGTATTCAGAGTCTCATAACTAGAAAACCATCTTGACTGTTTTTATTGTTTTGTTTATCCAGTGAAATGTCCAACACTTTAGCATAGCTTCAACAAAGTGCATTTAACGATGTGCCTACATTATAAAGGCAGAGGGAGAATCTTCATGAATTTGAGTGATTTCTCCTTAGGAATCACACATCCCCATCATCCCCATCCGGGTGGCTTCTCTGAGCTATAAATAGATGAAAGAACTGAAGACTCTGTACTTGCTAGTCCACCTGAGGGGAGACGGAGAATGCTCCCCAGCAAATTTGAACTCTTTAGAATCCTTCTTAAGAAAGTGCATGATTAATGAGCCATTTAGAACACATGCCAGAATCCACATGCTTTTTAAGTGCGTTCTGCATAGAAGCAGGGATTGTTGGTATCCAAGATATAAGGGCCTCTGTACACAGGATTCCTCTTCTTGTTCCAAAAAAGGGAGGAGACGAAAAATGCATCTAGGGCTAAAGAGGACTGGGAAACAGAGGTTGCTTTGAGAGAAGTATGATGTAACTGTGAGAGGAAAATAAATCTGGGGGCCCCAAATCACTAAGCTAAAGGGAAAAGTCAAGCTGGGAACTGCTTAAGGCAAACCTGCCTCCTATTCTATTCAAAGTCACCCCTCTGCTCACTGAGATAGATGCATATCTGATTGCCTCATTTGAAGAGGCTCATCGGAGACTCAAAAAAATCCAACCATTTGTCTCTTACCTACCTATGACCCGAAAGCCTCTCCCCACCTCAAGTTGCCTGGCCTTTGCCTCCGGTTGTCCCACCTTTCTGGACTGAACCAATGTACATCTTACACATATTGACTGATGTCTCATGTCTCCCTAAAATGTATAAAACCAAGTTGTGCCCCGACTACCTTGGGCACATGTCGTCAGGACCTCCTGAGGATGTGTCACAGTGCGCACCCTCAACCCTGGCAAAATCAACTTTCTCAATTAACTGAGAAAGTCTCACATTTTCAGGTTCACATACCTTCCTGCAGAATAATTTGAATGCCTCTAATTTGACAGTTTCATGTTTAGCAGCACAACTATCACTTCTCTTAGCACTGTGAACAAGGAACTCCTTATTGAAAATAGAAAGCTAACTGAGATTCTGCAGGGCTTTTTAGTTTACAGACAAAAGCAAATACCCTATCAACATAACATTGACAGCACCTGAAGGCCCACTATGTGCTGCTTTGAAATCCGCCCCATCTCTGGGTGATAAAGCATGCTCTGAAGAGACTCTGCAAGACCAGCTTTTCTGTAAGTGGACTGTGGCTTATTTATAGTCATTCTGCACGTATGCTAATGAGCCATGGCCACCTGGCAGACATAATTTAACTTTCTATGGCTCCTGGTTTTCTCATCTGTAAAATTACAAGGTTGGACAAGTTAAATTCTAAGAACTGTTGAACTGACCGGGCACAGTGGCTCATGCCTATAATCCCAGCACTTTGGGAGGCCGAGGCGGGCGGATCACAAGGTCAGGAGTTCAAGACCAGCCTGACCAACATGGTGATAACCCCGTCTCTACTAAAAATACAAAAATTAGCCGGGCCTGGTGGCATGTGCCTGTAATCCCAGGTACTTGGGAGGCTGAGGCAGGAGAATCACTTGAACTTGGGAGGTGGAGGTTGCAGCGAGCCAAGATCGCACCATTGCACTCCAGCCTGTGTGACAGAGCTAGACTGTGTCTCAAAAAATAAATAAATAAATAAATAAATAAATAAATAAATAAATAAAAAACTAAGAACTGTTGAACGAAAACATTCTCTGCTCTCAGGACACTGTGGTTAAAATAGCATGTTATTTTGACTTCTTAGTAATCCTGACTGTCCTTCTTCCCCATTGATTCTGAATGAGGATTTTCTGCCTGCTCTAACTTACCCAAAACATTAGCTCAGCTGATGATCTGACACACTGAACAATGACTAAACAGTGACTGAGATAAGGCCACTTGCTAAATGTATGTAGATAAATGTTCAAACCTCTCTAGGTCTCAATGCTAGTGTATGGAAGACACATTTGAGAGCAATAACTTAAGCAACTTAACCCTGAAAATAACACCATGGTCTAAGGAAATGTGTGTTCAAAGTTTCAAGCTAAGGAATCCAGAAGTGGCCAACCTGAAGATCCACTCCTTATCTGTGAAGAACATCAGAAGCCCTGTCCCATCCCCTTGAAATGCAGGCTCTACAGGGGCTGCCCTTTGTTTTGGGTTACATGGAGGTTGCTAGGTGGGGGTTGCCAAGTGAAAAAATGTTATAACTGGTGTGCATTTTTTAAAAAGGTAGGGAGTCTCCTGTCCAGCCTGCCACTCCTGGACTGCCCCATTTATAAGTCCTCAATAAATCCTATTGACACAGGATTCTTTGGGTGCTGCTTCACCAGCTGGAAACCTCTGTGGCTGGCAGCACCTCTGCCCGAGTTTTGCTCATGACGGCTGGGTTGGCTCTGCCCACTCAGCTCGGCAGGCTGTGCTGAGCTGGCTGTGCTCGGCTCTCGATACCGGCCCAGATCCCACACCCACTGTGAGCGAGCCAGGTGCAGAGTGGTGAGGGGTGTGTGAGTGAGCAAGCATGAGGCACAGCCATGGTGCACAGCCAAGTGCACCGGCTGCTAAGGTGAGGTGGGCAGCTCCAGGCACCAGCACAGGCACAAGCTCTGTACAAGGCTGTGGCTGGACCAGATGTGCCTCAAGTGGTTTCCACCTTGGGCACTGGCATCTGGATGAGGGGAACATGTTGGTGCCCGAAAATTCAGAGACACCAGCAACCACAGAGGCCTAAGTGCATGTTACAGCTTGTCACAGCTCTGGATCAGGAAATCCCAAGACCTGGGCCCCCAGAAGGTTTACCGCTCTTCCATTGTAGTCCAGCAAATGAGAGCGTGTCACCACCTGCTTCTTGGCGAGCCAGCCAGGAACTTGTTACAGCCCTTTTCACTCTTGTCATTCAGCAGGCTGTGGGTTCTTGTCCTGTGACCAAGAATAAGGTTATGTGGATAACCAGAGAGTAAGCAAGGTGGAGAAGAGTTATACTCAGCAACATAACAGCTCTCAACATGAGAGGGGAACCCGAAGTGAGTAGCCCTTCCCCAAGACAGGTAGTCCCATTGTGGGGCTGAGTCTGGGGTTTTTATGGGCTCAGAATGGGGGAGTGCATGCTGACTGATCCATGGGTGGGCCTGGAAAAAGCATCATTTGATTGGCTAAAAAGATATCGAGGAAGTTCTCGCTCCAGTCCTGGGCTGTAGTAGCTAGGTTTTCAGGCATCGAGCTGTCTTTGGCTTGAAGGTCGGATTTCAGCAGGGACCTGCCTCTGGCTGCCTAGGAATTTGTCTGCCTCCTGCCAATGACATTATGTCACCTTCACTGGCTCCAGGTCTCCTCTTTGGCTTCTGGGACATGGGGCCATCTCTATTGGAGTCAATAAGGGTCCAGTGCAATAGCTGGAAATTTGCAGAAGAAAAGAAAAGTTGCTCAAAGATATGTGAGGAAAGAAATAACGAGGATGAAGCTAACAAAGAGCATTCTATTTCTCAAGATTACAGCAGCCCAAGATTATTGAAAAGAAATCACGTTTGGAACTGTCTCTCTGGGCTAGTTTGCTGGCAGGTCTGCATGGTGGACCACACTGTCATCTGTTTTTTGTGTCCTTCAGCATGATGAACTCTGCTGTATGCGTCCTGGTGCTGGAACTGCTATTACCAACAAGCTAATTGAGTTTGCTGGCCTTGAAAATGCATCCCTGTAGGTAATGTGATGATGTAATGCTGTGTTCCTGCCCTCTGGATTTCCTCCCTGCCATTACAGAGGCCTTATTTATGAGACTAGAAACAAAATCAAAAACAAAAAAACAGGATCGCCTTTTGATGTGACTTAAACAAGGCTGGAACAGAGCCTGAGGCTAAGCTTTCCATATGCCAGGACTCAAGATGCCAGGACTCAAGTGAAGTAGGAAAATCCCAGAAAGCAGGTGGGGGTCCATGAGAGCCTGGTGGACACAGGTCTGAGGAACATAGGTGCAAGGATGCCTGGAAGAAGGGTGAGCAAATGGCAAATGCCGGATGCACAAGCACCACTTTTGAACAGAAGGAGGATGGGGCTAGGTCAAATAATCCAGCAGACCCTGAGCTGAGTTTGGAGAGAGGGAAGGCAGGACCCCTCTGAAGTCTAAGGAAAAAGAGCATGGCAGACTGCCCAGGGAAGGTGGTATGCCCAACACAGGACAAGCTGGAGGCATGCAGGGAAGTCCATCTGGGCTGTGCAAGGGAAAGCTAGAAACTATCAAAGCTAGTCAGCTACTGGAAATTCAGTGAGCCCCTCTGTGCCAGGGGCGGGGCTGTGGAAAGCCAGGCAAGGCACCTGCCCTCATGGAACTAACCTAGTGCTGAAAATGAACTGATAGGGCTTTAAAACAGACACACAGACCAATGGAATAGAATCAAGTCCAGAAATAAACCCTCGTATATGTGGTCAAACGACTTAGAACCAAAAGCATTCAATGCTGAAAGGACTGTCTTTTTTTTTTTTTTTTTTTTGAGATGGAGTCTCATTCTGTCACCCAGGCTGAAGTGCAATGGCACGATCTCGACTCACTGCAACTTCCGCCTCCTAGGTTCAAGTGATTCTCCTGCCTCCACCTTCCAAGTAGCTAGGGTTACAGGTGCCCACCACAATGCCCAGCTAATTTTTGTATTTTTAGTGGAGACAGGTTTCACAATGTTGGCCAGGCTGGTCTCGAACTCCTGACCTCAGGTGATCTGCCTGACTTGGCCTCCTAAAGTACTGGGATTACATGCCTGAGCCACTGGACTGGTCCTTGAGCTATACAGCTTTCTGAAAGCTGCTCAATTGTTGTACATTTAGGTGCTCAATTGCTGTAAACTTAGGTCCCTTAATCAGTCTGCTTTTTTTTTTTTTTTTTTTTTTTTTGAGACAGGGTTTTATTCTGTCACACAGGCTGAAGCATAATGGTGTGATCATGGCTTACCACAGCCTGAAACTTTGGGGCTCCAGGGATCCTCCTGCCTTAGCCTCCTGAGTAGCTGGGGCTACAGGCATGCACCACCACACCTGGCTAATTTTTTTTTTAATCTTTTGTAGAGATGGGGTTTTGCTATGTTGGCCAGGCTGGTCTCAAACTGCTGGCCTCATGTGATCCTCCCAACTTGGCCTCCCAAAGTGCTGGGATTACTGGTATGAGCCACTGCAACTCGCTACTATGGCTGCTTGAAGCGCCACACAGACAATGAAATAAAGTTATTATCTGGCAGACACAGGGCCTCCAAGAAGATATTCGTGTTACTTCAGTCTCTGTCTTTTGTCTGATAAAAGTCAAAATGAATATGAATTTCCATCATGAATCCTCTCCTTTTTTCTCCCAATGCGGTGAACAGAGCCTCTAAAGTTGCCCTTGGGGTATCTCTTATCATGCAGTTCTGCTCTTCAACATTTGCACCGTAATTAACTACTTTTTGTGTTGCCTTTCATTTAGAGCTATGCCCAGTGAACTGCTTCCTAGTAAATACTTCATGTCCTCAGCAGCACAATGAAGTTAGAAAAAAATGCAAAAATACTTCCTGAGTGAATAAATGATGATGTTTTTTGTAATGCAATGCACACACAAACACACCACTTCCAAGGAAGGGAATCATTAAAATATTTTTAACCCATTTCACATCAATATTGTCCATGTTATCTGAATCACCACTTGACAAAATGGACTGTGAGAGCTGAGCATAAACACGCTGCAGAAGAAAGTCCTGGTTTGTGAAGACAGGTGAAAGGAGAAAGTGCTTGCCTGCTAATGGAAGATAAATTACCCAGGAAGGTAAAAAATAAAAGGCAACCTGAAACAAAAGCAACATGAATCAATTTCATTCTGAAAGGAACAGAAGTGAAACAATGTTGCTAAATGAGACACAATTTCTGACAAAGATCTTCTCTGTTCTCCAAGAACTTTTGTTGTGCTGGGTGTACCAAGAATTATGTGTTTTCTTCCCAAAAAGTCAGTGTATTTTATTTTATGTGTGGTACCTCTCTTTGCCTCTTCTCCCCACTTGCTACAATTTAAGCTGTCTATTGTAGTGCCCTATCTCTGATCAGCCCTAAAGATCTGAAAAGTCCTGAGTTTGCAAGAATTAAAAAAAAAAAAAATAGGGCCTTGGGTTTGACAGTGATGGATCCTACTGTCCCCTCGGGATGATATTCCTGCACTATGAAGACCACAGATCCTCCAGTAACAAGCAGTAGCTCCTGTTTGCCTCATGCCTTTGTGTAGAGGTCAGGATACCTGCAAGGGAAAGGGCATTGCTGGGAGAGCCTAGGCTACTTTTACCAAGCACAGCAGGGGCAGTTTCATATTAGAGGCAATAAGTTTGGGTGAAAGGGAAGGTAGAGATACAGTCCTTGAACTCAAGGATGTCATAAAGGAAAGCAAAGTTTACGATGCAAAAATGACCCTTTAAACTTAACCCAAAATTGCTATAAGCTACTTTCTTCATTTTTGGAGACAGGGTCTCACTGTGTTGCCCAGGCTGAAGTGTGTGCAGTGGTGTGATCATAGCTCACTGCAGCCTCAAACTCCTGGGCTCAAGCAATCCTCCTGCCTCAGCCTCTGAGCAACTGGTACATAGGCGCATGACACCAGGCCCAGCTAATTTTGTAAATATTTATTTTTTATAGAGATGTTTGCCAGGCTGGTCTGGAACTCCTGGCCTCAAGTGATCCTCTCTTCTCGGCCTCTTGAAGTGCTGGGATTACAGGTGTGAGCCACCGTGCCCGAATGCTATTCAGCTACTTTCAAGCACTGTGCCCTTGCCTCTCTAAACCTCAGTTTCCTCATCTCTAAAATGGGATAACAGTAGCATCTGCTACAAAGGATTGCTGTAGGGAGTAAATCATATCATACATGCAAGGCTAGTATCACTGTGGTGAGAGCCAGAGAAATACCACTTACTGTTATTGGTTTTATTTGTATAGTGAGCTTTTTATACCTTAGCATTCCTTGGTGTAGTGAGTGATTAATACCATCTTATTTTTAATGAATGAACAATTAGAATCCAATTAAGCAAAGAGAATTGCATTACTCTTCTAACTAAAAGCCTGGTACCCAAAGGATGAAATTTGAACTCTTTCGCATGGCTTTCCATCTGGCGCCAGGCTCACCTGCCAGCCTCTTCCCTGTCAGTACAAGCTCTGCTGAGCTTCCAGAATTTATACACACTCACTGAACATTCACCACATTTGAACTTGACTTGTACCTGTGGGTCCAAACATAGCATGTGTTCAGTCCTTTCCTCTACGACCAACAAATGGAAGATGGGAAAGTGAGTTGGAGAATTCCTATGTGATCTTCAATGCCCAACCCAGATGCCACTTTCCCTATGAAGCCATCCCTTGGCTGCCCTGAAGCATTGGTCATTTATCTCTCCTCCGGGCTCACACCATATTTTATGATAGTGCTTCTCAAATTGTGGTCCCTGGACCAGAAGCAATAGCATCATCTGGGCACATATTAGGCCAGTATCACTGTAATAGAGGCTGGAGAAATACCACTTGTTGTTGTTATTATTATAGTAAGCTTTTTGTACTTTAACATTTGTTAGAAATGCACATTACTTGGCTCCATCATGGACCCACTTAACCAGAAACTCTGGGGCCAGGACTCAGCAACCTGCACTTTAAGGAGCCTTTCCCATGATTCTGATGCACACTCGCATTAGAGAACCATAGCTCGATGCAAACCTCCACTTTACCCTGCCTCCTACACTTTCAAAATCACTTGCTTAAACATATGACTCTGTCCTACAAGAGTTAGCTTTTAGCCAACTTCTTTTACCTTCCTGTGTCTTAATTTTCCTCATCTTTTAAAAATAGGAATGATCATTTTATCTTACAGGAATGCTTAAAATTAGCAATAAACTGTGATCTATAATATCTCAAACACTAGTGTCCTCCAGACCCCTCCACCCTCACCTCTCAACTGTTTATTCATGATTGCCTAGTGTAATGGTCTTCATATAAAACTGCCCATTGCTTTGCCAAAGAGACCCACCCAAGAGGTATAATTCCAGGTGGAGAGTCTGTTAGGCTTTTGGGAACTGAGCGATCTATCCCAAACATCAACAAAAATGACTGAACTATTACGAATGAGTGAACCCTGAGTAAACTCTTCAGCATGAGGTAGAGATGGCAGGAAAGGGACGAAAGATTATTTATGGCTACCTCCAAGGAGGATGAGTCAAGCCAGGGTCAAGAAAGGATAAGTTAGAGGGATGGATATAGAACTTTGCAATCAACTTACTGTGATTGTGTCTTTGGGGTGGCTGCGTTGTATGTGAGTTTTCTCTCCATCGCTAAATGAGTATGCATAAAGATCCCAGAAATTGCACTGTTTTGCCCATGAGCCTGGTTCCATACACATGGAAGGGCCTGCATGATGGATGACTGAAAGAGGCCTGGTGGCCACAGTGACGTCACCTATGTAGCTCATGTACCAGATAAAAATGTGTCACAGGCTCCATGCAGCTTTCCTGGCTGGAAGAGTTATACATATTTCGTGAACACATAATAAATGTTTTAGGAGTCAGGCAGGGCTTGCAGTAATCAGGGAAGACTTCCCAGAAGTGAGCTATGGGTTTAAAGAGATCTGGGGTTCAGATTGTCAGAGACAGTTCAATGAATATTTCAGCCAGGGGAATAGCTGAGCACCTCCCACTAAGCTCTCTCTTAAAACACCATTTGTTTATCTCATAGCGCTTTTCGCAATTTGTAATTATTGTTCATTTATTTAGGGTTGGTTTCATCCTTCTCCTATACATGCTAGTTGGGCAAAGGCCACATCCAACCTTTTTTTTATTATTTTATCCTGAGCATCTTAGAGCTAGACCTAGAATGGGGTAGGTTCTCAATATGTGTTTTTAATATTCATCTCAACGAACATTGTTTAAATGAATGAGTCAGGCCAGCTGACCAGGTAAGGCAGTGCCTAGTTCCAGAAGGCTCTGACATCTTTGCTGGAAAATTTGCTCTTAATATCATAGTCAGTAGACAATTGTGAGCTCCTCGAAAAGAAAAATTATTGGTCGGGCATAGTGGCTCATGCCTGTAATCCCAGAGCTTTGGGAGGCTGAGGCAGGTGGATCACTTGAGGTCAGGAGTTCAAGACGAGCCTGGCCAACAGGGTGAAACCTCGTCTCTACTGAAAATACAAAAATTAGCCTGGAATGGTGATGGGCGCCTGGAATACCAGCTATTCAGGAGGCTGAGGCAGCAGAATCACTTGAACCCAGGAGAGGTTGTGGTGAGCTGAAATTGCACCATTGCACTCCAGCCTGGGCAACAGAGCAAGACAACGTCTCAAAAAAAAAAAAAGAATTATTTCCCAATAATCATTAATTCAGTGAATTTATTCAATAGTAGACTGTGCCAGACACCATACAAAGTTTAATCAGAGAGCACCCCTACATTAAAGGAGATCAGGCTCTGAATGTGGGCAGGGATTGGCTGTGTACATGAGCAGCAATAACATAGAATAGGAAGGATGCCTGCTGCGTGGGAGAGGCAGGAGTTCAGTGTGGAGGGATGGAAGGACAGAGAGCTTCAAGTCTGTCTAGAGACAGCTTGTTGATGTGGAGCTGGGGAGAACAGGAGAGAGCAAATGGTTGAGTCTGGCTACATCCTCTTTGCCTCCCCCACAACATTTAGCATACTGCATTGCACACTGCTGGCACTTAATGACAGTAATGTCTGTTGCATTATTACTTACCTCCTTGATCAAGGACGTGACAGAAGGCAACTGCGAATATTTTAAATGCAACTTCTTCCTAACTGGAACTTGTTTTTTTTCTTTTTTTGAGACGGAGTCTGGCTCTGTCGCCCAGGCTGGAGTGCAGTGGCACGATCTTGGCTCACTGCAAGCTCTGCCTCCTGGGTTCACGCCATTCTCCTGCCTCAGCCTCCCTAGTAGGTGGGATTACAGGCGCCCGCCACCATGCCCGGCTAATTTTTGTGTATTTTTAATAGAGACGGGGTTTCACCATGTTAGCCAGGATGGTCTCGATCTCCTGACCTCGTGATCCGCCCGCCTCGGCCTCCCAAAGTGCTGGGATTACAGGCATAAGCCACTGCGCCTGGCATGGAACTTGTTTTTTTTTTTTTCACCAACCAAATTAACATTCAATTTAAAGCAAGTCCTAAAGGTTCATCCATCAAAGGGGAATAGAAAGGATGATTTGTGTGTGTGTGGAGTATTGAGTCATTTATCATTGCCCAAGAATTTGTAAGAGTTATACAAGTAGGCAAAGATGGCCCATGCACGGCTTACATTGTGTCAAGGGCTTCATCCTAAAAGCAGCCTTTGGACAGTTTTAAGACTGGTCATTTGGTCAGAATCACGTTTTAGGAAGATACCTGTATGGTTTTGTTTCTTTGTTTTGTTTTTGAGATGGAGTCTAATTCTGTCACCCAGGGTGGAGTACAGTGGCACAATTTTGGCTCACTGCAACCTCCTCCTTCCAGGTTCAAGCATTTCTTCTGCCTCAGCCTCCTGAGTAGCTGGGACTACAGGTGTGCGCCAACACACCTGGCTAATTTTTTGTATTTTTAGTAGAGACAGGGTTTCACCATGTTGGCCAGGCTGGTCCTAAACACCTGACCTCGTGAACCACCTACCTCGGCCTCCCAAAGTGCTGGGATTACAGGCATGAGCCACTGTGCCTAGCCTCACCTGCATGGTTTTTGAGGGATGGGTTGGTGGTAGGAATGGCTAGTCTTCCTCCTTTCTCCCATAGTAACTACGCTTCTCCCCTCTCTCATTGCAAGCCTGTCATGGAATAGGATTGTAATTATTGGCTCACGTGTCCTTCCCTCCCACCAGAGAGAAGGGCAAGTTTTTTGAGGTCATGGAGTGGGCCTTACTCTTAGAAATCTCTCAGTATTATATTAGCTAGCAAGACTGTCAGGAGGGAAAACAAATGACAAATAATTTCAGTAATTCTGGCAAGAAATGAGGCTGGCCTGAGCCAGGGTATCATTTGTAAAACATGGAGGGCAGGCGCAGTGGCTCACGCCCAGCACTTTGGGAGGCCATGGTGGGATCATGAGGTCAGGAGATCGAGACCATCCTGGCCAACATGGTGAATCCTTGTCTCTACTAAAAATACAAAAATTAGCTGGGCTTGGTGGCACGTGCCTGTAATCCCAGCTACTTGGGAGGCTGAGGCAGGAGAATTGCTTGAACCAGGGAGTCGAAGGTTGCAGTGAGCCAAAATCACGCCACAGCACTAGCAAGACTCTGTTTCAAGAAAAAAAAAAAAAAAAGGAACGTGGGCAACAAATGTCTGCTACACTTTAGCTGGAAGATATACAGAACTTTGTCACAGACAGTGGGGTGAAGGAGAAGGAGGAGTCAGGGATTTGAATGACTCAGGTAAAGAATGATGGGTGGCTCTTTGGGACAGAGCACAGAGGAGGAGAAACACGTTTAGAGAAGCATAGCACAGGTTCAGTTTGGGACATGTTGTATTTAACAAACCAATGGATCTTTGAAGCACAGATGTCTAAAATGGGTTGGATTTGCATGTATAAGTTTTAGAGACAAAGCTGAGCTAAAGAATTCGATGACTCCAAAAATCAATAGAGTGATAGGTAAAGACAGAGAAAGACATGAAGTCAGCCACCTGCTGTACAATATTTGGTATTATCTGTCTTTCTAATTTTTGCCAACTGGGCCATTATAAGTCAGCATCTCAATGCTGTTCTACTTTTCATTTATGTATTTATCTATATTCTTTTTTGCCTACCAGAGCTCCTTCTTCTGTGAATTGCCTTGAAATATCTTTGGCCTATTTTTCTATTTTTTTTTTCCTGTCCTTTTTTTTGTTGTTGGTTTAGAGGATTTCTTTGTATATTCTAGAAATTATTCCCTTGACTGTTTTAGGCATTGGGAATATCTTCCCACGCTCTGTGGTCTATTTAATTTGCATTTGCAATTTCTAGCTTGTGCCAGGGGAAGTAATACATTAACTGAGCCCCAGAAATACAGTGGAAGCACATTTCAGAGTAAGATAAGGTTGGAGAGTGGACATATTGATTGAAGAGTGTAGGAATTTGATGGGCAAAGCCAGAAGATGTACCAACTGATGGGAATGGCATGTTTTTATGGGCCGTAATGTGGTTTGGATGTGTGTTCCCACCCAAATCTCATGTTCAATTGTAATTCCCCATGTTGGATGTGGAGCATGGTGGGAGGTGATTGAGTCATGGGGGTGGATTTCTCATGAACGGTTTAACACTATTCACTTGGTGCTGGTCTCATGATAGTGAGTTATGTCCAAATCTGGTGGTTTAAAAGTGTGTAGCACCGTCCCCACCCTCCTCTCCGCTCTTGCTCCTTCTCCAGCCATGTGAAGTGCCTGCATTCCCTTTGCTTCCCGCCATTATTGAAAGTTCCCTCAGATCTTCCCAAAAGCAGATCCTGCCGTGCTTCCTATACCTCCTGCAGAACCAGGAGCCAATTAAACCTCTCTTCTTTATAAATTACCCAGTCTCAGGTATTTCTTTATAGCAAAGCGAGAATGGCCTAATACAGGGCAGTTACAGAAAAGCCCAGGTGTGGGGGTGTGATAGGGTGGAGAGCTGCAGGGAGGAAGAGTGAGCATGAATGCGATGTTTATGTTCACAGAAAACCAGGGGAGAGGGGTAGGGGGAGCTAGGACCACAGTCTAAAGAGCAGCAGATGTCAGTCTAAAGACTTGGTCTTCATCTGGGGGTGGTGGAAGTTAAGCAGACGAGAGACCTGGCCAGAGATTTCCTTTAGTAAGCTGAGCCTGGAAATGACATGGAAGGCGCTCAGAACCGGGGGAGACTAGTGTTGGGATACCAATTTAGGGAACCTGGCAACAGGGTAGGGTGGTGGTGAGTTTTATGTGTCAACCTGGTTAGGCTGTGGAACCCACTTATGGAATCAAACACTAATCTAGGTGTTTTTGTGAAGGTGTCTTGTGGATGTGATTAACAGCTACGATCTGTTGACTACTTTTTATTTTTATTTTTGAGATGGAGTCTTGCTCTGTCACCTAGGCTGGAGTGCAGTGGCATGATCTCAGCTCACTGCAACCTCCGCCTCCCAGGTTCAAGCGATTCTCCTGCCTCAGCCTCCCGAGTAGTTGGGAATACAGGCATATGCCACAGTGTCTGGCTAATTATTACATTTGTAGTAGAGGCAGGGTCTCAACATGCTGGTCAGGCTGGTCTCGAACTGCTGGCCTCAGGTGATCCGCCTGCCTTGGTCTCCCAAAGTGCCGGGATTACAGGTGTGAGCCACCACAGCTGAACAATCCATAGACTTTAAAGTAGACTTAAGTGAAGTGGACTTAAGTAAAGTCTGTGATATTGGTGGATTCCTCTTCCCACCTACAGATTCTTCTTTCAGTTGAAGGCCTGCAGAGTAAAACTGAAGGCCAGGCACACTGGCTCACACCTATAATCCCAGCACTTTGGGAGGCCAAAGCAGGCAGATCACCTGAGGTCAGGAGTTCAAGATCTACCTGGTCAACATGGCACAACACCATCTCTACTAAAAATATAAAAATTAGCTGGGCGTGGTGGCGGGTACCTGTACTCCCACCTACTCGGGAGGCTGAGGCAAAAGAATCGCTTGAACCAGGGAGGCGGAGGTTGCAGTGAGCTGAGATTGTGTCATTGTACTCCAGCCTGGGCAACAAGAGTGAAACTCCATCTCTGAGGTTTTCTGGAGAAGAACAAACTCTACCTCAAGACTGTGACAGACTAATTCTGCACCAGTTTCCAGCCTGCCCTTATACATTTTGGACTCACCAGTCCCTACAATCATATAAGCCAATTTCTTCAACTCTCTTTCTCTCTCTCTCATAACACTTATCCCTAGGAGACAGAGAAGAGATAAATAAATCCTATCAGTTCTCTTTCTCTGGAGAACTGATTGACACTGGAGGTAGGTTATTGGCCTTTGAAGCTTTTTGTTGTTGCAGGCCATCAACTGAAAATTAAATTAAATTTTAAAAAGCACATACACTTCAAAATATGTATATTTTTATTTAGAAATTATTTACATGTACCCAAGTACTAATATGTTGTATATGTTACAAAACACAAAAATAGAAGGTTTTAAAGAATGAACTATGGGTTGGGCGTAGTGGCTTACGCCAGTAACCCCAACACTTTGGGAGGCTGAGGCAAGCAGATCACAAGGTCAAGAGATTGAGACCATCCTGGCCAACATGGTGAAACCCCATCTCTACTAAAAACACAAAATGAGCTGAGCATGATGGCAGGCAACTGTAATCCCAGCTACTCAGGAGGCTGAGGCAGGAGAATTGCTTGAACCTAGGAGGTGGAGGTTGCAGTGAGCTGAGATCATGCCACTGCACTCCAGCCTGGGCAACAGAGCAACAGACTCTGTCTCAGAAGAAAAAAAAGGAACTGTAAGAATAACTGGAACTCAAAGTTGAAGAATTTTCTTCTTGTGTTCACCAAGACATACTCACAGTTTTTGGGTATTAGCTGACCAAGGTGACAGATGACAAATGTCAAACTCCAATGATTGCAATATAATAAGGACTGAACCAGAATAAAAAAAGATGATGAAAGACTAAGTCAATTTTCTTTTTCTTTTTTTTTTTTTTTTTGATACAGAGTCTTGCCCTGTCCCCCAGGCTGGAGTGCAGTGGCACGACTGTGGCTCACTGAAGCCTCCACCTCCCAGGTTCACCCCATTCTCCTGCCTCAGCCTCCCGAGTAGCAGGGACTACAGGCGCCCGCCACCACGCCTGGCTAATTTTTTTTGGATTTTTAGTAGAGATGGGGGTTTCACCGTGTTTGCCAGGGTGGTCTCGATCTCCTGACCTCATAATCTGCCCGCCTCGGCCTCCCAAAGTGCTGGGATTATAGGCGTGAGCCACTGCGCCTGGCCTCTTTCTTTCTTTCTTTTTTTTTTTTTTTTTTTTTTTTGAGGCAGAGTCTCGCTCTGTCCCCCAGGCTGGAGTACAGTGGTGCGATTTCGGCTCACTGCAGCCTCCGACTCCCGGGTTCCAGCGATTCTCATGCCTCAGCCTCCCGCATAGCTGGGACTACAGGAAGGCGCCACCATATCTGGTTAATCTTTTGTTGTTGTTGTTGAGATGGAGTCCCACTCTGTCACCCCGGCTGGAGTGCAGTGGCGCAATCTCGGCTCACTGCAACCTCCACCTCCTGGGTTCAAATGATTCTCTTACCTCAGCCTCCTGAGTAGCTGGGATTACAGGCATGTGCCTCCACTCTCGGCTAAGTTTGTTTTTGTTTTTGTTTTTTTTCAGTAGAGATGGGGTTTCACTATGTAAGCCAGGATGGTCTCCATCTCCTGACCTTGTGATCTACCTGCCTTGGCCTCCCAAAGTGCTGGGATTACAGGCATGAGCCACCGCACCTGGCCTTATTTTTGTATTTTTAGTAGAGATGGGGTTTCACCATGTTGGCCAGGCTGGTCTCAAACTGCCGACCTCTTGATCTGCCTGCCTTGGCCTCCCAAAGTGCTGGGATTACAGGCGTGAGCCACCGTGCCCGGCCTCACCTGCATGGTTCTTGAGGGATGGGTTGGTGGTAGGAATGGCTAGTCTTCCTCCCTGCTCCCATAGTAACTATGCTTCTCTCCTCTCTCATTGTAAGCCTCTCATGGGATAGGATTGTAATTATTTGCTCATGTGTTCTTCCCTCCCAGCAGAGAGAAGGGCAAGTTTTTTGAGGTCATGGAGTGGGCCTTATTCTTAGAAAGCTCTCCGTATTATATTAGCTAGCAAAATTGTCAGGAGGGAAAACAAATGACAAACAATTTCAGTGATTCAGGCAAGAAATGAGGCTGACCTGAGGTAGAGTAACATTTGTGAAAAATGGAAGCCAGGCACAGTGGCTCACTCCTGTAATCCCAGCACTTTGGGAGACCATGGCGGGCAGATCATGAGGTCAGGAGATCGAGACCATCCTGACCAACATGGTGAAACCCTGTCTCTACTAAAAATACAAAAATTAGCTGGGCTTGGTGGCACGTGCCTGTAATCCCAGCCACTTGGGAGGCTGAGGGAGGAAAATTGCTTGAACCAGGGAGTCAAAGGTTGCAGTGAGCCAAAATCATGCCACAGCACTCCAGCATGGTGAAAGAGTGAGAATCTGTCTCAAAAAAAAAAAAAAAAAAAAAAAGGAGTGGAACATGGGGAACAGATGTCTGGAAATATACAGGACTTTGCCACAGACAGTGGGGGTGATGAAGGAGAAGGAGGAGTCAGGGATTTGAATGATTTAGGTAAAGAATGATGGGTGGCTCTTTGGGACAGGGCACAGAGGAGGAGAAACACATTTAGACAAGCTGAGGCAGGAGGATCACTTGAGCCCAGGAGGTTGAGACTGCAGAGAGCTATAGTTGTGCCACTGCACTCCAGCCTGGGCAACACAGCAAGACTCAGTCTCAAAAAAAAAAAAAAAAAAAGAATTATCAAGATACTCAATTGTGGATACCATCTCAGGCCAATCAGGATGGTAATTATTAAAAAGTCAAGAACAACTGATGCTGGTGAGGCTGTGGAGAAATAAGAATGCTTTTACACTGTTGGTGGGAGTGTAAATTAGTTCAACCATTGTGGAAGACAGTGTGGCGATTCCTCAAAGACCTAGAACCAGAAATACCATTTGACCCAGCAATCCCATTACTGGGTATATTCCCAAAGAAACAGAAATCATTCTATTATAAAGATACATGCACATGTATGTTCACTGCAGCACTATTCAGAATAGCAAAGACATGGAATCAACCCAAATGCTCATGAATGATAGACTGGATAAAGAAAATGTGGTACATATGCACCACAGAATACTACACAGCCATAAAAGGGAATGAGGTCATGTCCTTTGTAGGGATATGGATGGAGCTAGAAGCCATTATACTCAGCAAGGAACAGAAAACCAAACACCGCATTTCTCACTTATAAGTGGGAGCTGAACAATGAGAACACATGGACACAGGGAGGGGAACAACACACACTGGGGCTTGTTGGAGGGGCGGGGGAGGGAGAGCACCAGGATAGATAGCTAATGCATGCGGGGCTTAATACCTATGGTTTCATAGGTGCAGCAAACCACCATGGCACACGTTTACCTATGTAACAAACCTGCACGTTCTGCACATGTATCCCGGAATGTAAAATTAAATTAAATTTAAAAAAAAAGAAAAAAAAAAGATGCTCAATTGTGGAATGACCTGGTTCTTAACAGCATGCAATCCAGAGTAAAGCCTTGCTTCCTTGAGCTATTTCCAAAATACACGACACCAGTATGAACCCTAAATACATCCTTACTGAGATGCCCTAGGGTTTTCCATGATCTGTGTGCTCTTCTTGCACCGCATCAGTAAGCCCACTTTGTTCAGCTGTCAGTGTGTTCCTGGTGGTCTTGGAAGGACAGGGCCAGTTCACGTGTGTGGAGCTGTGCAATCCAGAGTCCTGGGCTTAGAAGCATTAATCCCTGGACCGGATTAATGTTTGGCTGCTGCCATATTGAATTCTTTTAATTTTTTTAGAGACAGGGTCTCTTTCTCTGTTCCCCAGGCTGGACTACAGTGGCGTGATCACAGCTCACTGCAGCCTCAAGGTCCTGGGCTCAAGCAATCCTCCTGCCTCAGCCTCCTGAGTAGCTGGGACTACAGGTGCGGCCACCATGCCCAGTTAAGTAAAATAATTTTTTTTTTAGAGATGGGGTCTTGCTATGTTGCCCAGGCTGGTCTTGAACTCCTGGGTTGAGGCCACCATACCTGGCTTGAAATTCTTTATTATTTTTGTACAGGGGGCTCCCTGTGTTCGTTTTTCACTGGGCCCCAGAAGTTACATAGGGAGTTCTGCTGAAGGGCAGGGCCCGTGGGCAACTTCAGGGTCATCACGGAAGAGGATGTGAGAATTGGGTGAATTCAGGACTTTTTGGCTAGGATCCGTAAGACGGGCTGATATTTGGGATTTGGGTGGGAGAATGCAGGGAAGAGAGAGGAATCACTCCTGCATGTGGGCTGGGACTTAGGCAATGAGTGCCGTTTATCCAGATGGGAAATATAGGGTAAACAAGTCAAGCAGATTTTGAAGTGAGCAGGTGGGGTCAAGAATCTCAGTTTGGTGAAAATAAGCTTCCTACCAAATATTATAAGGATGGGATATTACATTTTAAAAAATTGCTGACCAGCCAGGCGTGGTGGCTCATGACTGTAATCCCAACATTTTGGGAAGCTAAGGTGGGAGGATCACTTGAGGCCAGGAGTTTGAGACCAGCCTGGGCAACATAGCAAGACCCCATCTCTGCAAAAAATTTTAAAAAATTAGCCGAGCATAGTGGTGCACACCTGTAGTCCCAGCTACCTGGAAGGCTGAAGCTGGGGAGGATTGCTTGAGCCCAGGAGGTGGAGGCTGCAGTGAGCTATGATTGTGCCACTCCACTCCAGCCTGGGCAACAGAGTGAGGCCCTCTACCAAAAAAAAAAAAGAAAAAAAAAATGGGCCAGGCACGGTGACTCACGCCTGTAATCCTAGCATTTTGGGAGGCCAAGGCGGGCTGATCACCTGAGGTCAGGAGTTTGAAACCAGCCTGGCCAACATGGTGAAACCCCGTCTCTACTAAATATACAAAAACATTAGCTGGGTATGGTGGCAGACACCTGTAATCCCAGCTCCCTGGGAGGCTGGGGCAGGAGAATTGCTTGAACCTGGGAGGTGGAGGTTGCAGTGAGCTGAGATCATGCCACTGCACTCCAGCCTCCAGACAGGGAGAGACTACGTCTCAAAACAAAACAAAACAAACAAACAAACAAAAAGATGACCCAATATTGTACTATAGTTTTGCAAGATGCTACCACTGCAGGGGAACCAGGGAAGGGAGTTCATGAGCTCTCTGTATTATTTCTTACAACCACATGTGAATCTATAATCATCTGAAAATGAAAAGTTTAATTTAAAAAACTGGAAAATTGGTGACTCAGAAAATCAGGACGTGAACAGAGCAATAGGCAGCTCGGGGCAGGTGTTGCTCATTTTTATTCATCAGTTCTTAAATCTGGAAGGAGTTTGGGGGCAGCTCACAGAGGCAGACACAGCTGGAAACAGTGAAGGGACTGTTCGTGGTATCTTGGGGGACGGTGGCAGCGGCTGTGGCACCTGAGCATCTGTCCTTCCTGGTGGTCTGGTGTAGAGGACTGATGGGATGGACAGCAGCTCATCTCTTAGAAGCCCTGCCAAGTAAAGGGGTGAACTTGGCTCTAGAGGACAATGTCCTTGGCTCTGATGATACTGACTTCAGCACTCACCTCCTCTAGCAATTTCAGGTCACGTTGGCAGTGGGACAGACACAGGGGCATGAAACCATGGGTAGAGAGGAGGCCAGGATAAGCCCAGCTGGTGTTCACTTTCAAGCTTTCCTTCACTAGAGTCAGGTTCCCAGCAGGGAGAGGAGCATCTCATCTTAAGATATTTGCAGATGTATTCACGGAACTTCCCACATATCTGGATGAGGATATACGACTTGCCCCCTGGAGGAAAGAGTTAAATGAATCGATAAAGCACAAAATGTTCTGTAAAATTGCTTCCATATTTTATTAGATGCAGATGAGCATGAATTATTGTGAAGCCAACAGGGGAGTTTGCAAATTTCTTTCTTACCTTTTTCCATCAACAACCCCCCTCACCTAGACGGTTATGGCAGGACTGATTGAGGGATGCTGGTTTGGGGTGGGACCTTTAAATAAAGAGCTCATTTACTTATTAATTCATCCAGCCATCAGATGTTTATGGGGCACCTACTGTACTTCAGGGAATGCAAAGCGCAGTTACACCTTGCAGGTATCATTCTTGTTGATCAACATTCCAACGACACCACCAAGGTCCTTCTGAGATGCGCCACTTTTGTTTTACAGGTATGCTGGGGATGGCTTTTGGGAGAGGAAGCTTCCATTTGAGCCTCTCAGAGTGCCACTGTCTTATCTATGCCATAGAAAAGAAGGCACATTTCACCTACCCTTCCATGGTCAGAAATGCAAATTAACATTAAATTCCAATTTCCCACAACCTCCCCATTTGCATAAAGGTGTAAAACTCCTTGGGGGGAAAATGGACACAGTTGTGCAAAATTGCTTTTCTAGCTGAATAGATCTGATTAGTTTCTTACACTCTGTGTGGCTCTGCCAATTTATTTTTTCTCTTTATTTATGAGACAGAGTCTCACTCTGACGCCCAGGCTAAAGTGGGCACACTCTCGTGGTGTGACACAATCTCGGCTCACTGAAACCACTGCCTCCCAAGTTCAAGCGATTCTCCTGCCTCAGCCTCCTATGAGTAGCTGGGATTACAGGCAAGCACCACCACACTCAGCTAATTTTTGTATTTTTAGTAGAGACGGGGTTTCACCAGGTTGGCCAGGCTGGTCTCGAACTCCTGACCTTAGGAGATCCACCTGCCTCGGCCTCCCAAAGTGCTGGGATTACAGGCGTGAGCCACTGTGCCCGGCCACTAGTTTTTCTTTTTTAAAAAACTTTTTGGCTGGGTGCAGTGGCTCATGCCTGTAATCCCTACACTTTGGGAGACCAAGGTGGGAGGATTGCTTGAGGCCAGGAGTTTGAGACCAGCCTGGGCAATATAGTGACACCCCATCTCTACAACAAATAAAAAATTAGCCAGGTATGGTGGTGCGTGCCTGTAATCCCAGCTAGCTGGGAGGCCAAGGCAGGAGGGTCACTTGAGCCTGGAGTTCAAGACCAGCTTAGGCAACATAATAAGACCTCATCTCAGGTTGCGCCACTGCACTCCAGCCTGGGCGACAGAGCGAGACTCCGTCTCCAAAAAAAAAAAAAAAAAAACCCACCCCTGCAAAAATTACAAAAATTAGCCAGGTGTGATGTAGCCAGGTGTGATGGATCACTTGAGCCCAGGAGCTTGAGGCTGCAGTGAGTTGTGATAGCACCGCTGCCCTTCAACTTGGGAAACAGAGCAAGACTGTCTCAAAAAAAATTTTTTTTAATTTATTTATTTTTGAGATGGAGTCTCACTTTGTCATCCACACTGGAGTGCAGTGGCGCGATCTTGGCTCACTGCAGCCTCCACCTCCCAGCAATTCTCCTGCCTCAGCCTCCATAGTACCTGAAATTGCAGGCACATGCCACCATGCCTGGCTAAGTTTTGTATTTTTAGTAGAGATGGAGTTTTGCCATGTTGGCCAGGCTGGTCTCGAACTCCTGACCCCAGGTGATCCACCTGCCTCAGCCTCCCAAAGTGTTAGGATTACAGGCGTGAGCCACTGTGCCCAGGCAAAAATTAATTAATTAATTTATTTATTTATTTATTTTGAGACGGAGTCTCGCGCTGTCCCCCAGGCTGGAGTGCAGTGGCGCCATCTCAGCTCACTGCCAAGTTCTGCCTCCCGGGTTCACACCATTCTCCTGCCTCAGCCTCCCGAGTAGCTGGGAATACAGGCGCCTGCCACGCCTGGCTAATTTTTTGTATTTTTAGTAGAGACAGGGTTTCACCATGTTAGCCAGGATGGTCTTGATCTCCTGACCTCGTGATCCGCCCGCCTCGGCCTCCCAAAGTGTTGGGATTACAGGCGTAAGCCACCGCACCCAGCCGCAAAAATTTATTTTTAAGTTTTTTCATTTTAATAGCTTGAGGGGTTCAAGTGGTTTTTGGAGACACATGGAAGAATTGTATGGTGGTGAAGTCTAGGATTTTACAGCATCTGTCACCTGAGTAGTGTACTTTGTATCCAATAAGTAGTTTTTCATCCGTCATCCCCTAACATCATCCCCCTTCTGAGTCTCCAATATCCCCACTCTGTGTGTCTTTGTGTACCCATAGCTTAACTCCTACTTATTGGTGAGAATATGCAGTATTTGGTTTTCTGTTCCTGTGTTACTTCACTAAGGACAATGGCCTCCAGTTTCATCCAAGTTGCTGCAAAAGACATCAGTCTTTCTTTTTTTTTTTTTTTTTTTTTTTTAGAGACAGGGTCTTTCTCTGTCACCCGGGCTGGAGTGCAGCAGTATACAACTCACTGCAGCCTTGACCTCCCAGGTTCAAGCGATCCTCCCACCTCATCCTCCCAAGTAGTCCCAAGACTACAGATGTGCACCACCACAGCCAGCTAATTTTTAAATTTTTCGTAGAGATGGGGGTCTCACTGTGCTGCCCAGGCTGGTGTCGAACTCCTGGCATCAAGCAATCCTCCTGTCTTGGCCTCCCAAAGTGTTGGTACTTCAGGCATGAACCACCTCACCCTGCCCCTATTTCATTCATTCATTCATTCATTCAGTTTTTAGAGATGAAATCTTGCTCTGTGATCCAGGCTGGAGTGCAGTGGTATGATATTGGCTTACTGCAACCTTCGTCTCCTGGGTTCAAGTGGTTCTCCCACCTCAGCCTCCCTATTAGCTGGGACTACAGGCATCTGCCACCATGCCTGGCTTATTTTTATAGTTTTAGTAGAGATGGGGTTTCATGTTGGTCAGGCTGGTCTCAAACTCCTGACCTCAAGTGATCCACCATCTCGGCCTCCCAAAGTGCTGGGATTACAGGTGTGAGCCACCACACCCGGCCTCATTTTTTTTTCTTTTATGGCTGGGTAGTATTCCATAATATATACACACCACATTTTTCTTTGTCCACTCATCTGTTGATGGGCTCTGCCAGTTTGATCCCAGCTGGACATCTGAGGGGCCTGGCTTCCTCTTAGCACCCCATCCCAGGGTAGGGGAACTGGGGATGAGAGAATGCATATGTTGTATTTCTCAGCTCTCCTTTAGAGGTTGGGTATAACAGAAAGGATCGTAGGATCACTGGAAGCTGCAGTGATTGGAGTCTTTCACAGGCCCTGTCTGTCCCCACAGAGAGGAGGGAGTGAGGGCTGTGAAGAGCTTGTCTCTGCTGGCTTTGGCCTGAGCTGGTAGGAGCAATGGCGGCTGGCCCCATGGCCTGTGGGTGCTGGCTCAGTTGAGGGGTGGGGTGTGGGCCCTCAACCCATCCTGGGAGGGCTTCCAGGGCTGTCAGGAGCACAACAAATGGACATTTAAAGGCTGCGGAATTTTTTTTTTTTTTTAAACAATCAGACAGAGTCTCTCTCTGTTGCCCAGGCTGGAGTGCAGTGGCACAATCTCGGCTCACTGCAACCTCCACCTCCCTAGTTCAAGTGATTCTCCTGCCTCAGCCTTCCGAGTAGCTGAGACTACAGGCGTGTGACCACGCCTGACTAATTTTTGTGTTTTTTTTTTAAATTTTATTTATTTATTTATTTTGGAGACAGAGTGTCACTCTTGTTGCCCAGGCTGGAGTGCAGTGGCATGATCTTGGCTCACTGCAAACTCTGCCTCTCGAGTTCAAGCGATTTTCCTGCCTCAGCCTCCTGAGTAGCTGCGATTACAGGCACGTGCCACCATGCCCGGCTAATTTTTTGTATTTTTAGTAGAGATGAGATTTCGCCATGTTGGCCAGGCTGGTCTCATACTGCTAACCTCAGGTGACCCACCTGCCTTGGCCTCCCAAAGTGCTGGGATTATAGGCGTGAGCCACCACACGCAGCCCTGGAAGCTGTGGAATCTGCCTCAAGGAGACTTCCTGAGGAAAACCAGAGGGCCGCATTGATGGCCCTTTGCCTGTGTAGCCACACGGGATTCTCACGGCAGCCCAAAGTAGGGCCTTGAGCAAGGGAGTTCTCCTGGCCCCCAATTTAGGGGCAGAGAAACAGCCCAGCAAGACCAAGAACTCATCTCTGATTACCCAGTGAGTTGTGGAGATTGGATTTCCACTTGTCATACTGCCTTTACATCTTGGCTTTTCAGAGAGAAGCTGTGCATTCAGCCCCTTTCAAAGGCAGAAAAGTGTTGTCGAAAAATATACCAGGGGCCAGGCACGGTGGCTCACGCCTGTAATCCCAGCACTTTGGGAGACTGAGGCGGGTGGATCACCTGAGGTCGGGAGTTCAAGACTAGCCTGGACAACATGGTGAAATCTGTCTCTACTAAAAAATACAAAAAATTAGCCAGGTGTCGTGGCAGGTGCCTGTAATCCCAGCTACTCAGGAGGCTGAGGCAGGAGAATCATTTGAACCTGGCAGGCAGAGGTTGCAGTGAGCTGAGATTGGGTCATTGCACTCCAGTCCTGGAGACAAGAGAGACTCCATCTCAAAAAAAAAAAAAAGAGAGAGATAAATATACTGGAGAAGCCAGGCACGGTGACTCATGCCTATAATTCCAGCACTTTGGGAGGCTGAGATAGGAGGATTGCTTCAGGCCAGGAGTTTAACACCAGCTTGGGAAATATACTGAGACCCTGTCTCATTAAAAAAAAAAAAAATTAGCTAGGTGTAGTGGTGTGCATCTGTAGTCTCAGCTACTCAGGAGGCCAAGGAAGGAGGATCACCTGAGCCCAGGAGTTTGAGGTTGCAGTGAACTATGATCACAATCATGCCTGTACACTCCAGCCTGGGCAATAGAGGCCCCTATGTAGGAAAGGGCACCCTTTGCTGCATCTCTCTCTCTTTTTTTTTTTTTAAGGGAGGATGCATCTGTGACAGCCTCAGGAGGTCCTATGACATGTGCGCAAGGTGGTCGGAGGCACAGCTTGGTTTTGAACATTTTAGGGAGACAGAGAGACATCAATCAATATATGTATGATGAACATTGGTTCGGTCCAGAGAGGCGGGACAACTCAAAGTAAGGAGGGGGCTTCCAGGTCATGGGTAGATAAGAGTAAAATGGTTGCATTCTTTTGAGCTTCTGATTAGTCTTTTCAAAGAAAGCAATCAGATATGCATTTATCTTAGTGAGCAGAGGGGTTACTTTGAATAGAATGGGAGGCAGGTTTCCCCTAAGCTGTTCCCAGTTTGACTTTTCCCTTAGCTTAATGATTTTGGGGTCCCAGGATTTATTTTCCATTCACACAAGTATTACACAGACTGTAGCTGTTACCATGGTATGTTAACTATGAGGAAATGTGTTAACTGCAAGCTTTAGTGCTAGATTATCCATCTACAAATCACATGATCAGTGAACGATTCTGTCACTTGTTACAAAGCCCGTCACTGCACATCTATTATTCAGTTCACACACAGCAGTGTGTAGGCGTGTTGCCTCCCTATCTAATCCCAGTGTTAAATCCATGTGACATTTTATAAAAATGGATAAGTGGGAGTTGGCCAGCAAAGATCAAAGTGCAGCAAAGAAACAAAAAGTGATAATACTGGGAATGAAATTTGATGGTGACATAAATGGAGTTATAAAAGTAACAGCTGACCGTGGAAATATTGGTACTGCGGCTGATACCTTAGACACCCAATCAGAGAATTAGTGAAGGCAAACTTATCAACAGAAATGAAGGATTTAAAAAAAGAATTAAAGTGTCCCAGAGGAAGTGGCCCCAGTGGTAAACAACTTTGCATTAAAGGAACTCTCAGAGATATTTCCCAAGATTGAAAGCACAAAGAATAGAACATTGGAAGCTGATTCAATCTTACTCAGCAGTATGACAGTTCACCAAAATGTTCACTCTGTTGTTCACATAGCTGTACAAACAGAAGGCAAGCACTGCTAAAACTACTCTTGATACATATTTCACAAAGAAAGATTTTAGTTCCCAATATTTCAATTACTTAAAATTTCAGTGTATGAAATATTTTCTTATTTTTAAATTTTTCTATACATTTATAATTGACAGTAAGTTTTTAAAGTTCTAACTTTTAAAGTTCATGAAACAATCATAATTTTTCCCTCTGATTTTTTTTTTTTTTTTTTTTTTTTGAGATGGAATCTTGCTCTGTCCCCCAGGCTAGAGTGTAGTAAGGCAGTCTCAGCTCACTGCAACCTCCACTTCCCAGGTTGAAGCGATTCTCCTGGCTCAGCCTCCCAAATAGCTGGGACTACAGTCACATGCCACCACCCCTGGCTAAGTTTTTTGTATTTTTAGTAGAGATGGGGTTTTGCTATGTTGGCCAGGCTGGTCTTGAACTCCTGACCTCAAGTGATTCTCCCCCCTCAGTCTCTCAAAGTGCTGGGATTACAGGCGTGAGCCACGGGGCCAACCCCCATTGATTCTTAAGATTGTTTTGCATGGTTCTGGCTTGCACAGTCATTGGGCATTTGATGATCCCCACTAGCACACAAAGCAAGGATTGTCTGTATTTACAATGGTAAAAAAAAAAATGCTATTTTATTTGCAATGCTAGTCATTAAACAAAACAAGATAAAATAATGAGGTAAAATAATTCCATCTTTAAAACTTGTTGCATTTTTTCCATGAAAAAGTGTTGTGTGTTCCTACAAAAGGAACAACATGTTGGATGCAGTTGCTCACGCCTGTAATCTCAGCACTTTGGGAGGCTGAGGCGGGGCAATCACCTAAGGTCAGGAGTTCGAGACCAGCCTGGCCAACATGGTGAAACCCCGACTCCACTAAAAATAGAAAAATTATCTGGGGGTGGTGATGCGTGCCTGTAATCCCAGCTATTCAGGAGACTGAAGCAGGAGAATCGCTTGAACCCGGGTGGCGGAGGTTGCAGTGAGTTGAGATCACACCACTGCAGTCCAGCCTGGGTGACGGAGCAAAACTCAGTCTCCAAAAAAAAAAAAAAAAAAAGGAACAACATACTGGGGTATAAAATTGCAGCAGAATTAAATTTTATTAGACAGTTGGGGCTTTGTTTTTGTTTTTTCTCTTTCTCTTTCTCTCTCTCTCTCTGTGTCTTTTTAAGAGACTGGGTCTTGCTGTGTTGCCCAGGCTGGAGTGCAGTGGCACAATCATAGCTCACTGCAACCTCAAACTCCTGGGCTCAAATGATCTTCCTGCCTTTGCCTCCTGAGAAGCTGGACCACAAGTGCTTACCACTATGCCCAGCTAATTTTCTTATTTTTTTTTTTATATAAATGAGGTCTTGCTATGTTGCCCAGGCTGGTTTTGAACTCCCAGCCCCAAGGGATCCTCCTGCCTTGGCCAGCCACAGTGTTGGGATTACAAGCATGTGCCCCCACACCTGGCCCCTTCATAATAAAAATTCATAGCTCTGACATCATCAGCAAGAAAAAAACATTTTAAAAACTGCTTACCTTTAGAAAAGAAAGTTAGTTCAACCATTGTGGAAGACAGTGAGGTAATTCCTCAAGGATCTACAGAATCAGAAATACCATTTGACCCAGCAATCCCATTACTGGGTATATACCCAAAGGATTATAAATCATTCTGCTATAAAGACACATGCACACATATGTTTATTGCAGCACTATTCACAATAGCAAAGACTTGAAACCAACCCAAATGCCCATCAACGATAGACTGGATAAAGAAAATGTGGCACATATACACCATGGAATACTATGCAGCTATAAAAAAGAATAAGTTCATGTCCTTTGCAGGGACATGGATGAAGCTGGAAGCCATCATTCTCAGCAAACAAACACAGGAACAGAAAACCAACACCACATGTTCTCACTCATAAGTGGGAGTTGAACAATGAGAACACATGGACACAGGGAGGGGAACATCACACACTGGGGCCTGTGGGGGACTGGGGGGCTAGGGGAGGGATAGCATTAGGAGAAATACCTGATGTAGATGACGGCTTGATGGGTGCAGCAAACCACCATGGCACATGTATACCTATGTAACAAACCTGCACGTTGTGCACATGTATCTCAGAACTTAAATAATAATAATAATAAAGAAACTATAATGCCAGAAAGATTAAATATATCGGTAAATGTAATGGAGTACTAATATCTACCAGTTAATAGAGAATGTCAGATTGAGTTTATAAATACATACATACACACACACATATATATATATACACTAGTATACAAATGAGAGTTTAAAAGACAAAAAAAGTCACATAGTTTACTGATATCAGAGAAAATAAACTTTAAAGCAAGCAAATATTATTGTGAGTAAAGAGGATTGCTATCATGATCAAAGGTTTGCTTCGCCAGGAAGATCATTTTATTAGTAATAATTAGTTCATTATTAGTAGCCCAACCTCATTTATAAGAAAAATTACAGAACTACATGAGAAATTGTCAAATCCATCAACAGAGTGGAATAGGAAAACACACCTTTCCTAGGAATAAATAAAGCAAGCAGTAAATTCTGGATGGGTTGAAATACACAGTTAACAAGCTTGACCTAATGAATATGCGTATGCGTGTCCCTGCACCAAACAATTAGGGGAATCATATTCCTCTCAACCACACATGAAACATTTATAAAAACTGACTGCACTGTGAGTCAGAAAGTTCTTTAAATTTTTCGTAGTACTGGCATCTAATAGACCACATTCACCAAAATTTAATTAGAAATCAGCAATAAAAAGGTAACTAAAACTCATGCATTTAGACATTTCAAAAACATACTTTATAAAGATCTTTTTATTCTGAAAATCACACACTTTTTAATTCGTGGGTCAAGGAAGAAATTAACATGGGAACGTTTCATTACTTGAGACTGAACTGTAATAAAATCTTATACATTAAAAATGTTAGTATGCACTGGGAGCTGCCTGCCGGTCCTTTAACAACCGGCAGCGCGAGCGTCCAGTCGCTAGGCCAGAGCTGAGACCCGCGCTTAGCAGCAGACTGTCTGCAGCGTGAGCGGGGCTGGCGTCCCCAGCACGCCGGAGGGGCTGGGGCTGTGAGGGCCGCGGTTCCCGGTTCCGGACTCAAGTTACAGCGTCGGGCTGGGCGCGCCGCCGGGTCCCATGGAGTTGGAGGGGCAGTGGTGGTGAGGACAGCTGGCCGCCGACATTCACCAAGCACTTCGCTACAGGGAGCTGAAGTTGCCCTCCTATAAAGGCCAGTCCCCTCAATTAAGTCTCAGACGGTATTTTGCTGACTTGATTTGCCACTGTGAGCAATTGCTTCCATGCCTTTGCCCTTCTGCCCGCCATCTTGCTGTCTAGTTTACTGGACCTGTTCATGGACCGCTATGACATCTCTATCCAGCAGCTGCATTGAGTTGCGCTTTCCTGCCTGCTTCTAGCAAGTAAATTTGAAGAAAAAGAAGAAAGTGTGTCTAAGCTGGAGCAGCTCAACAGCCTGGGTTGTATGACTAATATGAATCTAGTATTAACAAAACAAAATTTGCTGCATATGGAACTATTATTATTAGAAACCTTTCAGTGGAACCCCTGCCTTCCAACAGCCGCCCATTTCATTGAGTATTATCTCTCTGAAGCAGAACACAAAACAGATTTTCATGACGGCTGGCCAATGATTTGCTTGGAAAAGACTAAATTCTAAATGGCCAAATATGCAGATTACTTCCTGGAAGTATCTTTGTAAGATTACGCCTTTCTAAAGTATGCACCTTTAGTAGCTGCTGCGTATGTGGCTTCTGCGAGGATTATACTTCGTCTTTCTCCAACGTGGCCTACAAGACTGCATCGTCTTACTGCTTACTCTTGGGATTTCTTAGTGCAATGTATTGAACAGCTATTGATCGCTCACGATAATGATGTGAAAGAAGCAAACAAATGGAGAGGGCAAGCAGGACCTCAGTCAGCACAACCAAGTGTGTTCCAGAAAGCCTCCCAGCCCTCACGGCTAGTTCATTTTCAGCAACCTCAATATCTCCATCAGACACCTCAGACCTCACTGCAGTATCGCCATCCTAGTCAGAACAACCAAGCTGTCAGCATATTGTATCGACCACACACACTTCATCTTACACACTACAGACATGTCCTGCTGGCTTCCAAGCTAGTGTTCAGGGCCTTGGGCACATGCAGACTAGTATTGGAATGCCACTGGCAATACCAGTAGAAGTTAAGCCCTGTCTGAGTGTTTCTTATAACCGGAGTTATCAGATAAATAAACATTACCCTTGTATTACTTCGTGTTTTGAAAGGTGATTATGTATGAAGCTGATAACCGACCCAGACTGCTTTGTGACTATGGGTGAGCGTTTTGTAAACTTCTGTTCAAAAGGAAGGGGATCTAAGTGACATCAGAACTCTTCAGGTACCAGCTCCAGGAAGACTGAATATCCCTTTTAATGCACCATGAATCCTGGGAGGACTAAGCAAATTAACAGTGTGTCAAATTCTGTTACAACAAATCCCTGTATGACAAAAATGTTCAAGTCCTGGCTGATGGTCCAAATATTGCGAAAATATTCAATACAACAGAAAATTGGGACAGACTCCAATTCGCCATTTTGAGATTTGACCTGTGGTAGCATCTGGGCCTAATGTTGGCTTCTAAGTAAAAGACTAAATGTTTACCTTATCTGTGGACTTGCCAAACAGTCTTTTATGAAGGAAAGTTACAGTATTAATTTTTGAAAAGGTTTTTTATTCTGCAAATTTTTTTGTTCTACACATGATTTTAGAACTAAGTTTAAACTCATGAATTGTTATGCTATACCAATCTGTGCAGTAAAAAAAATTTTTTAGATGATTCTATATAACTTCCTCTCATAAATAGTATAGGTATCTGGATTTATATACTAAAATTAATGGTGGAGTAGATCTCTTATTTTTAAAATCACGGTCATAATTTTTCTTTTTTCCCTAAGTGATCAACCTCAAATTTTTAGAATTAAAACACATTTAACTCAGGGAATTTGTATTACTTGGAAACACTTAACTGTAATGCAACAAGCCTTGGAAATGTTATAGTGTGAACTACCTTTATAACATAGATTAAAATACTCTTGCTAGGGTGTGTTTTCAAATAAGAACATAATATTATAGCTCAGAATGAAGTGGTAGTTCCTGTGTTTCATAATACATATGTAGGTTTTGCCTTTCTCAGTGCAATCCGTGATTTATACTCAGAATCGACATTCTTAAAAAGTTATTTCAAGGGAAGGCATAACTGTAAGAGGTTGGTGCTAAAATAAAGTAGGTTTGTTTTGGAGGGGACCGTGGCCAGGGAAGTTCTCAGGTTGTGCTAGAGCAGCACTTTGTTATGTGGAAGACAGGTTTTTTAAGCAACCTTTGAAGCCAGCTAGTCCGTCTAAGCAGGCAAAGGTACAGACTAAATTTCAGTAGCTACTTTCATTGGATTGACCCTGCAACTGCCCTGGGACATTTCACTGTACTGGTATTAACCGCAAACAGCAATAATTGTCATTACAGCAAGGGCAGTTTGGGGGTAAAGCATTTTGGAGGAATAACCTTAAAAGGTTAAAAAGTCATTGTAATAACTGATAAAGTGTATACATTGTGCTCGTTTATGTGGGGGAAGAAAGATTTGTTGGAGGGAAGCTTTCTGGTTTAAAAATTAGTAAGCTGTTGCTGTGCAGAAGCTCTTTAGTTTAATTAGATCCCATTTGTCAATTTTGTCTTTTGTTGCCATTGCTTTTGGTGTTTTGGACATGAAGTCCTTGCCCACGCCTATGTCCTGAATGGTAATGCCTAGGTTTTCTTCTAGGGTTTTTATGCTTTTAGGTCTAACGTTTAAATCTTTAATCCATCTTGAATTGATTTTTGTATAAGGTGTAAGGAAGGGATCCAGTTTCAGCTTTCTACATATGGCTAGCCAGTTTTCCCAGCACCATTTATTAAATAGGGAATCCTTTCCCCATTGCATGTTTTTCTCAGGTTTGTCAAAGATCAGATAGTTGTAGGTATGCGGCATTATTTCTGAGGGCTCTGTTCTGTTCCATTGATCTATATCTCTGTTTTGGTACCAGTACCATGCTGTTTTGGTTACTGTAACAACAGGTGCTGGAGAGGATGTGGAGAAATAGGAACACTTTTACACTGTTGGTGGGACTGTAAACTAGTTCAACCATTGTGGAAGTCGGTGTGGCGATTCCTCAGGGATCTAGAACTAGAAATACCATTCGACCCAGCCATCCCATTACTGGGTATATACCCAAAGGACTATAAATCATGCTGCTATAAAGACACATGCACACGTATGTTTATTGCGGCATTATTCACAATAGCAAAGACTTGGAACCAACCCAAATGTCCAACAATGATAGACTGGATTAAGAAAATGTGGCACATATACACCATGGAATACTATGCAGCCATAAAAAATGATGAGTTCATGTCCTTTGTAGGGACATGGATGAAACTGGAAACCATCATTCTCAGTAAACTATCGCAAGAACAAAAAACCAAGCACCGCATATTCTCACTCATAGGTGGGAATTGAACAAGGAGATCACATGGACACAGGAAGGGGAATATCACACTCTGGGGACTGTTGTGGGGTGGGGGGAGGGGGGAGGGATAGCATTGGGAGATATACCTAATGCTAGATGACGAGTTAGTGGGTGCAGCACACCAGAATGGCACATGTATACATATGTAACTAACCTGCACAATGTGCACATGTACCCTAAAACTTAAAGTATAATAAAAAAAAAATTTTAAAAAAAAAAAATTAGTAAGCTGTGTCTTTTTATGTGTGTTTTTTTTTTAAGATAGCACTTGAATAGAAGGGAATCTGCATGGCAGATATGTGACTGTCGCAATATGCATTGAAGACAAACTTACTATAAAGATGTGGGTATGCAGCAGGAGTCTCAGTAATCAAGCCAGTGGCCTTTGTTAGGAAGGGAAGGGGCTCAACACAGTGATGGAGTGATCCAGATGGCTTCCGGGGATGAATGTGGGTGGGTAGCTTCTGCCAGCATGAATGCTTAGAAAAATATGCTTTCCTTAAAAAGAAAATAACTTTTAGAGTACATAGGGCATAATGTGGATTTATTAGTCTGGTAGATAAAATGAAAAAGCACTCAGGTAAGAACACTCACTCATGGCAGTTTTTAAGCATGAAAATTGTTTTTTGAAAGTACCATCACTTTTCCTTTTTAAAGAAGCCTGCTAATTGGATTTTGGTAGTTCTTACCTCAAGAAAACTTGAATTGTTTGGGGGAAAGTAGGCTCAAAAGAGAATATATCTTTCACATTCACATTCAGAACTCAGAAACCTGGAGTCCAATTTTCCGTATTTTAACTACCTCAGTAATGGTATGAATGTGAGATATTGGGATGGAGATCCTGACTTGAAACAACAGGCAGCGCCTGTGGCAACTTCATGTCTTGTCAAATACTTTTATTGATTGGTTTATATGCTATTCTTGTTTTAGAATAATATCTTTTCAAAAAAGCTTATTAATAACACTTTCCCAATTTATATTTTAAAAAGCCAAAGAACACTGGATTAATAATCTTTTGGGAGAGTAGAATAAAATAATTACTATTGCTGCATACCCGGGGTGGGATAGGGTGGTTGAAGAACCAGAACTGTTTTTAAAACATTAGGTTTCAATATAAATACAACTCACAACTGCTAGCTTTCAGGGTGGGGGAGCATTGTGTGGGTTTTGTTTTGTTTAATTTATTGATTAGTCTTTGAAGTAGGCTTTTTTTGTAGATTATTGGACCATCATTAAATGTGTACTGTGAAGAGATTAATATGTATGAAGGATTTTACCAAAGTCCATTAAATAAACACTACTCAAGTACAGACTGCAAACCAAAATGTATTGGTGTTATGACATGAATTGCAAATAGCAAGTATGGTGCTAAAGTCTACACTTTAGACCTTGGAATGGAATTAGATGAGTGCTATGCACTTAATTTTAAAATAAAGCTAGTTTTCCGTTTAAAAAAAGGGTTAGTATACACTAAAGCAATGCTCATAGGGAAATGTATAATCCTAACTGCTTATACCAAAAATATAAAGAGTAAAAATTAATGGCCAAATCATCTACTGTAAGAAGTTAGTGACAGAACACAGAATAAACTTGAGGAAAGTAGCAGGAAGAAAGTAATAAAGATAGAAGATGAAAGGAATGAATTCTAAAATAAAGATGCAATAGAAAGAATTGTCAAAACGAAAAATAACTTCTTGGGAAAGACACAGAAAGAAAAATGCTGCATGATTTCACTTATATGTGAAATCTAAAAGAAAAAAAACGAAACTCTTGAATATCTAGAAATAGAGAATAGAACAGTGGTTACCAGGGCCAGGGGAGTGGGGAGATGGGGAGATGGAAGTCAAAGTGTACAAAGTTACATTTATATAGAATGAATAAGTCTAGAGAACTGATACACAACATCAGGACTATAGTTAATAGTATTGCACCATATACTGAAAATTTGCTAAGAAAGTAGATTTTAGGTACTTTCACCATGAAAAATAGCTAACTATGTGGGATGATGAATATCTTAATTTGTCCATAATAATCATTTCACTATGTACATGCATATCAAAGCATTTTTTACACCAGACGTAGATGTAATAAAAATAAATAAACAAATATTCCATTGACAGCATTTAAGAAAAAGGGAGAAAAGGCATAATACCATGATTTTAAAAGGCATAACCTGAAGAGAACAGGTTGGGTGCAGTGGCTCACACCTTTAATTCCAACTCTTTGGGAGACCAAAGTGGGAGAATCACTTGAGGCCGGGAGTTCAAGACCAGCCTGGGCAACATAGCAAAACCCCATCTCTACAAAAACAAATTTTCTTTTTGAGATGGAGTCTCATTCTGTCGCCCAGGCAGGAGTGCAGTGGTGCGATCTCGGCTCACTGCAACCTCCACCTCCCAAGTTCAAGCAATTTTCCTGCCTCAGCCTCCCAAATAGCTGGGATTACAGGCGTGTGCCACCATGCCCAGCTAAGTTTCGTATTTTTGATAGAGACTGGATTTCACCATGTTGGCCAGGCTGGTCTCAAACTCCTGACCTCAAGTGATCTGCCCACCTCAGCCTCCTAAAATGCTGGGATTACAGTCATAAGCCACTGCGCCTAACCCTCTACAAAAATTTTAAAAATTAGCCAGGTATGATGGCACAAGCCTGTAGTCCCAGCTACTCAGGAGGCTGAGGCAAGAGGATAGCTTGAGCCCAGAGTTCAAGTCTGCAGTGAGCCATGATTGCACCATTGCACTCCAGCCTGGGAGACACAGTGAGACCTTGTCTCTTAAAAAATATTTTTAATTAAAACAAACTTCACAAAAGAACAGATTAAATAAAGATAACGAGAGATGATGTACATAGTAAGAAAATCAGAAACACCCTAGAAACACCCTAGAAGAAGAAATGGACATTGTCTTGGGGGGAAAAAGTTTATCCAGCTTACTCAAGAAGAAATAGGAGACTTGAATGCTCCTGAAATAACTGAACAGATTGAATCTGTACCTTATCCATAACAAAGAACAAACTCACAGAAATGCCCCCAAATAAGTAGACTTTTGGTTTTGTAAGATTTTTTCTTTTATCCCTATTCATTCCCTACAGTAGAGTTATTCATATCCTATAAAGCTAAGATCTTCAGCTACCAAATCTGATAACTGCTTGGAGATTCAGGGAAAACTGCTTAACCAGATACTTCAAACATAAATAGAATCAGTCATATGACTTCATAAACAGTGTAAGTTCCCCAAAACAGCAGAGCAAGGCATCGATGTTTAAGGAACTTCAAACCAACACTTTGGGAAAGTTGAGTTTTACGTTAAAAACACGAAGAGGCAATGAGATGTTAAGTGACCCAGATAAGAAATTAACATCTTCCATTCCCTGAGTTTTCCCATGAAAACCCAAAGTGAATCTAAAAAGTCCACAGAATCTTTCTAGAGCAGATGTTCAAAGTGTCCCAGGCTGTAGTTTTGTAGTTCTCTGAGCTACAGGTTTCAACCATTACTTAGGCTAAATTTCCCCTTTAATGTCTCCCAGGGCGCTGATGGGGGAACCCTCGATTCCCACCTCATTCCCCTCAAAAAGCTGCTTGCTTTTTGCCTCGGAAACCTGGGAAAAGTGAAGAGCAGGTGGTTTTGGACTGTCGGAACTGAAAACGAACATGTAGCCTTGTAGTGAAGAGGGAGCAGGTAGGCACAGGAGACCAAGCTCCCAAGAGGGTTCTAGCACACACAGAAGCAAAGAGCTATGCCCAAATATCCAAGGGTACCTCTAAGATGCTACTTAATCCTATTATGCCTGGCACTCATGAGCAGTGGATAAAAAAGAAGGACAGGAATGCAATACAGCCATGATCTTTTCATACCCAACCCCACCCTGTGACCCCCACCCGGTCCACATTTACCACAAACTTATCATCATCACTTGCTTCTGCAGTAAATGCAATTAAACTTCCATGCCCAATCCACTGGAAACTTGAAATGTGGCTTGTAGATGACCCACCTTCTTCTGCCATGATGGTGACTGTTGAAGCCAGTATTGCACTCTATAACAACCAGTGGGGAACTATGAAAAAGGCAAGGCTTGGAAGGACAAGGGACCTGAGTTTATATCCTGCATTGGAGTGGTCTCACATCTCACCATTTAGTATATGCCTCAGCAAAATTTAATTTTAATGTACCATTACAGAAGCTTTCATTGAAAACCCCAATCCCAGCAGACTTGCTATTGGCCCTGGATTCACTGCATTGCCTTATTTCTTGGCTGAGGCAGCCCTAGGCATGACTTGAAGTTCTCGTGGTCCTGGAAGTCTCTGTTGCAAGGTATGACTGCCTCTACAGACCTAGCACCACTGTGGCAGCTAATACTGGTCCCCGTGTCACAAGCAGGCATGGCCAAAGAGCATCTTTCTTCATTCCTGTGCCCTGTACCTCTCCCTCCACCGTTCTGGGGCTCCCACATTGCTGTTGAGGTGCAAGATGCCTCAGAACCCACTTAGCACTTAGCCTCAAAATGCTGGGCAAACTTTTAACAATGGAAGACAGATGTCAACAGATCAATTCTTTCATCCTTTTCCCTCTTGGCAATGTGGCCTCTCTGAAGACAACCCGAGAAACTGAGATATCATCACCACTGAAGTTGTGAAAAGTTAGCAACACATTTCCTTATATTTGCTCTCCCTCCTTTTGGGCTGACTCCTGCTACCCTGGGATTGCACTCCCCAATAAAGTTTTGGGCTTTAAGCCCTGAAGCTTAAGACACTATTCTTTAAAAGTGAGTTTTGGCTGGGAGCAGTGGTTCACACCTGTAATTCCAATGCTTTGGGAGGCCAAAACAGGAGGATCACTTGAGGCCAGGAGTTTGAGACTAGTCTGGGCAACATAGTGAGACCTCATCTCTAAAAAACATAAAAATTATCTGAGAAGGGTGTGCCTGTAATCTCCGCTACTCAAGAGGCTGGAGTCGAAGGATCGCTTGAGCCCAGGAGTTGGGGGATGCAGTAAGCTAGAATCATACCACTGTACTCCATCCTGAGTGACAGAATGAGATCCTAAAAAAAAAAAAAAAAAAAAATGGGTTTTATCTTTTTCACTTTGTGCTGCCACCTTTAGAAACTGCCCTCCTAGTTTTATGGGCCATGAGCCCAAACCAACACTGACCACTCACACAGTACTCCAGCCCACCCCTTCCCTGGATCCCACCTTCATGCTAAATTTATCACAAAACTAAGCAATAGATTATGTACAAAACAAAGACTCAGCTTCAACTTTTGCAGAATAGCTTTCTACTTGAGCATTTCACAAATACACTTTTCTCCTGTAGCCAGACAGAGAACACTGAAGAATCCATTTTCAAGCAAAGTCTGGTTCAACAAAATATGAGCTAAAGGGGAAGGAGGGGCAACATTCTTCAAGGCAGATTGTCATCACAAATTAAAGCATTTTAACACTCAGGTATAATAGCTTATTTTCAGACAGCTGGGTGGCTTCCTTAGATTTTATTGACAAGCAAAAAATTAATTGTATAAAATCAGAATATTTGAAAGTAATTTATCTAATCACACACAAGGGTGATATAAAATGGAGATATAACAGAAAATTAAAAATTTTGCTAGTCCCCTAGGTATTATGTCACATCTCACAGTCCTGAATCACTAGATTTCAAAAAAAAGAAAGCAAATGAAGTTACTATTAGGACTTTTTTTTTTTTTTGGAAGACAGAGTCTTGCTGTGTCACCTAGGCTGGAGTGCAATGGTATGATCTCAGCTCACTGCAGCCTCAACCTCTCAGGCTCAAGTGATCCTCCTGCCTCAGCCTCTCAAGTAGCTGGAATTATAGGCATGTGCCACCACACCCTGCTAATTTTTGTATTTTAAGTAGAGACGGGGTTTCACCATGTTGCCCAGGCTGGTCTTGAACTCCTGACCTCAAGTGATCCTCCCACCTCGGCTTCCCAAATTGCTGGGATAACAGGCATGAGCCACAGTGCCCAGCCTAAAATGAAATATTTTTACATGAAATATTTTGTTTAATGAATAGAAGTTTAATTAATAGAAACACGAGAGGTTATTATATTGCCTAATGGCCATTCTCTTCTATATCAAATGTTACCACTTCATGATTAGGAACAGAGAGGTCTGGAGATGTCTGTTGGTTTTTTAATAAACCACGAGACATGAGTTTTTTTTGTTTTGTTTTCTGAAATGGCATCTTACTCTGTTGCCCAGACTAGAGTGCAGTAGTTCCAACATAGCTCACTGCAGCCCCCAACTCCTAGGCTCAAGGGATCCTCCCACATCAGCCTCCTGAGTAGTTGGGACTAGAGGCATGCTGGCCACCATGCCTGGCTAATGTTTGTATTTTTTGTAGAGACATAAGGGGTCTTGCCGTGTTGCTGAGGCTGGTCTCAAACTCCTGGGCCCAAGCGATCTAATTACCTTCGAGTCTCACTATGTTGCCTGGGCTGGATATGAGTTTTTCTATGGGAGCATTTAAGTCTTTTTCATAACCCCATTCTCCTTTTTTGGTGATGCTAAATATGCAGCACAAATACCGATACTAACGTGAAATTTAAAAGGAGACATGTGCTTTATATAAGCAAATGTAGTCACTCATTGCTGTTTATCCAGCTTTTCAAACAGACTCACAAAGATAAGCATGGAAGATTACAACTAAACAAGTGTGCTAAATGTGCTGCCTCATGTGAGATTCTGAATAGGTAGAAGATAGGTAGATATCCTCCATTCATTCAAAGGGACAAACAAAAACATTTATTGAACGTGGTTATCTGTGAGACACTGGGCTTATTTTATATACATTATTTCCTCTGACTCTGTAATAGGGTAACATTAGCTGCTATAACAAATAAACCCCCCTAATCTCTGTGGATCATCACTCTCCTCTGATTATCTACTGTAGATGTTCCTGGTTAATGCGTATATTTCTTCCATACAGTGAATCCAGGACTTGGTTTTATTCCATCTGTGGGCTCCACCTCTATCTCCCAGGATCCTGGAGTCTTCTTCAGTTTTCTCCCAGTTAGCAGGCAAGAGAACATGATGTGGAGGAGGCATCCAGTCATGTAACTGTGTTGGCTCATACGTACAGAGATCACGCCTGTCCATGTGGTGAGCGTAGTTCCAGCCTCACCTGGATACAAAATGAGAACCAGCAAATGCATCACCTGGTTAGATGCCACCCAGAAACAACTGTATATTGCATAAAGGAAAGTGCATGTTTTAGCGCAAAACTAGCCATCTCTGCAACAAGTGCTCTTTCTCTCTTTTCCTCCGTTCTTCCCTCCTTCTCTCCCTTTCTTCCTCTCTTCCTCCCTGTATCTCTCTCCCTCCTCCTCCTTCCTCTCTTTCTCTCTGTCACTCTTTCTCTCTCTCTCTCCCTCCCTCTTTCTCTCTCTCTCAAACACATATACCCACAGCCATGCACACACAAACAAATGCTCTGAAGTTGGCATATTTTCTTTTCCATTTTACTACTGACAAAGTGAACCAAGAGAAGTCTTATAAATTTTCTGAGATCTCAGAGTAAATGGGTTGTGACAATCATCCCAGTCTACGAGACTCTAAAATCCTGAATCTTTCTAATATATCATGTGACATATAACAAGAATTTGTATAGCTCCTTTGATAGAAAAAGAGCTTAGGGCTTATTGGGGACTGGTGTGTGAAGTGACATGTCCTCCCTCAGTTCATATAAATAATGTATTTCTTACCGTCTTACCAATCAATTTGGAATGAATTAGTATGTACCCCAAAGGGCTTGAACAAATGACTATTTATTTATGAGGTTTTTTTTCAGATTCATTTTAGAGAACAGCAAAATATTTATAGTATAATAATTTTTAATATGGCAAAAATTATTTTACAAGACACATTGATTTGGTTGTAATTTTAATGGAATAGTTATATTCATAATGTTTTAAACAACTTTGATTTGGTTTATGATTCACTAAAAATAAAAGTGATACTTGGAACTGGTTCTGCCTGGGTTCAGTAAATTAATGTGGTTAGTTCTGGTTTATAGTTCAGTGTAGTACTGGATCCTGGTAAAAACAGTCTTATTTCAAGTAAAATGGATTGCTATGTATTTTTTAAAATATCTTTCCACATAAAGTTGTTTCCTTCCTCTTTCAGGCAGTAAATCTTTGATAAGACGAATAGCCCTGGGCCAGGTGCAGTTGTTCATGCCAGTAATGCCAGCACTTTGGGAGACCAAGGTGGGAGACTCGAGGCCAGGAGCTCAAGACAAGACTGGGCAACATAGTGAGACCCTGTCTTACACAAAAATAAAAAATAAAAAAAATTAACCAAGCATGATGGTGGTGCTCGCCTGTAGATGCAGCTATTTGAGAGGCTGAGGGAGGAGGGTTGCTTGAGCCCAGGAATTAAAGGCTGCAGTGAGTTATGATGGTGCCACTGCACTCCAGCCTGGGTGACAGAGCAAGACAAGACATTGTCTCAAAAAAGAGTGATGATGTTTCTGAGTTGAGGTTTCTAGAGAGCCTCACCTGGAAAGTAAGCATGAACAGTGTTCCAGCTATTTGGATTGGCATAATGATCCAATCCAAAACTTAGTGACATAAAACGGCCGTTTCGTTATGCTCATGGATTCTGTAGGTCTGAAATTTGAGAAGGACACTGGAGAACAGCTAGTCTCTGTGCTACAATGTCTGGGGCCTCAGCTAGAAAGCCTCAAAGGCTGTGAGTGACATGACAGCTGGAGGGTGAAACCATTTGAAGAAATCTGGGTGTTGATACTGACTAGGACCTCAGATGAATCTGCTGGCTGTGACATCACCATGTGGCCTCCCCACATGGCCTGGGTTTTCTCATTGCATGTTGGCTGCATTCCAGGAGCCAATATGTCAAGAGAACAAAGCAGAAGTGCAGGACATTTTAATGACCCACTTGAGAAATCATATGGCATCATTTCCACCATCCTCTATTGGTGGAAGTGTTACAGGAAACAGTTGCCAATCCCAATCCCAAGACCCCAAGTGAGGGTTCTTGGATCTCGTGCAAGAAAGAATTCAGGGCGAGTCCACGGTGCAAAGCAAAAACAAGTTTATTAAGAAAGTAAAATTTAAAAAATAGCGGCCATGCGCAGTGGCTGACGCTTGTAATCCCATCATTTTGGGAGGCTGAGACAGGTGGATCATCTGAGGTCAGGAGTTCGAGACCAGCCTAGCCAACGTGGTGAAACCCCATCTCTACTAAAAATGCAAAAAAATTAGCTGGGTGTGGTGCAGGGGCCTGTAATCCCAGCTACTCATGAGGCTGAGGCAGGAGAATCGCTTGAACCTGGGAGGCGGAGGTGGCAGTGAGCCGAGGTTGTGCCATTGTACTCCAGCCTGGGAGACAAAAGCAAAACTCTGTCTTAGAAAAGAAAAAAAGAAAGAATGGCTACTCCATAGACAGAGGAGACCTGAGGGCTGCTGGTTACCCATTTTTATGGTTATTTCTTGATGAAATGCTAAGCAAAGGTTGGATTTTTCATGCATCCGCTTTTTAGACCAGGGTAACCTCCTGACATTGCCATGGCATTTGTAAACTATCATGGCACTGATGGGAGTGTAGCAACGGGGATGACCACAGGTTGTTCTCATTGCCATCTTGGTTTTGGTGGGTCTTAGCCCAGCTTCTTTACTGCAAACTGTTTTATCAGCAAGGTCTTTATGACCTGTATCTTGAACCGACCTCCTATTTCATCCTGTGACTTAGAGTGCCTTAACCATCTGGGAATGCAGCCCAGTAGGTCTCAGCCTCATTTTACCCAGCTCCTACTCAAGATGGAGTTGCTCTGGTTCAGACATCTCTGACAGAGGCAATTGCAAAGCTCTTCCTAGGCTCCAGGATAGGGGACATGGAGCACGTCATTAGATGAAAGGGTTGTCAAGGTCACATGTCAGAAGCTGTGGGAGGGGAGAGATTGTTGTGACTATCTTTGGAAAATTCAGTCGGCTATGGGGAGTTCAGGTGATACACTCAAGAGGGTGGCAGCTGCCTCTCTACTGTTTCTCATAAGCTGCTGCTGTTCCCTGAATCACCGCAGGTGTGGCCATAGCTTTTCCACCATTCTTCCCCACAATGGAAGCCAGGCAGCCAGACTATAGTGCTTGACGGACTTCAAGAAAGGCTTGAAATTAACAAAAGAGTATGACAATGTGGACAACTTCCTTCTATAGACTAGCTGTAGCTGTTCTCAGATGCACAGACTTGGCCCCTGAAGAGTAGAACCCTCATTCCGAAGGTCCTGGAATGACACCAGGTTGCAAAAGTCAGCCACCTTGGTTTGGTGGATCTTAGCCAGCTTGTAAGAGTCAGCCTCTCCCCCAACATCGGCAATGCCCAGGAAGGCATCTCCTCCACCCAACATCCAGGACATAGTTCTCTGAGGCACAGATAAAGTCTATGATGTCCCACTCTAATCTGCCCTTCTCACCCCAAGCTGGTTTGCCGTGGAATACATCGCTTCAAATTTAAGATCTTACCCTTGGGTTCCCCCCGAAAAACATCAGAAAGCTTTATTATATTAGTCTATTTATCAGAGCATAGAGCATTAAATACTTTAATTTCACCAGGTATAGGGCTTCAAAGAATAGTCCAGGCTAGGTTTCAGCCCTTCTGTTCAGGGCTCTTGGTATTCTCCAGCAGACAGGTAAGAACTTGCCTTCCTCTGTCTTCCAGGTTAAGCTCACAATTTCCTGTGAGCAAATACATGGGAATACATACACCCACAGCTTCTCAATATATAATCACACTTGACACACAAAATTACCTATTGGAATAAGTATTCATTTTGTATACTAGGAAACAAAGTCTTAGCAGAAGTGAAGAAGCAGGCTCAAGTGTCTTAAACTAGGATTAATAGCTCAGCCTCTAACTCCCAGTTGTTGTCTCCATTGGACTACATTGGCAGTGCAGATTCAGATATTGTAATTTTGAATCTCATGCACATGAGTCAATATTTCCTACTTGATATTAACTCATTCATTATTTCTCTTACAGGAGGAGCCTTTGCCACGGGTTGTAGGTAGCTCCCCTATCTCCCTCCTCCTTCTGCAACCCTTCCTTTTGAGGCCATCAATTTATTTCCCATCATTATCACTTTGGTTTTCAGTTTTCTCTAAGTGATAGAACACCTTGTATCCCAAAGAGAAATGCCGCTACTCTGCGAAGCCAGCCTTTGCGTCTCTTTTTAGAGAGTTCCTACAGTGTGGCAGATTTTAATGACCTTTATCTCTCACGCCTGCATTAGGTCACCTGAGCCACGCTGCTCAAAATGATCTAACAACCTCATAATGCAGGCCAAGGCAGGCTCAGACTCACAGTGGGATGCCTGGCCTAATTCATTGTACCACTCAAAGCCATAAATCACAGGATTCTCCCACCTTTTCTCCCTTCCTTCCTACCAAAAGAAGAGCTCATATGAAATCTATTTACATGGAATAATTATTTAAGTTTTTCATTACATTTGCCAGAAAGCATTGCCAGGATTTCTAAAGCTGTCTTGTGTGTTTGCATTAATGATGACAGCAGTTCATGATACTTAATTTAGCAATTGTGGCCCATTGGAGGTCATGCCCTGCCATACGGAGACTGGAGACTGTGGAGGGGTGGCTGTCTGGTCAGAAACGTGAGTACCTGACACATATTTAGGAAAATCACAGAGGTATTAACATCTCTGCAAGCTATCTCCACTGCTCCGTCCCCACTGTGGTAGCCTTAACCAAGCTTGGACCTATGTCCTTTCTAGCCCAGGTGATTATAAGAACCCCCCAACCCACCAATTCCTTTTTCTGTCTATTTGATCCCTTCCAAACCAAGGGGGAAGCTGAAGCAGGAGGATCTCTTAAGCCCAGGAGTTTAAGGCTGCAGTGAGCTATGATCACACCACTGCACTCCAGCCTGGGGGATGGAGTAAGACCCTGTCTCAAATAAATAAAGGGTACATCTGACTTTGTTACTCCCTTTCCTCATACACATCAGTGGTACCCAGTGGCCCAGAGAATAGAATCCAAGCTGCCGGCTCACCCTGCATGCAATACACTTTGTGATCCAGCCCTGACCTCCCTGGCCTCAGCTCTCACTACCTACTCTCCCAAGATGAGATCCATGTTTCAACCCAACACCACTAAACCACCACAACTTCTCAGACACACAGCCTTCCCTGGTGCCCACACTATTCCCTCTGCCTTGAAATATCCTTTACCTTCTTGACCACCTGGAAAATGTGCTCCCATTATTCAATACCCAGCTCAAATATCACTTCTTTGGAAATGATTGCTTACACCTCCAGAGAAGGTCTAGCAATCCTTCTCTGTGGCGTCCATAGCATGTTGTATATGCTTTAATCACAGCCCTTACCTCGTATTCTAATTACTTGCTTTCCTGTGAGTTAAAGTCAGAGTTCTGGTCATTCTTTCTTTTTCTTTTTCTTTTTTTTTTTTTCAATAGAGACAGGGTCTCACTCTGTTGCCCCAGCTGGAGTGCAATGGTGTGATCATAGCTCACTGCAGCCTGGCTCTCCTGGGCTCCCAAGCAACTGGGATTACCACCATGTCCAGCTAATATAAAAAAAAATTTTTAGAGACAGGGTCTCACTATGTTATCCAAGTTAGTCTCAAACTCCTGGCCTCAAGTGATCCTCCTTCCCTGGCCTCCCAAAGAACTGGGGTAACAGGCGTGAGCCACCATGCCTGGCCGCTGGTCATTCTTTCTTGTACTCCTAATATGGTGACATTCAAATGAGAAATTTTTTAAAAATATGGATTATTTGGAATTCACCTAGGCTTATGGAGAAGCCCAGAAATTGGTATTTTTAAGTTTCCAAAACTGTTTTCTTTTGCTGCCAGCCTGGCAAAATCCATGAACCCTGAGTTTGGGAACAACCACCCTAACATGTGGCCTGGCTCAGCCCACATGTTTGATGATTGCTTGCTGAATGAATGGAGGAAAGTGTATCTGTTGAGCAGGTGGGATCACAGAAGAAGGTTATGCTGATGAAGACAAGGAGAGTAGCTGCTCTTTCCTTCCTCTGACCATTACAGGCCAATGCTGATCTAAGACAGATCCTTTTTAAACCCATTTAAAAAGAAATGGATGATTGATGGGCATTTCGAGTGGATAGATAAACTGTTATATATATATGATGGAATATATATATATATGATGGAATACTACTCAGCCGTAAAAATTAATGGCATTCACAGCAACCTGGATGAGATTGGAGACTATTATTCTCAGTGAAGTAACTCAAGAATGGAAAACCAAACATCGTATGTTCTCACTCATAAGTGGGTGCTAAGCTATAAGGATGCAAAGGCATAAGAATGACACAGTGGACTTTGGGGACTCCAAGGGGAAGAGTGGGAAGGGGGTGAGGGATAAAAGACTACAAATTGGGTGCAGCATAAATTGCTTGGGTGAAGGGTGCACCAAAATCTCGCAGATCATCACTGAAAAACTTACTCAGTAACCGAATACCACCTCTTCCCCAATAACCTATGGAAATAAAAATTTTTTTAAAAACAGAAATGGATAAGACATCAATTTGGGTCTCACTTAAGTGCGCTTTGACTTCTAGGCTCCAAATACCATGTATTCCATTACCCTAGCATCTGCTCTTTCCCATGGGCTCCTTGTCCTTAGCCCACACAGCCTCTGGAGCTACTGCTTAGAGTCCAAGGATGCCTCTGGAAATCCCAACACTCACTCCCTTTGTCCAGGCACTGGGAGACCCTCCCAGATCCACTGGCCCTCTGGGCTGTGAACCAACATTGTAAATGTCACCTCCTGTCCCACTGTGGCTGAAGTTAAGCTGCCTGGACTGCTTCTCCTTCCTTTCTGGAGGGCTGATATCTCAGGGGGATCATTCATAGCTCCAGAATTGTCTTCTTCTCCTGGATTTGCTTAGAGAAAGCAAGCTTATTCTGAAGCATTGAGTAACTAATTATAAGACTTTTGCTGGTCAGGCCTTCATCATTGGGCTTGCCAACATCCTCACTGGATGGACACAAACCTTTCCCTGTGAGGACCGGGGAGTGGAGAGAGGAATTTGTCTTTCCTTGTGGCTGTGGAAATGGCTGCTAAGTTCACGTCGGAAACTGTGATGCCTTTGTGCAAAGAACTGGTTCTCCCTACCATGCAGGGCTGGGGCAACCTCTGCATTGTTGACTTAAGGTTCACAGAATTCGCTGCCTGCCAGGGCTGTGTCCTGGCTGCCTCCCAGGTCATTGAAATGCCCAGCAGAGATACCACCATAAGCTTCCTGACTTAAACACTTTACCTTCCTAGAAGCAACCAATACACTTTTAGGGACTGAGCTCTTAGTAAACTCATCATTACCCATCATGCCCCAGTTGAGAAAATTCCAGGGAAATGTAGAAAATTCTAGGAAAATAAAAAAAATGTGAAAAAGTGGGAAAAAAATAACATTTGTTGAGTTTCTCTTCAGTGCCTGGGATTAAACATATGTCATTCTACTAAAGGTTTACAACTACCTTCTGAAAAAGGTAGTATTCTCCCCATTTATGCATAGGGAAACTGAGGCTCCTATGGGCTGGGTTACTTGCCTGGTTTTGTATGGATGTCAAGGCCATGGCTATCTGACCCCCAAGGCCCTTAATCTTTACATTATTCACTCCTTTCTCCAACTGGGTCCTTCCAGCAGGGCCTAAAGTAAAAGTCTGAGGTTTTGTTTACCTATTGGGCATTTTAATTTGGGAAAATCCTGTAAAGAAAGAGACAGTGCTTGGAGTACACATTCCCAAGGCTTCAGCAGCATGAGACCTCAGGGTTCTAGAAGAGCGGGCTCCAGAGGGCTCAAGGCTCAAGACCCCTTCACTACTGAGTTCAGGAAGCTCAGCCTTCTCTGATCCTCTGGGGAACACAGGGAGAGGCAATTGGCCAATTCATTTCTTTGGTTGGGACGATATGCTGCAAAGAGCCAGCTATAAGAATTCGAAATTGAATATACATTTATTAAGAACGTACACTCTGCAGGTATTGAAGTATGGGACAGGAGTGGGGGGAAGAAGGAGAAACTTCAAAAGAATGATTAGATGAAGATGTGTGTATTAGTCTGTTTTCACACTGCTAATAAAGACATCTCTGAGACTGGGTAATTTATAAAGAAAAAGAGGTGTAATGTACTCACAGTTTCACATGGCTGGGGAGGCCTCACAAGCATGGCGGAAGGCAGAAGGCAAAAGGCATGTCTTACCTGGTGGCAGACAAGAGGGAATGAGGACTAAGTGAAAGGGATTTCCCCTTATAAAATCAGATCTCGGGAGACTTATTCAATACCACGAGAACAGTATGGGGGAAACTGCCCCCATGATTTAATTATCTCCCACCGGCTCCCTCCCACAACACATGGGAATTATGGAAGCTACAATTTAAGATAAGATTTAGGTGGAAACACAGTCAAACTATATCAATGTCTTCAAGGAGATGGAGGATAGACTCACAAAGGCATAACTACAATAAGCCTGAGAGTCTCTCTGTGTACTGATAACTAGAAATGTGCTTAAAATGTGGGGGGTTAGTCCACAAGGGGCAATTCATTCTGGTGGGCAAAAGGGGTGTAGGGAAAACAGGCACTTGAAGGATGAAGAGAACGTTTCCTCCCTGTGGCCCCAGCCTGTGTGAGAGCAGCTGGCGGGATATGGATCTCTAGGGTCGTCAATTCCCTCCCGACCACATAAAGATGGCAGGTGATTATTTTGTGTGTCCAGGCAGATTTCTTTAACTTCCTTCTGGTGGAGACCTATAAATGTGATCATAGTCCCTACTGTAAACTTTTGCAGGCCCTTTTAAAAACTCGGGCTCTTAATTCACTTCGTTACCTACCAGGGACAGTGGCTTCTTCCACTGATACTTCAGGGGGAGGAAGGAGGTGGCACTTTCATCAGCACCAGCCCTGTCTCCTGAGGGGCCTTCTCCTGTGCTTCCTTCCTGCTCCCCTCACCTCTCCCTGCCTCCCCTCCTCTCCTCCCCTCCCCTCCCTTCTCCTGTCCTCTCCCCTTCCCTCTCCTCTCCTCTGGACTTTGTGAAGTCTGGGTGGTAAAGTAAGCCAGCCAACCACAAAAGACATGGGAGACCTTTGTGATGTGGAGGATGGTTTCATGAAGGTCCTTCAGTTTTCTGCTGTCAGGATGCCTGCCCATCACTTTCTGCCCCAGTCTCTCAGGAATCACCACCTGTGGGCAACCATCTCAGTTTCTCTCTTAGGGATTAGCAAAGAGTCAGTCAGCTGACCAGTTCTCTGTTTCACAGACACAAAGTCAGGAATTTGAATGTTAGTCTTTTTTTTTTTTTTTTTTTTTTCAGACAGAGCTTTGCTCTTGTTGCCCAAGCTGGAGTGCAATGGTGTGATCTCTGTTCACCACAACCTCTGCCTCCCAGGTTCAAGCGATTCTCCCGCCTCAGCCTCCCGAGTAGCTGGGATAACAGGCATGTGCCACCATGCCCGGCTAATTTTTTGTATTTTTAGTTTCTCCATGTTGGTCAGGCTGGTCTTCAACTCCCAACGTCAGGTAATCCGCCTGCCTCAGCCTCCCAAAGTGCTGGGATTACAGGCATGAGCCACCGTGCCCAGCCTCGAATGCTAGTCTTTAAGCTACTCGATGGCCAAGTTTCCTCTTCCATTATCTAACTAAACACAAGATTAACCTGTAACTTGAGCTCACTGGTCTCCATCTGAAATTGTCAGGGGAATCTGTGAAATGTCTCCTGATGTTGTGGAAAAGGCCATATGGGCTTTTGCTTGTATCACTGAAGAAGGAAAACCAAGAGCTCTTTAATCTCCTTTGCATTGTTATTTAAAATTAATATGTGGGCCAGGTGCGGTGACTCACGCCTGTAATCCCCGCACTTTGGGAGGCCGAAGCAGATGGATCTCTTGAGGCCAGGAGTTTGAGACTAGCCTGGCCAACATGGTGAAACCCCATCTCTACTAAAAATACAAAAATTAGCCAGGCATGGTGGCACGTGCCTGTAGTCCCAGCTACTCGGGAGGCTGAGGCAGGAGAATCGCTTGAACCCGGGAGGCAGAGGTTGCAGTGAGCCCACATCACACCACTGCACTCCAGCCTGGGCAACAGAGCAAGACTCTGTCAAAAAAAAATTAATATGTGATCTTTCTGGAAAATTTGAAATATTCTAGAATGTATTTAAAGAAAAAAACTTCACAAGTTCATAATTCAGAGATAATCACTGTTGACATGTTGGTAGATTTTCTTACACACATATACACATTATTTGCAGTTTATTACTTGCTCCTACTATTTTCATCAACTAGTCATCATAAGAAGCCCATCTAGCACAGCCATGAGTTCCTGTGAGGAGTCTTGGCTCAGAATAGTCATCGATTGGCCTTTCTTATCTTTGTTCTTGTATCATATTAGTAGCAGCAGTAGGAATAAGATACTTGGACCTTTGGGGTTTGTGAAGCTGCACAAACCCCAAAGTTCTAAGTTAGGATTCAGTTAGGAATCTCTTGGTTGTGACAGAAAATATATTCAAAGTTCCTTAAGCAGAAAGGTTAAGGCACTTCAGGGATGTGTTGGTTCACACTACTAAAAATTTAGGGAGAAACAAATAATTAGACGTAGTGGAATTCAGAGATTCAAACTATGCCACTAAGGGCTGGGCTTTCTCCACCTCAGCTCTGTTGCTGTGTGGTTTCCAGCTCACTTTGGCTTTTTCTTCCTGGTGGCAAAATGGCAGTGAGCTGTTCCAGCCTTTTCTTCATGACTTCATGGCTAGAAGTCGTGAAGATTTGAAGAAAACTTCAAATCAAGTTCTAGCAGAAGTCTCATATCATTGGCTTTGAAGCAATCACCTGCTCATCTCTGAGCCAATCCCATGTCCCAGATGATATGGCTCCCTGATTGGCCAGGCCTTTGGCACACCCCCTTTTCTGGAGCCAATAAGAGTAGTCTCTGCCTCCAAACTTAATGGGCTGAGAAGGGAAAGCTCCTCCCCTGCCAGGAATTGGGGGCACTACCACCAATGTTCCAATCTTCTGATGGAATCAGTGTTAGTGACACCGTCCATTGCTGCTGTTGCTGCTACCATGTGTGTAAAGGATTCCTACTGCCCTGTCTCACACCTCCAGGGGTGCTGATGCCGAGACATGAGTAGCAGAAGAGAAATACAACATGCGACTTTCTCTCTTTTGATGAACCTGATTGATTTTCTTCACATGCTTCAAAGAAGATTTACAGAGTGATGCCTGACCCTCTTACCCTCAGTCCTAAGTTTCAAAACCCAGCTTAAATACCTCGCTAAATTCCACCTGCTTTGTGATATTGAATGAAGTCCAGCCCCTGGTCCCGTCATCTAGCACAGCCATGGGCTCCTGTAAGAAGTCTTGGCCCAGAATAGTCACTGATTGGCCATTGCTTAATTCTTTTTTTGTTCTCCTATCCTATTGGTAGCAGCAGAGAGAGAAGTCTGCAGGAATAAGATGCGTGGGCCTTTGGGGTTTGCGAGACTACACACATTAAATTTTAAAATGTAGAGGTTCTAGGCCGGCCGCGGGGTCTCACTCCTGTAATCCCAGCACTTTGGGAAGCCGAGGTGGGGGGATCACGAAGTCGGGAGATCAAGACCATCCTGGCTAACACGGTGAAACCCCGTCTCTACTAAAAATACAAAAAATTAGCCAGGAGCGGTGGCAGGCGCCTGTAGTCCCAGCTACTCGGGAGGCTGAGGCAAGAGAATGGCGTGAACCAGGAGGCGGAGCTTGCAGAGAGCCGAGATCGCGCCATTGCACTCTAGCCTGGGCGACAGAGCGAGACTCTGTCTCAAAAAATAAAAAAAAAAAAAATAAATTTAAAAACCATATATATATAAAATACATATAAAATATAGATCATATATATAAAATATATAGATAATATATATAAAATATATAGATAATATATATAAAATATATAGATAATATATATAAAATATATAGATAATATATATTAAATATATAATATATATAAATATATATATAATATATATAAAATATATATATAATATATATAAATATATATAATATATATAATATATAGATACTATATATAAAATATATATATAATATATATAAAATATAGATACTATATATAAAATATAGATACTATATATATAAAATATAGATATTATATATAATATAGATATTATATATATAATATAGATATTATATATATAATATAGATATTATATATAATATATATATTAACATATAATATATATTATATATATTTTATGTATATTATATATATTTTATATATAATATCTATATTTTATATATAATATATATTTTATATATAGTATCTATATTTTATATATATTATATATATATTATATATTTTATATATTATATATATATTATATATATATTGTATATATAGGTTCTAAGACTTATCCAGATGTTAGTTTTCAATGTCTCATTTGCCACTAGTTTCACTGTGTTTGCACGCTTCTTGTAACATTTTTGAAAATTTTGAAAACTTTCTGTAAATGTCTTGGCACTAAAAAAAGGTAATAGTAAAATAAAATAAAATGTATAAGTTCTAGATATGTGAGTGTTAGTGCCATGTAGAATATAGGAGAGCTCCCATCACAGCAATCAGAACAAAAGGAAAGAATATTGGTGAACAAAAATAACTATGTGCACAGCAAGCATTTTCCCATGTCCTTAAACATTCTCTGAAAGCATGATTTTCATGGCTGCATAATACACTACTGTGTAATGTGCCGTGTTAACCAATCCCTGTTAAATGTTTTCTAGTTTTGTGTTTGTTTTGAACTGTTATAATATAATGCTATAAGGAAAATCTTCAGATATAAATCTTTAACTGCTTCTTTATTTTCTCAGGATAAATTCTTATAGTGGAAGTATTTGGTCATAGCCTCAGAAAAGCATTAAATTACAGAACCACCCACTAGGTGTGACATGGATCTCACCTGATCCTTACCGTAATGTAGAATCTGAATCTTGGTCATTCATTCAGACAGTCTTAATTCGTGCTTTCCATTGCTTTGTTAATATGAGGAAAATAGAATATTGGTATTGAAGGGAAATGTCAAGTAGATAACAAACTAAAAGTGATTTCTGCCATTCAGCTTTGGAAGAGTTAAAGTTAAATCAAAATAAGACAGTGAGGTCAAAAGCTATACTTTGTGGACTTGTGTATGGAATGAAGCCATGACTCTGTCCTGCTGGACTCCATCTTGACATGAAACTGCTCTGAACAGTGTGATATTGGTAGAACCTTGGGTCTTGGGCAAGTAGACTAGAAAATATTCTTTTGTCCACCATTTGTTTTTTGTTAAAGTCAACCAAATATGTTAAATAAAATCTGCTTTTTTTCTATTTAATCATTCAAGCTGCATGGAGACAAAAGTAAACCCAGTCATTCATTCATTCATTTGATAAACATTTCATAAGAAATTTATTTGAAGAACATTATTCTAGATATTTGAGGCTACAGAATTTGTAATGAAGAAAATGAATCTACTTTCTAATAGCTAAGTGAATTATTCTACACATAAAGAATGAAATCAGAAATATGTACATTACCCTTACTGGGATGAACTGGTTCCTAGGTAAAAATAAGACCTAGTGGGAGTTAACTGATTTTATTTTATTAACTTATCCAGAGAAAGAATATATTAGACCAAAGGGAAATGTGATCACAGAACATAGAAAAGGGAGTATGGGAGAAATGTATTTTGGCAAAGCCCATCTAAGCACTCTTTTGGTATCCTAGAAGTCCATAAGAACACATGATTTGTTTGATTTCTCTGCAGACATAGATGCATCCAACTATCCCTGCCTGATGATATTAAACATTCAAATCTGCCACCAAGGCCCCTTGCTACGATCTCTCGTAATCCATGCAAACTTCTGATGATTTGGCTCTCTATGTAGTTTTCCTAGATGGAGAAAATGTGCAGATCAGGCAAATGCAAATGTCTCCTCCTCTTGTAAGTTGAATTTCTCATCGTAAATTAATGAATTGACATTTTGATTTATATACATGAGATTTTTGTGAGCTGGGTTAATTTGCACCCTGAGAAATTGCTCCACTTAATATGCTGAGAAAATCAAGCTTCTATGCCCCCAAGGCTGAGGGTTAGAGTTACTAAAGTGGTACCATCCTATATAGTCAACGATGACCGACCAACCTGCCTGGTATGTGGACATTGTCCAACAAATGCTTCTTGACTTATATTGGTTTGAATTGAGTGGATTTGATACAATTAAGGTTGGGTGAGCAATAAGGACAGGATCACAGACTTGGAAAGTCACCAGTATAGATCAGATGAATCTACATAAATACATGAGATTGTCCAGGAATCACGGAACTTGTTGAGGGGTGGAAATGGGAGCTGATGGCAGTAACTTAGGGAACGCCCATTAGAAGGATCTGGAGGCTGGGTGTGGGGGCTCACATCTGTAATCCCAGCACTTTAGGAGGCCAAGGTGGGAGGATCGCTTGAGCCCAGGAGTTGGAGACCAGCCTGAGCAACATAGCAAGATCCTATCTCTACAAAAATTTTAAAAGTTTAAAAGCCGGGTGTGATGGCATGTGCCTGTAGTCCCCCCAGCTACTCAGGAGGCTGAGGTGGGAGGAACACAGCATCCCAGGAGGCAGAGACTGCAGTGATCTATAATCAGGCGACTGCACTCCAGCCTGGGTGACAGAGTGAGAACCTGTCTCAAAAAAAAAAAAAAAAAAAAAGGATCTGGAAGAGGAAGAACCGTTACTGGGGCATTTGAGTAAGAGAGGAAATATCAGTGGGCTGAAGATAATGTAATGAAACACTCCAAGTTCTAGTGTGTTCTTCTCCATCTCTACTCTGTCCACAGATTATCTACTGGCTTTAAAGATTATTTATATAGCCGCAAATTTTTAGCTCAAGCCTTGACCTTTTTCCTGGGTTCCAAACTCCTATATCCAGCAGACTGTTTGTCATGTATAATGAGATTTCTAGAAGGATTCCTTAACATATTTGAAACAGAACTGTGGGTGCTTTTCCTACAAAAGGGAGAAATTTTTTCCTCTTCCAGTCTCTTCAGCTTAGTAAATGCCACTCCAGTTGTTCAAGCCAAAAACCAAAGCATCACCACTGATTCTTCTATTTTCTCTACACATCTTCTCCTTGCATCAAGTCCATCACTATCACCTGTGACTCTATTTCAAAAATAGGTTTCATTCATAAACTTTCCTCCATCCACACTACTCTTAGTCAAACCATCAATATTTCTTGCAGTCTAGAAGATCCTCCTTACTATATCCCTGGCACCTCTATTCTTTTGTGACTGCACATTGGTTCGCGGTGCTCCTCTAGAGCCTAAACATATGCAATGTTTTCCATTTTAACTAGGATAAAACACAAAGTAAGTCCTCACCATCGCTTCAAATTTCTGTGTGAACTAGTCCCAAATAGTCCTACAATTCCATTTCCTGCCATTGATGGCTACTATCCAGCCACACAGGGTTGCCTTCTTTTGTATGAATATGCCAAGCTCTTTCGTTCCTCAGGGGCTCGGCACTTGCTATTCTTTCTGCCCTAGGGCCCTATCTCCAATCTTTGCAAGACCATCAACTGTGATTCCGATCCCACTTGCAATGGACTGAATGTCTCTGCCTCCCACCCCCAAATCTGTGTGTTGAAATCCTAACCCCAAGTGTGATGATATTAGGAAGTGGGGCCTTTGGAAGGTAATTTAGGTCATGAGAGAAAAGTCCTCATGAATGGGATGAGTGTCCTTATGAAAGAGACCCCAGGCTGGGTTCAGTGGCTCATGACTGTAATCTCAGAACTTTGGGAGGCTGAGGCGGGTGGATCACTTGAGGTCAGGAGTTTGAGACCAGCCTGGCCAACATGTCGAAATCCCGTCTCTACCAAAAATACAAAAATTAACTGGCTGTGGTGGTGCATGCTTGTAATCCCAGCTACTTGGGAAGCTGAGGTGGGAGGATCACTTGAACCTGGGAGGTGGAGGTTGCAGTGAGCCAAGATTGTACTACTGCACTCCAGCCTGGCTGACACAGCAAGACTCCGTCTCAAAAAAAAAAAAAAAAACCAGACCCCAGAGAGCTCTCCAGCTCATGTGAGGATATGAGAAGTTGGTGACCTACAACCCAGAAGAGGGCCCTCACCAGAACCCAACCATGCTGGAACACTGAGATCAGACTTTGAGCCTTCAGAACTATGAGAAATAAATTTTTGTTGTTTATAAGCCACCTAGTCTATGGTACTTTGTGATAGCAGCCTACACTAACTAAGACACCACTCAGATACCTCCTTCTTGCTGCCTCTTAGGACCTGATCACATTACCCCATCCCACCTATAGCCACACTGCAACACATTACCTTGTTCCATTTTCTCCATGGTGCCTCTCTGTTAACTCGTTAATTGTCTTTCTTGCTCCACCTCCCCATCACACCTAATCTATGAGACCAGGGGCATTTTGTTCCCACCATGCATTCTCCAGAACCTAAAAGACTGCCTGGCACATAGTAGGTGCTCAGCAAACATTTATTCAATAAAAGATTAATAAATGTGTGGGAGGCCAATGCAGAAGGATTGCTTGACTCCAGGAGTTTGAGACCAACCCAGGAAATATAGCAAGACCTTGTCTCTACAAAAAATTTAAAAATTAGCCAGGCATGGTGGTGCACACTTGTCATCCCAGCTACTCAGAAGCCCAAGGTGGGAAGATCACTTGAGCCAGTTGATGATCTGTGGACAGAATAGAGATGGAGAAGAACACACTAGAACTTGGGGTGTTTTTACATTATCTTCAGCCCACTGAGATTTTCTCTGTTACTGAACTTCAAATGCCCCAGTAACTATTCTTCCTCTTCCAGATTGTATTTTTTTTTTTGAGACAGAGTCTTTCTCTGTCACTCAGGCTGGAGTGCAGTGGCATGATCATAGCTCTCTGCAGCCTGGACCTCCCAGGCTCAAGTGATCCTCCCACCTCAGCCTCCTGACTAGCTGGGACTACAGGCACATGCCACCAGGCCTGGCTAATTTTTAAATTTTTTGTAGAGACAGGGCTTCAGTATGTTGCCCAGGGTGGTCTTGAACTCCCAGGATCAAGCAATCCTCCCTCCTTGGCCTACCAAAGTGTTGGAATTACAGATGTGAGCCCAGGGGTTCAAGGCTGCAGTAAGCTATGATTGCACCACTGCATTCTAGCTGGGGCTACAGAGCAAGACACTGTATCTTAAAAATAAAAGAGTAAGAAGGTAAAAGTATGAAACTAAAAGGAGACTATATAAGAGGAGGAGGAGAAAATGGACCTCCTCATTTTTTGCCAGAACATATTATTCCCCACCAAGAATCCCCAGTAACAAACCTAGTTCCATTGGCAATGCTTTTTATTTTGCATTCAAAGACTCAAATTCTTGATCTCTGGCTCTTCTTAACAGCCTCAGGCCAGAAAGGAAAACAAAATCCAACCACCCTGTTTAAATACCAGAAAAATAATTTTCATGCGTTCAAACTCAATATTTATACTGGAATACAGAAATGTGATTCTGAGAAAGAAAAAAAGTAATGAGGAGATAGAATTAATTGTAATCGAGCCCCACTTTCTATTTTTTTTCACCTTGAACAGATAAGTTAACCTCTCTGACCCTTAATATTCCAGGCTGGGAAGTAGATGTACCAATGATTCCTCTTCTTAACTCTCAGGTCTATTTTAACTCATAAAATGTGAAAAATATATAACAGTGGCTTAAGGTTAGACAGCTTATAGGTTATAGAGCTTGAGAATTTTTTGACAGCTTTGGAGAAAAGGGTAAATTATTTTTATGGTCATCAGTCAGGGTCAGTTTATCACATTATACAGCTTTGAAAAGAATTATTCTTTAACCAGAGAAATAACATACTTATATTACTGACTGTTATGCTAATAATAAGATCCATGACTACAGCATCAACAAAAGGAAGAAACTAGAATGAGAGGAATGCCCAAGGTAATTTATAGATTCAATGCAATCCCCATCAAGCTACCAATGACTTTCTTCACAGAATTGGAAAAAACTACTTTAAAGTTCATATGGAACCAAAAAAGAGCCCGCATTGCCAAGTCAATCCTAAGACAAAAGAACAAAGCTGGAGGCATCATGCTACCTGACTTCAAACTATACTACAAGGCTACAGTAACCAAAACAGCATGGTACTGGTACCAAAACAGAGATATAGACCAATGGAACAGAACAGAGCCCTCAGAAATAATGCTGCATATCTATAACCATCTGATCTTTGACAAACCTGAGAAAAACAAGCAATGGGGAAAGGATTCCCTATTTAATAAATGGTGCTGGGAAAACTGGCTAGCCATACGTAGAAAGCTGAAACTGGATCCCTTCCAAAAATTAATTCAAGATGGACTAAAGACTTAAATGTTACCCCTAAAACCACAAAAACCCTAGAAGAAAACCTAGGCAATACCATTCAGGACATAGGCATGGGCAAAGACTTCATGTCTAAAACACCAAAAGCAATGGCAACAAAAGCCTAAATTGTCAAACGGGATCTAATTAAACTAAAGAGCTTCTGCACAGCAAAAGAAACTACCATCAGAGTGAACAGGCAACCTACAGAAGGGGAGAAAATTTTTGCAATCTACTCATCTGACAAAGGGCTAACATCCAGAATCTACAATGAACTCAAACAAATTTACAAGAAAAAAACAACCCCATCAAAAAGTGAGTGAAGGATATGAACAGACACTTCTCAAAAGAAGACATTTATGCAGCCAAAAGACACATGAAAAAATGCTCATCATCACTGGCCATCAGAGAAATGCAAATCAAAACCACAGTGAGATACCATCTCACACCAGTTAGAATGGCAATCATTCAAAAGTCAGGAAACAACAGGTGCTGGAGAGGATGTGGAGAAAGAGGAACACTTTTACACTGTTGGTGGGACTGTAAACTAGTTCAACCATTGTGGAAGTCAGTGTGGCGATTCCTCAGGGATCTACAACTAGAAATACCATTTGACCCAGCAACCCCATTACTGGGTATATACCCAAAGGATTATAAATCATGCTCCTATAAAGACACATGCACATGTATGTTTATTGCAGCACTATTCACAATAGCAAAGACTTGGAACCAACCCAAATGTCCAACAATGATAGACTGGATTAAGAAAATGTGACACATATACACCATGGAATACAATGCAGCCATAAAAAAGGATGAGTTCATGTCCTTTGTAGGGACATGGATGAAGCTGGAAACCATCATTCTCAGCCAACTATCGCAAGGACAAAAAACCAAACACCGCATGTTCTCACTCATAGGTGGGAACTGAACAATGAGAACACATGGACACAGGAAGGGGAACATCACACACCGGGGCCTGTTGTGGGGTGGGGGGGGAGGAGGGAAGGATAGCATTAGGAGATATACCTAATGTTAAATGACGAGTTACTGGGTGCAACACACCAACATGGCACATGTATACATATGTAACTAACCTGCACGTTGTGCACATGTACCCTAAAACTTAAAGTATAATAAAAAAAAAAGGAAGAAACTAGAATGAGAGGAATGGAAAATCAATTTGTCTAGTTTTCCAACCCTACATTTATATGCTGACACCAAGTGCTGATAGTTACTGAGTCAAGTATCAGATGTTTATGTAATGCCTCAAACACCACAGGCTGCCAGGATTTCCTTCTGCAAATTCCAACTGCCTGACTTCAGTTCCAAGTAGGATTTCTTTCTTCTGCTGCTCATTCGTGGTTTGATATTGAATATTTTCCAGCTGTGTTTGGTATGGTGCGATAAATGACTTAATAGTTATACACGTTAGACATAATTTTTGTTGCAATAACATAAGAAACCTTGACTAATATTGACTTTAAAACATTGGGGCGTATTTGTCTATCCAATAAGAATTCTAGGAGAGGGTAGTCTGAGGCTGAGATGTCAAATCAGTGATCCACCAGGAAGCCAGCAGTGGTGAGCTGGTAAATGGTTAACAACCATTCTGAAGGGACAGTACTTATGTTTTGTCAATTTCCATAGTGTTTGTCAATTTCCATAGTGTTTGTCAATTTCCATAGTGCACGTACTTCCACCGTGGTTTGATTTCCAGCTATCAATGCGACACATCTAAGTGCAGAGTTGGGAAGAAACACTCAATTGCATTGCAGTATAAGATATTTCCACCATAAATATTACACACATAAATAACCTCACAAGCATTAGATAGTAGTAACATGCTAAAAAAAAAGTTTTCACTATTATCTTTGTTTTAATATAACTTACTTCATTGTAAGTTTATATAAGGCAATTTTTAATCATGACTGCGCTCATCAAGAGACATGCAAAATTTTTGAAAAGTTATTGGTCAATTCTTGTAAGCTGGTAAAAGCCAGTTCCAACACAAGCTCTTCACATCATTTTGCTCTGCCATCTTTAGGGTGTGGACCTTCATCCACGCGCCTATTGCTTCAGGGTCACAGGATGGTTACTGCCCTTCTGAGCCTCACGTGTGCATGCAAGAAGAGAAAGGTACAAAACAGCTAATGTGTCATACCAATTTAAAAATATGTATATTTCCCAAAACCCCACCTAGAGGCTTCAGTTTACAATGCATTGGCCAGAGTGGAGTCACGTGTGCCTAGTCTGAAGATGGCTAGGTAGAAGAGGAAACACAAATGATGTCTGGGTTGGCCAACCAAATGGGTCTGCCATGATAATAAAAATGTATTTACAGAACTCCAAAGTTCAAGACACCGTGCTTTGCACAACGAGGCAAAGAAGAAAATAGAGTGGTTCAAAACTCAATGCTTGCCCTCCAAGATTCTTGGAAGATAAGTCTAGGCAGGGTGGCTCCCACCTGTAATCCTAACACTTTAGGAGGCCAAGGCAGGAGGATCGCTTTAGCCCAGGAGTTCAAGATCAGCCTAGGCAATACAGCAAGACTTCTTCCTTACAAAAAAAAATTAAAAATTAGACAGGTGCAGTGGCACATGCCTGTGGTCTCAGCTTTTCGGGAGGCTGAGGTGGGAGTCCAGGAATTCAAAGCTGCAGTGGGCTATGATTGTGCCACAGTACTCCAGCCTGGGCAACAAAGCCAGACCTTGTCTCTTAAAAAACAAACAAACAAAGATTCCTGGAAGATAAGACAGAGAAATATAACCAACAATTCCAGTTGAATTTTCCTTTAATAACACACTAAGAGCCAAGTGTTCATTCAGAAGCTAAGTACCTCTGTAGTTGGTAGAGGTGGACATCACTCTGATCTAGGTGGTCCCTTCCAACAGAAAGGCTTATCCTCACAGAAAGAAAAGTCAAGTCAACAAGTAACTGCCAATGAGTTTATAAATTGTGCTTAATTTGAATAATAAATTACTGTACTTTGGCCACTTGCCTATTTCAGTTATTTTATCTAATTGCATGGGAGGTTTAAATTTGTGTTGAAACATGTGGGCTAAAATTAAATTGCTCTGTCAGCAGTGATCTACCTGCTTTTTCTGGGTAACAGATAACTCATTTTTCTAAGCTTAGTCCAATTCTTTTCAACGCCCTCTGGAAAAACCTTACTGGTATCAAATGCTTTTTTTTAAGTATTCCATTTAAAAAATTATTTCTATGCAAGAAATATACCACCATGATGGTTAAAAGCATCTTGTTACCATTTCCAAAGATGGGCATAAAACTGGTTGGTATGTTATGGTCATGTCTCTGGAACTTTCTATCAGCATCAAGGTTGAATTAAATTACGCCCATATTTCTTTAAATTTTCTGAATCTCCTCCTGCACCTGGGCAGAGTGGGGACCCTTACTCTTCGCACGAATAACTTCACCAAAATGAACAAGAAGAATGGCTGCTGTAAGTTGCTGAGCTACACAAGCCTCTGAGGCTGTTGAATCAGCCATCAATTTTGCTTGTTGTAAAAGGTTATTCTCTTACTTCCTTCCAGTTTTGCCCTTTCAGCTCTGCACAGGCCACCACTGAATTTTTGCCTTAAAAAATAAATTTTAGCCTCGTGGCTTGTCTGGCACAATGATAGATCTGGAAAGTTCAGAGAAACTCTTGCTACAAGGTCCTACCTGAAGGACCTATGATAGACAACAGGTTCCTCTCCTCCCTGGTAACCTAATAACCTTTCTTTTTTTCCACCACCCCATCTTTCTCTCCATATGATATGACCCACTTTGCCCTATATAAAAATAATATATCAATCAGCTATTGCTGCATAATAAACTTCCCCAAAACATTCTGTTTCACTGCAGCAAGCATTTCTTTTGCTAGCTCCCAGGTCTGTGGAGTTCGTGGGACATGCCTGCTCCAGGCTGTGGGTCAGCTTAGCCAGGCTGCAGACTCCAGATTGAATTCAAGTCTTATCTTCTTCATCCATTTGTGTTGCTAAAAAGTGTTGTTGAAGAGTCAAAGTCTGTAAAATATTTGAACAGATTTATTCTGAGCCAAATATGATGACCATGGCCCGTGACAAAGCTCTCCAAGTGCTCAGGGTGGTCAGGGCACAGCTTGGTTTTACACATTTTAAGGAGGCGTGAAACATCAATCAAATACATTTCAGAAATACATTGGTTTTGTTCAAAAAGGCGGGACAACTCAAAGTGGGGGAGAGGGGAAGGGAAAGGGGGAGGGGGAAGAGGGAGAGGGGACAGGGCAGGGGGATGAGGGGAGGGGTACTTCCAGGCTACAGGCAAATTTAAACATTTTTTGGATGACAATGGGTTGAGTTTGTCTAAAGACCTGGAATCAATAGAAAGGAAATGTTCAGAGTGAGATAAAAGATTGCGGAGACCAAGGTTCTTTTAAACTCTCATAGTGGCTGCCCTTAGAGACAATAGATGACAAGTGCTTCCTATTCAGATCTTTAAGAGGTGCTAGATTCTTAGTTAATTGTTGCGGGGTCAGGCAGAATACAGCCATATTTTTCTTCTTGCAGAAAGTGTGTAGGAGAAATATTGCTGAATTCTTTTCCCAGCAAGGAATAGCCCTGGGGAAGGAATGCATTCCTGGGGGTAGGTCTATGAACGGCCACTGTGGGAGTGTCTGTCTTATGCAGTTGAGATAAGGATTGAAATATGCCCTGGTCTCCTGCAGTGCCCTCAGGCTTGCTAGGATTGGGAAATACCAGCCTGGTGAATTCTGGTCAGACTGGTTCTCTGCTCTCGAACCCTATTTCCTGTTAAGATGTTTATCAAGACAGTGCATGCACAGCGGGACACAGACCCTCATCAGTAATTCTAATTTTGCCTTCACCTTGTGATCTTTATGGCCCGTTGAAGCATGTGATCCTTGTGACATATTCCGTGTTTGTACACCTCCTCCCCTTTCAAAATCCCTAATAAAAACTTGCTGGTTTTGCAGCTTGAGGTCACCATCACAGTCCTACCAATATGTGATGACACCCTGGGAGGCCCAGCTTTAAAATTTCTCTCTTTGTACTCTTTCTCTTTATTTCTCAGACTGGCTGACACTTAGGGAAAGTAGAAAAGAATCTACGTTGAAATATTGGGGGCTGGTTCCCCCAGTAGTTAATCTCTTCAGGATTGGGAGGGCCTAGAAGAAAAAGATCTAGCTATGTTAGAGAGTCTTTACAGATGCAAATTTTCCCCCACAAAGGACAGCTTTGCAGGGCCATTTCAAAATATGCGAAAGAAACATGTTTGGGGGTAAAATATTTTGATTTTCTTCTTTATCACATAATGTTATGACAGAGTCATATTGGAAAGCAAGTTATGATATATAGTGTTAAGTAAAACCAATCTGATGAGAATTTATGGTTTGTAGGGCATGACTCCCCAGATCCCTTAGAAAGGAATTTGGGCATTTTGTAGATGATGAAAAGAAAAATTGGGAGTTCAATAAAACTTTGACTAAAATCCAGGTCTCCTGATTTTCCAAGTGAAGGCAAGATTCTGCCAGTCACCTGCTGTGTCCTTCTTATACTCCTAGAGCATTTGCTTATAAGCCATCTCCTCTCTAGCCTCCACAAAACTGAAACTCCAGAACAGCCTTGACTTCAGATGGAAGAACTTGATTCAAATCACAGCTCCCACGTATTAGCTGGGTGTCCTTGGACAAATTGTATGCTCTCTCTATGCTTTCATTTGCTCCTCTGCAAAATGGGGCTGATGATGTCTAATGTGCAGTGGAAGCAGTGGAAGAATGTATTTTACAGTGCCTGATGTGTAGGAGCAGGGTGACAAACAGCCATGATAATGGTGATAATGAGGGAAAATGAGCATAGTGGACTTAGACACCTGTCCAGAAATAGACCTGCACAGAGAACTTAGAGAAGGGATGTGGCATGAACTTGCCTGAGACCCACGAGGGGCATCTGTGGTTTTTCTGCCTTGGGATAGCAGAAGCAGTAGTTTCCCTGAACTAGGTGTTATCATGAATTTAATGAGCTACTGTTGGATCAATGCACCTTTGGGGTAGGATAGAGGAAAGCAGTAATGGATCTTAAGATTCAGAGATTTCCCTGAGGATAGGGAGATATTAGTTTGGTGCAAAACTAATTGCAGTTTTTGCCATTACTTTTAATGGCATTACTTTTTTTTTTTTTTTTTTTTTTTTTTTTTTGAGACAGAGGCTCACTCTGTCACCCAGGCTGGAGTGCAATGGCACAATCTTGGCTCACTGCAACCTCCACCTCCTGGGTTCAGCCTCCTGAGTAGCTGGGATTACAGGTGCACACCACCATTCCTGGCTAATTGCTGTATTTTTAGTAAAGATGGGGTTTTGCCATGTTGGCCAGGCTGATCTCGAACTCCTGACCTCAAGTGATCTGCCCACATCTGACTCCTAAAGTGCTGGGATTACAGGCATGAGCCACCACACCCAGCCAAATGGCATTACTTCTAATGACAAAAACCACAATTAGTTTTGCACCAACCTAATAGATTTCTCAAAAGGAAAATGGAGATGCACCCCATGGAGATTGGAAGAATAAGACAGTTGATGGGCAGGAAAAAAACCCTGAAGGTAGAAAACAGCAGGAAAAAAAGAATGTGCCACACGGGACCCCTGTGGACAGTTTATCTTCCTGGGGGCCTTCCTGGTGAGCTACGGATAAATTATCCTTGACAGTTTTAAGGTTTTCCCTCCAATGTTGCAAGTCCCCATTTCCACAGCCTAATCCAAGCGTGAGTGATAATATGATGGAGGACAAAGTGTCAGGAGAATAACGGAGTGCAGTGGTGCAATCACAGCTTACTGCAGCCTCCAACTCCTGGGCTCAAGTGATCCTCCTGTCTCCTCACCAAGCCCCAGTGGTGAACTGCACCTTCTCTGTCTGCTCACAACCCTCAGATTGACATATTGGAACTTCCTTTCCCTTAAAGCCTCTTTTATTTTAACCAGCCCCTTGCACCTTGGTAGAAATGAACCTCCTGAGTAGCTTGAACTACAGGTGTTCACCACTGCACCTGGCTAATTTTTATTTTTTTCGAGATGGGGGTCTTACTATATTGCCCAGGTTGATCTCAATCTCCTGGGTTCAAATGATCCTCCCACCTCAGCCTCCCAAAGTGTTGGGATTACAGGCATGAGCCACTGCGCCCAGCAACTCAAGTGTTCTTTATAAAAACCATTGTTGGTGACCTTGATATCCTCAACTTCAGTGATTCCTGACCAGACACCAGCAGGTCAGGAACTCAGGACGATGACTTCACTTCCAGGCCACCCAGTGCTGCGAAGGTGGACAGGAGGCTCCAGATTCCTAGGGATTCAGCTTTCATATCTCCTTTCTGGAATGACTACTGCCGGGTTCCCCCATGGAACTCAGCATGCTCTCCCCCATTCCTCCCTCCCCATGGGTCTCCACAGATTGTCAAAACACCAGCTGGTTCTCCTCGGCTGCTAAGCCTAGGAGAGGAAAGAGCAGGGGAGTTATGGACATGGCTTTGAGGGTTTTGGATCATCTAAGGGTTCAGTATTTAGAGCAATATTGATTCAATTTATCTAGTGTTGTAATGTTCCATTGGTTGCTAGACAACAGAGTTCTTCCTGCTGTGTACTCTGGATGGCTCATGGGAGTTTGACTACCAAAGAGATTACTTTGTGTATGTGGGACTAAATGGACCATAGGTGCCATACATAAGTGTAGGGGGAAATACAGTTTTACTGGGCAGTGTTAAGACCAGTTTTTCTATCACATCTCAGTAGTTGCAATCCAGCCTCCAGAACAAACACAGTAATTCATTTTCACATTCCCTTACAAGATACCCTCTGAGAACAACTTAACACAAAGTTGTGCTGACGCACAAAACCCTATGTTGTGTGCTTACCATTCCATCCTCACAAAGTTCAAACCTGCACTGGAGCAAGGATGGATTTATTCCTCCCCCTTTCCACCCGCCACAAGCCCATGGATAACCAAAAATAGCAACGTGGATTACAAAAGAGCACATTCTGGTTTGCGCTTCGATCCTAGTATGGCAGGGTCTTTCTTCATTTCCCTTATCCCATCTTCCCTGCTCATCCCAAAATTGCCTTCCCTGTTTTTGTTTTTGTTTTTGTTTTGGAGGCTCTTTTGTAAGTCCTTGACACTGATGCTTGCTGTGACTTTAAAATCCCATCAGAACAGCAGGTAATGAGGCACTGTCAGCTTGGGCTATGTGGTTCAGTGACTTGGCATTGATGACGTTTATTTTAGAACCTGCATGATGGCCTGACCTACTTTAGGATCTCCGCTTTCACCTTACTTTCCTCCTCCATTTTTGCAATTAGAAGTGAAGATAAAGGGGAATTGGGGGAGGATGGAGAGGGAAAGAGAGAAGAACCTGGAAAGTGATTCTCCAGAAGTAACATGAGAAGCTGCCCACATTGCCCTTAACATTGGAACCACTGTCATACAGACAATTTCAAGCCCTACTGAATATGCACGAACTGAGGCTGTGTCCGCAAAATGGGAAGAAAGTCCAGAAGCAATTCTCTGACTAGTTGCCAGGTGCAGCCACAAACCAAAGGCCACATTTGGTATTGTTCAGCATTTTCCTCTGTGGGAAGACCTGTTTGGGAGAGAAATGATCCTGTTCTTCCTAAGAGAAAAGGTATCTAGAGGAGAGAAAGGAAGGGGAAGGGGCAGGGAGAGGCAAGTGCAGGCAAGTGGCCAAACAATGCAATTTATAGGGAACAGAAATGGAAAACAGATGCTATGCAGGAGTATAAAGCATTGCCCTGGACCTTCATCAGCCTCTGCAGAACAGTTTCTCAGATCCAGGCAAATCATACAGTAAGTCATTGGGAGCTTCAGACTCATTGTAAGCAGCTCTAAGCAATGGCCCTCCTGGGCTGCCTGGTACCCTGTCTCAACATCTTTCTAGTGGCTGTGCAGTAGCCAGCATTCCTCTGATAACCACTGAGGTTTTCTTGCGTTGTCCACAGTGCAGCTGCCCTGGGTCGTGGATCACCGACCTTGACTTCCTTCTTTCCTCCAAGAGTGCTAAACTCCTTTGTTAGACTCTCCGAATAGTGGCCTTGGTCCTTTTGCATCCTTGTAACTCCCACTCTCTTGGAACAAATTCCACTGGAGCCACTAGAAAATGGCTTACAGAGCCACCATCTCCCTCTTGGAGGTCCAGGTCTTGCTGCTCCTGCAAGGTAAGAAGCTCTGCTGTAGATGAAAACACCCCATTGCTAGTTAAAGAGACAAGAACATCTATTCAGAGGAATGCTGTCTACACAGAAGACAGAGAAGGCAAGAAAGAGTGACTGGAAAAAGGATGGCTTCTGATTTTGTCAATCTATTTTGCAGCTTATGGAAGTTGTTGATTTAAATAATCTATTAAAAGACTTTGTGGATGGGCACAGTGGCTCACGTCTGTAATCCCAGCACTTTGGGAAGCCAAGGAGGGTGGATCACTTGAGGTCAGGAGTTCAAGACCAGCCTGGCCAACATAGTGAAACTCCATCTCTACTAAAAATACAAAAATTAGCCAGGTGTGGTGGGGTGTGCCTGTAATCCCAGCTATTCAGGAGGCTGAGGCAGAAGACTCGCTTGAACCCGAGAGGTGGAGGTTGCAGTGAGCCAAGATCGTGCCACTGCATTCCAGCCTGGGTGACAGAGTGAGACTCCATTTCAAAAAAAAAAAAATAGACTTTGTGGGCTGTGTCTTCAGGAAACAATTTGTTAGCTGGACTTATCACTACATTCAATTTTAGTTTTTTTTTCTCTCTTTTTGGTAGAAACAAGGTCAAGCGATTCTATTAGCTTGGTCTTCCAATGCACTGGGATTATATGCATGAGCCACTGCGCCTGGCCACTGTGTTCAATTTTAGTGACTTGCCAGAGCGGACACTTATTTCTTACTTGTATTTCTCTGCTTATGACTTGCCTGGGCCCTTTATGTTCTTAGGACCCATATGCTCTAATGGACTTGCTTCCTGGCCCACAGCCTGGTCAGAGAAGACAGTTATACCTCTGGCTTTCTAACTCCCAGAATGCTGGGACCCCACACCTTTACATTGCTTATTCTGTCTCTTTTTTTTTTTTTTTTTTTTTGAGACGGAGTCTCACTCTGTCACCCACGTTGGAGTTCAGTGGTGTGATCTCGGCTCACTGCAAACTCCACCTCCCAGGTTCAAGTGATTCACCTGCCTCAGCCTCCTGAGTAGCTGGGACTATAGGCACCTGCCACCATGCTGGCTAATTTTTTTGTATTTTTAGTAGAGATGAGATTTCACCATGTTAGCCAGGATGGTCTCGATCTCCTGACCTCCTGATCCGCCTGCCTCAGCCTCCCAAAGTGTATTCTGTCTCTTTAACTGGGAATGAGGTGTTCCCACATACCCCAGAGCTTCTTACCTTGCAGGAGCAGCAAGACCTGGCCCTCCAAGAGGGAGATGGTGGCTCTGTGAGCCTTTTTCTAGCAGCCCTGATGGAATTTGTTCTAGGAGAGTGGGAGTTACAAGGAAGCAAAAAGACCAGGGCCTCTATTCGGAGAGTCTAACAGAGGAGTTGTAGCACTCCTTGAGCAATGAATGAAGTCAAGGTCAGTGGTCTATGACCCAGGCAGCTACACTGTGGACAACTCAAGAAAACGTCAATGACTATCAAGAAGTGTCAAAGCTTGAACCACCTGGGACCTACCTGCCAAGGGGAAGAAAGGAGTGTAGAAGGTGTGGGTTCCCAGCATTCTGGGAGGTAGAAAGCCAGAAGTACAACTGTCTTCTCTGACCAGGTTATGACCTAGGAAGCAAGCCCATAAGAGCAGGGGTCCCCCACCCTTGGGCCACAGACTGGCACCAGTACTGGTACTGGTCTATGGCCTGTTAGGAACCGGGCTTCACAGCAGAAGGTGAGCCACAGGCAGCTGAGCGAAACTTCACCTGTACCATACAGCTGACCCCCATCACTCACATTCCCGCCTGAGCTCCGCCTCCTGTCACATCAGTGGCAGCATTAGATTCTCACAGGAGCGGGAACCGTGTTGTGATGTGCATGTGAGAGATCTAGGTTGCACGCTCCTTACAAGAATCTAATGCCTGATTATCTGTCACTGTCTCCCATCACCCCCAGATGGGACCATCTAGTTGCAGGAAAATGAGCTCAGGGTTCCCACTGATTCTACATTATGGCAAGTTGTAGAATTATTTCATTATATATTACAATGTAATAATAATAGAAATAAAGTGCACAATCTATGTAATGCACTTGAATCATCCCGAAACCATCCCCTTCACCCCCACTGTCTACGGAAAAATTGTTTTCCGTGAAACTGGTCCCTGGTGCCAAAAGGGTTGGGGACTGTTGCATTAAAGCAAACAGAGGACAGCTCTGCTGAGGGATCCAAGAACATAAAGGGCCCAGGCAAGTCATAAGCAGAGAAATAAAAATAAGACATTAATGTCCACTGTGACAAGTCACTAAAATTGAACATAGTGTCCGAGTGCAGTGGTTCACACTATAATCTCAGCACTTTTAGAGGCTGAGACATAAGGATTGCTTGAGGCCAGGAGTTTGAGACCAGCCTGGGCAACATAGCAAGACCCTGTCTCTACAAAAAAAAAAAAAAAAAAAAAACCACGAAAAATTTCAATTGAATCTAGTGAAAAATCCAGCTAGCAAATTGTTCTCTGCAAACTGAACCCATGGAGTCTTGTCATAGATTATTTAAATCAACAACTTTTATGAGCTGCAAAATAGATTGACAAGATCAGAAGTCATCCTTTTACTAGAAAAAGAGTGACTAGACACTCTTTTTTGCCTTCTCTGAGTCTTCTTTTACAATTTCACATGGCAGGTAGGTGCTGCAATATTTTGGGCCCAAAAATATTTTTGAGGAAAGCAAGCTCAAAATAGCAACCTGTCAGACATTGTCTTAGATTCTTAGCCTGTCTGTTGGCTGCCTTGCAGAAGCTGGCTGGAAATTGGACCACGTGTGTGTTTCCCCCCTCTTTCCCTACATATTTCCTTTTTTTGCCCAGCATATTTTCCTAGGGTTATGATTCACATATTTAAAATCAGAGCAGAAAAAGGAGGGAAAGAGGTGATTCATGTTCTTTCCCCATTCCTAGCAATGCTTAGCCTCTGGAATCTAGATTAACAATGTGATGTGCTGAGAGCCTGAAAGAAAATGAAAGAGAGAGGAGGAAGAAAAGGAGGAGGACAAATTGAAGAAGATGGAGCTCACTGCAAATTATATTTCTGGTTCCCAGACTTAGAAGGACATTGCAACTGAAATTGCTTGTGCTTGTAAAATTCTATCTGCTCAAAGAACCTCTTTTATAGATGAAATCAGGTTTACCAGAGGAATATTGTGTCTTGAATAAATCAGTTCCCTAATGAAATATACCATCAAGCATGAAAAAAACCTAAAGGGTAAGAAGTATTAATGTGTTGATTAAGAGGAATGATGTTAAGGATGTCAGCTTATGGAAAGTAACGCTGTGTCTATATACACAGATGGCTTTGAAAGATATCAACTCTTCCTACAGTTGGATCACAACCAACCAGTTACAAACTGCTTGGTTGCTTGACTGAATTCAGCTGGTTTGGTTTGAAAGTCACCCACACTCTGCCTAACATCATCACTTTCCAAACCACTTTGCTGGGTGGTAGCTTCACATGCCTGCCTGAGTTCAAACTATTGATGGATGACACTTGGGAATTGGCTGAAGAAGAGAATTAACAGAAAGTCCTGAAATCAGGAGAGGACCAAACAAGAGCTGCCAGCGGAAAGCCAGCTTCAATTGAACAGAGATACCAAACCGAGATGGTGAAAGTGCCCGAGAGAAAACCAGGCGATTCTAGAAAATTCCATCCTAAAACATGTGGAGCCTGTTTTTTCCTAAGCACCAGTGCTCAGGCAGTAATCCTTGAAAACAGGAAGAAAGAACCAGCTTGGTGATCTGGTCTTTCCATACGGGAATTTAGTGAGGTGGGATTATTAGTCAATGACACCTTTGCACTCTCCCCAACATGAAATGTCATTCCTATTTTCATAATCCAGAATTTTTTAGGAACGGCACTGTTGATGTACTGCTTAACTGTTAGTTCCAAGAGAAAGATGGAGAAGTACACAGACAGCCGGCTCTTACTCCAAACATTTGGGATGGAGTTGAAATGACACAAATGTAGACATTCATTTCTAGCACCTCACAGTATTCACACAGCTCCAGAGAAAGGCATGGGGATGGATTGCTTTCTAATTAGTCACAGAAGCTTTTGATAAGAGCCCCAAGAGATCCGTGCCCCCAAATATCACTTGAGCACGAGTCCACTAAATGCATCCTGGATGAGATGGATAGGTGGTGCCAAGTCCTAAATCTCCTATGGGGTTTCCCTTGACAGCCCACTCTTAACGATTTACGGCACCATCGGTGGCCCCGATTTGATTCCTCACTTGGTAATTCATCTTCTCCAACAAGCTATGGTTCTTGTTTTGTAACGTCCTTCCATTCTTCTCCTTTGAAGAGAAAGAAAAACAGTGATAAAAGCCAGGCTTTGGGACAGAATTCTAGCTTTTTCCTTCCAGAATTAGCCCTCAGTAAGAAGAAGAAAGAAACAGACAATGAGGTCAACTTAAAGAAAGACTGTACCTATGGGCAAAACAATGACCATTTACATCAAGTATGCCACCTGTATTATTTAACATGTTTGTATAAGTCCACTGACCAGTCATAGCAACATATGAACAAGTGAGTGGATTTTTCAATCTGAACATTCTGACTATTTAAAAGTTAAAAACACATATGGGTTTTTGTTTTTTGTTTGTTTATTTTGTTTTGTTTTTGAGATGGAGTCTCGCTGTCTCCCAGGCTGGAGTGCAATGGCGCAATCTCCACTCACTGCAACCTCTGCCTCCCAGGTTCAAACGATTCTCCTACCTCAGCCTCCCAAGCAGCTGGGACTACAGGGATGCACCACCATGTCCAGCTAAATTTTTTTTTTTTTTTTTTTTTTGGTTTTTCAGTAGAGATGGGGTTTTGCCATGTTGCCCAGGGTGGTCTTGAACTCCTGAGCTCAGGCAATCTGCTCCCCTTCGCTTCCCAACATATGGGTTTTTAAAAGAAAATTATATTTTGACTCTTATTTATATGAATTTGTTAATATATTATGTCTCACAATTCTGTCCTACAAGTTATTACTGCCCTTTTTTTGTTTGTTTGTTTTTGAGACAGGGTCTGCCTCCATTGCCCTGGCTGGAGTGCAGAGGCATGATCTCGGCTCACTCCAGCCTTGGCCTCCTGGGCTCAAGTGGTCCTCCCACCTCAGCCTTCCCAGTAGCTGGGACTATAGCTGAGCACCACTACACCTGGCTAATTTTTGTATTTTTTGTAGAGATGGGATTTCCCCATGTTGCTGAGGCTGGTCTCAAACTCCTCAGTTGAAGTGATCCTCCCACTTTGGCCTCTCAAAGTACTGGGATTACAGGCGTGAGCCACCACGCCTGGCCATTATTGCCATTTTGAATTTTGTTATGTATTATCTGCTTTGGCAATTGTAAGTTCCTAAACTTTTTGCTTTTACAACATTTGTAAGCAATACTTAGTGTGCTTTTATTATAGAAGCAATGCATATGCATTATAGTGAACTTAGAAAAATAACATTTCTGGCTAATATAAAGAAAAAACAGTATACTACTATTACTATATACTAGAAATAATCATTATACATAACTTGTTAAATTTTGTATATTTACATATAACATAACATGTTAGATAAAATATATAAATATTAGTGTCCTCTAATCTAAAGGTAACACAGTAACATGTTGCTTTTCTCTGTAAACTTCCCTCATCCTAGTCAGCCCTAATCAGCCTGTAATAAACTCTATCAGTCTGAAGGGAGTTTATTATCAAAAGAAAGCATAGGAAAACTGAAGTAAAATTCAGCTTCTGAAATTCAATAATGGGATTCTGCATCAGACAATATCTTGCAATCCGAAGTATGTTCCGAAGAAATGTTTGTCTAAATCTCGTAATCTCCCCTACCCTAACACAACCCAAGCCAACTATTTTTGTCATTTAGATTGCAGATTTTTATTTAAGAGACTTATCGCTAGAAAGAGGAAAGGGAAAATCTCGCCCTCTAATATAGATGTGCCAATTTTCCTCTCTCCAGCCTGAGAAGGGCAGCCATACGGATAAATGAAGGTGCTACAGAAGGCAGATATATGGATAAATGAAGGTATTACAGAGTGCAAAGGAGACCCTCAGCCTACATTTCTCATCTATGACTCTACTTCTGAGTCTTGCCTCTCATGTTTCCCCAGCACCATCTTGGGGTGCAGTCACATGAATCTGGTTGCAGAGTATCAGACAGGGAAACACCCTGAGATTTGGCTCTCCTGAGCAGTCCTGGGTTCCTGGGTAGCAAGGATATGCAGTACAGAGCCAAATGGGCTGCCCAGGGGTATGACAGAGCAAAGTGGGTGTATTAGTTTGTTCTCATGGTGCTATAAAGACATACCTGAGACTGGGTAATTTACAAAGAAAAGAGGTTTAATTGACTCACAGTTCTGCATGGCTGGGGAGGCCTAAGATGTTTAGATCCACGGATTTTAAACTTGGCTAAGTTTTTATTTATGTTGAGGGTAGAAGCAAAATATTATAGAACGTGTAAGGACCTAGGAAACTTACCAACTACTTGCTCTTTGTGGGAAAAAAAAAAATGGTTTTGGAAGACATTGTCTAATTGACCTAGAGCTAAATCAATATTATCAACTCGTAAAAGTCAGTGCTCTGACATGCTTTGTATATAAAAATGAAACTTACAATCATGTCGGAAGGCACCTCTTCACAGGGTGGCAGGAGAGAGAATGGATGCTGAAGCATCAGGAAAACAGCCTCCAAGATTCAGTTAACTCCACCTGGTGTTGCCCTTGACCCATGGGGATTATTACAATTCAAGGTGAGATTTGGGTGGAGACACAGAGCCAAACTATATCAGTGGGCCTTCTGCAGAGCTGAGATGGGCCCCTAGGTCAGCAGCCTGGATGGAAGATGAGGCAGAAGCTCCAGAATCATGTTTCTTGAGACAGGGTCTCACTGTGTTGCCCAGGCTGGAGTGCAGTAGTGCAATCATAGCTCATTACAGCCTCAAAGGCTGTAGCAATCCTCCTACCTCAGCCCCCCAAGTAGCTGGGACTACAGGCACACACCATCATGCTGGGCTAATTTTTATTGTTATTTTGGAGGGACAGGGGTCTTGCTGTGTTTCCCCAGCTGGCCTCCAACTCCTGGCCTCAAGCAGTCCTTTCACTTCAGCCTCCCAAAGCTCTAAAATTACAGGAATGAGCCACTGCGTCTGACTAGGGATCATTTTTTATACAAAGAGTGTCAGAGCACTGATTTTTATGAGTTCATAATATTGATGTAGCTCTAGGTCAATTAGACAATGCCTTCCAAAACAATTTTTTTCCCACAAAAAGCAAGTAGTTGGTAAATTTCCTAGATCCTTACATGTTCTATAATATTTTGCTTCTACCTTCAACCACAAATACAAATTCAGGCCAGTTTAAAATCCATGGATCTGGCCAGACATGGTGGTTCATGCCTCTAATCCCAGCACTTTGGGAGGCCGAGGCGGGTGGATCACAAGGTCAGGAGATCGAGACCATCCTGGCTAACACGGTGAAACCCCGTCTCTACTAAAACTACAAAAAATTAGCCAGGTGTGGTGGCAGGCGCCTGTAGTCCCAGCTCCTTGGGAGGCTGAGGCAGGAGAATGGCATGAACCCAGGAGAAGGAGCTTGCAGTGAGCCGAGATCTCGCCACTGCACTCCAGCCTGGGAGACAGAACAAGACTCCTTCTCAAAAAAAAAAAAAAAAAAAAAAAAATCCATGGATCTAAACACCTTTTCTGTAAAACTTGGGGGACATTATTCCATCCCTTTCAGCATTTCATATTAAGGAGTAGAAGTCTGAAGCCAACCTGATATTTTGTTGTCCTGTGGTGAAACTGATTATTTTCCTGCCTAGATATTTCTAGATGTTTGCAAAATCCTGGGCTTAAGTGTTCCTCTGCCTCTGCCTCCTGAGTAGCTGGGAATACTAGGCATGCGCCACCATGCCTGGTTAATTTTTTCATTTTTTGTAGAGATGATGGGGGTCTCACCATGTTACCCAGGCTGGTCTCCACCTCCTGGGCTCAAGCTACCCTCCTGCCTCAGCCTCCCAAAGCGCTGGGATTACAGGCATAAGCCACTACACTGGGCCTGTGTGGCTTATTTTAATCCTTGGAATTTTTTTTTATTGCTAAAATATGAGTGAGAGTGTGTGTGTGTGTTTGTGTTTGAGTTTTACCTGTAATATAACAAACCATTTCAATCTTTAAATTTTGATGTGTTTCAGATCATATAGATTCCTTAAACATACATTTTTTATTTTGTTCCATTTGTCCTGTTTCTTTCCTCAGAAATCTCTATCATTCTAAAGTTTTCTCCATATCTGTCTAATTATTCTGGCTTTTATCTATTAGTTTTTTTCTCCTGAACTCTGAGAGCTTCTCAAGTTTGTCTTCCATGTCATTGTGTTTTTTTTAATTTTAATACTGTATATCAGCTTCCTTGATTTCTTCTGTTAATTTCTCTTTCTTCTTGTTTGTCTCTGCTTGTTAAATCTGAATCTCATCCTGTTAAACCCTTCACCTCGTCCATTTCCTTCTTATGATTTTGCTTCCTCTTTGATCAAGGCAGTCTTCCTGCAACTGTTGTGGTCACCAAACAGTTTTCTAAAAGGTCGTCTTTGTTCTTTCAGTAAATATTTTCGGAACTATATTTTTCTACTTAGTACACCAGGAACTTCTGCCCTTTTCTTATTCTTCAGCATTTTTTCCACCTAGCCTATGTGAATTATCCTTTAATGTTCTCATCCTGAAAATAGGAAAGCATACCTATATTGGGGGCTTCTCAAGAGATTTCATGTGAACTTCTTTGGGCTTTACTCACAAGCCCCATAAGTGCCAGGATGTCCCCTTTTCTTTGTATTAGAATGACCTGAATGAGATTCCCTTAATCAGTGGCTACTTTTACATTGTTTAGCCTGTAGATTTAATATATTGATCCCCTGCAAAATGCAAAATATGTTCGAAGCTACTTTGAGGTTATAGTTTTAAGAATAATTATAACAGTAGTAGTAAGGAGACTCTCCCATCCAAAGCCCCTTGACATTATCTTAGGTAATCTTTACCTAGGTTTAGATCAGAGAAGGGGACGTCTTAGCCCTTACGGGGCTTGTGAGTGCCTAAATGATCCCAGCTCATTCTTAACGATCTTAGATGCATTGATCTAGTCCTAATTTTCTGTTTTCTCCCATCCCCACAGCTTGGTCCTCTACCTTTAAGAAATAATGGAGACCTGGTGCAGTGACTCACGCCTGTAATCCCAGCACTTTGGGAGGCTGAGGCAGGTGGATCGCTTGAGGCCAGGAGTTTGAGACTAGCCTGGCCAACAAGGCAAAACACCATCTCTACTAAAAATACAAAAATTATCCAGGCATGGTGATGCACACTTGTAATCCCAGCTACTTGGGAGGCTGAGTTGGGAGAATTGCTTGAACCCAGCAGGTGGAAGTTGCAGTAAGCAGAGATCATGCCACTGCACTCCAGCCTGGGTGACACAGTGAGACTCCAGCCTGGGTGATAGAGTGAGACTCCATCTCAAAAAAAAAAAAAAAAAAAGAATGGAATATAGACTTACTGTTAGCATTTGTATGCAGTAAAAATTAGACCTAAAAGTTTATAATGGCTCAAATACAGCAGATATATATTTCTAGCTTGTGTAAGAGTTCAAGAGCTGCTGAAAGAGAAGCAGCGCTCCTCCATGGAGTGATTTAAGGACTCAGGCTCCTTGAGTCTCCATCCAGAAGATGGAGGAAAGGAAAGAGAACAAGGAGACAAAATCTCCTCTTAAAAGTTTTGGCCTAGGATGAGCACAAATCACTTCGACTCACATTTCATTGGAAATAATTAAATCATAACTATATTCAGCTTTGAGAGAAGTCTAGCTGTGTGTTCAGGAAAAAGAAAAGAACACTCATCTGGGTGAACAAGTCTGCCACAACATTAGAAACTTTCATCACCAGTACATACTACTATGCAGATTTTTCCTGCCTTCTCCCCTTGTCACCATTGCTTTTCATGGTTGTAAAAAATACAACTCCCAAATTCATTACTGTGACTCTTGCGGCTCCTTCTCTTCCTGGCTATTTTGAGTAAGATGGCCCATCCATCCCAGCCTCAGCCCCTGTGGTGCAAATTCTATAACCAGCTCAGGGAGCCTGAGATCATACTAGAAATTAATCAGAGAAAATTACAAGGAGAGGAGGAAGTGGCCAACATAAGCTAATTCCTCTTCTCTACTTGTTTCAGAAGACTCAGATTTTCTCTGGCAACAGAGGCAAAACAAAGCAAGCCAACACACCCCCAACTCAACAGTTCTCAACGTGTGGTCTTCAGGTCAGAGCCTTAGCATCACCTGCGTACTTATTAGAAATCCAAATTTTCAGGCTCCACCCCAACCTGCTGAATTAGAAACTCGGGAATAAGGCTCAGCAATCTGTTTGAACAAGCCCTTCAGGTAATTCTGTTATACACGATAAGTTGGAGAACCACTGCTCTAAATAAAGCAAGGCTGTGACCTGGGCCCTAGCAAGGAACCCTATGTGAACTAGGAGCAGTTTATTTTCATCACAAGCAAAACATACAAGCAGAATGAAATTCTAATCTTATGAAAGTACAGAATGATGATAGTAAAACTCAAAGCTCTGTTCTGACTTATGAGGGAAACTTGTAAAATTAAAGTCTTCATTAAATAGAAAGATTTCATCACTCACAAATGGTTGCTTATTTGTTTTCTTTGAGGCTAATTATCTCATTCCCTGTGCTAAATCAACATGACCATTGGTTATAAACACAGAGACATAAAATATCTGATGCGAAAGGAATTTCTGTGACCATCAAGTCAATCCCCTTTATTTTATTTACATTATTTATTTATTTTTGAGGTGGAGTTTTGCTCTCTCTCCCAGACTGAAGTGCAGTCAAGGATCTCAGCTCACTGCAACCTCCACCTCCCAGGTTCAAATGATCCTCCTGCCTCAGCCTCCCAAGAAACTGGGATTACAGGCATGGGCCACCACGCCAAGTTAATTTTTGTATATTTAGTAGAGACAGGGTTTCACCATGTTGGGCAGACTGGTCTCAAATTCCTGACCTCAAGTGATCTGACTGCCTCTGCCTCCCAAAGTGCTGAGATTACAGGCATGAGACACCATGCCCATCCAGATCCCCTTTATTTTAGAAACTGGAAAACTGAGGTCCAGGAAGACTAAGTGGATCTTCCAATGTCCCACCCTCTGGGTGCAGGGAGAGCCAGAACTAGTGCCCGAAAGTCCTGATTCTGGACCCAAGCACTCATTCTGCCTACGTTATCTCATGTAATCATGTTTGTGAAACCCTCTGAAACATACAAAGTGCAAAGTGGTTGCATTCTATTAATATTAAATTGGGTTTGGAAAATTTGAATTCCAAATCTTAAAGAGCCAAAATCAAATGTGTGTGCAAATTTGTGCTCTAATCCCTGTCCAAATGCAAATAAAAAATGAATGAACAGTATCGTCATATAATTATAGAGGATTTTGGAGCATTAATGTTGTTATTAAGAAATGTAATGGAGGCAATCCCATCACTTTGGGAGGCCAAGGTGAGCGGATCATAAGGTCAAGAGATTGAGACCATCCTGGCCAATGTGGTGAAACTCCGTCTCTACTAAAAAAACACAAAAGTTAGCTGGGCGTGGTGGCACCCACCTGTAGTTCCAGCTACTCGGGAGGCTGAGGCAGGATAATCGCTTGATCCCAGGACACAGAGGTTGCAGTGAGCCGAGATGGTGCCACTGCACTCCAGCCTGGTGACAGAGCAAGACTGTCTCAAAAAGAGAAAAAAAAAAAAAAGATGTAATGGAAAAGCATCAGGCAGCACGCTCTGATATCTCCTTTTTATGTTTTCCTCTAAAATGCCTGTGGTATCATAAAGATCTCAGAGAAATTTCCATTAACTTTAAGATAAATAGGCCTGAAGAGGGAACAGTAATCTGTGGGCTCCATAGACCTCATTTCACAAAGAGAGAAACCCAGGCATTGTAAAAGAAAGTGAGAAACGTGATTTTTCCCTCATTGACCCAAGAAACTAGAGCAAAAGCAACAAGAAATCTGGATCACACAGATGGTACACAAAACACTCTTTCCTGCCACTTTTTCCTGCCTCAGCCTTCCCATATCATTTCAACAGCCCTTCAGAGACAGCACCTCCTAGGAACCCACCGGCTGACCTGGTCAGAGACATTCAGTTTCCGAATGCAGTAAGAGTCAGAGCCATGCACTGTGGCAGAGCCAGAACATGTCAGAGATGGAGAGCAAGTGAGGCAGTAATGGGCTTGTGTCCCAAGTCACTGATAAATGGAGTTGGGTGACCCTGAGTTGGCTTTATGGGTGGTCTTGCTGCCTAATACCCTGTTGGCTTACACACGGCTGGAATAGCCCTGGGAGCCCTGTTTACTTTGCAGTTGACTTATCCTCAGGAGTGGTGTCCCCTCTCATTTATTTTTTAGGGTGTGAACTAAAATAGTTGTCTCTCTGCCTTAACTTTGTAACTGGCTGAATTGGGTCTTTGACTTGGGAATCATTTTTTAATAGCTTTATTTATATATAATTCACATACCATACAATTCATCCATTGAAATTGTACATTTCAATGGTGTTTAGTATGTTCACAGATCTGTGCGACCATAGCCACAATTTTAGAACTATTTCATCACCTATAAAACCCCATGCCCTTTCACTATCACCTTTCTATTCCCACATCCTTCCTAGGTCTAAGTAACCACTAATTTACTTTCTCAATAGATTTCCTTGTTATGAACATAATATGAATGGAGTCATACAGCACGTGGTCTTTTCTGATTGGCTTCTTTCACTCAGCATAGTGTTTTTATGAGTCATTCATGTTGTAGCATGTACCAGTGCTTCATTCCTTTTTGTTGCTGAATACTATTCCATTGCATGAATTGACCACATTTCATGTATCCATTCTTCAGCTGATGAACATTCGGGTTGTTTCCACCTTTTGGCCATTATGAATCATAGAACTGGAATTTTAGAATTGTCATGTAGTCTAAGGGAAAAAAATTTTTGAATTAGGTAATTTCCTTAATAACTTGCTGCTTTTACATTGTTTAGCCTATTGATTTAATATATTGAGCCCCTGCAAAATGTAAAACATATTGGAAGCTACTTTGAGGTTATAGTTCTTAAGAATATTTATAACAGTAGTAGTAATGTCTCTCTTACAAAGACATTATTATTAATGTCTTCTACATTATTTTAGGTAATCTTTGTAACACTATGAATCTGATATTACCAGTCCCCTTTCATAGAAGACATAAACTCTGATAATTCGGGATCACTAGAAGACAGGTTGGAAGACTTCTAGTTCAGCCTCTTGGTAAGGTATATTTTCATAGAAAAGAAATCCTTTTATTACCATTTTCTGTAACAATTAAGGCTTTTGCAGCCCTAGGTTCTGAATCAGAGACAAGTCTGTTTCCCCTATTCTAAATTCCACTATCTCTTTTTCTGCCTTGTAAAACATCACCTTTTGCCTTTTATCATCACATCTGGGTTTAGGGTTATTCTCTTTGGGGTAGTCCATAGGAGAAAGATTGCATCAGAAGTCCTCTGAGACGGCTGCTAGCCCTAAAGGTTCTGTAGCATTTTATTCAGAGATGTAGAATGATTCCACCATTACAACAATGTCGGTGGCTTTCCTAACAGTCAGTTCCTTTCTGTAAGTTTGGGTAAACCCAGTAGAAATGCTGGCCATGTGGACTCATGCTGGCTGGACCTAGAACCATCGGAAACCAGGGTCTTGGGTGGGTCAACGCCAGGGAGGGTCTTGTGTTTGCTACAGGAATAACATCATGAGGAAGGGAGATTACCACCAGAGCAAGGAATGAGTGAGAATTCAGAAGGCAAAGAGATGAGTCGGAGGCTGGAAATGGAAAGAAACATAAGATGAGTTAGGGCTGTGGATGAATCAAGGTAACTGAAGTCTTAGTTATGTTGTATCTCTGTGTCTTGCTAAAAGGCAGAGTTGTCTAACAACCTAAATGTCCATCAGTTGTGACGAATTAAACTATGGTAAATCTATACAATGGGTAAATCCATACTATCAGTTCTTTAAACAGTGGTAGAAAGCTACACATTTTTCTGGGAAGATATTCATGGTATAGTATTGAGTAAAAACAGGCTATGAAACACCATGTCATTAATGTAAAAATGTGTACGTATATATGTGTATGTAATTATGTGTGTGTATATGTGTATGTAATTACGTGTATGTGTGCACTTGTGTATATAATTTTATGTCTCTAAGACGTCTCTACTTTAAGATAATACTGTTGACCAGACATTCACTATTTGCTAGTTACATGCATTATCTTGTCAGAACTTTACAGCAATTCTCAAGCAAAATATTAATATGTTTTAGATGAGGCAAGCAGGACTTTAGAATGTTGAGAAATTGACCCACAGTCACAGAGCAGGCAAATGACAGAGCTGGAACAGTAATGTCAGACTGTCTAACTCCACAGGAGATGCCCTCAATCAGTGTATCACACCCCTATAAAGAATACAAGAAATACCTAGTCTCTAGTAACGACCATGACAATCCATGAGCATCATTTCCCCTGTTACTTCTTCTCCAGGGACACAGTGAGCAGATCATTATGAACTCGAATCAGCCTTGACAAAGAAAGTTCAGCACTCACAAACCTATTCAAAACTGAGTGACTTAATCCTCTTCATATACCAATGTGATGATTACTTTTATGTGTCAACTTGACTGGGCTAAGGGATGCCCAGATGGCTGGTAAAACATTATTTCCAGGTGCATCTGTGAAGATGTTTCTGGAAGAGATTAGCATTTGAATCAGTAGACTGAGTAAAGAAGACTGGCCCTCACCAATGTGGGAGGACACCATCCATTCCATTGAGGGCCCGAACAGTACAAAAAGGTAGAGAAAGGGCAAATTAACTTTCTTCTTGAGCTGAGACATCCATCTTCTGCTCTCAGACATCAGAGCTCTGGGTTCTTGGGCCTTTGAATAGGATGTAAGTCCTATCACATCAGCAGCATCCCCAGTTCTCAGGCCTTCAGATTTAAACCTGGAGTTAACATCATCAGCTCCCCTGATTCTCAGGTCTTCAGACTTAGACTGAATTACACCAGGGGCTTTCCTGGGTCTCCAGGTTGCACGTGGCGGATGGTGGAATTTCTCAGGCTCCATAATCCTGTGAGCCAATTCCCATGATAAATCTCCTCTCGTATATAAATATATACACATTACATATACATTATATATGTGCATATTATATACATTACATATTACATTATATACATTACATATAATATATAGTATATATACATTATATATAATATACATGATATACACGGTATATGTTATATACACATTATATGCTATATATAATATAGCTGACATATCTATAGGATATACTGTTAGGTTGGTGCAAAAGTAATTGCAGTTTTTTTGTGTTTGTTTTGTTTTGTTGTTTTTTAGAAAGCTGCAGAAAGTGAATTTCTCTTGCTTTTTAAAACAGAATATTTCCCAAACTTGGGCATCAATGCTTGTTTTTTTTTAGGTGGGGGATAAAAGACTGGGCCATCTTCACATACCCTCAGACCCCGGCTCTTGGCAGCCCCATCCGCCAGCCAAACTTCCTACTTGGGGGATGGCTGCTTTCCCGCCACTACCCCACCCCCCACCCCCCCAACCTGCACTGCTCGGTGCAGTTTTGCAGCTACTGGCCTTGCTCAGTGAGGCAAAGTTCTGTCTGACCAATTGTCTGTACTTCCCCATCCTGGCTTCGCGGAAGGCACTGGATTTTGGGTATCACTCCATACACTCTGACAAGGGCATCTTTAAAATCTGCAACTTGGTAGTAATTGACGGATGGTTTTAGCCGCAGTTTTAGGAGCACACTGTTGCTGTCCAGCTCCCTGTAGAGTTCCCGGCTTCTGCTAAAGTACTTCTGGGAGTTGAGTGCGTCCACCACGGCAGCAGAGGTCCCATGCTTCTCCCACTCATGCTTCCAGAAGTGGCTACGATTGGGAAACGAGTGAATTACATCAGGCCACAATGCCTTCATTTCCGGCAAAAGATCCTTAATCTCTTCTAAATTAAAGTGCCACGATCCATTACATCCTTCACTTTTATCGGGCCATAGTCCATGTATTGTCCAGTAATCCGGAGGGTCTCTACAGTCGTTTTCAACTGTCTCGCATACTGTCTCAGGCCAGTGCTGGACCATAGTTTTTTCCACTCATGGTTATCACGCAGGCGCTTGTCCGCACCGCCCAGGAAAAGCAATGCCAGGCAGAGGCAGCCCAGCAGGGCCCCGCTCAGGGCTGCAGGGGCATGGTGCCGACCTGAGGAGACAGGACGCCTCCCGCTGCAGCTCCGGCCCCCACTTCCCACCCACCGCCCCAGGAAGGCTTCTCGGACAAACGCTGTCTCCGAGGACCCCGCGCCGCCGCGCTCCTCCCGCTGCAGCTGCGGCCACTGGGTGCGCCTGAGCCAGCGCCTCGCGTGCCCAGCACTGGCCTCCGGGAAGGGCCGCAGCAGCCCTTGGCGACCCCGGCCCCTCGGCGCTTCCGTCCGGGCTCGGCGCCGCAACCCACTGCAACCCCAGCTCCTCCTCGTTGCAGCCACCGCCTGCCCAAGGCCACAGTCAGTCGCGCTTCCGCCCAGCCCAGAGAGTGCCTCTGGCCTTCACCGGAGCACAGAGCCACGCCCCCTGGAGAGGACGCCCCCCCCGCCCCCCCCTCCGGCGGACACATCCCCACCGGACGCCACGCCCCCGCCCGGCGTTCACGCCTCGCTCCGCGTTTGGTCCGCAGAGGCCGAGGCCGAGGCCGGAGCAGGTCCGTGCTACTTGCGGGCGTGTCAGGCAGCTGAGTTCCTTCGCCACGCATGCGCCCCGCGCCTTTCCATGCAGCTCTGCGCCACTCCCCCACTGCCAGGTCCGAGCTAGCCTGGACCACCCGTGAGGAGCGCCCTCGGGGGGACCACCCTCGGGGTGGCCTATGTCTGCGCCACCCCCCCGCCAGCAAGTGGGTGTGCGGGACCCAGAGCCACCCGGCGCTCCAGGGACAGCCCCCAGCCCAACCCGCGCACTCCGCAGGCCGGCGGCCCGGACGCCGCAACCGCCTTGCACGCCGCCTGGGACTTCCTGACTGCAGACGGTGCGTGGCCGCCCTGGCTCCCTGCAGCCGTCACGTCGGCGCTCCACTGCGCAGCCGGAGGGACGGCTCCAGAATTAGGCAGGGACGTACTCGGGCCACTACCCTGGAAACCTCTGGGTGCTAGGAGCACCAACATTCCTAGAAGGGCCTGGCCTCACCCAGCCCTGGGCCTCATCTAGCGCTGGGCCTCACCTGCCCCTCCCCGCTGGCCCCAGGAGCCCAGAAGGCATCTCTGTGGGGTCCGCAAAGAGCCGCCTCGGAGCGCGACCTGGGAAGTCATCTTGTGAGGGATCCTCTCCCAGAAGGACTGGCCACCCCGGACAGATGAAGGGGACTTCATGTCAGCCCCACCTTGAAGCAGCCAGGCCCAGTCCCAGAGGCCCAGGCGCCTCCCCCAACACGCTGGCCTTCCCAGCCCCTCAAAGGCGCGGGCTCACCACCCCGCGCCGCCCACCCACGTCCCCCTCCGCTCCCCCAACCTCCTCCCCGCTCCCCCACCCCCGTCCTCATCGTCCCCCCCACCACCCACCACGCTTGGCTGCCTAGGCCTCACAAAGTGTTGAAATTACACGCGTGTGAGCCACTGCGCCTGGCCCTTCCTATAACTTTTGATGTAATGTGTTGTGCTGGGTGGGATCATTGTCAAGTTAAACATTAGGATGGAAAACTGACAGCAGGCTTAAGTCCCTTCTAACTCCAAGCCTCTATGAGTCGAATCTAGTCTTTTCCTCATTCATAAAAGAAGCATAGTTATTACCTCCCCTGCCTACTTCACACCACGCCTGTTAGCATTGGTTGTGACCACATTGGTTTGGAAAGTGCTAAAAATTTAAGGGGTATCCTTTCGGGCAACACTCATCATGGTTACCTCATTTCAGCATGCCAACTCCACATGACTTATGGAAGTTTCCAAAACACCTCAAAATAGAAAGAATTCTAATATGACCCCTTCCGCCCATGCCCATCACCCAGTGGCAGAAATTACCAGTATTTTTTTGCTAAGCTCATCATATGGTTTATTGACCTTGTTCCCATCTGCCTTCTCCTGAGCACTTTCTACGTTGCCAGCGTCCCCAGTGAAATGGAATGATTAATGGATTTTAAGCTATTGGAGTAGAGAGCATGTCTGTCCTGTTCATCATGGTATCTCTAGTGCCTGACGCTGCCCTGGTCATGGTAGGCTCTTAATAAAAAATTATTCAACAACTGGTCTTGGCTGGGCACAGTGGCTTATGCCACTCCATCTCAAAACAAAACAATTGAACTCATGGAGCTAGAGAGTAGAAGGATGGTTATAAGCTGAGAAGGAAAGGGTAGTGGGGGTATGTGGGTTGGTTAATGGGTATAAAAATATAGTTAGAATGAGTAAGACCTAGTATTTGACAGCACAACAGGGTGACTGCAAAAATATGCTGGGTGCGGTGGCTCACGTCTGTAATCCCAGCACTTTGGGAGGGTGAGGCCGGTGGATCATGAGGTCAGGAGTTTGAGACCAGCCTGGCCAACATGGTGAAACCCTATCTCTACTAAAAATACGAAAAAAAAAAAAAAATTAGCTGGGTGTGGTGATGCTCATCTGTAATCCCAGCTAATTGGGAGGCTGAAGCAGGAGAATTGCTTCAACCCGGGAGGTGGAGGTTGCAGTGAGCTGAGATTGCACCACTGCACTCCAGCCTGGATGACAGAGCGAGACTGTGTCCAGAAAAAAAATTATCTGGGCATGGTAGTGCGAGCCTGTAATCCCAGCTACTGGGGAGGCTGAGGCAGGAGAATCTTTTGAACCCAGGAGGTGGAGGTTGCAGTGAGCCAAGATCTAGCCAAGTTCGAGCCACTGCGCTCCAGCCTGGGTAACAGAGAGAGACTCCATCTCAAAAAAAAAAAAAAAAATTAAAAGACACCAGAAAGTGTGAGTGTTGCCTTATGGAAGAAGAGAAGCTATTGCCTGTTTGCTTTTTCATGCTCTTTATTCTTGAACATCTGCCTTCTGTCTTATCTCAAGATGCATGGACATCATTGTCAGGCAGACTTTGGTTCAAGTCTGGGCTCAGCCTCTTTTACAGTGGTATGAACATGGTGAGTTACTTAACCTCCAAGGCCATACTTTCTTCATTTGATTTTTAAAATACTTCACTGGCTCTTCGTGGGGACTAAATGGGATATTTAATATTTCACTTACTGTGCTCTACAAAATTCCCGATAAGTTCTCAGTAAGGGATAGCCATTTACATTCTTATCCTCTGTAATTTTCTTCCCTGTGTTATGTTTAAGTAATTTTTTTTTCTTTCATGGAGAAGGTACTAGGAAAGTAAGATGTGGGAAAATGGGACTATTTACATATCAGAAAAGGAAGATTAGTAAAAAATTAATACGTGTTTATTTCCTCTGCTTGTCCATGTTGATTTCTCCTGCAAGAATGAACTTGTCTCTTTTTGCTCATTGCACTCAGGAGGGACAAAACCATGTCCAGAGGTCCCCTTGTTGAGGCTCTGACATGCACTATTTTTTTACTTTGTTTTGGGGCTCACCACCCCTTGGGAACACTGGTCTTGCAGTCTACTGGGAGGCAGAGGTTGCAGTGAGCCGAGATCATGCCACTGCACTCTAGCCTGGGTGACAGAGCAAGACTCCATCTCCAAAAAAAAAAAAAAAAAAAAAAGAAATGAAGGATGGATGAATGGATGAAAGGAAGGAAAGGAAGGAAGGTACCAGTATGTAGCCTGTTAGGAACTGGGCCAGTGAGCAAGCAAAGCTTCATCTGTATTTACAGCCATTCCCCATAGCTCACATTATCACCCTTTCTTTATAAATAAAGATAATACAGTTGTATCCTTTAAACCACTAAGTTTATGGTAACTTGTTATAGCAACAAAAGCAAAGAATACAGTCACCAAGGGTATAATAAACTGTTCAAAGAGGGAGTGGTCGGCAGGGTTCAGTGCCCCTGGCATACGGATGGCCCCAGATGGGGTGGTACTCTAAGTCAAGGTGGGGTGTGCATTTTTTAAAATTAGGGTGGAGGCAACAGGTTGTGAGGGCAAGGCTCAGAGTAAGGAGTGGGACTTCGTTGACCAGGGACGGGAAGGGTGAGCCACGCTGGAAGGGGTTGGGTCTCCGCACCAAGCCCGCCTCCAGGGGTGAGCCAGAGTCTGGGGCCATCAGCCTAGCTGCAGGTACTGCAGCAGCAGATAGAAAAAAAGTAAGGTAATCTCTAGTTGCTGCTTGTACAAGATTGGCAGGTGGGCAGTGCACAGAAATAGAGCACCTGGGAAGGGGATGGGGTGTATCTAGCTGGATATTCCTGCAGACTCTTGGCATTAAGAAGGCCTCTCTGGGACTGGGTATGGTGGCTCATGCCTGTAATCCCAGCACTTTGGGAAGCCAAGGCAGGAAGATCACTTGAGGCCAGGAATTTGAGACCAGTCTGGGCAACATGGCAAGATCCTGTCTCTTCAAAAAATAAAAAATATTAGTTGGGCACAATGGCACATGCCTGTGTTCTCAGTTACTCAGGAGGCTGAGGTGGGAGGCTCGCTTGAGCCCAGGAGGTGGACTCTGCAGTGAGCTATGATCATACCTAGCCTGAGTGCTGTACTGCACTCTAGCCTGAGTGACAGAGCAGGACTTTGCCTCTAAAAAACAAAACAAACAAAAAGTAAATAAATGAAAAAGGCTTTTCCATAGGCAACAGGCTGAGCCACTCACTGACTGGGTTGGGATTGAAGGTTAGCGCTTCAGTCCGAGATGAGGATTAGAATGCTAAATGGGTGACTAGGAGCTGGACTGAAACAGAAAACAAATGAAAAGGTGAGACTCCGGGTAGATCCTGGTTTGGGTGAACAAGGTGCAAGCCTAGGTATCAGAATATGCTCCTAGAAGTGGGGGCAGAGGCACCTATGTGATGGGAAACTGAGGCTGAATGTCAGAGCGAGGCCTGGAGGGAGTTAGTTCTCCTTCCTGCACCAGTTCAGATCTGAGATTGTCAGGAGGGGGATCAAATAGCCACAGTCAGAGCCAGCAAGGCTTGCCATAGAGAGCAGAAGTAATGTCACGAAACTGGGTCAAGGAACAGTTAAGAGCAAAGCAGCACCAACCAAGGGTGAAGCTCTGTCTCATCCACAAGTTCTTCCAGTGCTCCTGGTGAGGCTTCTAGTCTGAGGATGGAGCAGATTAGAAGGTGAAGATAGGGAGGGAAGATGAGTGCATGAATATTAACTTAAGGCCAGGAGTTTGAGACCAGCCTGGGCAACATAGCAGGACCTTGTCTTTATACGGAAAACTATATGCTTTTATTACAACCCTGTTTCAAGTTGAAGATGCTGAGGCTTTCAGAGGAGGTTGCTTTGCCCAGAGCCCTAAAGCTGTTAAGTGGTGAAAACAGAAATGGCTTTGGGTCTTTGAACTCTCGGGCTTGGGCTATTTTCCCTGCAGCACAGCCAGCTCTCCAAAAAGGGCCAGGTCATGATTTGCATCTGGCTTGGGTCCACGTGCACATATTTTATAAGGATTGTACAATCTTGGCTCCTTTTTGGTAGGGAATATTCTATGCATTTGAATCCTGAGATGTGGACACTAGATTTCATAAAGCTATTGCCTTTTCTATATTGGCTATGAGTCAACTGGAGTTGAGATGAGGTGAGAAAGGGCTGGATATAAGAGCTAATGAATTCAGCATGGAGATATGACACTTGCATTTTTCACTCCATTTTAATCTACAGTGAGATGGCCTCCCATGGAATATTTCTGTGATGAAGTCCTGTCCAAAAAAGAAATCACTCATCACAGATGGTAGAGTGAGATGTAAAAATAAATGAAACTGTATATCAATATTTTCTGAAAAACCAGTGTTCTGAAAAGAGGAGGGGGCACAGCCAACTCATGCCTGCCGTCATTTACAATTAGGCACACCTGGATCCCATCCTCAAAGATTCCAACTGGATAGGTTTGCACCCGGACATTCAAAGAGCCATTCTGATGCACGTCAAAGGTTGAGCACCACAATGCTAAGTTCTTCCTTGTGACAATTTCACTTTTGTGGGTTTCATTATCAAGTGGCCCCATAACTCCTTGCATTGCACAAATCTGTGCAGAGGCGGGAATCAGAAACCTGCCCTATGTGAGACCTGTGGTGAGAACGACGATCCCAGTAAGCCCAGCTGACTTCTTTGAATTTGAGTATTGGTTGGTTAGTTAGTCTCTCTATGACTCTACCTCATTTAGGGTCTGGAGTTGTGCTCCAGTTTTTGAAGAAAAAAATGTGCTGGCATAGTACTCACGAACTGGAGGATTTGAATGGTTCCCTTGACAGCATTAAAAGCCTATCACCTAAGCCTTTCCAAGTGTTCTCTTTGCTTACTTGCCACATGTAGGTTTCACATCCGGAATAAGTCACCGGCCCTGAGAACATCTGATTTCCATGATCCTGGCAGTTTCTCTGATGGGGCTTCTCTGGGTGAGCAAATGTATCCTTCTCTCTTTCTTGTTTTACCTGGTTGGCATAGGACGGAAGAAACCCAGCACAGATTTTGGTCTATAATGATTGTGGAATATTTCCAGATGTGAAGTATGTAATCTTGTTGGTTCTGCTGTGTCTGCCAAGCAAGAGTCTAACAACTGCATTACAGAATAGAACACAGAGTGAAACAAATGTGAAACATGATTCTGTTAGTAGGCTGTGCTTGAGGAGAAATGAACACAGTGTAATTAGCATGCATGCTGGGCTGCTTTTTCCCGTTTGTGTGTATTTTTAAATAACTTTGGATGGAAAGATGGTTGAAGGGGGAAGGTAAGGCTGATTTGATGGAGCAAAAAATATTGATGAACAATGTGTTTCTCTGGTTCTAATTCAAGGAGACTGAATTTTTCTGAAAATTGTGGCTCAGTGAACAGGCTCATGTTAACCAGAGAGAAAGAGGCAAGCAGTCATCCAGGAGAGGTGGCGGGGTAAAGAACTGATTACTTGTCTCCTCTCTCTCTCCCTTCCTGGTGTTGACTTGTTTGGACAAGCCTTTCTCAGCAGGGGGACGTGATAGGTTAAATGCAAAACTATATGGGAGAGAGGACTGGGCACAGTGGCTCATGCTTGTGATCCCAGTACTTTGAGAGGCTGAGGCGGGAGTATTGCTTGAGCTCAGGAGTTCAAGACCAGCCTGGGCAATGTGGCGAATCCCTGCCTCTACAAAAAAATTAAAAATTAGCCAGGTGTGGTGGCACATATCCGTAGTCCCAGCTACGTGGGAGGCTGAGGTGGGAGAATCGTCTGAGCCTGGGAGGTCAAGGCTACAGTGAGCTGAGCTGTGATTGCACCACTGCACGCCAGAGCTTGGGTGACAGAGACCCTGACTCAAATATGTGTGTGTGTGTGTGTGTGTGTGTATGTGTGTGTATGTATGCCACCATGCTCAGTATATATGTGCATGTACATACACATATATACATATATACACACATATGTACATATATGTGTGCATATATACATATATGTTTATTTATATATACACATATGTGTATATATTTATATATACATATATATGTATATATGTGTGTATATATATATAACACACACACATGCACATATATACACACACACATATATAAGGGAGAGGTTAGAAAAGTGAACACCTTTCCAGGCGTGGTGGTTCACACCTGTAATCCCAGCACTTTGGGAGGCCAAGGCAGGCGGATCACCTGAGGTCAGGAGTTCAAGACCAGCCTGGACAACATAGTGAAACCCCGTCTCTACTAAAAATACAAAAATACAAAACTTAGACCAGCCTGGCCAACATAGTGAAACCCCATCTTTATAAAAAATATATAAAAATTAGCCTGTAATCCCATCTACTCGGGAGGCTGAGGCAGGAGAATCACTTGAATCTGCAGGGCGGAGGTTGCAGTGAGCCGAGATCGCACCATTGCACTCCAGCCTAGGCGACAAGAGCAAAACTCTGTCTCAAAAAGTTAAATTAAATTAAACTAAATTTAATTTTTAAAAAGTGAACACCTTAATACATACCTGTAATGGAATCTGTTTGATTTCTGACTGTGGGTGGTCTTGGAACCCTGCAAGGTCTCCTGAGCCCAGTACTCAGCCTCGTCCAGAACACTTGTAGCTCTCCTGGAAGTTAGACCCTATTGCCTGCATCACGATGGACTTCCTTGATCCAAGGCTCTGCCTTTCTGCAAGACCTCTGATAATAATAGCCTAGTGTCATGCTTTGCAAATACTGACTGTCCCCCAATGTAGACTGCCTATTGCTTACTCCATTGCATCTCCTTCTGACGACTGCTACCATCATTGATGGGTTTGGTCCTGGGTCTTGGTCAGCTGCACCTCCAACATTCAGTGCATGTCTATGACAGCATCCCCAATACAAGCATATTTTGCCTCCTGTTACACTACCACTGTGATTCATGAATGCTTGACCTGTGTGATGTCTCACTCTGTATGCCAGGCTGGAGTGCAGTGGCATGATCTCGGCTCACTGCAACCTTTGCCTCCCAGGTTCAAGCAATTCTCGTGCCTCAGCTTCCCAAGTAGCTGGGACTATAGGTGTGTGACACCATACCCAGCTGGTTTTTGTATTTTTAGTAGAGACGGGGTTTCGCCATGTTGGCCAGGCTGGTCTCCAACTCCTGACCTTGTGATCTGCCCCCCTCAGCTTCCCAAAGTGCTGAGATTACAGGCGTAACCCACCATGCCCTGCCTCTTTTTTTTTTTTTTTTTGTTGTTGTTGTTGTTGAGGCAGAGTCTCACTCTGTCTCCCAAGCTGGAGTGCAGTGGCATGATCTCAGCTCATTGCAACCTTCACCTCCCAAGTTCAAGTGATTCTTGTGCCTCACCCTCCCACGTAGCTGGGATTACAGATGTGTGACACCACATCCACCTAATTATTTTTGTATTTTTAGTAGAGACGGGATTTAGCCATGTTGGCCAGGCTGGTCTCCAACTCCTGTACTCATGTGATCCACCCGCTTCAGCCTCCCAAAGTGCTGGGATTACAGGCGTGAACCATGGCACCCGACCGGACCTTGTGATTTCTAACTATCTTCATGGACAGTCACAAAACAGTCCTGGGAACCTGGATTTCAGTCTTGGAAGCTTGGATGTGTTGCTTAACTGCTCTCTGTGTTAGTGGCTTTGTCCAAAGAAGGGATTGTGGAAGCTCGACCTCGCACCTTTGCAACTATGTAAACCAAAAGTCAAAAGATGCTTGATAACAATGAACTGCACTAATGCCTTGGTGTCTTTTTTTTTCTTCTTTTATTTATATATTTATTTATTTATTTATTTATTTATTTTTTATTATACTTTAAGTTTTAGGGTACATGTGCACATTGTGCAGGTTAGTTACATATGTATACATGTGCCATGCTGGTGGGCTGCACCCACTAACTCGTCATCTAGCATTAGGTATATCTCCCAATGCTATCCCTCCCCCCTCCCCCCACCCCACCACAGTCCCCAGAGTGTGATATTCCCCTTCCTGTGTCCATGTGATCTCATTGTTCAATTCCCACCTATGAGTGAGAATATGCGGTGTTTGGTTTTTTGTTCTTGTGATAGTTTACTGAGAATGATGATTTCCAATTTCATCCATGTCCCTACAAAGGACATGAACTCATCATTTTTTATGGCTGCATAGTATTCCGTGGTGTATATGTGCCACATTTTCTTAATCCAGTCTATCATTGTTGGACATTTGGGTTGGTTCCAAGTCTTTCCTATTGTGAATAATGCCACAATAAACATACGTGTGCATGTGTCTTTATAGCAGCATGATTTATAGTCATTTGGGTATATACCCAGTAATGGGATGGCTGGGTCAAATGGTATTTCTAGTTCTAGATCCCTGAGGAATCGCCACACTGACTTCCACAATGGTTGAACTAGTTTACAGTCCCACTAACAGTGTAAAAGTGTTCCTATTTCTCCACATCCTCTCCAGCACCTGTTGTTTCCTGACTTTTGAATGATCGCCATTCTAACTGGTGTGAGATGGTAACTCATTGTGGTTTTGATTTGCATTTCTCTGATGGCCAGTGATGATGAGCATTTTTTCATGTGTTTTTTGGCTGCATAAGTGTCTTCTTTTGAGAAGTGTCTGTTCATGTCCTTTGCCCACTTTTTGATGGGGTTGTTTGTTTTTTTCTTGTAAATTTGTTTGAGTTCATTGTAGATTCTGGATATTAGCCCTTTGTCAGATGAGTAGGTTGCGAAAATTTTCTCCCATTTTGTAGGTTGCCTGTTCACTCTGATGGTAGTTTCTTTTGCTGTGCAGAAGCTCTTTAGTTTAATTAGATCCCATTTGTCAATTTTGTCTTTTGTTGCCATTGCTTTTGGTGTTTTAGACATGAAGTCCTTGCCCATGCCTATGTCCTGAATGGTAAAGCCTAGGTTTTCTTCTAGAGTTTTTATTGTTTTAGGTCTAACGTTTAAATCTTTAATCCATCTTGAATTGATTTTTGTATAAGGTGTAAGGAAGGGATCCAGTTTCAGCTTCCTACATATGGCTAGCCAGTTTTCCCAGCACCATTTATTAAATAGGGAATCCTTTCCCCATTGCTTGTTTTTCTCAGGTTTGTCAAAGATCAGATAGTTGTAGGTATGCGGCGTTATTTCTGAGGGCTCTGTTGTGTTCCATTGATCTGTATCTCTGTTTTGGTACCAGTACCATGCTGTTTTTGTTACTGTAGCCTTGTAGTATAGTTTGAAGTCAGGTAGTGTGATGCCTCCAGCTTTGTTCTTTTGGCTTAGGATTGACTTGGCAATGCGGGCTCTTTTTTGGTTCCATATGAACTTTCAAGTAGTTTTTTCCAATTCTGTGAAGAAAGTCATTGGTAGCTTGATGGGGATGGCATTGAATCTGTAAATTACCTTGGGCAGTATGGCCATTTTCACGATATTGATTCTTCCTACCCATGAGCATGGAATGTTCTTCCATTTGTTTGTATCCTCTTTTATTTCCTTGAGCAGTGGTTTGTAGTTCTCCTTGAAGAGGTCCTTCACATCCCTTGTAAGTTGGATTCCTAGGTATTTTATTCTCTTTGAAGCAATTGTGAATGGGAGTTCACTCATGATTTGGCTCTCTGTTTGTCTGTTGTTGGTGTATAAGAATGCTTCTGATTTTTGTACATTGATTTTGTATCCTGAGACTTTGCTGAAGTTGCTTATGAGCTTAAGGAGATTTTGGGCTGAGACAATGGGGTTTTCTAGATATACAATCACGTCGTCTGCAAACAGGGACAATTTAACTTCCTCTTTTCCTAATTGAATACCCTTTATTTCCTTCTCCTGCCTAATTGCCCTGGCCAGAACTTCCAACACTATGTTGAATAGGAGTGGTGAGAGAGGGCATCCCTGTCTTGTGCCAGTTTTCAAAGGGAATGCTTCCAGTTTTTGCCCATTCAGTATGATATTGGCTGTGGGTTTGTCATAGATAGCTCTTATTATTTTGAAATACGTCCCATCAATACCTAATTTATTGAGAGTTTTTAGCATGAAGGTTGTTGAATTTTGTCAAAGGCTTTTTCTGCATCTATTGAGATAATCATGTGGTTTTTGTCTTTGGCTCTGTTTATATGCTGGATTACATTTATTGATTTGCGTATATTGAACCAGCCTTGCATGCCAGGGATGAAGCCCACTTGATCATGGTGGATAAGCTTTTTGATGTGCTGCTGGATTCGGTTTGCCAGTATTTTATTGAGGATTTTTGCATCAATGTTCATCAAGGATATTGGTCTAAAATTCTCTTTTTTGGTTGTGTCTCTGCCCGGCTTTGGTATCAGAATGATGCTGGCCTCATAAAATGAGTTAGGGAGGATTCCCTCTTTTTCTATTGATTGGAATAGTTTCAGAAGGAACGGTACCAGTTCCTCCTTGTACCTCTGGTAGAATTTGGCTGTGAATCCATCTGGTCCTGGACTCTTTTTGGTTGGTAAACTATTGATTATTGCCACAATTTCAGCTCCTGTTATTGGTCTATTCAGAGATTCAACTTCTTCCTGGTTTAGTCTTGGGAGAGTGTATGTGTCGAGGAATGTATCCATTTCTTCTAGATTTTCTAGTTTATTTGCGTAGAGGTGTTTGTAGTATTCTCTGATGGTAGTTTGTATTTCTGTGGGATCGGTGGTGATATCCCCTTTATCATTTTTTATTGTGTCTATTTGATTCTTCTCTCTTTTTTTCTTTATTAGTCTTGCTAGTGGTCTATCAATTTTGTTGATCCTTTCAAAAAACCAGCTCCTGGATTCATTGATTTTTTGAAGGGTTTTTTGTGTCTCTATTTCCTTCAGTTCTGCTCTGATTTTAGTTATTTCTTGCCTTCTGCTAGCTTTTGAATGTGTTTGCTCTTGCTTTTCTAGTTCTTTTAATTGTGATGTTAGGGTGTCAATTTTGGATCTTTCCTGCTTTCTCCTGTGGGCATTTAGTGCTATAAATTTCCCTCTACACACTGCTTTGAATGCATCCCAGAGATTCTGGTATGTTGTGTCTTTGTTCTCGTTGGTTTCAAAGAACATCTTTATTTCTGCCTTCATTTCGTTATGTACCCAGTAGTCATTCAGGAGCAGGTTGTTCAGTTTCCATGTAGTTGAGCGGCTTTGAGTGAGATTCTTAATCCTGAGTTCTAGTTTGATTGCACTGTGGTCTGAGAGATAGTTTGTTATAATTTCTGTTCTTTTACATTTGCTGAGGAGAGCTTTACTTCCAACTATGTGGTCAATTTTGGAATAGGTGTGGTGTGATGCTGAAAAAAATGTATATTCTGTTGATTTGGGGTGGAGAGTTCTATAGATGTCTATTAGGTCCGCTTGGTGCAGAGCTGAGTTCAATTCCTGGGTATCCTTGTTGACTTTCTGTCTCGTTGATCTGTCTAATGTTGACAGTGGGGTGTTAAAGTCTCCCATTATTAATGTGTGGGAGTCTAAGTCTCTTTGTAGGTCACTCAGGACTTGCTTTATGAATCTGGGTGCTCCTGTATTGGGTGCATATATATTTAGGATAGTTAGCTCTTCTTGTTGAATTGATCCCTTTACCATTATGTAATGGCCTTCTTTGTCTCTTTTGATCTTTGTTGGTTTAAAGTCTGTTTTATCAGAGACTAGGATTGCAACCCCTGCCTTTTTTTGTTTTCCATTTGCTTGGTAGATCTTCCTCCGTCCCTTTATTTTGAGCCTATGTGTGTCTCTGCACGTGAGATGGGTTTCCTGAATACAGCACACTGATGGGTCTTGACTCTTTATCCAATTTACCAGTCTGTGTCTTTTAATTGGAGAATTTAGTCCATTTACATTTAAAGTTAATATTGTTATGTGTGAATTTGATCCTGTCATTATGATGTTAGCTGGTGATTTTGCTCGTTAGTTGATGCAGTTTCTTCCTAGTCTCGATGGTCTTTACATTTTGGCATGATTTTGCAGTGGCTGGTACCGGTTATTCCTTTCCATGTTTAGCACTTCCTTCAGGAGCTCTTTTAGGGCAGGCCTGGTGGTGACAAAATCTCTCAGCATTTGCTTGTCTGTAAAGGATTTTATTTCTCCTTCACTTATGAAGCTTAGTTTGGCTGGATATGAAATTCTGGGTTGAAAATTCTTTTCTTTAAGAATGTTGAATATTGGCCCCCACTCTCTTCTGGCTTGTAGGGTTTCTGCCGAGAGATCACCTGTTAGTCTGATGGGCTTCCCTTTGAGGGTAACCCGACCTTTCTCTCTGGCTGCCCTTAACATTTTTTCCTTCATTTCAACTTTGGTGAATCTGACAATTATGTGTCTTGGAGTTGCTCTTCTCGAGGAGTATCTTTGTGGCGTTCTCTGTATTTCCTGAATCTGAATGTTGGCCTGCCTTGCTAGATTGGGGAAGTTCTCCTGGATGATATCCTGCAGAGTGTTTTCCAACTTGGTTCCATTCTCCCCATCACTTTCAGGTACACCAATCAGACGTAGAATTGGTCTTTTCACATAGTCCCATATTTCTTGGAGGCTTTGCTCATTTCTTTTTATTCTTTTTTCTCTAAACTTCCCTTCTCACTTCATTTCATTCATTTCTTCTTCCATTGCTGATACCCTTTCTTCCAGTTGATCGCATTGGCTCCTGAGGCTTCTGCATTCTTCACGTAGTTCTCGAGCCTTGGTTTTCAGCTCCATCAGCTCCTTTAAGCACTTCTCTGTATTGGTTATTCTAGTTATACATTCTTCTAAATTTTTTTCAAACTTTTCAACTTCTTTGCCTTTGGTTTGAATGTCCTCCCGTAGCTCAGAGTAATTTGATCGTCTGAAGCCTTCTTCTCTCAGCTCGTCAAAGTCATTCTCCATCCAGCCTTGTTCCGTTGCTGGTGAGGAACTGTGTTCCTTTGGAGGAGGAGAGACACTGCGTTTTAGAGTTTCCAGTTTTTCTGTTCTGTTTTTTCCCCATCTTTGTGGTTTTATCTACTTTTGGTCTTTGATGATGGTGATGTACAGATGGGTTTTCGGTGTGGATGTCCTTTCTGTTTGTTAGTTTTCCTTCTAACAGACAGGACCCTCAGCTGCAGGTCTGTTGGAATACCCTGCCGTGTGAGGTGTCAGTGTGCCCCTGCTGGGGGGTGCCTCCCAGTTAGGCTGCTCGGGGGTCAGGGGTCAGGGAGCCACTTGAGGAGGCAGTCTGCCAGTTCTCAGATCTCCAGCTGCGTGCTGGGAGAACCACTGCTCTCTTCAAAGCTGTCAGACAAGGACATTTAAGTCTGCAGAGGTTACTGCTGTTTTTTTGTTTGTCTGTGCCCTGCCCCCAGAGGTGGAGCCTACAGTGGCAGGCAGGCCTCCTTGAGCTGTGGTGGGCTCCACCCAGTTCGAGCTTCCCGGCTGCTTTGTTTACCTAAGCAAGCCTGGGCAATGGTGGGCGCCCCTCCCCCAGCCTCGCTGCCGCCTTGCAGTTTGATCTCAGACTGCTCTGCTAGCAATCAGCGAGATTCCGTGGGCGTAGGACCCTCTGAGCCAGGTGTGGGATATAGTCTCGTGGTGTGCCGTTTTTTAAGCCGGTCTGAAAAGCGCAATATTCGGGTGGGAGTGACCCGATTTTCCAGGTGCGTCCGTCACCCCTTTCTTTGACTCGGAAAGGGAACTCCCTGACCCCTTGCACTTCCCAGGTGAGGCAATGCCTCGCCCTGCTTCGGCTCGCGCAAGGTGCATGCACCCATTGGCCTGCGCCCACTGTCTGGCACTCCCTAGTGAGATGAACCCGGTACCTCAGATGGAAATGCAGAAATCACCCGTATTCTGCGTCACTCACGCTGGGAGCTGTAGACCGGAGCTGTTCCTATTCAGCCATCTTGGCTCCTCCTCCTGCCTTGGTGTCTTTATTGGGTCTGTGTTTGCTGTATCTCACCTCTCTAGGATGACAGGCATCCTCAAAGTGGGACCTAAGTTTGTGGTTCAATTTGGAGAGCATGCAGGATGTTCCAGAGGTATTACAGGATGTCATCAGACATGTTTAAAATGTGTTAAATTTTACACAAACATTTTACTTCTATTTGCAATGTCATTGTCTTCTAAATCATAAATCCACTTTTTGAGTCACTTAAATATTTTCAAAACTCATTATCACTTTTGTCCAATATAGGTATATTTTTTGAGACAGGGTCTTATTCTGTCAACTAGGCTGGAGTGCAGTGGCTCAATCATAGCTCACAGTAACCTTGAACTCCTAGGCTCAAGTGATCCTCCTACTTCAGCCTTCTGAGTAACTGGGACTACAGGTGTGAGGTGGCTCAGATAATTAAAACAAATCTTTTTTGGTAGAGACGAGCTCTCACTATGTTGCCCAGATTGGTCTCAAACTCCTGACCTCAAGTGATCCTCCTGCCTCAGCCTCCAAAAGCACTGGGATTACAGGCATGAGCCACTGTGCCCAGTTCATTTTTGTTGAAATCTTTAAAACTTCTATTTGGCAGTGAGTGTGGCTCAAAGGTAAGCAATATAACAAGTATTTTTGGAAAGTGCAAATTGAGCAAATGCAATATGAAATGCAGGGGTAAGTTCATATATAAGTAGTGAACATAGTAAGTTTGGGCTTAAAATAAAGACCCAGTTGTACTATGTAAATAAGAGCATCCTGTGTGTTTCTTTATGGATGGAGTAAGAGGAATTGATTTTGAAATCACCCATGTTAAATTCTTTGGAAGAACTATTGTGTATTTTTAAAATTCTGTTTGTATTTTAAACTCAGTGAAATTCACTCTCTCATATTTTAGCCTGCACCTATAGTAAAAATAAAACTGGCAACTTCTAGTGTTTATTCCATTAGTATTCAATTATATTTCCCAGAGAAACAGCTGGAGGCCATCTCTCCAGTGACAAATGTGTTTGATTTGACTTCATCACCACCACAAGGCACATAATTTACTAACATTTGCTGTAGTACAATTTTAACAAGTAGGGTGATTCACCCTGGGAAGGGAGAGAAGAAGAATGCAAAAACCGAGAGACAAAAACAGAGGCAAAGGTGAGCATGGAATTAGTAAGGTGTCTGTGCCTCTAAAAATCTCTATTTTTACAGAAGCACAACCTTGACACAGAAGCGTGCACAATTTTAAGGACATAGCTCAATGAACTGTCACAATTTGAGCACATCCACATGCCAACATTCAGCTCAAGAAATGTAACACATCAACAATCTAGAACCACCCTTCCATACCCCTCCTATACCTCCCTTCCCCACAGTACCTGAGATTGACTGTGTTTTTGTTGATTTGTTTTTGTTTTTTGTTTGAGATGGAGTCTCGTTCCTGTTGCCCAGGCTGGAGTGCAGTGGTGTGATCTTGGCTCACTGCAACCTCCACCTCCCAGGTTCAAGTGATTCTCCTGCCTCAGCCTCCTGAGTAGCTTGGATTACAGGCGTGTGCCACTACGCCTGGCTAATTTTTTTGTATTTTTAGTAGAGATGAGGTTTCACCATGTTGGCCAGGCTGATCTCGAGCTCCTGAACTCAGGTGATCTGCCCACCTCAGCCTCCCAAAGTGCTGAGATTACAGGCGTGAGCTGTTGCACCCGGCCTTGTTGATTTGTTTTTAAGGATCTTTGCAAACTGTCATTTGAGCAGTTTCTCAGCCAGTCTCTTGTGAGGAAGTCCTGGATGTGTTTGTAGACTAAGGTTTCCATGACTCAGGTGTTAGATTTGGGCACTGTGTTCTGAAGTTTCATAGTGGCTCAAAAGGGAGCAAAGGTTTATGATGAGAGGCACGAATCTACCATCCTTTCCCCTGCTGCCTTGGGAAGCCACAGTCATCTTTTTCTTTCTTTCTGCACTGACTTCTCCAGCATGGACACAGGCAGACACCTGATCTATTTCCTTTCAGGACTGCTGTGAGGCTCTGATGACATGATGGATGTGAGAACACTTTGAACAGGATGAAGTATTGTTAAATGATTATATCCTTTTTTTTTTTCTCAGCAGCACCAGAAACATATACACTTTATTGAATGCCATTGCAGAAAAGTGTGTGAGTATAAAGGGCTGATACAGGACTTGGCTCCAGGGCAGGGCAAGGAGTGGAAGGTGGAGTACATGGGATACAGGTCATGGGCAGAGCTCCAGGCCTCAGTGATGCCTCCTGATCTATCAATGGGCTTGGATGATCAACACTGGGATGACGATGAGCAGAATGGTCATGAGGATGCCCAAAATCAGGGCCCAGATATTCAGGCACATGGCAGTGGAGGCATAGGCCTGGGCCCCGGTCAGGTCGCCAACCATCTTCCTGTCCCTAGACTTCATGGAGTAGGTGAATGCTATGAAGCCCAGGCAGCAGGGGTTCATGAAGAGGGTGTTGAACAGGGACCAGACCACATGGTTGGGCACGGAGGTCTCGCTGCGGATGTGGATCACGTCGGGGGAGCAGGGTTGTGGGGCACCCCTGGCACAGCCACCTCATGCTCCTCCTTGAGCATCTCATAGTTGAGGGGCTGGCCGCTGTTGACAGGAGAGAAGAAGGTTTGGACAGTGTGGTTCATGGTGTCCAGCGAAGACCAGCGGTGGTCGGGTTCGATTATATCCTTTAACCAATGTGATGGAAAGGTACTGATAGTGCAGGGAGTTATCTTGAACAAGAGGAAGGCATGTAAGTATATGTCCAGACCAAAAGAGGTACTGACCCCAATGGTTTTAAATGGCTTTCTATGATTCTCTAATTTTGGAGAAATGCCATTAACTTATTAGCTTTTCAGGGCATAACCCTAATAAGGGCCAGTGACAGAATTATCTCTATAGGAGTTTATGCAGCGGTCCCCAACATTTTTGGCACCAGGGGCTGGTTTCATGGAAGGCAATTTTTCCACGGATGGGGGCTGGGGGTGGGGGGATGTAGTGGGATGAAACTGTTCCACTTCAGATCATCAGGCATTAGTTAGATTCTCATAAGGAGTGCACAACCTAGATCCCTCACGTGCACAGTTTACAATAGGGTTCACACTGAAATGGGAAAAGTTTTTCCTTATCTACCTCGCAGGGCATGCAATGGGGGTGTGGCTCACTTTTTCAGTGCCCTGCTGCTCAAACCCCTAGGGGGAGTGTGCAGACAGGCAAGTCTAGGAGTTAGTGTTTACAGCTCCCAAAGCCCCAGTGGGCATCTGTTACCACGTGCTCTTTCAGCTTAGCCATCCTCAGGCAGCTTGTGTTAATTAGCTCAATTACATTCTCTGCCTTATCGCAAAGACAGAGGGCTTTCTGTATCTGGGGTTCTTGCCCTAGTGTACTGAAAAATTGGATCACAAGTGGACTTGGAGGATGGGGGCAAGGCTTTATTGAATGGTGGGAAGTAGCTCTCAGCAGATGGATGGGGAGCCAGAAGGGGGATAGAGTGGGAAGGTGCTCTTCTCCTAGAGTCGGGCTGCTTAGTGGCCGGGCTCTCCTCTGACATCTGCCGAATTCCCCTTGGTGTCCATGTCATTCCATCATCAATGGCCTGCCAGCATCTGTCAGTGCGTTTTTCTGCCAGTGTGTTCCTCTTGATGTCCAGTTGCTTGTGTGTGTGCCTGCTGGGGTCTCAGGGTTTTTATAGGCACAGGATGGCGGGTGTAGTGGGCCAGAATGGTTTTGGGAAATGCAACATTTGGGTGCTAAAACAGGAATACCTGTCCTCACATAGGTCTGTGGGCACAGGCCTGAGGGTGGAGCTCTTGCCAGGGACCCCACTCCTCTCTACCCAGCACTTCCCTACCCCCTCCCATATCAATGCTCCAGTGAGAATCTAATGCTATTGTTAATCTGACAGGAGGTGGAGCTCAGGCGGTCATGCTCACTGGCCTGCTGCTCACCTCCTTCTCTTTGGCCCAGTTCCTAACAGGTCACAGACTGGTACCGGCCCTTGGCCCAGGGCTTGAGGACCCCTGATCTAATGAACTTTATTCTGTTTTGTAGCTGTTCCTATTTTCCCCAACTACATCCAATCCTAATAGCTTGTAATTAGATGATCAGATTACCAGAAAAATCAAGATATATTAACCTACTAATAGAGGACTATTTTTACACAGATCCCAACATATTCTAATATTTAGGATATGAATGATGACCTTTCTGTGCTTTGCCTAAGCAATTTTTGGAATACAGGTTGGTACCCTATAGATGATGTGTTAGGCCTTGGAAATATAATAGTTAATGAAGTGGTCACTCTCTTTACCCAATGATATTTTAAATTTCTCAGCAAGTTTTTCTTATCTTGTTTAGTTTCCTTCTTATTTTGTTGTGTTTTCATCTCAGCCTCTTCTCTTTTGGCTTTGCATTCCTGGATCATAGAGGTTAGATGTTGCCTATCAAGAATAAGTTTTCTAGGCCAGGTGTGGTGGCTCATGCCTGTAATCCCAACACTTTGGGAGGCTAAGGAGGGTGGATCTCTTGAGCCCAGGAGATCAAGACCAGCCTGGGCAACATGGCGAGACCCCATCTCTACAAAAAATACAAAAATTAGCTGGGCACGGTGGCTCACGCTTGTAATCCCAGCACTTTGGGAAGCCGAGGCAGGGGGATCATGAGGTCAGGAGATCGAGACCATCCTGACTAACATGGTGAAACCTCATCTCTACTAAAAATACAAAAAATTAGCCAGGCGTGGTGGCGGGTGCCTGTAGTCCCAGCTACTGGGGTGGCTGAGACATGATAATCACTTGAACCCAGGAGGAGGAGGTTGGAGTGAGCTGAGATCATGCCACTGCACTCCAGCCTAGGTGTCAGGGTGAGACTCCATCTCAAAAAAAAAAAAAAGTGGTCCTTGATAAGTGATGTTAGCAGACCTCTTTTCCATTTGTCCCCATTTCTAGAGGCTTCCCCAGGCTCCCTGTACTTAGGAGCCTTCATGCATGGTAAGTCCTGCTATGGTTTGGATATGGATTGCGTGTCACCACCAAATCTCATGTTGAAATTTAATTCCACAGTTGGTGGTATTGGGAGGTGAAGCCTAGAGAGAAGTGTTTGGCTTATGGGGCGGACCTTTCATGAGTGGCTTGGTGCTGTTCTCGCCGTAGTGAGTTCTTGCTCTTGTGACACTGGGTTGGTTCTTGGGGGTAATGATTCATTCCTGAGAGAGTGTGTTGTTTTAAAGCTAGTACCCCCTTGGGTTTGGTCTGTCTTCCCTTTGACCTTCTCAGTTATATATTGATACAGCACAAAAGGCCTCACCAGAAGCCAAGCAGATGTTGCTGCCATGCTTTTTTTTTTTTTTTTTTTTTTTTTTTGAGATGGAGTCTTACCCTGTCACCCAGGAGTACAGTGGCATGCTCTTGGCTCACTGCAACTTCTGCCTCGTGGGTTCAAGTGATCCTCCCACCTCAGCCTCCCAAGTAGCTTAGACTACAGGCGTGCACCACCACACCTGGCTAATTTTGGTATTTTTTAGTAGAGACAGGGTTTTGCCATGTTGGCCAGGCTGGTCTTGAACTCCTGACCTCAGGTGATCCACCTGCCTCAGCCTCCCAAAGTGCTGGGATTACAAGAGTGAGCCACCACACCCAGCCAGTGCCATGCTTCTTGTACAGTCTGTAGAACAGTGAGCCAAAGAAACCTCTTTTCTTTATGAATTACCAAGCCTCAGATACTCCTTTATAGCAACACAAAATAGACTGAGACAAGCCTATGGGTTGAGCTCTAACTCAGTCTCTTCCCTAACCCCAAGTTTGCATTTCCAACTGTCCGGTTATCTCTCTGTCTAAGTCAAAGAGGCATCTCACATTTAAAGGTACCAAAACAGAATTCTTGATTCTTCTTTTCCCACCAAAATTCCTCCAAATGGACACCTCCCATTTTCTTACCTCAGCAACCCCATTCTACCAGTTGTCTAACCCAGAACTTGAGAGCCACCCTAGACTCTTCTCTCTTACATCATATTCGACCCTTCAACAAATGCTACAGCTCTGATTTCTGAGTTCTTCCTGAATCTGTGCCCTGCTCACCACCTCCTCCTCTACTTCTCTATCCTCACCTCCTAAATGAGTTTCCTATTTACACTGTTGACTCCATGGAGTCTAGTCTCCTTGCAGCCTTCAGAATGATCCATCTAAAATGCAAAGGAGATCATGTACTTCCTCTGTTCCAAACCCTCTAGCAGTTCCTCATCTCATTGGCCTCATTAAAGAACAAAAAGTGCATTCAGAAAGAAATCCGTGCTAGCAAGGTCTCATGAGATCTTGCCCATGCATCTTCTCTCTTCTCCCTCTCTGCCCTCCTTCTGTTCCCTATGCTTGCTGGAATGTTCTTCCACCAGATGTCTGCATGGTTCAGCCCCTCTTTCCCTTACTTGTGTTCAAATACCATTTCATCAGCAAAGTTTTTTTCCTAATCACCCTGCTAAGTAACACCATCAATCATCCATTCCTTTGACTTCACTTTATGTTTCTTCATGGCACTTGACATGTTATATATTTATTAGTGTGTTGACTATCTGTCTTCCCCATAATTGTGCTCACTGCTATATCTATTTATTTTATTTTTTAAAGACAGGGTCTTGCTTTGTCACTAGGGCTGGAGTGCAGTGGTGCAGTCATAGCTCCCTGTAGCCTCAAACTCCTGGGCTCAAGTGATCCTCCTGCCTTGGCCTCCTAAAGTGATGAGATTGTAGGCATGAGCCACTGCACCCAGCTGCATGGCTATAATCTTTAGTACTTAGAACAGCTCCAGGTACAATTCATATTTGATGCATGTATGGATGAATTGATCATAATACGTTAGTTTTGCTCTTCCCAGGTCATTAAAGACCATCAGTCTGGTTAGTAGTTTTCAAACTATTTTTCTGCTATAGAACATTCTCTGCAAACAAAGTCTCACAAAGAAGACTAATAATGCAAACCAGATGTATTTGGAGTAATGTGATGGAGTGGCAGGTGGCAGCCAGGGAAGGGAGGTGCTTTTTTCCTGCCAAGCTCCTTTCAACTCTTCATCTCCCCTGGCAGCCTGGGTATGTTTGGAAACCGCAAATGTAGATTACCTTACCCAATCCCCATGACTGCCATATGAGGCAGATATAATCACCACCATTCATAAATGAGGTAACTAACAAGGTGGTGTCAGCCGGCCAAGACAACATGGTGAATAAACCTCATGTCTGCCAATATAGTGAAACCATGTCTCTACAAAAAAAAAAAGTAATAATAATTAGGTGGGTGCAGCGGCGCATGCCTGTGGTCCTAGCTACTTGGAAGGCTGAAGCAGGAGGATCACTTGATATCAGGAGTTGGAGGCTTCAGTGAGCTATGGTCACACCACTGCACTTCAGCCTGAGTGACAGAGCAAGACCCAGTCTCAAAAAAAAAAAAAAAAACCTTAGGAAGATTTTTGCTGTAGTTGGGATTAAAAAGCATCAAGAGAGGTGGGCACGGTGGCTCATACCTGTAATCCAAGCACTTTGGGAGGCTGAGGCAGGTGAATCACCTGAGGTCAGGAGTTCAAGACCAGCCTGGCCAACATGGCGAAACCCTGTCTCTACTAAAAATACAAAAGATAGCCAGGCATGGTGGCACACACCTGTAATCCCAGCTACTCAGGAGGCTGAGACAGGAGAATTACTTGAACCCAGGAGGCTAAGGTTGCAGTGAGCTGGAGGTTGTGCCACTGCGCTACAGCCTGAGTGACGGAGCAAGACTCCATCTCAAAAAAAAAAAATTAAAATTAAAAAAAGCATCAAGGGGGTCCTCCAACTATTGATTTTCCCAGGTACTGAAGATTTCAGAATGCTTCTTTGTATTTTTTTTTTTTATGGATTCCCTCCTGAGGTAAGCAGCGGTAGGGGGGACCATCCAGACAGGACTTTGGTCCCCTCTTGTAATGATGGAAGAAAGAGCATTGAAATAACAGCAGCTCCCTTTTAATGAGCAGGGAAGCTCTGCCTTGCATTTGCTGAGGGTGTCTATGCCCTAACTCACCCAACCTTCCCATGAACCTAGTAGGTAGGTACCAACATGATCCCAAAATGGAGGCACAGAGAAATCAAGTGACTTATCCAGCTGACAAAAGGATCTTGAGAGTAACCTTCAGTTTCCTGCTCCCCAAGGTTTTGCTCTTTTTCTTGTTTTGAATTCTCTAGCACCCAGGGAGGCCAGCCAGAGACTGACAAGGGCACTTAGGGAGTGGAAATAAAAAACAAAGGCACCTGCAGAGCCAATTAGTGAGTCAAAATTCAACTCCCAAACCTAAGGGGTGGTCCTTGAGCTAAAGCAGAGAGCTTTGATCACAGTTACTAACTCGTGAATGAACTGACCTCCTTCCCTGCAGGGAAAGGTAAACATTCTTGTGGAAATGTAAACACATCACTAATGGTCTAAAATGGCTGTAATGGAGGCATAATTTCTTTTGGAAACAAGCCTCCCATCAAGGTCAAGGCGGTGGTATTGTTGTTACCCACTGTGGGGATGATCTTTCCAAATCCAGCCAGCAGTTTTTCTGCGGTAGTGACCTGCAGGTCAGATGAAGACTGAAATACTAATTTCCCAACCCCTAATCTGCCCTGATCTGCTTGAAAAATCAGCACCTCCTCTGCTTGGGAGGTAAGTGTCACTCAGTATAGTTCTCCTCTGAAAAGGAGGTAGATAGGTGAGGTTGAGAAGGTATAATTACAGGTGGATCCCGGTACATCTCAGACTGTGATACCAGGCGAGGCTTTCTCTGCCAAGTGCACCCATGAAAGAAGAACCTTCCTCGCCACCATTATCAAAACAGCTGTCAGGAAAGTGCCCCTGTTATTAAATGTCGCTCTGCACGTCTCCATGGGAGGCATAATCACAGGTGCTCGACCTGGAGGGGAAGCTGTTCAAGAGGAGGAAGGAAAGAAAACACAAGAATGAGCAAACTAAAAACAAATAAATGAAGTGTAAAAATTCAATTAGAGCTCTAGAAACAGTGAGACAAAATGGAAAAGTGAGAAATGGGGGAGACTCTCTGAAGGTTTCTTTAGCTCTTTGATGAATGGATCTGTCCTTTCGGTGAATGGATCTGTCCTTTTCTCTTCCTTTTTTTTTTTTAATTGAGTTTTGCTCTTTTGTCCAGGCTGGAGTGAAGTGGTGAGATCTTGCCTCACTGCAACCTCCACCTCCTGGGTTCAAGTGATTCTCCTGCCTCAGTCTCCCAAGTAGCTGGGATTACAAGCACCCACCACCACGCCTGGCTAATTTGTGTATTTTTAGTAGAAACGGGGTTTGACCATGTTGGCCAGGCTGGTCTCAAACTCCTGACCTCAGGTGGTCCACCCACCTCAGCCTCCCAACGTGCTGGGATTTCAGGTGTGAGCCACCACACCTGGCCCCTTTTTGTTTTTCAATCCATGGAGCAGAGGGAGAGGTTCTAGAAAGGTGACCAACAGGAGAATGTGCAGTCCTGGCACAGCCGTGTCTCCCTGGCCCGCCCACCACTTCCTTCAATGAAATAATGGACTGTTAGATCAATAAATTAGAAAGCTATTGGTGGCATGTCTGACCTGGCCTTTGCAGGTCACCAAAAACACAAATGACTATCAAAGACCACTTACCAAGCACAGCTGAGTGAGGGGAAGGGGTAGGTCGGCCACCCAAGATTCAGGCATGAGGAAATTAAGTAGGATTTGTTATTCCCAGAGTCATCCCCATGATGGGCCAGTGAACTAAAGACAATTGCTAGGTGTGTGAGTGTCAGTCACCAATTAATAAAATTGTCTTTGAGCTGTGGCTGCAAACCCAGGTGTACATTAGAATCACTGGAGGGAACGGATGGTTTAAAAAGAATTCAATGGGCTGGGCATGTTGGCTTTTGCTAATAATCCCAGTGCCTTGGGAGGCCAAGGCAGGAGGATTGCTGGAGGCCAGGTGTTCAAGTCTAGCCGGAGCAATATAACAAGACCCTGTCTTTACAAACAACCACACACACACAAAAAAAAAACCCCCACAATTCAATGCTAGGTATCATTCCAGGACAGTTAAACTAGAATTTCTGGGGTCAGGGCTCAAGCAGCCCCTTGTCTCTCTTTTTTTTTTTTTTTCTTTGAGACAAGGTCTGGCTCTCTTATCCAGTCTGGAGTGCAGCAGTACAAGCATAGCTCGCTGCAGCCTTCAGCCCCTGGGCTCAAGTGATCCTCCTACGTTAGCCTCCTGCATAGCTGGGACTACAGGTGTGTTGATATCACCATACGTGGCTAATTTTAGAAGTTTTTTTGTAGAGACAGAGTCTTACTATGTTACCCAGGTTGGTCTCAAACTCCTGGGTTTAAGTGATCTTGCCTCAGCCTCCAAAAGCACTGGAATTACAGGCATGAGCCGCCTCACCTGGCCCTCATGTCTTTTTTATTTTTATTTTTTGAGAGGGAGTCTCACTCTGTTGCCCAGGCTGGAGTACAGTGGTGTGATCTTGGCTCACGGCAAGCTCCATCTCCTGGGTTCATGCCATTCTCCTGCCTCAGCCTCCCGACTAGCTGGGACTATAGGTACGTGCAACCACGCCCAGCTAATTTTTTTTTTTTTTTTGTATTTTTAGTAGAGACAGGGTTTCACCATGTTAGCCAGGATGGTCTCGATCTCCTGAACTTGTGATCCACCCGCTTTGACCTCCCAAAGTGCTGGGATTACAGGCATGAGCCACCGCACCCTGTCAACCACCCCCATGTCTTTTAAAGCTCCCCAAGATGATTCTAATGTCCAGCCATGATGGAATTACCACCTAGAAGGAAGCAGGACTTGTACCTTATCTCCCGGGAATACCCATCCACACCTAATCTAAATCCTCCCACCCTCGAAGGCACAGCTCATATGTCACCCCTGAAAAACAGCCATTACTGAGCCCTTAGAGGGTGCAAGATAATGAGCTACACACTCTCAAGGACACAAATAAGAATAAGACAGTCTCTGCCCAGACAGTTTATAAATGCAGGGAGAGAGAAAGCAAGTGTCTTCTATTTATAAAATAAAAGAATGAATGAATAAATAAGCAAATGACTTTACAATAATAATACAGCAAAGAAGCAAGTATTATGCACAGAAGAAGGGATGATTGATGGGGTGGGGGTGGGGGAGACTGTAAAGGTGGTAGCATTTGAATTGGGCATTGAAGGATTGGTAGTAATAACATGTAACATTTGTTCAGAGCTTTAAAGTTGACAAGTATTTTACATGCATGAACCCATTTAGTGCCTTTCTATAGTGCTTGAGGTTGGCATTGGTTGGTATTTCAGTCCCTACTTTAGAAGTGAGGAAAGGTCAAATGAGCTAACCAAGGTCATGTACCTGGTGAGGAAGGGAGCCCGGGTCTCAAGCATGGAATCCACTGCCTCTCTGTAACACTGCTGTGGACTCAGGACATTCCTTTGGGGGAAGGACATTACAGGCCAGGAAAACAGCATAAGAGAGACATGGATGTGTCATTTTGAGCATGTAGTTTATACATGGAAGGGTGATTTTTTTTAAGGAGGCTTCCTTTTAGGAAGAGTATTGAGAATGCAAGAAGGTCTGGCTGGCAAAAAATGAATGAAACCATGTCCTTTGCAGGAACATGGATGGAGCTGGAGGCCATTATCCTAAGTGAACTAACTCAGAAGCAGAAAGCTGTTCTCACTTATAAGTGGGAGGTGAACATTTGGTATACATGGACAGAAAGATGGAAAATAATAGACACTGATGATTCCCAAAGTGGCCAGGGAGGGAGAGGTTGAAAAACTACCTATTGAGTACAATGTTCAATATTTAAGTGATACGTTTACTAGAAGCCTAATGCTTACCATTATGCAATATACCCACGTAATAAACATGCAGATGTACCCCCGAATCTAAAATTTTTTTAAAAAAGAAGGGTCCAGCTGCAGTGGCTCATGCCTGTAATCCCAGCACTTTGAGAGGCCAAGGCAGGAAGAGGGCTTGAAGCCAGGAGTTTGAGATCAGCCTGGACAACATAGCAAGATCCTTTCTCTAGAAAAAATATAAAAATTAGCCCGGTGTGGTGGTGTGCACCTGTCATCTCGTCTACTCAGGAGGCTGAGGTGAGAGGATTGCTTGAGCTCAGGTTACAGTGAGCTATGATTGCACCACTTCACTCCAGCCTGTCTCTAGAAGAAAAAAAAAAAAAAAGGCTGGCAGGGAGAGCTGAGATGTTGGTGAAGGTGTCCCCCGAGACTCCTGAACCCCCAAAATCATTAACATTTCTCTTGAGACTTGTCACATCCTGCCAGGCATTCTTCTTGAATGAATTTGTCTCATCTCTCCTCCTATATGATAAACTGCCGAGACCAGCTCGGACAGGGAGACCCTAATCCAGTGGCGCTAGAGGAATTAAAGACACACACACAGAAATATTGAGGTTTACAGTGGGAAATCAGGGATCTCACAGCCTTCAGAGCTGAGAGCCCCGAACAGAGATTTACCCATGTATTTATTAACAGCAAGCCAGTCATTAGCATTGTTTCTATAGATATTCGATTAATTAAAAGTATCCCTTATGGGAAATGAAGGGATGGGCCAAATTAAAGGAATAGGTTGGGCTAGTCAACTGCAGCAGAGCATGTCCTTAAGGCACAGATTGCTCATGCTATTGTTTGTGGCTTAAGAATGCCTTTAAGTGGTTTTCTGTCCTGGGCAGGCCAGGTGTTCCTTGCCGTCATTCCAGTAAACCCATAACCTTCCAGCATGGGCTTTATGGCCATCTTGAACATGTCACAGTGCTGCAGAGATTTTGTTTATGGCCAGTTTTGGGGCCAGTTTATGGCCAGATTTGGGGGGGGGGCTTGTTCCCAACATGTCCCCCTTCTTTGATTTGCAAATTGATAAAAGCAAAGGCAGATTTGTCATGGTGAGCTACTTCTCTCAGGAGTCAGGATCCACATCTGCAGACTATACAAAGACAAACAACACAGATTAAAAGCACAATCATCATTGAAATCACAGAGCTTCCAAGTGTTTTTATCCATTTTAATGGGTTACTAGCTGCTAATCTGTCTGCAGCTCCTGTAAGCACTCCAGTTCTTGGCATTAACATCAGGTGTGCCTGGGATGCTTTAAATATTTGTTCTTTTAATTTTGCTATATCCAAAAACAAGTTTGTAGAGTGTACTTCTAGGTGCTTTTATACTCTTTCCCAAATTTTGATCTTATTAAGAGCTATTAATAGTTTCCACAAGTCCTTAATGTTTAGCTCCTACAGTGGGCCATATCATTTGAGGTTGAGGTGCCACTATACCTGCATGGTTCCAGACAATAGGAACTCTTGCCATACTTCTTATCATTTCTACCATCTGACCATTTTGTTCAGACCAGCTAAATATAGAGTGGCCATGGCACACAGACTGAGAGGTGTAGTTCAAACTAAACATCCCCTTAGGGGACCAACTAATAATGATTCCATAGTAATCGTTGTGCAGCACCTCTGCCTGTTCTCCAATGCAATCTTCCCAAACAACTATGTTCATTATTTCTGGCCAGGTTCAATTTTATTTACAAATAGGTTTTTGAGGGTAGTATGCCTCAATTATAGGAGCAGATTTATTATGGTAAATACTGAGATCAGAAAGCATGTGTAACTATGTCATAGAGTGATTATATCCAGGCATTATTACCAGCCAAGATTGATAAATATGTCCATAAGTATAATTGTTCTCTGTGTCAGCCCTTATTGAAGGAATACTCATGGCAGCGGTGATAACCACTATCATAGCTACCATTAAATTACCCATTGTGACTGGTTGTCCCGCTTTCCTCACGTTTTCTTCTGCCATCTGTGACAGCTTCTTGATCTGTCCCCAGGTGGGTGGCTGTGTTCAACAGGTGTTGCTTGTGACAGCTGGGGTCCTCCTCAGTGTCAGTCTCACCATGGCTGCAACTGAGGGGTCCTTGGGATCCTCCCAGAATCTGGCTCATGATAAGGTTTCAGGTGTCTTGATGGTATCCAAATCAGCTGTTGATTTTGGCCTGGAGAAACACAAGCATAACCTCTACCCCAAATTATTATTTTACCTATTTCCCAACTTTTTGTTATTGGATCTCTCCACCAAATCAGTTGTTCTGCTTCTGTCTTTGCAGCTGGTTTCTGTAGATGCTGTTCAGCTGCTGATAACATTTGGCCTTTTGGGCAGGCTCAAAAAATTTAGTTAATAATGCTAGATTCAGTTTCATCTGCAGGGTTCCATATTCTCTGTCTCCCCCTTTCTGCTTTTGCAACTGCTGTTTTAGGGAAAGATTCATTCTTTCCACTATGGCTTGTCCTTGAGAATTGTATGGGATACCAGTAATGTGTTTAATATTCCACATAGAGAAAAATGTAGCTAGAGCTTGGCTAATATAGCCTGGGGCATTATCTGTTTTAATAGAAGCTGGAATGCTGATCACCACAAAACACTGTAAAAGATGATGTTTAACACAGGCAGAAGACTCTCCTGTTTGGCATGTAGCCCAGACAAAGTGAGAAAAGGTGTCCACACATACATGTACATAAGCTAGTCTCCCAAATGAGGGAACATGTGTGACATCCATTTGCCAAAGAGAGTTAGGTTCCAATCCTCTAGGATTAACTCCTCCTGTAAAAGATGAGGAATATACCATTTGTCAAGTTGGGCATTGCTGGATAATAGCTTTAGCTTCTTTCCAAGTAATGCTGTATCTGCGTTTGAGACCACAGGCATTAACATGTGAAAGTGTCTAGCATTGTGAAAGTGTCTAGCATTAGATACTGCATTAGCAACTAGGCAATCGGCCATTTGATTCCCTTCAGTCAAAGGTCCTGGAAGAGGTGTATGAGCCCTAATGTGAGTGATGTAAAAAAGGTGCATTCTACTTCTAACTGCTGTTTGCAATTGGGTAAATAAAGTTATTAGTTGTTTATCTGTATGAAATTGTAACTGAGCATTTTCAATTAACTGTGTGGAATGAACCACATGTGAAAAATCAGAAATCACATTAATAGACATATCAAAAGCAGTCAATACCTCAATTACTACTACAAGCTCCGCTTTTTGAGCTGAAGTACAGGACATCTGGAAAACTCTACTTTTCGAGCCAGAATAAGAAGCTTTACCATTACTAGACCCATCTGTGAAACAATGAAAATGCTTAGCAGGCTGCAAGTTGTTTACTGCAGGAATTGTAAATGCAAACCATTCACAGTCTTGCTCAGCTAAAGGGATAGTAAAGAAACAGTCTTTTAAATCTATGACTATTAAAGGCCAATTTTTTGGAATTATAGCAGGAGAAGGCAATCCTGGCTGTAATGCTCCCATAGGTCATATAACTGAATTGATGGCTCTTAAGTCAGTTAACGTTCTCCATTTACGTGATTTTTTTCTTAATTATGAAAACTGGAAAATTCCAAGGGGAAAATGTTGGAGTTATGTGCCCATTTTCTAATTATTCAGTAAATAATTCCTCTAAAGCCTCCAGTTTCTCTTTACTTAGCAGCCAGTGTTCTATCCAAATTGGCTTATCTGTTAACCATTTTAAAGGTATAGGTTCTGGAGGCTTAACAATGGCTGCCATCAAAAATTATTTCCTAATTTTTGGCAGGAACTTTGTTTTTCTGCTTGAAGAGTTTCTTTCAAACCTTGCAAATTTTTTTCTAGTCCCATACCAGGGACATATCCCATTTCATGCATTGTATGTTTACTTTGAGGGCTATATAATTGTTCTGGAATTAGAACTTGTGCTCCCCATTGTTGTAATAAATCTCTTCCCCATAAATTTATAGGTGCATAAGTTATAATTGGTTGAATAGTCACATGTTATCCATCGGGCCCTTCACAATGCAAAATATAACTACTTTGATATACTTCAGGGACTTTACCAACTCCAACTATGTTAAATTGAGTGGGTTGATTTGGCCACACAGATGGCCAGTGCTGTAAAGAAATGATTGAAATGTCTGCTTCTGTATCTACCATACCTTTAAATTTCTTTCCCTGTACAGTTATTTCACAGGTAGGACATTTATCAGTAATTTGATTTACCCAATAAGCTGCTTTGCCTTGTTTATTTGTGCTTCCAAATCCTCCTGTTCATTTAATTTCACTTTTTCCCATTCCTACATACGGCACAATCAGGAGCTGTGCCATACGCTCTCCTGGCTCTGCTTTCCAGGGAACAGAAGTAGATACAACAATTTGAATTTCCCCATTATAATCTGAATCAATGACTCCTGTATGTGTTTGTATGCCTTTTAAATTTAAACTAGACCTTCCTAAAAGTAATCCTATTGTTTCTGCTGGCAAGGGTCCAGAGACTCCTGTTGGGACCTTTTGCAGGGGTTCCCCAGGCAGAAGGCTCACAACTTTCGTGCAGCATAAATCTACTGTGGCACTACCGGCTGTGGCAGGGGACAGACATTGTACAGGGGTGAGGGAATGGCCTGAGCTGGAAATGCCCTGGTTTAGAATGGGGCCCAGGATGGGCCCCTCATGACATTTCCCGAAATCAGTTTCCCTTCTTTATCAAACTTAGAGTGACATTGATTAGCCCAATGTTTTCCTTTTTTACATTTGGACATATTTCAGGATCAGCAGTTTTCCTTTTTCCCCTGTCTGGTGGCCTGACTCACTGATTTTTTTCTACATTCTTTTTTAGTATGACCATGCGTCCCACAGTTAAAACAAGCTCCAGGAAATGGAGTATTTCCTTTATCCACTCTCAGTCCTGCCATTGCCTGTGCTAGCAGAGTAGCTTTATGCAGATTACATCCAATACCATCACAGGGCTTGATATAATCAACTAAATGTGCTTTCCCTCTGATACATTGCAGAGCAGCCTGGCAATCAGGATTAGCATTGTTGAAAGCTAATAACTGCAACACTATATCCTGAGCAGCCGAATCTGCAATTATCTGTTTAAGAGACTCCTGTAACAGAGCTATAAAATCAATGTATAGTTCTCTTGGTCCCTGTTTTATAGCACTAAAGGAATGGTATTGTTCCCCACCTGAAGTGATTTTTTCCCAAGCTCTAACGCACACTCCTCTAAGCTGTTCTAAGGCATCATCCTGCATCAGCAGTTGTGCATCTAAACCAGCCCGGCCCCAACACCCAAAAGTTGGTCTGCAGTTATATTAATTTGAGGGTGGGCCTGGGCATTGTGAGCAACCTGAATGGAAGCTTCATCTGCCCACCAAGTTTTAAATTGTAAGAACTGAACAGGAGTTAGACAAGCTCAAGTAAGAGTGTCCCAGTCAGTAGGAATCATCTGACTAGAAACAGCAATATTCCTTAACAGTCCCATTGCAAAAGGATAACCTGGTCCATACTGATTTATACCTTGTTTAAATTCTTTGAGTAATTTAAAAGGAAATGGCTCAAACGTAGCTATACTATTTCCCTGTTGATCTGGGTGTTGTATTCTAACAGGGAACTGCCAAGCCTCTAAATCACCCTCTCATCTAGCTTGCTGAATTCCTGCCTGAATAGAACTGAGAGTGCTCTCTTAAAGTGCTGCTTGAACAGTCACTGGGGCAACTACTTTTCCCCCAGTGTCCTCCAGAAAAGAAAGATCTTGAGGGTTTTTATCTTCAAAATAATAATGAGGGGGTGCAAAAGGGTAGGGATGAACCTCTCCTTCCTTTGCTGCTTTAGCTTTAGCTGGTAAATAAACATGTTCTGTAACCTCTTCTGTTACTTCACTATACTCTCCTTCCTCCTCATTATCAGTGTGAAAAAGTTCCAACACGGAACGAACCAGACCCCACACTTGTCCCATTGTTACCCTGACACTTCTGAGCTCCCCTTCTTACTCACCATGGGGATTGCTTTAAGAGTACTCAGGTGTCCTCCAGCTATTTCCACATCCTCCAACTGTCACTCTGGCGACCCTTCAATCTGGATTCAAGCCCCACGTTGGGTGCCAGCTCAGTCAGGGAGACCATAACCCAGTGGCACTAGAGGAATTAAAGACACACACCCTAACCCAGCAGCGCTAGAGGAATTAAAGACACACACACAGAAATATTGAGGTGTGAAGTGGGAAATCAGGGGTCTCACAGCCTTCAGAGCCGTAAGCCTATAAATATTTGATTAACTAAAATTATCCCTTATGGGAAACCAAGGGATGGGCTGAATTAAAGGAATAGGTTGGGCCAGTTAACTGCAGCAGGAGCATACCCTTAAAGCACAGATCACTCATGCTATTGTTTGTGGCTTAAGAATGCCTTTAAGTGGCTTTCTGCCCTGGGCAGGCCAGGTGCTCCTTGCCCTCATTCCAGTAAACCCACAACCTTCCAATGTGGGCTTTATGGCCATCATGAACATGTCACAGTGCTGCAGAGATTTTGTTTATGGCCAGTTCTGGGGACAGTTTATGGCCAGATTTTGGAGGGCTTGTTCCCAACAATAAACTCCTTCACCAGTCACTGGCCACATCTGTATTTAAATTTCTCTAAAATTCAGCCAGGGTGGATGTAGGTTTTGTGGATCCTGTAGCTTATACAATTTGAAAAGCCTTCTTTAAGAAAAATAATCTAAAATTATAAACACCAGATTCAGTACAAAGTGATTATTTATTTAGAATGAAGGAAGAGCACACTACCAATTACAAATTTTAAAAATAGACAAATATAACAAAACCAGGAAAAGAACAGATATGTTTATTTCTTAACTACCTGACACCCCTTTGTAATACATTTTTAACCTCCAATTTTTTGGCCACATAAATCTTGATTGCCTTTTGAAATGATTTTTAAATTTGTAATATCATTTTTGATAGCAAGCATGGCTGACTAAAACTAGGTTTGTATTATTGAGGGTTTGCAAATGTTTATTTGAGCATTATAACTTGTTAATAGTGATATTATGTTTATAAAGTTAATTCATTTGATAACTGTAAGATTTGGAGACATTTCTTGCACAAGGACAAATCTCAAATACTCTGTCTTGATGACTCTGAGAGATAGGAAAAAAAGAAAATCACACATCACTCAACACAACACTTCTGACATCAGATGTGTAGGATATGGAGGGGGGTGTTTCCCCCACACACCAACCAAGCAATTCTCCAGCAGACACCAACTGGAGGTCCTATAATTCAATTCAATTCAGTTCTGATACTATCTATCTGGAGACAGCATCAGATCCCACAGGTTAAAGACTCAGTCCAAAAACTGCCTCCCACTTCAGATGCCAATCACAAGCCCTAGGTTGTGATTTGTGCTTCTGACCAACTATCAATCAGGGATTCTCACAATCCCCCCTTGAGTTCGATTAATTTGCCAGAACAGCTCATATAACTCAGGGAAATGTTTATGTTCACCTATTTATTGCAAAGGATATTACAAAGGATAGAGATAAACAGCCAGATGGGAGACGGGCGTGAGGCCAGGCATGTGGGAAGGGGAGGGGAGCTTCTGCACTCTCTCTGGGCTTACCGCCCTCCAGGAACCCCAACATGTCCCGCTATCCAGAAGGCCCCTGAACCCTGTCCTTTAAGGTTTTCATGGAGGCTTCATGACATAGGCATGATTGATTACATCATTGGCCACCAATGATCAACTCAACCTTCAACCCCTCTCCCCTGTCTGGAGGTCGAGGGTTGGGCTGAAAGTTCCAACCTTCTAAACATGTGGTTGTTTCCCCTGGCAACCAGCCCCATCCTGAGGCTGTGCAGGAGCCAGCAGCCACCAGTCATCATATTAGCCTACAAAAAGACACACTGCAGCTGGGCGCGGTGGCTTATGCCTGTAATCCCAGCATTTTGGGAGGCTGAGGCAGGTGGATCACCTGAGGTCAGGAGTTCAAGACCAGCCTGGCCAACATGGTGAAACTCCATCTCTACTAAAAATACAAAAGATTAGCCAGGTGTGGTGGCAAGCACCTGTAATCCCAGGCAGGAGAATCACTTGAACCTGGGAGACAGAGGTTGCAATGAGCCAACATGGCACTGCTGCACTCCAGCCTCAGCAACAAGAGCAAAACTCGGTTTCAAAAAAAAAATATATCACTTTGGAGATTACAAAGCCTTTTAGGAGCTATGTGCAAGGAGATGGGGGAATGTAATATATATGTCTTATTATAAATCACAATTTTACAATGACCCTCATTTACCAATACATCATAGATTGTTCTTTCAGTGGTGCTGTATCCTTCATGTTATCTTTTTTTTTTTTTTTTGAGACAGAGCCTTGCTCTGTCACCCAGGCTGGAGTGCAGTGGCACGATCTTGGCTCACTGTAACCTCTGCCTCCTGGGTTCAGGTGATTCTCCTGCCTCAGCCTCCTCAGTAGCTGGGATTACAGGTAAGCACCAACACACTGGCTAATTTTTGTATTTTCAGTAGAGACAGGGTTTCACCATGTTGGCCAGGCTGGTCTCTAACTCCTGACCTCAAGCGATTCCCCTTCCCCGGCCTCCCAAAGTGCTGGGATTATGGGTATGAGCCACCATGCCCAGCCCCCCACCAAAGGAAAATCTTGAGTTCCTTCAAGGGAAATTCTAGGCACCTAGCCAGCTCTGAGATGTAAATGAGCAACTTGATAAACAAGAAGGTAATAGTGGCTTAAAATGATAGCCAAGGAAGTTACAGTGAAGAGATGTTTGGTCCCCTGTAGAAACTAAAGATAACATCTTAACATATGACCCCAAGTTGCTTTTCAGAAACCCAGACCCTCAACAAATGGATGCACTGACACAGAGACCTCAGATGAGGGGAAGCTGAGGCCTGAACCCTGACCCCCGTTGTTCTAAATTTCTTCCTGCAGGACCTGGAGGAAGCCATGCTCACAGGCCAGAGCTAACATTGTTTTCTACTGAACCTAATTTTTAAACAAAGCTTTGCCTCCTGAACCAATTTCAAATCAGAAAACCTTTGAAATCAGAAACCACCTATTACCTGTGCCCCCATGCCCCCATTTTTAGATGTCCCATGTTTTTAGGTCAAACCAACGTAGAGCCTCCATGCATTGATTTATGGTTTTGCCTGTAACCTCTGCTTTCCCATCTTTAGAAACCCCTCCTTGCAAGCCATCACAGAGTTCAGGTCTTATGCATGAGTTACCTGCTTCTGCTTGCTTGGCACCCTGCAATAACCACTTCGCTTTCTCTCACTGAAAATCCCCATGTCAGTGTTTGGCTCTGCTGCGTTGGGTGGGGGAACCCAAGTTTGATTTGGTAACAATGACAGTTATAATGTATTAGGTTTATGAATTTAGGAAAAACATATGAGAATGCAAACACATTGCTGAGGCTTATCCAACACCTTGGAAGAAAAACTGAGGGAAGAAAGGAGTTTGAAGCTTCAGTTTCATCAGCTTCAAAGTAGATCCACCTTTGAACACATTACAGTGCTTTTGAGAGAATAAGTGCTGAATGAATGAATGAATGAATGAATGCCTTTTTCTCATAATGTGGAAGCCTAGGCTCGAGGCTGAGATTACAGAACACTCCAAACAAGGGTCCTGCAGGCAGTCTCTTCCTGATATGTGTCCCAGGTTGGTGGGTCCAGCCCAGAATTAAGCACAGTATTCCAGGAGTTATCTGGGTCTGCAAGGTGGGCAGAGTGCACCTGTTGCCTTGCTCATTCCAGGCCATTTGCCTCTATTAATCCAAACTAAAATTGCTGTATTGGGCTTTTCTTCTTTCCTTCTCTTTTTGGCCAACCACTCTTTACATGGATGCATACTGAGCTTGTAGTCAACTAAAACCTTTCAATGAGGCCAGGCATGGTGGCTCATACCTGTAATCCCAGGAATTTGGGAGGCTGAGGCAGGCAGATCACCTGAGGTCAAGAGTTCGAGACTGGCCTGGCCAACATGGTGAAACCCTGTCTCTACTAAAAATACAAAAATTAGCTGGGCATGGTGGTGCACACCTATCATCCCAGCTACTCAGGAGGCTGAGGCAGGAGAATCGCTTGAACCTGGGAGGTGGAGGTTGCACTGAGCTGAGATCATGCCACTGCACTCCAGCCTGGGCAACAGAGCAAGACTCTGTCTCAAAAAAAAAATAAAAATAAAAAATAAAACTTTCAATGTTTCACACTTGCTAAACTAGGTCTCTCTCAGGCTGTAACTGAGCGACTTAAGGTGCAAATGTATGATTCCATATTGATTTCAATTAAATTCCACATTTTTATGCTTAGCTCACCACTCTGACCTCATGAGATGGATTTCACTCTCCAGTGTGTCATCCAGCATGATGACTATGGCTACCCTTTCTAGAATATCTAAGTCACTGATTCCAAGACATCAGATGTGGCTCTGAGTGGAGCCCTGAATCTCATCCCCCTGAACTTCCACTCTGGCCTGACATTAATTCACCATCAATATCTTTTTAGTCCAGATGTTTAATCTATTTTGAATCCATGTGGTTGTAATGTCATACAACCCAAATTTCAAACTTAGAAAATATCAAATGCCTTGGTAGACTCTATGTATATTCCATAGTTCCACATTCCAACAGTACAGATATTCCATCAAAAAAATTAAATGGGCCAGGTGCAGCGGCTCACCATGTAATCCCAGCATTTTGGGAGGTGGAGGTGGGGGGATCATTTGAGGTCAGGAATTTGAGACCAGCCTGGCCAACATGGTGAAACCCCATCTCTACTAAAAATACAAAAATTAGCTGGACATGGTGGTGTGCACCTGTAATCCCAGCTGTTCCAGAGGCTGAGACATGAGAATCACTTGAACCCGGGAGGCGGAGGCTGCAGTGAGCCGAGATTGTGCCACTGCACTCCAGCCTCAGTAACCAAGAGAGACTGTCTCAAAAAAAAAAAAATTAAATGCAGTTGGTAGAAGATGCCTTTTTTCTTAGCACATCTATTCTTTTTCCTGTTTACCATCACTTTTTTTTTTTTAACAAGCACATGACACTGGCTTATCAGCATCCGATGTGGTTTGAATCTGTGTCCCTGCCCAAATCTCATGTCAAATTGTAATCCTCAATGTTAAAGAAGGGGCCTTGTAGGAGGGGACTGGATCATGTGGGTGGATTTCCTGCTTGCTGTTCTTGTGATAGTGAGTGCTGTTCTTGTGATGGTGAGTTCTCACAAGATCTGGTTGTTTAAAAGGCTGTAGCCAGCACTTTGGGAGGCTGAGGTGGGCAGATCACAAGGTCAGGAGATTGAGACCATCCTGGCTAAGACGGTGAAACCCCATCTCTACTAAAAATACAAAAAATTAGCCGGGCGTGGTGGCGGGTGCCTGTAGTCCCAGCTACTCGGGAGGCTGAGGCAGGAGAATGGCGTGAACCCAGGAGGCGGAGCTTGCAGTGAGCCGAGATAGCGCCACTGCACTCCGGCCTGGGCAAAACAGTGAGACTCCATCTCAAAAAAAAAAAAAAGTGGGTAGCACCTCCTCCTTCGCTTTCTTCCTCCTGCTCTGGCCATGTGAAAGATATGCCTGCTTCCTCTTCACCTTTCATTACGATTGTAAGTTTCCTGAGGCCTCCCCAGTTATTCTTCCTGTACAGCCTGTGGAACCATGAGCCAATTAAACCTCTTTTCTTTATCAGGTACCCAGTCTCAGGTAGTTCTTTATAGCAGTGTGAGAACGGACTAGTGCATCTCATTAGCTCATCTGACTCATGGGTCTCTCCAGGAACAACTCTTTGCAATAGGTAATAATACATCTTCCCATGTCTTTTAAGGTCAATGATTCCAGAATGTATTCATATGCAATTATTAATGTCATAATAATACTTTGAGGCTGTGCAGTTTACAAGGCTCTGTCTTGTACAATCTCATTTAACAAAAAGCTACCTAAGAAAAACTACGAGAATTCTACGTTATGAAAAAGAGTAATGAATTCTAATTACTAATGCCCTGTCCAGCCCCAGGACATTTCACTCCAAAAGTCAGTGAAATTGTACTTCCCAATTGAGCATTCTCAAATCCAGATAACATGATACCAGGATTCTAAAAGCCTTCATCTCCATGACACTGTCTTCATTAGAGCACGAAGAGAGTTCTACAAAATACTGATTTCCAAACTGCATGGGCAGCCTCTGTTAGGAATTAGAATGTGCCTACACTGACCTTTCCCAAAGACCTATAATTTGCATTCAAATAACGGTATCAGATTGGAGACAGGATGAGGTGTTAAATAGAGTCAAGGAAACCAAGTTCAGAAAGTGGACAAGTTGCATGTTTTACAATAGGGATAAAGCTCCTCAGTCTTGAATTTGATTTCTTATTCACTACCTGGAGTTCAGTGTAGACTATGAGAAGAATGGATTAAATCAATGTAGAGACCTGGAATATGTGGACTTCTTTGGAAGTTAAGAGCACAACCATTCCTGGCATGCTTCTCCTTCAAATGGGAAGGAAGCCAGATGGAGACAGAGAGCCTGGAGTTGCAGTCAGAAAAGAGGAATTTAAATCCCCAGCTCTGTCACTTAGTGGTGGCCACTTTGGCAAACCATTTTGTCCCTTTTGCTCGACATACATTCTTTCTGTAAAACAGGAATGATTTCCCCCCTTGCTGGGCTTTTCCTGAGATGTCAGAGTTCCTGGCACCTAATCTAGTGGTTTTCAAACTTGGTCTCTGGACTAGCAGCATTGGCATCAATGTGGAACTGGTTAGAAATGCAGATTCTCAGACCCTTTCCCAATTCTATTGAATCAGAAACTCTGGAGATGGGGCCCAAGAATCTGTGTTTCAACAAGCTCTCCAGGGGATTCTGGTGTATGCTAACATTTGAGAACCTGACTTAATATAATATCAGTAAACATTTATTTTATTTTATTATAGATTCGGGGGGTACATGTGCAGGTTTCTTCCATGGGAATATTACATGATGCTGAAGTTTGGGTTTCTGTTGACCCAGTCACCCAAAGAGTGAATATAGTACCCAATAGGTAGTTTTGCAACCCCTTCTCCTCTCTCTCCCTCCCCTCTTTTGGAGTCTCCAGTGTCCATTATTCCATCTTTGTGTCCATGTGTACCCAGTGAATAGCTCCCACTTATAAATGAGAACAGTCAGCATTCAGTTTTCTGTTTCTGCATTAATTCCTTTAGGGTAATGGCCTTCAGCTGTATCCATGTTGCTACAACAGACATGATTTCATGCTTTTTTGTGGCTGTATTCTATGGTTTACATGTATCACATTTTCTTTATTCAATCCACTGTCGATGAGCACCTATGCTGGTTCTAGGTCTTTGCTATCGTGAATATGGCTGTGAAGAACATACAGGTGCAGGTGTCTTTTGGTAGAATAATTTATTTTCCTTTGGGCATATACCCAGTCATGGAATTGCTGGATCAAAAGGTACTTCTACTTTTAGTCCTTTGATTAATCTCCAAACTGCTTTCCACAGGGGCTGAACTAATTTACATTCCCACCAACAGTGTATAAGCGGATTTTTTTTTTCCTACACAACCTTGCCATTATCTGGTGGAGTTTTTTGACTTTTTATTAATAGCCATTCTTACTGGTGTGCTGTGGTATCTCATAGTGGTTTTGATTTGCATTTCTCTAATGATTGATGATGTTGAGCATTTTTTCACATTTGTTAGCCACTTGTATGTCTTCTTTCAAAAAGTGTCTGTTTATGTCCTTTGCCCCCTTTTTAATGGGGTTATCTGGGGGTTTTTTCTTGTTGATTTGTTTAAGTTCCATATAGAATCTGAATATCAGTCCTTTGTCAGATGCATAGTTTGCAAATATTGTCTCCCATTCTGTCAGCTGTCTGTTTATGCTGTTGATAGTTTCTTGTGCTGTGCAGAAGCTTTTTAGTTTAATTAGGTCCCAGTTGTCAAGTTTTGTTTTTGTTGGATTTGCTTTTGAGGTCAGTAAATATTTAGAGTCTGCAGATGAAACACTGGATCACATCTGTGGTCACTTTCCCACTAGCACACAGCTTGTGCTCTCTGCCGCTAGGACTCTCCAAAGTTAGACTCCTGTCTCCTGTAGGAGGACCTGTCACAATGGCCCACATTCAGAGGCTGCTATTAGCAAGGGTACTAGTGGTTTACCAGGAAAGGCATGAGCAGGGTCATATACAACCCCCGACCCAGGGAGGTGTGAAAGTAGCTGAATCAACTCTGCATGGTTTGGTTGTGCTGAGCCCTTCTTCACCACCACTAGCAATGTCACAAAGCAGAATACATGCCAATCAACTCCTTGTTCTATTATATATGGGCCCTACAAGGAGTATACACTGTGCTGGGAGGCTAAAGCAGCCTCCTTTCTGATATAGGGTGTGTCTGTCTAAGTACTTTCTGCCCCATCTCTGACCCTTTAAATCAAGGCAAAAAGTCAGGTATCAAGGGTGATCAACCATCCCAGTTTGCCCGGGACTGAGGGATTTCCCAGGAGGTGGGTTTTTCAGTGCTAAAAGCAGAGATGTCCCAGGCAAAACAAAACAGTTGGCCAGGCCAGGCACGGTGGCTCATGCCTGTAATCCCAGGACTTTGGGAGGCCGAGGCCTGTGGATCACTTGAGGTCAGGAGTTTGAGACCAGCCTGGCCAACATGGTGAAACCGCATCTCTACTAAAAACATGAAAAATTAGCTGGGTATGGTGGTGCACACCTGTAACCCCAACTACTCTGGAGGCTGAGGCCAGAGAATTGCTTGAACCTGGGAGGCGGAGGTTGCAGTGAGCTAATATGGAACCACTGTACTCCAGCCTGGGTGACAGAGTGGGACCCTGTCTCAAAAAAACAAAACAAAACAAAAAACAGTTGGCCACCCTACAGTGAGATAGCACACACTGCAGACAGGCTTCTTGAGAGATGTTTACCACATTCATCCCTGAGAAGGAGCAGGGAACCTTCTTAGAAGCCTGCTGGGCCCCCCAAGGATGGAAATAAAGGAAAATCTTGAGTTCCTTTAAGGAAATTCCAGGCACCTAGCTAGCCCTGAGAAGTAACTGAGCAACCTGGTAAGCAAGAAGAAACCCAGGCCCCACCAAACAGATCTGCTGGTATATAGATCTCAGATAAGGGGGAGCTGAGGACTGAAATTTTGCTGCAATTATTTGTTCTGAATTTCTTCCTGCAGGGCCTGGAGGAAGTCACAACCACAGGCCAGGCCTTAACGTTCCTTTCTGCTTGACCCCAAATTTTTAGACAAAGCTTCGCTTCCTTAACCAATCACAAATCAGAGTCTTTGAATCCACCTCTGGCCTGCAAGCCTCTCCACTTCAAAATATCCTGCCTTTTTGGGCCAAATCAATGTATAACCTTCATGTATTGGTTTAAAATTTTGCCTGCAACTTCTACTTTCCTGAAATTTACCCCTGCCTTTAAAAATCCTTGCTTACAAGCCATCGGGCAGGTCAGGTCTTAAGTGTGAGCTGCCCAATTCTCCTTGCTTGGTGCCCTGCAAATAAATGCCCTCCTTTCTCCTGCTGCAAAACCTCAGTGTGGATGTTTGGCTTTACTGCACTGGGTAAGGGGACCCCAGTTCAATTTGGTAACATCCTGAGTCTTCTCTGATCCAGACACATTTACTGGCCAGAGCTCTGTCTTAGTCTTTGATTTCAAGCCTGTTTCTATTAATAGTTTTTTGGACCTGATGACTATACTCTGTCTTACTGAGGTTTCACCATTGGTTTCCCCTACTACATTTTGAGTAGATCCACATCTCTGGTTCTCACAGATGGTCTCTAAAAAAGCAATCCTGGCTGGGCATGGTGGCTCATGCTTGTAATCCCAGCACTTTGAGAGGCCGAGGTGGGCAGATCATTTGAGGTCAGGAGTTCAAGACCAGGCTGGCCAACATGGTGAAACCCCATCTCTACTAAAAATACAAAAATTGGCCAGCCATGATGGTGCAGGCCTGTAATCCCAACTACTCTGGTGCTGAGGCAAGAGAATTGCTTGAACCTCAGAGGTGGAGGTTGCAGTGAGCCAAGATCATGCCACTGCACTCCAGCCTGGGTGAAAGAGTGAGACTTTGTCTCAAAAAAAAAAGAAAAGACAAGACAAGAAAGCAATTGTGTTTCCAGTCATTAAGCCATCTATCCATTCTCACTCCCACACACTCACAAGGGGGATATCTTAGCACTCACAGATGCATTTGGGGTTCAAAAAAGACAAGCACTTTGATTTAGATTCCTCTAGAAGGAGATGCATTCAAAATTGACTGTTTTGCCTTCCAATTAGCAATAACATCAACTGTTTCTTGCATACTCTACCCCACTTTCAACAAGTTTGCATGGATAGACACTTATGCAAATGGACTCCTCAAGGAAATTGTGAAATTTCCTTGGGCCTTGTGTTTTGGAGTGGCCAGTATGTCAATAGCACAAGAATCATAAAACAGAATTCTAGAATCAGGATCTCCTCTACCCTTCCCTGGGGTCCTCTGACATATGACACGTAACTGGCTTAGAGAATAGAAGCTAACTGGGTGTGGTGGCTCACACCTGTAGTCCCAATTGGGAGGCTGAGGCAGGAGAATCACTTGAGGCCAGAGGTTTAAGACCAAACTGGGAAATACAGTAAGACACTATCCTAAAAAAAAAAAAAAAGTTTTTTAATTAGCCAGGCGTGGTGGTGCACACCTGTAGTCCCAACTACTTGGGAGGCAGAGGCAAAAGAGCAGTTTGAGGCCAGGAGTTTGAGACCAATCTGGGCAATATAGTAAGACTCCATCCCTAAAAATTTTTTTAATTAGCCAGGTGTGGTGGTACACACCTGGAGTCCCAGCTACACAGGAGTCTGAAGCAGGAGAACCACTTGAGGTCAGTAGTTCAAGAAAAGCCTGGGCAATAGTGAGACCCCACCTCTAAAAATTTTTTTTAATTACCCAGGAGTGGTGGTGTTCACATCAGTAGTCCTAGCTACCTAGGAGGTTAAGACAGAAGGATCACTTGAGTCTAGGAGGTCGGGGCTGCACCGAGCTATCATTTTATCACTAAACTCCAGATTTGGTGACAGAGGGAAACCCTGTCTCTAAAAAAATTTTTTTTTTAAAAAAGAGAAAGATAGGAGTCAGCAAGGGAACCTGAGGACCAAAGATAGATGACACCAGGGTCTTCAAGAGCTGTGATCATAAGAACAACCAGCATCTGTCACATTCACCGTGCACACTGGGACACATCACATTAAAAAAAAAAAAATTTGCCAGATGCAGTTGCTCACACCTCCCATCCCAGCACTTTGGGAGGCCAAGGCATGTGGATCACCTGAGGTCAGGAGTTCAAGACCAGCCTGGCCAACATGGTGAAACCTCGTCTCTACTAAAAATACAAAAATTAGCTGGACATGGTGACATGTGCATGTAGTCCCAGCTACATGGGAGGCTGAAACAGGAGAATCACTTGAACCCAGGAGGTGAAGGTTGCAGTGAGCTTAGATTGTGCCACCGCACTCCAGGCTGGGTAACAGAGCGAGACTCCATCTCAAAAAAAATTTTTTTTAATCAAAATGTTTTGTTTTGGTTTGGTTTGGTTTGGTTTTGAGTCAGGGTCTCATTCCATCACCCAGGCTGGAGTACAGTGGTGCAATCATAGCTCACTGCAATCTCCAACCCCTCAACACAAGTGATCCTCTTGCCCCAGCCTCCCAAGTAGTTGAGGCTACAGGGGCATACCACCATGCTTGGCTAAGTCACATGTTTTAAGCCTACCCTCTGTGCTCCATTTCTTAGCATTCTTAACCTATAAAACAACTTTCACATATTATCTCAGTATGACCTTATGATAAATCTGACACCAACCCTATGAAACAGAGAAAAAGGTACCATTGTCCTTTTTCTGATGAATCAATAGAGGCCCAGAAGAAACAAGTGACTTATGACCTCAACAGTTAAAACCATCAGTTAAGCTGCTCTTGATGTTGTGGGTCAGAAAGTCTCAGCTGATGGTGCATCTCTGCTCTCCATGTCACAAGCTGGGCAGGCAAGGACTAGAGGATCCACTTCCAAGAGGGCTTCCTCACCCTCATGTGTGGTGCCTCGGTACTCCTTGGCCTCCATCATTCTACAGGTGCCACATCTTCCAGGCCTCTCCACATGACTTGGACTTTTTACTACACAGAGACCTAATGGTGAACACACTTCTAAGGCAGATGGTTCCCAAGAGGCAGGAACTGGAAGCTGCCAGGCCAGCAAAGAGCTATGCCTGATCTGACCCAGAGTCATTTTTTCTGTGCCCTCTTTATTAAAGTAGTCATAAGGCCTGCTTGGGGTCAAAGGGATAGACACTCTCCAATTCCTGATAAGGTAAAGTCAGGCTGAGAGATTATTCTGGTCACCTTTGCTCCATGTCAGGACTTTGATTTCCAAAATCCCATTTCCTAGTGCTTCCTGACAAATGACACTTTTTCTTTTTTTTTTTTTTTTTTAGACTGGGGTCTTGCTCTATCATCCAGACTGAATTGCAATGGCTCACGCCTGTAATCCCAGCACTTTGGGAGGCCAAGGTGGACAAATCACCTGAGGTCAGGAGTTCAAGACCAGCCTGATCAATATGATGAAACCCTGTCATCATAGCTCACTGCAGCCTTGATCTCCTGGGCTCAAGTGGTCCCCCAGCCTCTGCCTCCTGAGTGGTTGGGACTACAAGTGTGTGCCACCACACCTGGCTATTTTTTTTTAATGTGTTGTAGAGACAAGGTCTTACTATGTTGCCCAGGCTGGTCTCCAACTCCTAGCCTCAAGCACCTTGCACCTTGGCCTCCCAAAGTGCTGGAATTGCAGGCATGAGCCACCATACCCAGCCAGATAATACTTCTTGATTATGTACCAAATGTAAATGATGCACATACATTTACCTTAGCAGAACATAAGTGCTTCATTCATCCCTTGTCTAACATTTTCCCCAAGAAAACAATTTGAATTTAACCCAATTTTTGGCAATTATAAATTCACAAGTGAAAGGTAAGTTTTTGCAAGCCAATAAAATACACATCCAGAATCAGCTCTTCTGAAATTAGTAGCGATTCTAGAAACATGTTTGCAAACCAAATGATCAATTCTAACAAAATCAGAAGGGGAAAAGTGAATCTACTTAAGAAAATTAACTCTGGATACTTAACATTCACGTTATCAGCATCATTTGCATGTAAACATTCTGCTCTTTTCAAAGATTCTTATCAGTCATTAAAGTAGGCCTTGTACTTGGCTAAATGCTTGTCATAATTTCACATTTTCACTCACTAGGGCTGTCCACCCTTCAAGATATTCCAATTAAGAGTTTATCCCTCAGGCTGGGCACAGTGGCTCACGCCTGTAATCCCAGCACTTTGGGAGGCCAGGACGGGTGGATCACGAGGTCAGAAGTTCGAGACCAGCCTGGCCAACATAGTGAAACCCAGTCTCTACTAAAAATACAAAAAATTAGCTGGGTATGGTGGCAGGCACCTGTAATCGCAGCTACTTGTGAGGCTGAGGCAGGAGAATCACTTGAACCCAGGGGGCAGAGGTTACAGTGAGCCAAGATCATGTCATTGCACTCCAGCCTGGGTGACAGTGTGAGACTCTGTCTCAAAAAAAAAAAAGAGTTTATTACTCTGTCACACTTTTAGCAGCCTGAGTAGACATATAGTAAAATTCTATCTAAAGGATGTATCCCAGGCTATAGCTGCTCTGCCTCAGTGCCATTTTTTTTTTTTTTTTGGCCTTGGTTTTCTAATGAAAATAATCTATTGATCCTGTTCAAAAGAGGAACACACAGCTCCAAATCATTACCTCCTGGCAGTAACTGATTTTTCAGTCCTATCTGCTTCACCACACTCCTTTAATGGCAGTTGAATAAATATCTAAAATGCAGACTTTTCAGTCCTTTCTGAAGGATAGTGTCATCCAAGAGGGGGGCGAAAATCAATAAAACCAACAAATATTTACTGCACATCAAACGATGTGTTCAGTGCCAAGCTAGACACCCTCAGGGTCTTTGTCCTTAAGGAGGTTACACACAGCAGTGGAAACTGGATAAGGTCAAAAGGATAATTCTGAACTGCCTGAAAGAGACCTCTAACCTGCCATTTGACCTTCCCTTGATCCTGTTCAAATAACAGCTCAGGGGACCAGGGAGGGACATGTGACCAAAGCCAGCCAGTGTGAGCCATTGCTTGTGTGTGGCCCAGCTCAGGGAGACAAACTGGTACAATCCAATTCTCACCAGAATTTGAGCTAAAAGGCATAGAAGTTTTTGCCAACAGGGGTGGTGAGCACTAGAGCTGAAAGGTCATATCGATTTAGGGAAGAGGGCAATTTTCAACAACAACTAAAAGGGCTAATCAGCACAAAGAGATGAATTGCACAAACCCACAGCACACAATCAGAAAGAGAAAGAGAAGACAGGCTTCAGTTTGTGATGCCGAGACACAGTTCCCCAGAGGCTGCTTCTATTTCTAGTCCTTTCCTCGGATTCTGTGAGATCGCTTTACAAGACAACAGCTCCTTTTTGGGCCTGAGATGATTTGACTATGTTCTGTGCCTTAGAACCCAAAAGCCCAAAAGAAGCTCATGCACTTATGTACTAAATGCTGCATTGGCCGGGAGCAGTGGCTCATACCTGTAATCCCAGAATTTCGGGAGGCTGAGGTGGGAGAAACAGCTGAGGTCAGGAGTTCGAGACCAGCCTGGTCAACATGGTGAAACCCTGTATCTACTGAAAATACAAAAATTGGCCAGGCGTTTGGTGGGCACCTGTAATCCCAGCTACTTGGGAGGCTGAGGCAGAAGAATCACTTGAACCAGGGAGGTGGAGGTTGCAATGAGCCGAGATTGTGCCATTGCACTCCAGCCTGGGCAACAAGAGTGAAACTCTATCTCAAAATAAATAAAGAAATGTCGCGTGGACAATGTTGACAATTCTTGCAACCAGTGTTCACTTGACAGTGCTGGCTTTGGGCTGCAGTTGAGGACTAGAATTTGAAAACTGAGCACAACTTGAAATGATGCAGATTACACTGGCTCTTTCTAAGCCCAGAAACCTTGGATGTTGGCAAATAGCATGCAACAAGAACTCCTAACAAAACCTGCTACATTGTCTTAGAATAAAGGACTGGCTTGCCAGGGGGCAGGGGTGAGCAGGAGACTTAACTGGGGCTACATACCTTTTTGTGTCTTTCGGAATTTTGTTAACATATGCATATTCAAAAAATAAATAAGCAATTTATTTTTTCACAGACAGCACACTTGGGCATGAACAAAACATGTAGCAATACGTTTTCATGAAAACAACATCTCGCCCTAGAAAAACATTTTGTTATTTGACCTAGTTACCGCGTCTACCATGGTCTGGTTCAAAGTAATTTACTCAATCCTGCCGCCAACTGCCCACCTTCCAGAACATTCCATTGCAGCCACTCTGGTCTGATTTTAAAAAGTTGCCTTTTCAGGAGAATGGCGTGAACCCAGGAGGCGGAGCTTGCAGTGAGCCGAGATCGCGCCACTGCACTCCAGCCTGGGCGACAGAGCGAGACTCCGTCTCAAAAAAAAAAAAAAAAAAAAAAAGTTGCCTTTTTCCTGTATTTTTTAAAATAATAGTACTCTCTTGCAGATCTACCAATATAATAAGTCCATTTAGAGTCAATAAGTAAATATTTCAAGAAACTAAAAATCCAGAAACAAACTTACACATAAAAAAGTGTCTTCTGGATGGGCATGGTGGCTCATGCCTGTAATCCCAGCACTTTGGGAGGCCGAGGCAGGCGGATCACAGGTCAGGAATTTGAGACCATCCTGGCTAACACAGTGAAAACCCATCTCTGCTAAAAATACAAGAAAAATTAGCCAGGCGTGGTGGCACATGCCTGTAGTCCCAGCTACTCAGAAGGTTGAGGCAGGAGAATCGTTTGAACCTGGGAGGTGGAGATTGCAGTGAGCCAAGATCGTGCCACTGTACTCCAGCCTGGGCGACAAAGAAAAAAAAAATTGTCTTCTACTTTCTCCATTCTGAGGTTTTGCTTTTGAGGTTCTACTCAGGAATGCTTTTCTTACCCCAGTCCCTCACCCCCATGCCCCTCACTCCTCCACCCCCTGGTGCTACCCACCTGCTTTCCAGCTGTGAAAAGTTTTCCTCTTAAAGCCCTCCCAGATCCCACCAACCCATTTTCCTACTTCATCTATAGTTTGTTCAGGCCATTTGTCAATTTCTCATGTCTCTTCCAATCAGGCACTGTATATTCTATAACCCTAAAATAAATATTAGTTTTTTCTTGGCTTAAACCATTGTATTGAGTGGCTACTGACATTGTATTGCTGTATAAGCTCTCACAGGTAGACCCTGCTTCCCTAGAGATCAGGGTCTGTGGTCTACTTCAAATTCCCTAACTGAATATAGAAGGTTCCCAGTAAATATATATCAATTAATTGAAAGCTATGCATGAAAAACTTTTATTAGTGCACACACATACAAAAATTAGAAGACCTGGGCCAGGTGTGATGGCTCACACCTGTAATCCCAGCACATTGGGAGGCCAAAGTAGGTGGATCACCTGAGGCCAGGAGTTTGAGACCAGCCTGGCCAACATGGCGAAACCCCTGTCTCTACTAAAAATACAAAAATTAGCCAGGTGTGGTGGCACGTGCCTGTAATTCCAGCTACTTGGGAGGCTGAGACAGGAGAATCACTTGAACCCAGAAGGTGGAGGTTGCAGTGAGCAGAGATTATGCCACTGCACTCCAACCTGGGTGACAGAGTGAGAACACATCTCAAAAACATAAAAAATAAAAAATAATAAAAAAATCAGAAGATCCACATTCCCAACTCATCCAGCTGCACAAATCATTCACTGTGTTTCCATAATCTTCTCAAAGAGCTACTATAGCCAATTTCCAATTATTTGTGTCAGTGGGGAACAGGAATAGTCTGAAAAATGAAACCCACATAATCCATACATTTAATTTTGGTGGATGCTTCCAGCCAGTATGAAAATTTCCCACTGTGAATGTCACTGTATTTTTGTATTTTTAGTGCAGATGGGGTTTCACCATGTTGGCCTGGCAGGTCTCGAACTCCTGACCTCAGGTGATCTACCCACCTCGGCCTCCCAAACTGTTGGGGTTACAGGTGTGAGCCACCGTGCCTGCCCACCTCTTGACTTTTTATAGTTGTTGTATTATTTTAATCTTGAGTAAATAAATGCTAGCTGAAATGATGCAGTTCAGGAGAATCTTCTGCTTCTGTTACTAAAAAATATATATATATTCTTACAAGTCCAATAAGGTTACACTAATGTTTATGTTTGGAAAATATTACCTCTTCTGCCGGGTGCATCACTATTGTTCCTGCCCCTCCTCTCTGGCAGGACTTTGGGAGGCCAAGGTGGGAGGATCACCTGAGGTTGGGAGTTCGAGACCAGCCTGACCAACATGGAGAAACCTGTCTCTATTAAAAATACAAAATTAGCTGGGCGTGGTGATGCCTGCCTGTAATCCCAGCTACTCAGGAGGCTGAGGCAGAATCACTTGAACCTGGGAGGTGGAGGTTGTGATGAGGTGAGATCGCAGCATTGCACTCCAGGCTGGGCAATAAGAATGAAACTCCATCTCAGAAAAAAAAAAAAAAAGATTTCTTAAAATGATATTTTCCGTATTTTATAGATGATGTGTGAGTAGCAATCTTAATAGGATGTTACCTGACACTTTAGGGGACTGGAAGATGACCGTGGCAGCTGATTCGATCCAGATGTCTCTAATTCTTTTTTTGTTTTGTTTTGTTTTGTTTTGTTTTGTTTTGTTTTGGAGACAGAGCCTGGCTCTGTTGCCCACGCTGGAGTGCAGTGGTGCTATCTCACTATCTCAGCTCACTGCAACCTCCACCTCCTGGGTTCAAGCAATTCTCCTGCCTCAGCCACCCGAATAGCTGGGATTACAGGTGCATACCACCACACTCAGCTAATTTTTGTATTTTTAGTAGAGACAGAGTTTCACCATGTTGGCCAGGCTGGTTTCAAACCTCTGACCTCAGATGATCTGCCTGCCTCAGCCTTGCACCTGGCCCAGATGTCTCTAATTCTAACATGATGTGTATTGGAGAATCATAGCAGAGTGAGTTGCTGGTGTATCCACAAAGAAATGAGCATGGAACTCTCACGACAGCTGTCCTGAGTAGTGTGTGTGTGCTGTTCTTGAATATCTCACTGCTGATTTATACACAGGCTTTCTGGTGACTGAGTTAACAGTATCTGTTTCATAAATAATGTAGCCTTATTTCTTTCTTTCTTTCTTTTTTTTTTTTTTTTTTTTGAGACAGGGTCTTGCTCTGTTACCCAGGCTGGAGTGCAGTGGTGCGATCTTGGCTCACCGCAACTTCTGCCTCCCGCACTCAAGTGATTCTTCTGCCTCAGCTTCCCAAGTAGCTGGGATTACAGGTGCCACCATGCCTGGCTAATTTTGGTTTTTGTTTTTTTGTGGGTTTTTTTGTTTATTTTTTGAGATGGAGTTTTGCTCTTGTTGCCCAGGCTGGAGTGCAATGACACAATCTCGGCTCACCACAACCTCTGCCTCCTGGGTTCAAGCGATTATCCTGCCTTAGCCTGTTGAGTAGCTGGGATTACAGGCATGCACCACCACTCCTGGCTAATTTTGTACTTTTAGTAGAGACGGGGGTTTCTCCATGTTAGTCAGGCTGGTCTCAAACCCCCGACCTCAGGTGTTCCACCCGCCTTGGCCTCCCAAAGTGCTAGGATCACAGGCATTAGCCACCGCACCCAGCCTAATTTTTGTACTTTTAGTAGAGATGGGGTTTTACCATGCTGGCCAGGCTGGCTCGATTTTCTAACCTTAAGTGATCCGCCTGCCTCGGCCTTTCCAAGTGTTGGAATTACAGGCGTGAGTCACCACGCCCAGGCAGCCCTATTTCTTTAAACCTATATAGTTTGCACTTGTTAAAAGTATTTGCACATACACTTATCCAGCTTCCCTTGTTTATGTATGCTTGAATTTTGTATAAGCTTAAATATTTTTTCCAATGTAAGCTTTATTTTATCCCCTTTCTTCTACATTTGTATAACTTTAGGTGACTGTCTTTGTTAAAGTTTTTTCTGAAAAGGCTTAAAATAGAATATAGTTCTTGGCATCAACTTGAAAGTTATTTGAGGAGAAAGGGAGATTTATAATGATGATTCAAATGAAGCAAACTAAAAAATAATGAAGCAAGACGAGGAAAAAGCAGTATTCACTTGAGCACATCCCAAAAGAGTAACATTTCAAATGTAACTAGAAAAAGTATACTGAAGTTCACAATACAGAAAGAATTATTAATACTCAAAATAGCTTTAAAGCCCTGCTCAGCTTTTGAATGTTGGGAATTGACCCGGAGGTGGCTGTAACCTAAGATGGTTCCTTCAGTAATGACCATTTTTTCTTTTTCAAGATGATGATTATTCTCCACCTTCTAAGAGACAAAGACCAACGAGCCACCACAGCCACCAGTCCCGGAACCCGCCAATGCTGGGGAACGGAAAGTGAGGGAGTTCAACTCTGGTAAGTTCTCAGTGAAATCCACAACCTTTTCCTTCATCTTCCGGACTCTCAATGTGACTGATTAAACTTACAACATGCTCTGCAGGGGGAAACGCTTTAGCATGTATTACTACATTTTAATCACATCTTTGTAAAGCCAGGAGCATTTTGAAAGCCACATTACATACATTGTTTAAACATGGTTTCTATTTACCAAAGCATAAGACGTTGTATCATCTCATATTAATTAGTTAGTTGGCTCAAAATTAGTGGTAATGACTTAGTAATTCAATAATTTCTCTTAGCTTTAAAACCTTGTTTATTTCAGAACTATTTCACCTCTTGGTTTTTGTTTTTGCTGTGCATCACTGCCTGCCAGCTGCTAAACTCTTATCTCCTAGTGGATTATGTGTCCTGTGAAGGGACTGAATGAGATATTAGTGGCAAATTATGTTGATGATTCATATTTTGAATCAATAGATTAAGCTTGTATACATTTTGAAAATAGTATTTTAATATTTTACTGTCATAGTCAATACCTGGGGGTACTCTTAGGCTCCCCAAGTTTCCCTGGCCGTGGCCGGCTGTGCTGCTGGCCTGGGCATCTGATGAGCCTGCAAGGGTGACTCCCGAGAGGCAGGTGGTCCAGGAGCTAGGGCAGGAACTTTGGAGTCACGCTGTTGGCTTTGAATCCAGACTCCTACACTTGGTAGCTGTGACCTCTCCATGCCTCAGTGACCTGGAGAACTGAGCTCTGTCTGAGCCAGGTCCCATTCAGGCTCTACGGATCCATCCAGAGGGAAACTGCCCCAGGTTGCTCACTGTTCACTGCCAGCCTTGTGCGATGTCTCAAGGGCTTTCCCAAGCAGATCCTTGTCTCCTTCAAGGCTCTCACAATCCAGTGAAGGAGGCAAAACTCATCTGCTTCTGTCCCTCTGGGCACACCTCATGCCAGGTGCATCTGTGGACATGGGCCGTGCTCCTGGGCTTCCAAAGTTGGAGAATGTTGCCAGGCTCAGGTGGGTACATCAGAGCAGCTGCTGCACTCTGGACACAGTGACAAAAAACACTCTTGGCCTGCCGGGCACGATGGCTCATGCCTGTAATCCCAGCACTTTGGGAGGCCGAGGCGGGCAGATCACCTGAGGTCAGGAGTTCGAGACCAGCCTGGCCAACACAGGGAAACCCTATCTCCAGTAAAAATACAAAAATTAGCTGAGTGTGTTGGCAGGCACCTGTAATCCCAGCTATTCAGGAGGCTGAGGCAGGAGAATCGCTTGAATCCGAGAGGTAAAGTTTGCAGTGAGCCGAGATGACGTCACTGCACTCCAGCCTGGGTGACAGAGTGAGACTCTGTCTCAAAAAAACAAAAAACAAAAACACTCTGGGCCTGGAGTCCTGGTCTGGGGCATTGGACAAGGCTCTTGCACTTCTTTGAGCTTGTTTCCCCATCTAGAAAGTGCGCTGATTGTATCTTCCTGTGGGCACTGAGGGCTCAGTGTTAGTTTGAGAGCCAGCACCTGGGGGGGTCTATAATTGGTCTATAATTCCCCTTTGGCCCTATAGCTGGGGGGAACCGGAGACTTTGTTGGGATTACCTTAGGCATCAGTCTAGATTCCTGCCCCTAGCTTGGGCTCAGCATCTGAAGTAGTCTGGGGGGCAGGTGGTCTCGGTGGAGGTTGGGGCTTTTCTCCAGACTGAGGTCACACCCAGAGCCAGAAATCTTGGCACCTGCTCTGGGCTAAGGATGCTCCTGGCCCCCAGGGTGCAGGTAACTTCCCACCTTACCTGGTTTCTGCCTTCCAGGGCCAATCTTCAGAACTTGGGACTTCTCAGCCTATTCCACCTCCCTCTCTGGCCAGCTTTGAATGCTTGTGGGTCCAGCACTTTTTCCAGGCTATCTCCTAGTTGTTCTCCTGGTTGTTCAGCCTGGGCTCATGCTGCTCCCGCTCCCACTCACCAAGACCCACAAGGACCACTCCACACCCAGCTCAGCCCCATCCCCTCAGATAGTCCTGTCTCTTTCCTCAGGTGACCAGGTGCATATTTTGGTGTAAGGACCTTCACTGCACCTGGGAATGCCTACTGGTCACCTTGGTCACAGAGACCAAGGCATTTACTTGATATGAGTGCCCTTGGTTCACTGTCTACATGGCCAGGGAGGGAGTGAATAATAGGCTTTTCACTTGCTGCAGGGGCCAGTTCTCCTGGCCCCATGGCTCTAGGGATGGAGGATGCTGCAGGAGACACACCCCTCACTTCCCAGCTGAGGAGTGTGGGTCATCTCAGGGCAATTTCACTGTCCCTGCATGCCCCATCTCCTCAGCTCTGCAAATACCAAGCAGTGCTGCCTGCCTACGGGACAGTGGGCTCAGGAGTGGCCAGGTAGTCCCCAGAATGCCCTTGGCAGGCTCCTCATCTAGCTTCTCCCACAGCTCTGTAGCAAGAGTTCTAAACTTTTTTGAGTGTGGAGAGACTGCTGAGAGTAAGAGCTGTGGACCGTTTTCCAAGAAACGCATGTACACGCTCTCCACACAAAACCTTACATTGTTTCAGGGGGCTCACACCTTCCTAAGGGCCCAGTAATTGTACCCGTGGACCTGAGGTGAGAAACCTTACCTCAGCTCTTCCCCAGTTGATCACCCCAGGAGTAAGGGAGGAGAGGCCAGAAAGCAGAACCCATGGGGAGGGCCCCCTCCTGGAGTTTGAGGCCCACTCCCTCCTGCCCCTGCCTCTCCTCTGTCCAGAACTCCTCCCTATTCTGCCCTACTCCTGGGGCCATGGCCAGGGGGGGTCTGCATTTTGATATAGGCCCCAGTGGCAACCCTGGGCCCAAAGTGGGCAGGCTCACCTGGAGGGGATCAGAGTAACATGGCAGGAAGTGAGGGGGAAAGCCGCCCTGGAACCGCGCCTCTCTACCCCCTGACGTCACTGGCGTGCACTCCTCCCTCCCCTCACTCAGGCAGTGGCATGAGTTCCATGCGAGTGCTGTCCTGCTCCCTCTGCTGCCTCTTTCTAGTCTTAGGGCTATCATAACACTTTCCCTTCCCCAGCCCTGCCAACCCGGTGGGACATTGGGCTTCCCTCTCACAGAGTCCTTGGGACAGGCCCATCCTGTATCATACCCACAGAGAGACCCTTTTTTTCTTCAGGGCCTGGGGAGCAGCCAGGTTCCATGAGTTAAATGTAGGTCTGACCCATACCAAGCTGGGATTGGGAAACACACTCTCTTCTACCGAAAAGTAGCTAGGGATTCCAACTTGGTGAGAGGGAAAGTGGGGCAGAACCAGACCAGACAAGAACTGATCACCTGGAAAAGGCCTGCCATCAAAGGTCTTGGCAAGTGCTGGGTGTAGTGGCTCACTCCTGTAATCCCAGCACTTTGGGAGGCTGAGACACGTCGATCACTTGAGGCCAGGTGTTCGAGTCCAGCCTGAGCAACATGGTGAAAATTCGTCTCTACTAAAAATACAAAAATTAGCTAGGCATGCTATGCTCCTGTAATCCCAGCTACTCGGGAGGCTGAGGCAGGAGAATCACTTGAACTGGGGAGCCAGAAGTTGAAGTGAGCTGAGATCTTGCCACTGCACTCCAGCCTGGGAGACAGAGTGAAACTGTGTAAAGAAAATGGCCTTGTCAGAGGGGATGGCCCGGCAGTACCTTCCCTTGGGTTTCTCCTGGGTAGGCCTCTGCCATGAGGAGGTGCTTCCTTCTGCCTGTCCATGGCCCACAGCAAAGGAATGTCTGCTTCTGGGGGTTGGGTGGGAGATGGCTGACAGAACTGGAAATCTTCTTCAGGTGGGTTGTTTTCTTGTTTTGTTTTGTTTTGTTTTTTTGTTTTTGAGACAGAGTCTCGCTCTGTTGCCCAGGCTGGAGTGCAGTGGTGCAATCTTGGCTCACTGCAACCTTCACCACCCTGGGTTCAAGCAATTCCCATGTCTCAGCCTCCTGAGCAGCTGAGATTACAGGCATGTGCCACCATGCCTGGCTAATTTTTGTACTCTTTGTAGAGACGGGATTTCACCATGTTGGCCAGGCTGGTCTGAAACTCCTGACCTCAAGTGATCTGCCCACCTTGGCCTCAGAAAGTGCTGGGATTACAGGCATGAGCCGCCACCCGCCGGCCCCTTCAGGTGGGTTTTGAGGCTTCACTACAATACTAGTTTCTAGTTGCTGCTGCAACAAATTACCACACACTTAGTGGCTTAAAATTACACAGATGTATTCCCTTAGAGTTCTGAAGGCCAGAATTCTAGTCAGTCCCACTGAGTGAAGGTGGGAGCAGGTTCGATGCCTTGCAAGGCTCTCCGGGAGAATCCATTTCCTGGTCCTGGGGGCGGCCTTCACTCATCAGCTTTTGCTGCCCTTTTTCAATGACTCATGTTTCCTGCTTCCATCACTACACCTCCCACCCTCTCCATCACCTGCTCTTCTAAGGATCCTGGTGAGTACATCAACCCCGCAGGGACAAGCTGGGATAATCCTCCTGGCCAAAAATCCTTAACTTCATTATATCTGCAAAGCTCCTTTTGCCATATACGGTCATGTTCACCGATCCCTGGGATTGGGATATGAGCATTTTGGGGGGGTCACTATCAGTCTACTACAGCTAGGCTGCAAAACTATTATACTCTCCTGGTGTTTCAGTGATTGGGATTGGGAGACAAAGTGTTGGGATTTTTTGCTTTGGGGTCTCTCTTTTTTTTTTTTTTTTTGAGAGGGAGTCTTGCTCTGTTGCCAGGCTGGAGTGTGGTGGCGCGATCTTGGCTCACTGTCACCTCCGCCTCCTGGGGTCACGCCATTCTCCTGCCTCAGCCTCCTGAATAGCTAGGACTACAGGTGTGTGCCACCACACCTGGCTAATTTTTTGTATACATTTTTAGTAGAGATGGGGTTTCACCATGTTGACCAGGATGGTCTAGATCTTTTGACCTCGTGATCCACCCACCTCAGCCTCCCATATCCCAGGCATGAGCCACCATGCTCAGCCAGGGTCCCTCTTAAACTTGTATTTTTAAGGTTTGGGGTCCCTCTTAACCTTTTTTTTTTTTTCCTTCTTTCTTTTTTGAGATGGAGTCTTGTTCTGTCACCCAGGCCGGCAGTGGGGCATGGTCTCGGCTCACTGCAATGTTCACCTTCTGGGCTCAAGCGATTCTCCTGCCTCGGCCTCCTGAGTAGCTGGGACTACAGGCACCTGCCACAACACCTGGCTTAGTTTCATATTTTTGGTAGAGATGGGGGCAGGGGTGGAGGTGGGGAGGGGGGTTTCTGCTATGTTGCCCTGAGCTCAAAGCGATCCGCCCACCTCTGCTCCCAAAGTGCTAGGATTACAGGCCTGAACCGTCACACCCAGCTGCTGTAAAGTCTTATTTCCACACAGCTGAGACATGTTTTAGGAAGTTTGCTAACAGACCCCTGGAGACCTCCTCATTGTGGCCTCCCTGTTGTTTTTGATTCATCTTTTCTGCCCTCCTGCTTTTCAGAAATTAAAAGGCTAAAAAGAGGTACTAAACTTTAAAACTTCTCTTATAGTCTCCCATTAAAATAATTCTAAGAACCACCAAAAAAGGGAAAAAAAATTTCAAAAGCAGTGAAATGATATGGACTGTGAGGATGTAAAATATTGGAAATAAGTCATTATATGTTAGTGCTGCTCTGACATAGGGACATATTATTGAGAATCAACTTTTGCTCAATTTTCAGAGAAATGGAATAATCTTATCGCTGATCTATGTAAACAAGTTGAAGAATTGTCTGAAAGAAAATATGGTATGTCTAAACTGGAAAAGTCCTGTAATCCTTTGTTCATGGGCATTTACACAATGGAGTTACTGTTCATCATGGGGTACTGTGGACAAGCCCAGGGCTGCTGGTGAATCCTGCCATACTTACAGGTTTCTCCTTGTAAGGTTCTTTGTAGTGTCTAAATATTAGAAACATTCTTTGTTTCTAGATTACTGCAAAGCTAAGGAAAAGTTGTACTTCTTTAATTATCATTATCATTTCTTTTAAACTTTCAGCATGGATATTGGAGATTTACTTACATATTTATTGCAAAGCCCTGGATCTTAGGGATTTAATTGAATTTTTTAATACTGTTTCTCTTAATCTGCTTTGTTAAATTTGGTATTCACCAAGATGCCCCTATTGTCTCTACTTTTATCTTTTTTTTTTTTTTTTTTGGGGGACAGTCTCGCACTGTTGCCCAGGCTGCAGTGCAATGGTGCGATCTCGGCTCACTGCAACTTCTGCCTCCCGGGTTCAACCCACACTCCTGTCTCAGCCTCCTGAGTAACTGGGATTACAGATGCCCACCACCACACCCCGCTAATTTTTTTTGTAGTTTTTAGTAGAGACGGAGTTTCACTATGTTGGCCAGGCTGGTCTCGAACTCCTGACCTCATGACACACCCGCCTTGGCCTCCCAAAGTGCTGGGATTACAGGTGTGAGCCACCGCGCCCAGCCTCTACTTTTATCTTGATGCATCACCGAGTTGATGTTAGATTTCAAATTCTTCTTTGCCCTTATGCCATTCTATCCTGAACCCACCTTTATATGATGATGAAAGAAATTAGCAATATGTTATTATCTATCTGTTGGTATATATCAAATGCTCACCTAAAAATAGCAACAACCAGTGAAAAACATCATGTGCTTTGGTGTTTTTATTTGGATGACTATTTACTTTGCAATCTACTAGAGCAAGCTATAATATTGTGTGATATGCAGAATTTTAACTGAATTGCTTTAAGTGAACATTTAAACATGATAAACCATATTGATGGTATTTATGTTAATATACTTGAAATGAACATTTTTTCTTCATCATGAGTAATATATCCCTCAATGAAAATCTAGAATTAGAGTAAATTTGCTAATGAATTCAATAACTTTTCCATAATATTTTTAGTCAAGTGCTTAAGGTTCTCTTAGTGTTTCTCCCACTTTTTAACAGCTTATGCCTTTTTTGCCTTTGTTTTTTATTGGTTCATTTTAAAGCAAAAACCTCACAACATGTGCTCCCCAGAAGCACTGTAACCTAGTGGTAAGATCATAGACTCTGGGGACACAGGCTGGCCACGTCTCTTCTCCTGTCTGAGCCTTAGTATCCTCTTGTAGTCATGAGAACTGAAGATTTATCCTGAAGATTTGATAAGATAGTAAAGTGCTTCACATAATATCGGGCATATAAATACATAATAAATGCTTCCTGACCTCAGGTGATCCTCCCACCTCAGCCTCCCAAAGTGCTGGGATTACAGGTGTGAGCCACCACACCCAACCAAGAAATTCTTATGTAAAAAGAGGCTGGGCTCAGTGCCTCAATCCTAGCACTTTGGGAGGTCAGGGCAGGTGGATCACTTGAGGTCGGAAGTTTGAGACCGGCACGGGCAACATGATGAAACCCCATCTCTACTAAAAAATAAAAATAATTATCCAGGTGTGGTAGTGGGCGCCTATAATCCCAGCTTCTCAGGAGGCTGAGGCAGGAGAATCACTTGAACCTAAGAGGCGGAGGTTGCAGTGAGCCGAGATCATGCCACTGCACTCCAGCCTGGGCAACAACAGCAAGACTCCATATCAAAAAAAAAAAAAAAAAAAAAAAGACTCCATCTCAAACAAAAACAAAACACAACAAAAATGTGGTATGGCAATGAAAATAATTGCTGTGTTAAAGACAGTTTCATAGAAAATAAAAGACCACTCAAATACAATAAGCTGTCTTTTTAGATGGGTATAATTATTATTCTTATTTAACAGCTAAAGAAACAGGCTCAGAGAATGTTATTTGATTGGACTGTGTTGCATCTCTGGACAGTGCAGCTGAGATCAGACTTCATGTGTAACTCCACTAGCCTACCAGGGTGCCTCTCATAAAGGTAAAAAATGTAAATCTGGCCTAATCTACAAAGTTGCCAGGGCAGCACTGGGTCAATTCTACATACAGTACTTCTATATTCATAAAGAGAAACATTAAGGGAAGGTGAAAATGCTTCTAGAAGGCGACTGGACACCAGCACCCTTGCTTACTACCTTTGGGCTCTTCTTTAAGGCCAACAGTGACCCGAAATTATTGACTGACTTTTCCAATCAACTGGAGAAAATGGTACCAAGGTCACCAACATCAGACAAATTCACTTGAGGACCTATCTATGTGCTTTGAAAGACAAAACTGCTTTTGTAAAGGATACAGTATTTCAGAAAAACAATCATATTAACAACTAATAACACTGTAAAATACTGATGTGTTGAACGCTACTTTAGAAAAACAGGTTCAAATCTAGGAAAAAAATTTCCGACAGAAAACTATGTATCAATTATCTAGCTAGCTATCTAGAGACATGGTCTCATTCTATTGCTCAGGATGGAGAGCAGTGGGATGATCATAGCTCACTGCAGCCTTGAGTTGCTGGCCCCAAGTGATCCCCCTGCCTCAGCCTCCTAAGTAGCTGGGGCCACAGGTGGACACAGGTACACCTGGCTTTTTTTGTCTGTTTTGTAGAAACAAGGTTTCACTACATTGCCCAGGCTGGTCTCATACTCTGGAGTCTCGATCTGTCACCCAGGCTAAGATGCAGTGGTGCGACCTCGGCTCACTGCAACCTCCACCTCCCAGGTTCAAGCAATTCTCCCGTCTCAGCTTTCTGAGTAGCTGGGATTACAGGCATGTGCCACCACACACAGCTAATTTTTGCGTTTTTTGTAGAGACCAGGTTTCACCACATGGGCCAAGATGGTCTCGAACTCCTGACCTCAGGTGATCCACCCGCCTTGGCCTCCCAAGGTGAGACGGAGTCACCACACTTTCTTATGTTATTAAATAGCCTAACCCAGGAAGGGTGTGGTGGCTTACAGCTGTAATCCCAACAACTCTAAAGGCCAAGGTGAGAAGATCACTTGAACCCAGGACGAAACCGGCCTGGGCAACATAGCGAGACCCCCATCTCTACAAAAAATACAAAAATTAGGCCAGGGGTGCACCGCACCCGGCTAATTTTTGTATCTTTTGTAGGGACGGGGTTTCGTCATGTTGCCCAAGCCATCCATTCTCCCGCCTCGGCCTCCCAAAATGCTGGGATTACAGGGCCCAGTCAGCCTCATGTTTTCTTTAAGCAGTCCCTCCCTATTGCACACTTGGATAGTTTTCTTTTTTATTTTTTTAGACAGAGTTTACCTCAGTCTCGCAGGCTGGGGTGATGTAGTGGGAACATAGCTCATTGGAGCCATGAACCTTGGAGTTCAAGTAGCTGGGAAGCTGACGTGGGACTTCAGAGATGGGGTCGCGCCATGTTGCCCAGGCTGCTCTTGACTGCCTGGCCTGAAGGGATCCACATCCGCCGCGCCTGAACATAGTTTCCTATTTTTGACCAACATAAACACTGTGCTGAGTTGGAGTTTGTCAGCTACCCTTCTCCAGCAACAACAGGACCTGGCGGGGAGGTCCGGGTTACCAGGCTGCACTCCAAGGAGAAGACAGCCCTGCTCCAGGCACTGTACCGCCACTGTGACGTCGTCGAAGGTCCGCCTCTGTGGCGTCGCCGAAGGCACCCCCACCTTCACGCGGAGCCCATCGGAAATCGAGGCGGGGCTGCTGGGTCTTCCAGGAGCGCCCAGACGCGGGCAGGTGGCCGCCGGTGGCCACAGGCCTGGGCAGGATGGCAGCGGCCACAAAGCGGGCGCTTCCACGTCTGCAGGCTCTGGCCCGGCCGCCGCCACCCATAAGCTACGAGGAGGAGCTTTATGACTGCCTGGACTACTACTACCTGCGCGACTTCCCGGCCTGCGGGGCCGGGCGCAGCAAGGGCCGGACTCGGCGCGAGCAGGCGCTACGCACCAACTGGCCTGCACCTGGCGGGCACCAGCGCAAGGTCGCGCAGAAGCTCCTCAATGGCCAGCGCAAGCGCCGCCAGCGCCAGCTGCAACCCGGGCTGCGCACTCGCCTCACCTGAGCCTGGGTACATGCGCCCAACACCTCCCCCAACCAGGGCCCCGGGGACCCTAGGAGCGTCCCCCCACCGCGCGGCGCTGCTCGCCCTGGGCAGAGTCGGCTGCCTCTGAGGGAACCGTATTAGGGAACCGCACCCGCCAGCTTGGCCTCTTATGGCCATAGCAATAGCATTAAAGCCTGCGGAACTTCATAGGAGGGTAGAAGGGGCTAGGAAACGAAGAAAACATCTTTTTAAAAATATAAGCGATCGATGCCTGGGTGCAGTGGCTCACGCCTGTAATCCCAGCACTTTGGGAGGCCGAGGCGGGCGGATCACAAGGTCAGGAGATCGAAACCATCCTGGCCAACATGGTGAAACCCCATCTCTACTAAAATATATATATATATTTAAAAAAATTAGCCAGGCACTGTGGTGCACGCCTGTAGTCCCAGCTACTTGGGAGGCTGAAGCAGGGGAATGGCTTGAACCCGGGAGGTGGAGGTTGCAGTTAGCCGAGATCGTGCCACTGCACTCCAGCCTGGCGACAGAGCGAGACTCCGTCACACACACACACACACACACACACACACACACACACACACACACACACACACACACTATATATGCGATCGAGCCCGGGAGGTTGAGGTTACAGTGAGCCGAGCGGAGATTGCGCCACTGCTCTCCAGCCTGGGTGACAGAGGGAGACCCTGTCTCTAAAAAAAATAGATGCAGGTAAGAGCTTTTCTTCCGGCGCTCATACTCAGACTGAAGAAAGTAATTGGGCTGGGCCGGGTGGCTCAGACCTGTAATTCCAGCACTTTGGGAGGCCCAGGCAGACGTATCACTTTAGCTCAGGAGTTCCAGACTAGCCTGGTCAACGTGGTGAAACCACGTCGCTACAAAAATACAAAAAATAAGCTGGGCGTGGTGGCGCGTGCTTGTAGTCTCCGCTACTTGCGTGGCTGAGGCGGCAGGATCGCTTGAATCCAGGAGGTCTAGGCTGCAGTGAGCCATGGTCGCCCCACTTCACTCCAGCCTAGGCGACAGAGTGAGACCCTGTGTCAAAAAAAGAAAAACAAAAAAAGTAACTGACCTGCGTTTTTGTCTGTATTTCCTACAGGATACCGAAGGACCTGTTCGAAGTATTTACTGTAACTCCAACTGTAACTTGGTTCTGAGGAGGAGAAAATCCATGTTTGGTCAACAGAACTTTTCGCTGTCACTTAAGTTTACTGCTTCGATATCTTTTCATTACTAATTGATTGTTAATTAAGTAGTGCCCAAGTGGATTAGGCTTTTTAGAGTTTATTAATTAAAAGAGAGCAGCAAGAATGCCATTTTAACTCTCCCGGGTTTTTTTTCAGTTACTATGGTAACTCTTTTCAAGTCCACAAATGATTTGTTCTTATCTGTAAAGAAAAGGTCACAAAGATAAGCGGAGAGAGACCAAAGATAGGAATATGTGTAAGATTTCTACCTAAATGTCGGCCGGGCACTGTAGCTCACTCCTGTAATCCCAGCACTTTGGGAGGCCGAGGCGGGGAGATCACCTGAGGTCAGGAGTTTGAGACCAACTTGGCAAACATGGCAAAACCCCATTTCTACTAAAAATACAAAAATTAGCTGGACATGGTGGTGGGTGCCTGTATCCCAGCTACTCGGGAGCCTGAGTCAGGAGAATTGCTTGAACCTTGGAGGCCAAGGTTGCAGTGAGCCGAGATCATGCCACTGTGCTACAGCCTGGGCGACAGAGCAAGACTACATCTCAAAAAAAAAAAAAAAAAAAAAAAAAGGATTTCTACCTAAATGTGATAGACTACTCTGAAGGTTAATATTTGCATATTATAATGTATATTGCACAGCGTGCCAACCTCAAATAATCAAAAGGGTCAGAATCTAAAGGGAGTTTATTCATGCACAGAGTTTTAGGAGGGCCACCTGGGAACCACAGATACCAAAGAGTGGAAGTCAGTGTTCCAAGGCTTAGAAGTTTGGGATCACTTACATAGACAAAGTTTAGAGAAGCTTAGCAGAATTAAAGCACCTCTCCGTTTAGTCCAGGTGGTCTTTCTTTCACTCTGTCACCCAGGCTGGAGTGCAGGGGCACAATTGCAGCTCACTACAGCCTCAACCTCTCAGGCTCAAGCCATCCTCCCACCTTAGCATCCCTAGTAGCTGGGACTACAGGCACACACCAACACACCCAACTAATTTTTGTATTTTTTGTAGAGACAGGGTTTTGCCACATTGCTCAGGTGGTCTCAAACTGCTGGGCTTAAGCAATCCACTCACCTCGGCCTCTCAAAGTACTAGGATTACAGGCATGAGTGACTATGCCCAGATGAGGTGGTCTTTTTTCCGGGAAAGGTGTGTTTAACCTTCCACACTGAAGATGTAAGTCATAGAGTCTTTTGTGCCATCTGGTGTGAGTTAGGTACAGAACAATAAAGGAGGCAGTTAGTCTCTTAACAAAGATGAGTGATTGGAAGGAGAGGAGGTCTAGTCTCTGGTCTCTCATAGTCATTTACAGAATGAAAATAATAAGGAAAGAATAAATTATAATTTAAGAACCAGAAGTTACAAACATGCTATGTGGCTCAATCAGGGTGTAACTTCCCCCTTGGTGTGATAAATTTATATGGGGTCCTGAAACTTTTCTTTATAGTTGGTAGGTTCTCCACACTATTGATCCCACAACAATTTTTCGAGGTAGATGCTGTTATCCACATTTTGGTTTTTTTTTGAGACAGTGTCTTGCTCTGTCGTCCAAGCTGGAGTACAGTGGCATGATCTCAGCTCACTGCAACCTCTGCTTCCTGGGTTCAAGCAATTCTCCAGACTCAGCCTCCCAACTAGCTGGGATTAAAGGTGCCCACAACCATGCCTGGCTAATTTTTGTATTTTTCATAAAGACCAGGTTTCACCTTGTTGGCCAGGCTGGTGTCGAACACCTGACCTCAGATGATCTACCCACCTCAGCCTCCCAAAGTGCTGGGATTACAGGCATGAGCCACTGCGCCCAGCCCACATTTTAGAAAAGGGATTCTAAGGCACAGAGAGTTCAAGTACCTTTCCAAAGATGACACAGCTAATTAGATAGCAGACCAGGTGGCCTGACCCCAGGACTTTTGCCTTTGGCCTCTATACTACCTTGTTGAGCACAGCAGTAAATATTTCATATGTAGTTTTATCCAGAATTTTCCTGTTGGTTGTGGTAAACCATGTTTTGTTCTTTTGAGACAGGGGCAAGCTCTGTTGCCCAGGCTTCTGGTGTGCAGTGGCACAAACACCAGCCTCAACCTCTTGGGCCCAGACAATCCATTTCAGCCTCCCAAAGTGCTGGGATTACAGGAATGAGCCATCATGCCCGGCCTCACACTATATTTTAATGCTTTTTTTGAAAATGGAAACTTTTACAGGCAATTCACTTCCTTGAAACTAATGATAAGGAAATGATGCTGTTCTGTTTTGTTTTGTTTTTACATGTTTTTTTTGTGTTTGTTTGTTTCTTTTTTGAGACAGGGTCTTGCTCTGTTGCCCAGGCTGGAGTGTGGTGGTGCAATCATGGCTCACTTCAGCCTTGACCTCCCAGGCTCAAGCAATCCTTCCCCCTAAGCCTCCCAAGTAGCTGGGACTGCAAGTGCATGCTACCACACTTGGCCAATTTTTGTATTTTTTGTAGAGACAGGTTTTCACCATGTTGCCGAGGCTGGTCTCAAACTCCTGGGCTCAGCTATCCTCTACCCTCGGCCTCCCAAAGTGCTGGGATTACAGGCATGAGCCACTGTGCCTGGCTGATGCTGTTCTTTTCAAATGCATTTGTTGGTTTTTTATGGTTTTTTTTTTTTTTTTTTGAGATGGGGTCTCTGTCTCCCAGGCTGGAGTGCAGTGGTGCAATCTCTGCTCACAGCAGGCTGGTCTCAAACTCCTGACGTCAGATGTTCTTCCCACCTCAATATCCCAAAGTGCTGAGATGACAGGTGTGATCAACTGCACCTGGTGATTTTGCTCATTTAGCTAGTAGAACTTTTTAATTTAAAAAAAAAATGTTGTCGAGCTGGAGTGCAGTGGCGTGATCTGGGCTCACTGCAACCTCTGCCTACCGGCTTCAAGTGATTATCCTGCCTCAGCCTCTCAAGTAGCTGGGACTACAGGTGCATGCCACCACACCCAGGTAATTTTTGTATTTTTAGCAGAGATGGGGTTTCACCATGTTGGCAAGGATAGTCTCGATCTCTTGACCTTGTGATCCGCCCGCCTCGGCCTCCCAAAGTGCTGGGATTACAGGCATGAGCCACCACCCCTGGCCAAAAAAAATTTTCTTTTGAGACACAGTCTCACTGTCCCACAGGCTAGAGTACCGTTGCACAGTCACAGCTCACAGCAGCCTCAACTTCCTGGACTCAAGTGATTCTCCCACCATAGTCTCCCAAGTATCTGAGACCACAGGTACACACCACCACACCCGGCTAATTTTTTTTGTATTTTGTAGAGCAGGGGTTTTGCCATGTTGCCCAGACTGGTCTCAAACCCCTGGGCTCAAGCGATCTTCCAGACTCAGCCTCCCAAAGTGCTGGGATTACAGGCATGAGCCACTGCACCTGGCCTTTTTAATTAAATTTAAATTGTAAATGTGGTCACTGTAGGAAATATGTGTATTACTTATCTACTGCTATATAACAAATTACTCCAAACCTAGTGGCTTAAAATAAATACTTAGGGCCGGGCACAGTGGCTCATGACTGTAATCCCAACACTTTGGGAGGCCGAGGTGGGCACATCACAAGTCCAGAAGTTCAATACCAGCCTGGGCGACATCATGAGACTCCATCTCTACAGAAAATGCAAAAATTAGCCAAGCATGGTGGTGCGCACCTGTGGTCCCAGCTACTCAGGAGGCTGACGCAGGAGAATCAGTTGAGCCCGGGGGGCAGAGGTTGTAGTGAGCCAAGATCACACCACTGCACTCCAGCCTGGGTGACAGAGTGAGAGACTGTCTCAAAAATAAATAAATATTAAAAAAACTTAGATCTCCATTTCTGTGGGTCAGGAATTCGGGAGTGACATAGCTGGGTCATTTGGGCTCAGGGTGTCTCACGACATTGCAGTCAAGCTGTCGACTGAGACTGCAGTCACCTAAAGCCTGTTTCCAAGGTGGCTCACTTAAGGTGACTGCTGACCTGAGGCCTCACTTCCTGTCACATGAGCCTCTCTACAGGCTGCTTAGGTGTCATGGTGTGACAGCTGGCTTTCCCAAGTGAGTAATCAAAGAGTGAACAAGGAGGAAGCCACAGTACCTTTTATGATGTAGTTTGCAAAGTTGCAAACCATCACTTTTGCTTTTTCCTATCTGTCAGAAGGGAATCAGGTAACCCAGCCCCCACTCAAGGGGATAGGGACTGGGCTCCACCTTTTGAAGAGAATATCAAAGAATTTGTGGACATATTTTAAACTACCATGCTATGTTTAATTATGGGAAGTATGGTCACTGTAGAAAAACTGGAAAATAGGGACAAGCAAAAAAAAAAAAGTCACTTATAATTCCATGACTCAATGGATGACATTACTAGTTGGGTATATATAATTCCAATATTCAAAATATATATTTACTTTCTCAAACTATAAACACACTGTGTACTATTGTGTAATCTTCTCTTTCACACAATGTATTGTATGTATTGTAAACATACCTTTCATGTCAAATATTCTTTCCTAACTTTTTTTTTTCTTGAGACGGAGTTTCCTTCTCGTCGCCCAGGCTGGAGTGCAGTGGTGCAATCTCTACTCACTGCAACCTCCGCCTCCCAGCTTCAAGCAATTCTCCTGTCTCAGCCTCCCAAGTAGCTGGGATTACAAGCATGAGCCACCCACACCCAGCTAATTTTTTGTATTTTTAGTAGAGATGGGGTTTCACCATGTTGGCCAGGCTAGTCTCAAACTCCTGACTTCAAGTGATCCACCCACCTTAGCTCCCCAAAGTGCTGAGATTACAGGTTTGATCCACCGTGCCCAGCCCCTCATAATATTTTTTAATGGCTGCATACATTTCATCATATGTGTGTATCATAACTTATTTAACGAATTCTATTATAGGACACTTAGGTTGTTTACAAGTTTTTCCTGTTTTACACATTTTGTTAAATAAACATCCCTACGACACATTTATTTGTACAATCTTGACTGTTTCTTAAATTCCTAGAAGTAAAATTTCTGGAATACAGTTTGCATAATTTTAAAACTTCAAACACCTGTTACCTAATTTGAGCAGAATGTTTACTACAATATTCAAGAGTCCATTCAGCCAATGTTATATCTATGATGAAACCTGCAAAAGTTCGGATATTAATAACTGTAAGTAAATTTGTTGAGAGTGACTGAAATCACTATGGGATGAGAAGTTGCTATAGAAATTTTACTAAAGAGCGAACTAGCCAGGCACAGTGGCTCACACTTGTAATTCTAGCACTTTGGGAGGCCGAGGTGGGTGGATCACTTGAGGTCAGGAGTTTGAGACCAGCCTAACCAACATGGTGAAACCCCATCTCTACTAAAAATACAAAATTAGTCAGGTATGGTGGTGCACACCTGTAATCCCAGCTACTTGCGAGGCTGAGGCAGGAGAATTGCTTCAACCTGTGAGGCAGAGGTTGCAGCAAGCCAAGATTGCGCCTGGGCAACAAGAGCGAAACTCCGTCTCAAAAAAACAGAGTGAACTTCACACATCTGTCCCAGCAAACTATAAATGGTATATAGCAGAATTCTGGTATTTTCCATTCTGAGTTTTTTGTTCTTTGTTTTAATTAACTTTTTCTTAATTTGTTTTTTGGATAGAATACATTAACTGCTTCAAAATCCAAAAGCTACTGACTGCCCCCCCACCACCACAGACACCCAGTCCCACTGCCTGAAGGCAACCAGTGTTATCAACTTCAGATAGTTTATGCATATCCAATATGGTCTTTTCTGTTTTACACAAATAATAGCACACTGTACTCAATTCTACCCCTTCCTTTTTTTAATCACTTGTAGTTTATTTTGGAAATCATTTCACATCAATATACAGAGAAGATTCCTCATTCTTTTTTTATAGTTGCATATTATGTGAATGTGTCTTTTTTTTTTTTTTTTTTGAGACGGAGTCTTGCTGTGTCGCCCAGGCTGGAATGCAGTGGTGCAATCTTGGCTCACTGCAACCTCCGCCTCCTGGGATCACGCCATTCTTCTGCCTCAGCCTCCCCAGTAGCTGGGACTACAGGCACGTGCCACCTCGCCCGGCTAATTTTTGTATTTTTACTAGAGACAGGGTTTCACCATGTTAGCCAGGATGGTCTCGATCTGCTGACCTTGTGATCCGCCCACCTCGGCATCCCAAAGTGCTGGGATTACAGGCGTGAGCCACCGCGCCCAGCCTGCCATTATTTTTTTAACCAATATTCTATTGGCAGGAATTTAGGTTTTCTCCAATCCCTTACCAACACAAAATAACTTTGTGTGAACATCTAATAGTCTTTCAATTTAGGAATGAATGACTTAGCCACGTTTGAGTAAAACGGTGCCTGTTCTGGTCTGGATTCCTTTCTGTCTTGAACTGTCCAAAGTTCTCCTCACTCTAAACCCTTCTTGTGCCAGAATGTATCCTTTATAAGACTGCTTTTCTTCATCTCTGCTTCTGAATTATCTAAAAGCAAGTAAAAAGTCTTATTATTTGTAAAGCATTCATTCTTTTAAGAAGTTATGTAAAAATAAAGCTTTGTTTTTTACAAAAGATTTTTGTATAATTCACCCTTTTTATTGTTTGAAATCTTTTTATTTCAATACTTTTGGGGGAACAGGTGGTGTTTGGTTACATGGAAAAGTTCTTTAGTGGTGATTTGTGAGGTTTTGATGCACCCATCACCCGAGCAGTGTACACCGTACTCAACAGTGTAGTCTTTTATCCCTTACCCCCCTAGCACATCCCTCCAAATCCCCAGAGCCCATTATATCATTCTTTTGCCTTTGCATCCTCATAGCTTAGCTCCCACATTATTCACCCTTTAGTTCCAAGTACATTCTGCTGTTGCTGGGACACAGGAAGGCTGTTTTAAACTCTACTTCCTCTGATGGAAGGGAGAAATTTCTGATTGACATCAAGCAGAAATGGTTCCATGTCTGCTTCCTCTCCTCAATAAACCTCACTCCAACCGCAAGGGACTTTCCCATGAGCCCCTTATGAAATGCCACTAGCCAAATTTCCCCTTATTTTAGCGATGTTTAATGTAACTGTTGAAAGCATTTCAGGCTGGGCCTGGTGGCTTATGCCTGTAATCCCAGCACTTGCAGGCCGAGGTAGATGGATCACCTGAGGTCAAGAGCTCAAGACCAGCCTGACCAACATGGCGAAACCCTGTTTCTACTAAAATAAAAAATTAGCCAGGCGGGTTGACGTGCGCCTGTAATCCCAACTACTCGGAAGGCTGAGGCAGGAGAATCGCTTGAATCCGGGAGGCGGAGGCTGCAGTGAGCTGAGAACGCGCCACTGCACTCCAGCCTGGGCGACAGAGCCAGACTCCGTCTCAAAAAAAAAAAAAAAAAAAAAGCATTTCACACCAAGTATCACTAAAGCACAGATCCTTGGGGCCTTTGCAATTGCTGTTCTCTCTTCCTCTAATGTTCTTATCTTCATAAACACATGGCTTGCTTCCCCACCTCTTCAAGGGCTCCGTTCAAATGACCTCCCCCCTCGCCTAACCTCTAATTTCCAGTCTCCTTCCTCTCTTTTCATGTCACCACCACCTGATTTACGTAGGCGTTTGTGTCTCCCCTCCTTGAAACTTAACTTCGTGAAGGTAGAATTTTATCTGATTTGGTGCAGTATCTCCAGAACCCAGCTAGACAGTAAATTTTTGTTGAATTTACCAGTGTATGGTTACTGTCCCAATTCTGGACACAAATTCTATAATACATACGAAAAGGAGCTGAAAATATATAGTAATACATAAATGTAAAACATTATTGCTGCCTGAATTTAACTTTTGCTGACTGGATCCACAGACAAGAAAGAGAAATAGAAAATACAACTAATTCAACTCTGTTTATTTTTGACGAAACCGATTTCTTTCATTCAGTTCATACTACGCGTCCACACTGTGCCTCCAAAAATATTTGCCCTTATAACCGAATGCTCAGAAAGGCTAAGAAATCTGCCCAAGAGGCCAGGCGCGGTGGCTCACGCCTGTAATCCCAGCACTTTGGGAGGCCGAGGCGGGTGGATCACGAGGTCAGGAGATCGAGACCATCCTGGCTAACACGGTGAAACCCCGTCTCTACTAAAAATACTAAAAAAATTAGCCGGGCGTGGTGGCGGGCGCCTGTAGTCCCAGCTACTCGGGAGGCTGAGGCAGGAGAATGGCGTGAACCCAGGAGGCGGAGCTTGCAGTGAGCCGAGATCGCGCCACTGCACTCCAGCCTGGGCGACAGAGCGAGACTCCGTCTCAAAAAAAGAAATCTGCCCAAGGTCCCCTGGCAATCCAGCCAGAGATGTGAGTCACTCTTAAGGTTGCATTTAATACAAATGTTTGAAGGACGGAGCGACAGTCCAGCTGCCCTAGGGAAGCAAAATGCTAAGTGCTCTGATGCGAGGACCAGAGGACAAGGTTCGCGGATGAACCACAGGAACTTCCGGGTTTTAAAGAGCCTGGCGCCAAGTTCTGGGCGTTGACCGCGAAGGACGAGGCGTCCCCGTGACTTCCTGCTCTTCCAATGACCTTCAGGCCTGCGGAGACGTCGGAGAACGGAAGTTCTCTGCCTGTGTGCTGGTTGGTTGCGCGTTGAGGCCAGCCCCGCCTCCCATCTTCCGGTCTCCTCAGAAGTCGCTTAGCTCTTCAGTGGTTGTCACACGTCCGGAGGCCTAGCCGTCGTGTACCTAGGATGCCGCGTGGAAGCCGAAGCCGCACCTCCCGCATGGCCCCTCCGGCCAGGTGAGACCATCGCAGGGTTTGAGACCAAAGCGCGGCCGTCCGGACTCTACTGGGGCAATGACGCAGAGGGAGGCCGCGGGCGGGGGCGAACCAAGGTCGGCTGCGGCGTGGGCTCGCCTCTGCCAGGCGGGGGTAGATTGAACGTAAAGCCTATGTTAGGGGAGTGTGGGGAGGGAATTCACTTACGGAAAAAGCTTCCTATCCAAACAACGGGAAAGGCATAACGTTATGGCCAGGTGGTAGGAAGGCATAAATTTTGACCTAGCTTGATTTCGGGGAAAAGAGCACCCAAGGAAATAATCCGGAAATGGTCAGAGGGAGCGTGATACATATGAAGATTTTTAAATACGTGCAGGACATAATTAGTCTTTTGTTATTTGAGAAGGGGTCTCGAAATTGTTGAAAGCATCTGAACGTTGAACAGATGAGGAATAGTTGAAGTTGCTTTTGGTATAATAGTTCAGACGAGTTACTTTGGCCAGTCTTGTTTTGTAATGTGTAAAATGAAGGAATTGGACTAGATTATTTCCCCAGTTGACCATCTTTAGGTCTTAATTAGAATGTTTATTTATTTATATTTTGAGTCAGAGTCTAACTCAGGCTGTAGTGCAGTGACGTAATCATGGCTAACTGCAGCCTTGACTTTCTGGGCTCAAGCTATTCTACCACGTCAGCCTCCAGAGTAACTGGGACTACAGGCATGCGCCACCTGTGCACCACACCTGGCGACTTTATTCTATTTTATATTTTAGCAGAGACAGGGTCTCATTATGTGGCCCTGGCTGGTCTCAAAGTCCTGGCCTCAAATGATCCTTTCGCCTCCACTTCCCTAATCACTGGGATTACAGGCAAGAGCCACCACTCCGCAGCCTGTGTTAATTATTTGATCCGTCAATAAAATGTAAACTCCATGAATGCAGAGATTTTTGTCTCTAGTTCACAGTTACATTACCAGCGCCTTGTAGTTACCTAATACTTGAATGAATGAATCCTGTAAGAATCTTTCTAACTTTTAGTAGTCTGTATTTCTTATGACATGTTGGATATGTCTTTAAAGATACTGTGGGCTATGCGAATACATGGAAATGGTTGTAAAGAAGCAGAAAAAACTAGTATGTCCTAGGCTATTACTATTATAAGAAAAGATTAAGGTGGCCGGGCGTGGTGGCTCATGCCTGTAATCCCAACACTTTGGGAGGTCGAGGCGGGTGGATCACTTGAGGTCGGGAGTTCGAGACCAGCCTGGCCAACATGGTGAAACTCCGTCTCTACTAGAAATACAAAAATTAGCCAGGTGTGGTGGTGCGCGCCTGTAATCCCAGCTACTTGGGAAGCGGAGGCAGAAGAATCGGTTGAACCCAGGAGGCAGAGGTTGCAGTGAGATTGGATCGTGACACTGCACTCCAGTCTGGGCATCAGAGTGAGGCCCTGTCTCAAAAAAAAAAAAATTAGGCCGTGCGCGGTGGTTCACACCTGTAATCCCAGCACTTTGGGAGTCCGAGGCGGGTGGATCACCTGAGGTCAGGAGCTTGAGACCAGCCATGGTCACCATAGTGAAACCTCGTCTCTACTAAAAATACAAAAAATTAGCCGGAGGTGGTCGCAGGTGCCTGTTATCCCAGCTACTCGGAAGGCTGAGGCAAGAGAATCGATTGAGTCTGGAGGTGGAGGTTGCAATGAGCTGAGATTGCGCCATTGCACTCCAGCCTGGGCAACAAGAGCGAAGCTCCATCTCAAAAAAAAAAAAAAATTGAAGAGAGAAAATGATGTAAATAATTTGAAATGAAAATCTTGAGGTCCATTTTAATATGTAAGTTATTTTAAGTTGACAATTTCCAAAACTGGTTGGAATTGGGAACTTGATGTTTTTTTCTTTTCTTTCACAGCCGGGCCCCTCAGATGAGAGCTGCACCCAGGCCAGCACCAGTCGCTCAGCCACCAGCAGCGGCACCCCCATCTGCAGTTGGTTCTTCTGCTGCTGCGCCCCGGCAGCCAGGTCTGATGGCCCAGATGGCAACCACTGCAGCTGGCGTGGCTGTGGGCTCTGCTGTGGGGCACACACTGGGTCACGCCATTACTGGGGGCTTCAGTGGAGGAAGTAATGCTGAGCCTGCGAGGCCTGACATCACTTACCAGGTGGGAATTTAGGCAGCATTTCCCTTCCATGGGTGGATTTTATGAGAAAAGCCAGATGTTTGTAAGTTCCTTAAGTGTAGGAATTGTCTTTGATTTTAGAACCCATTGTGCTGTTAATAGACAATGGGTTTTAAAGCCACATTTGGCCATTGAGTTATTGCCTTAGGCCAGCACCAACAAGTACTGTACAAATTGTGTTTCTTCCCAAGGAGGAGACTTACAACAGTCCACTTGACTCACTGTAAAACAACCACTTTTCCCTTTGAATATTTCATCCCAGTGACACTTCCTACTAATCCTGTCTTGATCTTAGTTAACAAATCAAAAATCTCGCATAACTGTGTGTTCTTTTATGTGATGTTTGCCATTACCCATCTTTCTGATGGGTGTGGGCTTTCTAGTCTAATGAGCATAGGTGTGTATACTCTTGTATTTCCGGTGTGCTTGAAACTGCTACATCCATTTTTCTATAATAGTACCATTTTTCCTCCCTGAAGCTTCAGTAAACCATTTAGTCTTGATAACAAGATAATAATTCCACTTTATTTAGGAATCTTTCTGGCTGTAATTGGAATTTTGTTAAAACTGTTGGCTTTCAGCTTTTAAATATTTTCACTTTTGGCTGGGCACGGAGGCTCATGCCTATAATCCCAGCACATTGGGAGGCTGAAGTGAGGGGATTGCTTGAACCCAGAAGTTTGAGACCAGGCTGGGCAACATAGCGCAACCCTGTCTTTACTAAAAGTATTTATTTAAATTCTTCTTTTTTGGAGGTGGAGTCTCGCTCTGTTATCCAGGCTCCACCGCCCGGGTTCAAGCAATTCTCCTGCCTCAGCCTCCCAAGTAGCTGGGATTACAGGTGCCTGCTACCACGCCCGGCTAATTTTTGTATTTTTAGTAGGGACAGGGTTTCACCATATTGGCCAGGCTGGTCTCAAACGCCTGACCTCAAGTGATCCACCCTTCTCGGCTTCCCAAAGTGTTGGAGTTAACAGGCGTGAGCCACCATGTTTGGCCTAAAATATTTTTTAAGTAAATGAAGATTTAAATGTTTTCACTTTCCATGTTAATAGATGGAAACTTTAATTTGCATCTGGTGCTAGTTCCATTTTCCATTAACCTCAAAGAGGATGGATACTCTTCATTGTCTAGGCATAAGTATGATTTTCTTTCTCAGCAGCGTTGAATGTTTTGCCTTTGCAGGAGCCTCAGGGAACCCAGCCAGCACAGCAGCAGCAGCCTTGCCTCTATGAGATCAAACAGTTTCTGGAGTGTGCCCAGAACCAGGGTGACATCAAGCTCTGTGAGGGTTTCAATGAGGTGCTGAAACAGTGCCGACTTGCAAACGGTAGGTAATTTGTCCAATTTACATCTGCTTAATTCACAGTGGAATTCCTGGATCCTGTAGAACTTAGGGGAATCTGTGTTTAATAAATTAATAAATTAGAGAAGACTTTGTTGAAATTTCTCTAGAATTAACTCCTAACAACTGGGCCAGAGGTTTCTAGTCATTTTTATGAGTAATTTTCTGAATTTTCTTCCTTTAGAAGGTAAAGGCCAGGCACAGTGGCTCACGCTTGTAATCCCAGCACTTTGGGAGGCCAAGACAGGTGGATCACCTGATGTCAGGAGTTTGAGGCCAGCCTGGCCAACATGGCAAAACCCCATCTGTACTAAAAATACAAAAAATTAGCTGGGTGTGGTGGCAGGCACCTGTAATCCCAGCTACTCAGGAGGCTGAGGCAGGAGAATTGCTTGAACCCGGGAGGCGGAGGTTGCAGTGAGCCAAGATCCCACCACTGCATTCCAGCCTGGGCAACAGTGGGAGACTCCGTCTCAAATTTAAAAGAAAAAAAAAGAGAAGGTATAAATCAGTATGCCAGATCTTACTGTGATTACTGGATGTAAGTGACCTTCTAACCTTAAGGCTGCGAATATAAGATTAGATTCTGTTTTCACCAAAATCCAAGAATAGACAAAAAGACTGATACCTGGTATCTGTACCTCATTGAGTGAAATGAGTTAATTAAGTTCCTCAGGGGAACTCCGAAGATTTAGGGTGTCTTGTTAGTTGTAGGATGCCTTCAGTAGCTTACAAACAAAACCATAACCTTCCTGGAACCCAGCACTCTGGAAGGCCAAGGTGGGAGGATTGCTTGAGTCCAGGAATTCGAGACCAGCCTGGGCAACATAGCAAGACCTCATCTCTTTTTTATCAAAAAAAAAAAAAAAAAAGCCATAGCCTTGGCCTTTTGTCGCTGCTTTCATAATTTGGAAGGCTTCTGTTTTATTGAGTATATGAAGCTAGCATTCTTCTAACTTAATCTTTTCTGTTTGCAGGATTGGCCTAATGAAGAAGTTCAACCTGGAAAGATGGAAAATCAGCTCTCATAACTAAGTTAATTTAGTATAAAAATAGAATTGATAGTGAGGGTATAAAGTGTAACCATCAGTTAAACCTCTCCTGTCATTCCTAGCTTCCTTGCTTCAGAATTGAAATGGAAGTGGGGGTGTCCCTACTCTGTAGAATCTGGGACTGGGCAAATGTTTGTGTGGCCTCCTTAAACTAGCTGTTATGTTATGATTTTATTCTTTGTGAGTTAATTAGAATAAAGTCATTTTCTTCCAAGGGATGGTTCATTTAGTCTATAGTCTCTGGTTATGAAATTAGCATCTTCCCAGATCTGACAGCTCCCTGAGGGGTTATATAAGGAGTAGCTCAATTGCAAACATAACATGCTGCTCAATTCAAAGGTTCTAGGTGCTGTGGGTCTGGAGTTACGTAAGCTAAGCAGTAGCAGGAAACTCTGCTTAAAATATTGTTTAAAGCTGTGCGTGCTGGCATGTGCCTGTAATCCCAGCTACTTGGGAGACTGAGGCGGGAGAATCGCTTGAACCCAGGAGGTGGAGGTTGCAGTGAACTGAGACCATGCCACTGCACTCACTGACAGAGCAAGACTCTGTCTCAAAAAAAAGAAAAAAAAACATTGTTTTAATCAGGTGAATGATAAAGGAAACAGGAATAGGTCTATTTGGGGTGGGTTCCCTGTGGCTAGGTCAGCACTGCATGTCACTGTTCCTCTACTGTTTCCAAGCAAGCTTGTGCAACCCACCTTTTGTTCTGTTTTCTTTTGCTTTAGGCTTTTAGCAGCCTGGAGTCATAGTTTGTCTCTAGTGATAAGTGGAAAAGAGGGATGAGGAAGGGGTTTTACTGGCCTAACCATAAACTGTAACTAAACCCATGACTGTATTCTCTCCCTTGGATGCCCCTGATTGAAGATAAAAAACCATTCTTAATATATGCAGTTCCCCTGAAGGTGCTTTTCCTCTGTTTAAGGTGTTGTAGCCTCCTCTTCCTAAAACACTCAGACTAACTGCCATCCCCCACTCCGTGCTAGGGAAGAACTTTAAGGGGATGGAATTCAATTTGGAGTAGGCCACTTTTTTCATGTCAGATGGGTAATGTGTCAATGCAACCAGTTTTGAGGGAGGCACACTTCATGAGCGTGAAAACCCTGTCATCACACTTAACTACAAAAGGATCAGCAGGTCTTTTTTTTTCTTTTTTTAAAGTGAGCAGCAGAGATGGTTTCACTATGTTGATCAGGCTGGTATAGAACTCCTGACCTCAGGTGATCCTCCAGCCTCGGCATCCCAAAGTGCTGGGATTGTAGGCATGAGCCACCACACCTGGCCTCCGTAGGTTCTGTTTTCTGATTTTTTTTCTGAGTTTCAGAGCCCTACATCACTGCCAGGTGAGTGAAATGCTGGTGATTGAGGGAATTAGCCAGTTGCTATCTCGCCTCCTATCAGCTGTGTTCCTGGAGTGCCTAAACATTTCAGTTCCTGAAAGAGGCTCCCTTTCAGAAAGAGGGTCTCAGCACGGTTCACTCCTGGCCAGTTCCCCGGCATATTCCCTCCTGGGTTTATAGAAGACACTTTTGCTCATTTTCCTGGAGGCTCAGGACCTCTGTGAGTCTGTAGTGTTAATGCTCAGATGTCCCTCGTGTCCAGGTGTAGTGGTGATTCAAATAAATTGAATCAAAGAAAAATGACAAAATGTAAGCGTGACTGGCCAGGCCTACTCCCTGGTAGGAGTCATTGCTACAAGGAGAAAGGTGTGGAATAATCCTCTAGGTGCACTGGCCTTTTGCCCTAAAGTCAGAAAGGATTTTGTGATGCATTCATTTATTGTCCAGTTGGTGCTCCAATTCCCTGAGTTTGGTGTCCATGGATTCAGCCAATCAAGGATTGAGAATATTTGAAGTCTGTGCAATAAAGTGAGATCCCTACAAAAAATAAATCAACCAGGTGCAGTAGCATGCACCTGTAGTCCCAGCCACTAGGGAGGCCGAGGTGGGGGGATCGCAGAAGCCCAGTTCAAGGTTGCAGTGATCTATGATCACACCACTGAACTCCAGCCCAGAGTGAGACCCTGTCTCAAAATAGTTGTTTGGAAAAATTCATGGTCATTTCTGTAGGAAACATGTAGACTATTTTCCTTGTCATTCCCTAAACAATACAGTGTAACAACTTTACATCCTGTTTACATTATACTAGGTATTATAAGTAATCTAGAGATGATTTAAAGTATACAGCAGGAAATGCATAGGTTATATGCAAGTAATGTGGCATTTTATGTAAGGGACGTGAGCATCCGTGGATTTTTGTTATCCATAGGAGCCTTGGAACCAATCATCTGAAGATACCTTAGAAACCAGCAAGAGTCAAATCTGTAGCTTAGAAATGTGAGGGAGAAAATAGGTTTTTAATGGTAAATTAGGCAGGGCTCAGTGGCTCATGCCTGTAATCCCAGCACGTTGGGAGGCTGAGGAGGGCGGATCACCTGAGTTCAGGAGTTTGAGACCAGCCTAGCTAACATGGTGAAATCTCATCTCTACTAAAAACAAAAATTAGCAAGCATGGTGGTGGGTGCCTGTAATCCCAGCTACTTGGGAGGCTGAGGCAGGGGAATTGATTGAACCTGGGAAGCAGAGGTTGCAGTGAGACGAGATTGTGCCACTGCACTCCAGCCTGGGCAACAGAGCAGGACTGTCTCAAAAAAAAAAAAAAAAATTAGCCAGGCCTGGTGGCACACACTTGTAGTCTCAGCTACTCAGGCTGAGGCAAGGAGAATTGCTTGAACCCTGGATGCAGTGTGCCAGGATCGTGCTACTGCACTCCAGCCTGGGTGACAGAGTGAGACTCTTCTCTCAAAAAAAAAAAAAAAAAAAAAAAGCAAATTAGACCTGGCACAGTGGCTCATGCCTGTGATCCCAGCACTTTGGGATGCTGAGGTGGGCAGATAACCTGAGGTCAGGAGTTCAAGACCAGCCTGGCTAACATGGTGAAACCCCATCTCTACTAAAAATAAAAATAAATTAGCCAGGTGTGGTGATGTACGCCTGTAATCCTAGCTACTCAGGAGGCTGAGGCAGGAGAATTGCTTGAACCCGGGAGGCAGAGGTTACAGTGAGCCAAGATTGTGCCATTGCACTCCAGCCTGGGCTACAAGAGTGAAACTCCGTCTCAAAAAAAAAAAAGAAAAAACAATTGCTGGCCATGGTGTTGCCCGCTTTTGGTCTCAGCTATTCAGGAGCCTGAGGCAAGAAGATCTCTTGAGTCCAAGAGGTCAAGGCTGTAGTGAGCCATGTTTGCACCACTGCACTGCAGCCTGGGCAACAGAGCAAGACCCTGTATAAAAAGCAAAAAAAAGAGAAAACAGTAAGTTAAAGAGTTCCAGGTATTTAAAACCTTGCAGAATTTGTGTTTCAATGTGTTGCATTTCAGTAAGTTGGAGGCTTTTATGCTTAGCACTCATTCCCTGAAGTATTTTTCAGCTCTTTTGTATGTAGACAATTCAACAAAAATTTTCCCCAAAGTGAAAGAAATAGATGGTCAGCATTATTATTTTTTTTTATTTTTGGGACAGAGTCTAGCATTATTATTATTATTATTATTTTATTATTGAGACGGAGTCTAGCTCTGTTGCCAGGCTGGAGTTCAGTGGTGCGATCTCGGCTCACTGCAGTGCCTCCCGGGTTCAAACAATTCACCTGCCTCAGCCTCCTGAGTAGTTGGGATTACAGGCATGTGCCACTGTGCCCAGTTAATTTTTGTATTTTTAGTAGAGACGGTTTCACCATGTTGGACAGGATGGTCTCAATCTCCTGACCTCATGATCCGCCCACCTCAGCCTCCCAAAATGCTGGGATTACAGATGTGAGCCACCGCACCCAGCCAGATGGTCAGCATTATAAGGAACTGCTGGCGCCCACAACATCCGGGGTTAATCTAGGCTCTCCGACTCACCTACTTGGCAACCTTGACCACGTTGCAATCTCTCTAAAATTGGCTTAATACCAGGGTTTCGTTGTCCAAGTGAAACTGTATGAAGTGCTTTGTAAAATGTGTATCAATTAGGTATCTGTGGTCAAGTGTGGTTTCTCACACCTGTAATCCCAGCACTTTGGGAGGACCAAAACAGGAGGATTGCTTAAGCCCAGAACTTTGAGACCAGTCTAGGCAACATCGTGAGACCCCTATCTGTTGTTATTTTATTTTTTATTTTTTATTTTTTTTGAGGCAGAGTCTCGCTCTGTCACCCAGGCTGGAGTGCAGTGGCACGATCTCGGCTCACTGAAACCTCTGCCTCCCGGGTTCAAGCAATTCTCCTGCTTCAACGTCCAGAGTACCTGGGACTACAGGCACCCACCACCACGCTGGACTAATTTTTGTTTTGTTTGTTTGTTTGTTTGTTTCTTGAGACGGAGTCTCGCTCTATTGCCCAGGCTGGAGTGCAGTGGCGCAATCTCGGCTGACTGCAAGCTTCATCTCCCAGGTTCACGCCATTCTCCTGACTCAGCCTCCTGAGTAGCTGGGACTGCAGGCATCCACCACCATGCCCGGCTACTTTTTGTATTTTCAGTAGAGACGGGGTTTCACCGTGTTAGCCAGGATGGTCTCGATATCCTGACCTCGTGATCCACCTGCCTCGGCCTCCCAAAGTGCTGGGATTACAGGCGTGAGCCACCACGCCCAGCCTAATTTTTGTATTTTTAGTAGAGATGGGGTTTCACCATGTTGGCCAGGCTGGCCTCGAACTCCTGACCTCAGGTGATCCGCCCACCTCAGCCTCCCGAAGTGCTGGGATTGCAGATGTGAGCCATCGCACGCAGCTCCCATCTCTATTTTAAAAATTAAAAATACATACAAAATTAAAAACAGCCAGGCGCCATGGCACGCGCCTGTAGTGCCAACTACTCGGGAGACTGAGGCAGGGGAATCACTTGAACTTGGGAGGCGGAGGTTGCAGTGAGACAAGATCTCACCATTGCACTCCATCCTGCCAACAGAGGGAGACTCCATCTCAAAAAAAAAAAAAAAAGAAAGAAAAAAATTAAAAACATATTTGTGGGCTCAGATCATGGGTAAAGCACTGTCTCCCCTACGTTCACCCCCTGCCATCAATTTGGAATATTAGGGGTTTGGAAAAAGGTAGTTTTAGAATGAGAGGGAACAATGAAAACTAAGTGTCCACTGTGTGCCTGCATGCTGCACAGTGCTGCCAGTTTTGTCAACTCCCTGTAAGGTAGACTCATACTGATGAGGACCCTGGCAGGAAGTCGCATGCACCGAGAGACCACGTTTTTCCTGGCTTATGAAACTCCTCACAATAGAAACTGCAGGCTGAAAATGAAATGGGTAAGAAAGGTTCTTTAAAAAAATAAAAATAGGGCTGGGGGTGGTGGCTCACACCTGTAATCCGAGCACTTTGGGAGGCCAAGGCAGGCGGATCATGAGGTCAGGGGTTCGAAACCAGACTGACCAACATGGTGAAACCTCGTCTCTACTAAAAACAAAAATCAGCCGGGCGTGGGGGCACGTGCCTATAGTCCCAGCTACTCAGGTGGCTGAGGCCAGAGAATCGCTTGAACCCGGGAGGCAGAGGTTGCAGTAAGCCGAGATTGCGCCACTGCACTCCAACCTGAGTGACACAGTGAGACTCTGTTTCAATAAATAAATAAATACATAAATAAAATAATAAAAGTCCGGGCACAGTGGCTCACGCCTGTAATCCCAGCACTTTGGGAGGCTGAGGCGAGCAGATCACCTGTCAGGAGTTCGAGACCAGCCTGTTCAATATGGTGAAACCCTGTCTCTACTACAAATACAAAAATTAGCCGGGCATGGTGGCATCTATAATCCCAGGTACTCAAGAGGCTGAGGCAGGAGAATCGCTTGAACCCGGGAGGCAGAGGTTGCAGTGAGCCAAGATCGCACCGTTGCACTCCAGCCTGGGCGACAAGAGTGAGACTCCATCTCAAAAAAAAAAAAAAAAAGAAAAGAAATGCAAAAATTAGCCGGGCATGGTGGCTTGCACCTGTAATCCCAGCTACTCGGGAGGCTGAGGCAGGAGAATCACCTGAACCCCAAAGGCGGAGGTTGCAGTGAGCCGAGATGGCACCACTGCAGTCCAGCCTGGGCAACAGAGCAAGACTCCATCTCAAAAAAATAAAATAGGCCAGGTGTGGTGGCTCACGCCTGTAATCCCAGCACTTTGGGAGGCTGAGGCAGGCGGATCACGAAGTCAGGAATTCGAGACCAGCCTGGCCAAAATGGTGAAACCCCGTCTCTACTAAAAATACAAAAATTAGCCTGGCATGGTGGTGCGTGCTTGTAATCCCAGCTACTCAGGAGGCTAAAGCAGGAGAATCATTTGAACCTGGGAGGCGGAGGTTGCAGTGAACCAAGACCGTGCCACTGCACTCCAGCCTGGGTGACAGAGCAAGACTCTGTCTCATAAAAATAAACAAATAAAATAAATAAATAAATAAATAAAATAAAATAATAAAAATAAAAGGCTGGGCATGGTGGCTCACGCCTGTAATCCCAACACTTTGGGAGGCCAAGGCGAGTGGATCATCTGAGGTCAGGAGTTTGAGACCAGCCTGGTCAACATGGTGAAATCCTTTCTTTACTAGAAATACAAAAATTAGCCAGGTGTGGTGGCAAGCATCTGTAATCCCAGGTACTCAGGAGGCTGAGGCAGGAGAATCGCTTGAACCTGGGAGGCAGAGGTTGCAGTGAGCCGAGACTGTGCCATTGCACTCCAGCCTGGGCAACAAGAGTGAGACTCCATCCCCCCAAAAAAAGGGCCAGGCACGGTGGCTCACGCCTGTAATTCCAGCACTTTGGGAGGTCGAGGCAGGCGGATCACCTGAGGTCAGGAGTTCGAGACCAGCCTGACCAACATGGAGAAACCCCGTCTCTACTAAAAATACAAAATTAGCCAGGTGTGGTGGCACATGCCTGAGTAATCCCAGCTACTTGGGAGGCTGAGGCAGGAGAATTGCTTGAACCCGGGAGGTGGATGTTGCAGTGAGCCAAGATCACGCCATTGCACTCCAGCCTGGGCAACAAGAGCAAAACTCTGTTTCAAAAAAAAAAAAAGAAAGAAATACAAAAATTAGCCGGGCATGGTGGCTTGCGCCTATAATCCCAGCTACTCGGGAGGCTGAGGCAGGAGAATCGCTTGAACCCCAGAGGCAGAGGTTGCAGTGTGCCAAGATCAAACCACTGCACTCCAGCCTGGGCAACAGAGCGAGACTCCATCTCAAAAAAATAAAATAGGCTGGGTGTGGTGGCTTACGCCTGTAGTCTCAGGAATTTGGGAGGCCAAGGCGGGCAGATCACCTGAGGTCAGGAATTCGAGACCAGCCTGGCCAACATGGCGAACGAACCCCCATCTGTACTAAAAATACAAAAATTGCTCGGTGTGGTGGTGGGCACCTGTAATCCCAGCTACTTGGGAGACTGAGGCAGGAGAACCGCTTGAACATGGGAGGCAGAGGTTGCAGTGAGCCGAGATCATGCCACTGCCCTCCAGCCCAGGCAACAGAGCAAGACTCCGTCTCAATAAAATAAAATAAATAAAACACATAAATAATTTTAAAAACCCACACATCTGATGTAAGATTAAAGGAAGGTTTTTTTGTTTTGAGACAGGGTCTCCGTTTGTCACCCTGGCTGGAGTGCAGTGGCATGACTTCGGCTCACTGCAACTTCCGCTTTCCAGGTTTAAGTGATTCTCCTGTCTCAGCCTCCTGAGTAGCTGGGATTACAGGTGCGCACTACCACACCTGGCTAATTTTTGTATTCTTGGTAGAGATAGGGTTTCGTCATGTTGTCCAGGCTAGTCTCGAACTCCTGACTTCAGGTGATCCACCCGCCGTGGCCTCCCAAAGTGCTGGGATTACAGGCATGAGCCACCGTGCCTGGCCTTAAAGGAAGGCTTTTTAGATGAAATTATGGAGGGTAGATCAGAGGTGGATTCCTGCAGGGGAAGGTCCCTTATTGATTGATTGATTGATTGAGACTGAGTCTCTGTTGCTCAGGCTGGAGTGCAGTGGCACGATCATAGCTCACTGAAGCCTTGACCTCCCAGGCTCAAGTGATCCTCCCCACTAAGCCTCTTGAGTAGCTGGGACCACAGGTGTGTGCCACTACACCTGGCTAATTTTTTAATTTTTTTGTAGAGCCAGGGTCTCACTTTGTTGCCCAGGCTGCTGTCAAATTCTTGGACTTAAACAATCCTCCTGCCTCGGTCTCCCAAAGCGCTGGGTGTGAGCCACTGCACCCGGCCTCCCTAACCTGTACAGGTCTGCATTATGTAGGGTGATCATGCACACTGTCCCTGCGACAGCCCGGGCAGTCAGCTGCTGTAGTCATGCATTGAGAAAGCCTCCAGGGCAGTGCTCTCAGCATACGTGGAAATCAAAATTGCTCCCAGAGAAGCAAGTGCCCTCCGCACAAGGCTGGATTTACGTTCTCTGGGCCTGGAGGCCAAGGGAGCTCCAGAGGGGAGACTGATCACTATTACATCCTGTCTGAGACCAGGCCACCCAAGCTTCCCTCACCCTCCACCAGAGGTCCCCCACCTCCCGCCAGGAGACTCGGCTCCATGCCCTGTCCCTGCGGAGCCTTGGCCTGCCTCCCGGGTTTGCAGTTGTGATTTATTTTTGGCACGTTAGCCTCCGGTCATCAAATAGCAAAACCCAAAACAACAGCAGATGATATCTTCCAAGTGTCTGCTCAGGACTCGGCTTCAGCCCTCTGTGGTCCCCTCTCCCCGGGGGCTTTGGGATTCTTGTCAAGCTCCTTCAAGAGCCTGCAAGCACTTAACCGTGAGTAGCTAGCCCAGTGATGGACAAAAGCCAGGTGACAGGCAGGGAGCGGGGAGGACTGGGGGTGGAGAAGATAGAAACCCCCACATCCATTCCATCCATGTCTCTTTTCTGAAGGCGGATGGACCCGGGAGAGTGGCAGCATTGACCCTTGAAACCCCCATCTGGGGGACTTTCCTACAGAAAAGAGGTCCCCAGGGCTGATCTGGTTTTTGGACTCTCAGAGTTCAGGGGAGGGAAGTTATGTGCCAAAAAGTACCAGGCCAGGCAGGCGCGATGGCTCATGCCTATAATCCCAGCACTTTGGGAGGCCAAGGAGGGAGGGTCACTTGAGGTCAGGAGTTCAAGACCAGCCTGGCCAACATGGTGAAACCCCGTATCTACTAAAAATACAAAAATTAGCTGGGTATGGTGGTTCGTGCCTGTAGTCCTAGCTACTCAGGAGGCTGAGGCAAGAGAATCGCTTGAACCCGGAAAGCAGAAGTTGCAGTGAGCTGAGATCTCACCACTGCACTCCAGCCTGGGCGACAGAGCGAAATTCTGTCTAAAAAAAGGACTGGGCCACCTACTCCCATGTGGTGACCCTGTCCACAGGGGTCTTGGGAAAGGTGTGAGGGGGGGGTGGGCCAGTAGACAGAGGCACAAAGTTGGCCCCAGTCAGAGCTGGGGCTGGAGCAAGATAACCGCCTCCTCAGCCCCCCAGGAAAGGTGAGTGCAGCCACAAGTTGGCCAAATTGGCTGTGCCAAGGACTGGAGGCTTGCGCCTAGGCTGGCATCTCATATGGGGGTCCAAGTGTACTTTCTGCTCATGGAGGGCTGGGGGAGAGAAGAGAGCTGGCACTACCCAGCTTTGGGAGGTGATGAGGCAAAGGTGCCCATTGTGAGGACTTAGGACTTACCAGCAAATGGGCTTGTTTTTATGGGAAACAGACAGTCCCAGGCTCCGCCGAGTTGCTGATAGGGCAGGCAGAGAAGGCCTGTGTGTGAGCAGCCCAGGGGCCTGGCACCAGCAGAGGGGACTTGTTATTCTAAACCTTCTTCTGGTAACCAGGCACCCAGTAGTGGGGCCACCAGGATTCCTGGAACAGCCTGCCCAATCCCGGAGGCAGCCAGAGCTGCTGTTGGCTGGTCAGCAAATTGGCTCCTGTATGAGACCAGGCCTTCTTAGGCCCAGAAGTAGTGGGGGAAAGGGGGTTGGAGGCAGCTTTGGCACTGCTGAGTGGCAGGTTGGGCCTGTTTTCTATCTGCCCTTTTCCCTGTTGGTTTTCTGCATTCCTCAAATCCTGCATCTGATTTTGTTTTGTTTTGTCTTTTTTTTTTTTTTGAGGTGGAGTCTCACTCTGTTGCCCAGGCTGGAGTGCAATGGCATGATCTCAGCTCACTGCAAGCTCCACCTCCCGGGTTCACACCATTCTCCTGCCTCAGCCTCCTGAGTAGCTGGGACTACAGGTGCCTGCCACCACGCCCGGCTAATTTTTTGTATTTTTTAGTAGAAACAGGGTTTCACTGTGTTAGCCAGGATGGTCTCGATTTCCTGACCTCGTGATCCTCCTGCCTCGGCCTCCCAAAGTGCTGGGATTACAGGCATGAGCCACTGCGCCCAGCCTGTTTTGTCTTGTTTTTTGAGACAGAGTCTCACTCACTCCGTCACCTAGGCTGGAGTGCACTGGTGCGCTCTCAGCTCACTGCAACCCCACCTCCTGGGTTCAAGTGATCCTCCTGCCTCAGCCTCCCAAGTAGCTGGGACCACAGGCCCGAGAGCCATCATGCCTGGCTAATTTTTGTATTTTTTGCAGAGATGGGGTTTCGCCATGTAGCCCAGGCTGGTCTTGAACTCCTGACCTCAAGTGATCTGCCCACCTCAGCCTCCCAAAGTGCTGGGATGACAGGTGTGAGCCATCACGCCAGGCCTAAATCCTACATCTGAAGCAGGAGTTGAGTTCCCTGGTAGGAGCCTCCATGTTCCTGACACAAGGCGGGGTAGCTCAGCACCTCTGTGTACAGGCCTGAGTGTCCTGGCTCTGTACTGCCTCTATCCTGCAGCAGGACCACTCAGGGCTCACTGGCCATTGTTAAGTAGGACATGGGGCATTCATCCGGCAGGACCCTGAGCCAAAGGGGTACCTGCCCAACCCTTGACTCACATTCAAGGTATAGCCCCTGCCGGACACCTGCACTGGGTATGGGGGGCAGAGATGGCTAGGACATCCTAGAGATAATAATCTAGTGGGGGAGGTAACAGCATACACTGACAAGTGACACCAGAGGCAGGGACCAGGATGGACCCACCCAGCTCTCCATCCCTCAGAGCACCCAGCATGGTGGCTGGCAAAGAGTGGGTGTTCAGTGTCTGCAGAATGGAGATGTAATGAATGAATGAGTGAGTGATTATGAAAGTCCCAGTTATGGATAGAATACATGAGGAAGGGCCGGGTGCGGTGGCTCATGCCTGTAATCCCAGCACTTTGGGAGGCCAAGGTGTGTGGATCATTTGCGGTCAGGAGTTCGAGACCATCCCGGCCAACATAGTGAAACCCCATCTCTACTAAAAATACAAAAATTAGCCAGGCATGGTGGTGTATGTCTGTAATCCCAGCTACTCTGGAGGCTGAGGCAGGAGAATTGCTTGAACCTGGGAGGTGGAGGTTGCAGTGAACCAAGACCACACCACTGCACTTCAGCCTGGGTGACAGACTGAGACTCCATCTCCACAAAAAACACCAAAAACAAAAACAAACAAACAAAAAAACATGAGGAAGGAGCAGTGGGATGGAGTGCAGGAAGCCTGTCCTAGAAGGGGGTGTGTTTTCAGGGAACACAGTCACAACAAGGGGAGATAAGGAGAGGCTACAGGAGTGGCCTATTTAAAAGGAAATTGTGGCCAGGTCCAGTGGTGGTTCATGCCTATAATCTCATCTCTTTGGGAGGCTGAGGCGGGAAGATTGCTTGAGGCCAGGAGTTTGAGACTAGCTTGGGCAACATAGGGAGACCCCGTCTCTACAAAAAAACTTAAATATTAGGGCCGGGCGTGGTGTTTCACACCTTTAATCCCAGCACTTTGGGAGACCAAGGTGGGAGGATCACCTGAGGTGAGGAGTTCGAGACCAGCCTGGCCAACATGGCGAAACCGTGTCTCTAATAAAAATACAACAGTTAGCCGGGCGTGGTGGTAGGTGCTTGTAATTCCAGCTACTTGGGAGGCTGAGGCAGGAGAATCGCTTGAACCTGGGAGGTGGAGGGTGCAGTGAGCTGAGAGCCAAGATTGTGCCACTGCATTCCAGCCTGGGGGATACTTTAGTCCCAGCTACTCAGGAGGCTAGGGTGTGAGGATCACTTGAGCCCAGGTGGTTGAGGTGGCAGTGAGCTATAATCGTACCACTGCACTCTAGCCTGGGTAACAGAGCATGACCCCATCTCTACAAAGAGGATTTTTTTTTTTTTTTGAGCCGGAGTCTGGCTGTGTCGCCCAGGCTGGAGGGCAGTGATGCAATCTCGGCTCACGGCAACCTCTGCCTCCTGGGTTCAAGCAATTCTCCTGCCTCAGCCTCCCAATAAGCTGAGACTACAAGCGTGTGCCACCACACCCGGCTAATTTTTGTATAGTAGAGATGAGGTTTCACCATGTTGGCCAGGCTGGTCTCGAAATCCTGGCCTCAAGTGATCTGTCTGCCTCAGCCTCCCAAAGTCTGGGATTATAGGTGTGAGCCACCACACCCGGCCTCAATTCACAAACATTTATTTGGAACATTCACTATAGGCCAGTGTGGTGCCAGGAGATGTAAGGATGAGTGAGAAACAGTTCCAGATCCCAAGGAGAATAGCCCCTGGGTCAGGAAGGCTGACAGCTTCTTTCTTTTCCCCTCTCAGAGCCACCCAGAGTTCCCTCACTGAAGATCTGAGCATGACCCGGGACGAGGCACTGCCGGACTCTCATTCTGCACAGGACTTCTATGAGAATTATGAGCCCAAAGAGATCCTGGGCAGGTAAAGCCCAAGCTTTCCCCACGAAGTGCGGTCCTAGGCAGGCCCTGTGGGCTACAGCCAGCTCTGCTCCACCCCGAGTACTAACGCCACTTTCATCCCCAAAGTGCTGTTCACTTGGAGAAACCTTTGTTTGGGGTCCTGCCCTCCTGAAGCCAGGACAGATAAGAGAAACCTCTCCCAGCAAAAAGTTCCCAGGGGCAGGCGCAATGGCTCACACCTGTAATCCCAGCACTTTGGGAGGCTGAGGTGGGAGGATTGCTTGAGGCCAAGAGTTCAAGATCAACCTGGGCAACATAGCAAGACCCCGTATCTTTTTTTTTTTTTTTTTTAAGATAGGGTCTTGCCCTGTCATCCAGGTTGGAATACAGTGGCATGATCTTGACTCACTACGATCTCTGCCTCCTAGGCTCAAGTGATCCTCCCACCTCAGCCTCCCTAGTAGCTGGGACAACAGGTATGTGCCACCAGGTCTGGCTAACCATCTCTATTTTTTTTTTTAAAAAGGGGGGGCCAGGCACAGTGGCTCATGCCTGCAATAGCAGCACTTCCTGCAATAGCAGGGAAGCCGAGGCAGGAGGATCACCTGAGATCAGGAGTTTGAGACCAGCCTGGCCAACATGTTGAAACCCCGTCTCCAGTAAAAATACAAAAATTAGCTCTGTGTGGTGGCAGGCACCTGTAGTCCCAGCTACTCAGGAGGCTGAGGCAAGAGAATTGCTTGAACCCGAGAGGTGGAGGTTGCAGTGAACCAAGATTGTGCCACTGCACTCCAGCCTGGCAATAGAGTGAGACTCCGTCTCAAAAAAAAAAAAAAAGCACTGAACGGCTCAAAAAGGAAAAAAAAATAAGAGTCACATGGCCTGAGAGCAGGCTTGTTACTCACCAGTTCTGGGCAAATCACCTGTCTGTGCCTGTATTTATTCATCCACCATTTCCAAAAGCTCAGAGGAAGTTGGGGGAAAGTGTAAATCTCTGTCAAGGGCAGGACATCTCTGCTGCAGCCTCTAATCTGGGACCCCCCATGGGGTGAGGGGCCCCCCGAGGCCATCTGTCCTCTGCACTCCCAGGGGCGTTAGCAGTGTGGTCAGGCGATGCATCCACAAGCCCACGAGCCAGGAGTACGCCGTGAAGGTCATCGACGTCACCGGTGGAGGCAGCTTCAGCCCGGAGGAGGTGCGGGAGCTGCGAGAAGCCACGCTGAAGGAGGTGGACATCCTGCGCAAGGTCTCAGGGCACCCCAACATCAGTGAGTGATGGCCCCAAACCACACGGCGGGGTGCCCCCCTGTGATTCTGCCCTGACAGCCCAAGCCAGGGAGTGTGGCCCCACAGCACAGCCAGCTAGAACCACCGAGGCTCAAGGCTCCCAGCTCCACCCTTGCTGCTCTGATAGAAGGGGTCCCAGGCAGGGATGGATGCAGGCAGGGGAATGGGGGTTTGATGTCCCTGGGCTGAATTAGCCAGGCGTGCTGGTGCATGCCTGTAATCCCAGCCACTCGGGAGGCTGAAGCAGGAGCATCACTCAAGCCCAGTAGTTTGAGGCTGCAGTGAGTTATGATTGCACTATTACACTCCAGCCTGGGTGAGACAGTGAGATCCTGTCTCTAATAATAATAATAATAATAAAGTCCCTGGGCCTGCCCACATCCCAGGTTGATGTCTTTGAGCACCCTCCTGATTCCCCTGTCAGCTTTTGAAGTTAGCCCACAGCAGCCTCGGTCCCTGACCCCCGTGCCCCGGCTGCCCCTGCCTGGGCTCCCCTGCTACTTGAGACAAGCTAGCTATTTCCATTTCAGTACAGCTGAAGGACACTTATGAGACCAACACTTTCTTCTTCTTGGTGTTTGACCTGTAAGTACCCAGCGCTGGAGCAAGCCACACCTGAGAGAACCTCTGACTGTTGTCCCTTCCCCAACTCCAGGGCTGCCTGGAGACCACAGCCAGCTCCTGCGCTGAGGATGCCAAATACAATCACGGTGTTTAGACAGATCAGCCCCTGGGGTCAGGCTGTCAGGTTTGGAAACCTAGGTTCACCACTTGTGGGCTGGATCATTTCTTTAAATCTTGGTTTTCTCATCAGTATTATGGGAGTGATAATAGCACAGTGACTGGCATAGTGTGAATACTAGTAATTATTAGCTACAGGCAGGCTCAGTAGCTCACAACTGTAATCCCAGCAGTTTGGGAGGCTGAGGCCACAGCTACATGGGAGGCTGAGGCAGGAGAATCGCTTGAACCCAGGAGGTGGAGGTTGAAGTGAGCCGAGATCGCGCCGTTGAACTCCAGCCTGGGCTACGAGAGCGAAACTCCATCTCAAAAACAAAAACAAAACAAAACAAAAAAAACCCCAAAACTCTTGGCCTCACGTGATTCTCCCACCTCGGCCTCCCAAAGTGCTGGGATTACAGGCATAAGCCACCGTGCCTGGCACAGTATAGTGATATAATTGTTCTATTTTATTATTGGTTGTTAGTCTCTGACTGTGCCTAACTTATAAACTTCACTTAGGTATGTACATACAGGAAAAGCATAGTAAGTATAGGCATCAGTGCTATCCATGGTTTCAGGCATCCACTGGGGGTCTTGGAACATATCCTATGCAGATAAAGAGGGATGACTGTAGACATATATAAAGTAGAACAAGGGGTTAGCAAGAGACAGGGGCTTCCTTAGACCGAGTGGTCAGGAAAGCATGTCCAGGAAGTGACCCAAGCAGAGGGTGGCAGGATGTAAGGTCGGTCAGCACCAAAGACCAGGTCCTGCAGGCATTTTAGCCATGGTAAGGAGTTTGGAGGGTCAAGACTGGGAGGGTGACATGATCTACTTTTTTTTTTTTTTTTTTGAGACAGTTTTGCTATTGTCGCCCAGGCTGGAGTATAGTGGTGCGATCTAGGCTCACTGCAACCTCCGTCTCCTGGGTTCAAGTGATTCTCCTGCCTCAGCCTCCCAAGTAGCTGGGATTACAGGCACCCACCACCATGCCCAGCAAATTTTTTATGTGTGTACTGTTTTAGTAGAGACAGGGTTTTGCCATGTTGGCCAGTCTGGTCTCGAACTCCTGACTTCAAGTGATCCACTCGCCTCGGCCTCCCAAAGTGCTGGGATTACAGGCATGAGCCACCGCACCCAGGCTGACTTCCTTTTGAAAAGATCTCACTGACTATCTAGGGATGACTGTAATGAGGCGGGATTGGAAAAAGGGAGGCCAGCAGTATTGAGGAGAGAGGCAGGTGGTAGAGGTTGCATCTGGGGTGTGGTCCAAAGATCAATATCATCATCACCATCACCACCATCATCATGCCCCTGCTTTGGCATCAATAGGATTAGTAAGATGAGCCCCTTATTGCTGAGCATCAAATGTGAACAACACAAAGTGCTCTGTGAAATGCAAATTCCAGACTTATCATGGGCCAGGCACAGTGCCTGTGTCACACCTGTAATCTCAACACTTTGGGAGGCTGTGGTGGGAGGATTGCTTGAGGCCAGGAGTTTGAGGCCAGCCTGGGCAACAAAGTGAGACCCCATCTCTACAAAAAAATATAAAATTAAGGCCGGGCATGGTGGTTCACCCCTGTAATCCCAGTACTTTGGGAGGCTGAGGCAGGCGGATCAGATGAAGCCTGGAGTTCGAGACTAGCCTGGGCAACATGGCGAAACCCCATCTCTACAAAAAATACAAAAGTTAGCCCAGCATGGTGACAGATATCTGTAATCCCAGTCACTCAGGAGGATGAGGCACAAGAATGGCATGAACCCAGGAAGCAGAGGTTGCAGTTAGCTGAGATCGTGCCACTGCACTCCAGCCTGGGCAACAGAGGGAGACTTTCTCGGACCCCTCCAGACTCACCAGCTGCAGCTGTCTCGACTGCTCTGTGGCACTGTCCTGTATAGCCCTTGGGGACAGCTCAAATGTCTTTAACCTTTGAAGAAGTTGCTGGGGGAAGCTATTTTTAATGCTGCCCTGAGGAGCCCTCCAGGGTATAACTAGATTGTTCTAGCAGAGTTCTTTCTAGATCATCCCAGGAGGTAAGAAGATTGCACCTCAATTCTTAATCCCGTAATTGGCAAACTTTGCTCCTGCAACTCTTGCACAGCCGATTCTTCCCATTTGTTTCCTGGGAAAAAATCGGGATACTCGGCCAGGCGTGGTGGCTCATGCCTGTAATCCCAACACTTTGGGAGGCTGAGGCGGGTGATCACCTGAGGTCAGGAGTTGAAGACCAGCCTGGGCAACATGATGAAACGCTGTCTCTACTAAAAATACAAAAATTAGCTGAGTGTGGTAGTGGGCACCTGTAATCCCAGCTACTCGGGAGGCTGAGGCAGGAGAATTGCTTGAACCTGGGAGGCAGAGGTTGCAGTGAGCCGAGATTACATCATTGCACTCCAGCCTGGGTGACGAGCAAAAACTCCATCTCAAAAAAAAAAAAAAAAAAAAAAAAATCGGGATACTCACGTCCTTCTGATCTGGGTCTGGGGTCCTGGGCCAGTGGTTCATAGTCCCCTCTTTCAGCCTCCAGCCATCATTTAGGCCCCGATACATCCCAGTCCACACTGTCACTTCCACAGATGGGAAGACACTGATACAATGGAGATGGAACAGAAATGGTGCTTGGACTGGGACTCCCCCAAGTCCACCAACTTCAGGGCCCAGGGCAGGGCAAGGTACTGCTCACAGGGCCACCAGTTCGGGGCCCATTGCTTCCCTGGTCACTTCTAGCCATCCTGGCCTGGAACTAGGGTAATGGGAACCTGGGGAGGGGACTTAGCTGAAGAAATGCCTACCTCATGAAATGGTGGGAAAAATTTTTCCAGGGGAAAAATTCAGTCAGAGGAGAAACCTAGGCCATCTCTATTCCTCGGAGGGTTGATGAGAGCCTGAGCCCCTGATGTGGGCCACCTCTCCAGCCTCCTCTGCTTTTCTCCCAGTTCTTCCAGAACACTTCTCTCCTCACTTCCCCAGCTCCTCTCCCCAGACTGTGGTTCTCCATGGAGAGTGGCCCACTTAGCTTCTAGAGGTATCAGGGCGGAAGGCAGCTCTCTGGGAGCAGGGTAAGGGCAGTGGTGGTCTTGGGACCGATCCAGCTATCAACCCTCTGTTTCCACAGGATGAAGAGAGGGGAGCTCTTTGACTACCTCACTGAGAAGGTCACCTTGAGTGAGAAGGAAACCAGGTGAGGGTCCCTTTGCCCTTCTCTCCGCTCCCTCCCACTTGGCTTAGGGCCACAGGCACTGGGGTCTCAGGGGAGGCAGGGCGTGCATGTGTCTGGGCTGGGCGTGTGTGCTGCTCCCTTGCAGTGTGGCTGAAATGTGAGCTGCGTCTCCCTGCCTGTTACCTGACCCTGAGCAGAGGAAGAGTAACAAGTGTGTGCCCCACCCTAGAAAGATCATGCGAGCTCTGCTGGAGGTGATCTGCACCTTGCACAAACTCAACATCGTGCACCGGGACCTGAAGCCCGAGAACATTCTCTTGGATGACAACATGAACATCAAGCTTACAGACTTTGGCTTTTCCTGCCAGCTGGAGCCGGGAGAGAGGCTGCGAGGTCTGGTAACATGGTCTTGGCCCACGTCCAGGCCTCGGGTGCTCAATCAACCGTCCACAGAATAGAGATGGTCTGGGTTTCTCCCCTAACTTAATTGTTCCCTGGAATAAAAATTCCACCATTTCAAGGGCTAGGGATTTTTTTTTTCTTTTTCTTTCTTTTTTTTTTTTTTGAGATGGAGTCTCACTCTGTCGCCCAGGCTGGAGTGCAGTGGCACGATGTCGGCTCACTGCAACTTCCACCTCCCGAGTTCAAGCGATTCTCCTGCCTCAACCTCCTGAGTAGCTGGGATTGCAGGCACGCGCCACAACGCTCGGCTAATTTTTGTATTTTTAGTAGAGACAGGGTTTCACCATGTTGGTCAGGCTGGTCTTGAACTCCTGACCTTATGATCCGCCCGCCTCGGCCTCCCAAAGTGCTGTGATTACAGGCGTGAGCCACCGCGCCCAGCAGGGCTAGGCATTTCTTCAGGTAAGTCCTCTCCCAGGTTCCCATTACCCTTGTTCCAGGCCAGGATGGCTAGAAGTGACCAGGGAAGCAATGGGCCATGAGCTGGTGGCCCTGTGGGCAGTATCCCGCCCTGCCCTGGGCCTTGAAGTTGGTGGATATTGGGGGAGTCCCAGCCCGAGTGCCATTTCTGTTCCATCTCCATTGTCTCTTTGGACTTCCTTTTCCTTTTTTTTTTTTTTTTTTGAGACAGAGTCTCACTCTGTCACCAGGCTGGAGTGAAGTGGGGCGATCTCAGCTCACTGCAACCTCCACCTCCCAGGTTCAAGCGATTCTCCTGCCTCAGCCTCCTGAGCAGCTGGGACTACAGGCACATGCCACCACGCCCAGCTAATTTTTGTATTTTTAGTAGAGATGGAGTTTTGCCATGTTGGCCAGGCTGGTCTCGAACTCCTGGCCTCAGGTGAGCCGCCTGCCTTGGCCTCCCAAAGTGCTAGGCTTATAGAAATGAGCCACTGCAGCCAGCCTGGACTTCCTCTTCTGAGCGCCCTGCTGACCTGCCCTGATGATGACTGTTCCTGCAGAGGTCTGCGGGACCCCCAGTTACCTGGCCCCTGAGATTATCGAGTGCTCCATGAATGAGGACCACCCGGGCTACGGGAAAGAGGTGGACATGTGAGTGCGCCGGGAAAGGAGGAGCACCCAGCTAGGCTGGGCAAGGGAGGAAGTAGGCAGCGCTGGGCCGGTGCCCCTGGCGCTGGGTAAGTGGCCCTGGGCCCTCGCATGTCCAGGTGGAGCACTGGCGTCATCATGTACACGCTGCTGGCCGGCTCCCCGCCCTTCTGGCACCGGAAGCAGATGCTGATGCTGAGGATGATCATGAGCGGCAACTACCAGTTTGGCTCGCCCGAGTGGGATGATTACTCGGACACCGTGAAGGACCTGGTGAGAGGCCAGGCCAACTGGCTCCTGGGCTCAGGGCCGCGATGCCAGGCGCCCCTGCCCAGGGAGGCCCCGCCTCTCCTGACATGCTGGAGGGGACCTGCCTTGACATTCTCAGTTCCCCTCTCCTCCTCTCACAGGTGTCCCGATTCCTGGTGGTGCAACCCCAGAACCGCTACACAGCAGAAGAGGCCTTGGCACACCCCTTCTTCCAGCAGTACGTGGTGGAGGAAGTGCGGCACTTCAGCCCCCGGGGGAAGTTCAAGGTACTAAGCGTCCTGATCCAGGCCCGCCAGCTCCCTAAGTGCAAACCTCTAAGCCCTCTCCTCTCCCAGGAGTCCTTACACCCCGTGAATTTCCAGAGTACCCATCCCTCCCCTCCCAGCTGCCCCGTGATGGCTTCAAAGACAGCAGGTGTCAGCCCACTGGCTCGGTCCCTGAGGATGCTGGCCAAGTGGGAAGTGGGGGACACTAGGAAGGCCCCGCAGAAGCCACCCAAGGCTTCGTGGCAAACGAGCCCAGAGCGTCCCTGTGCTGGAGGGGCAGGGCCTGGCAGGGCAGGGGCTGCAGCCCAGCTTCTCCGCCTGGCCCTGCAGGTGATCGCTCTTACCGTGCTGGCTTCAGTGCGGATCTACTACCAGTACCGCCGGGTGAAGCCTGTGACCCGGGAGATCGTCATCCGAGACCCCTATGCCCTCCGGCCTCTGCGCCGGCTCATCGACGCCTACGCTTTCCGAATCTATGGCCACTGGGTGAAGAAGGGGCAGCAGCAGAACCGGGCAGCCCTTTTCGAGAACACACCCAAGGCCGTGCTCCTCTCCCTGGCTGAGGAGGACTACTGAGGGGCTGGCCAGTCAGGGAGGGCTAGGGGGCAGGTGGGGAGGGGAAGCCACGGAAATACAAGTCAAAGGGGTGAGACGCGTGCAGACCTCTGCAGAAGGAGCACTTGGCCCTGGCCAGGAACCCCTGGGGCTGAGGCCATGATCCCCTCTCAAAGGCTGTGCACAAGGGAAGCGGGTGTTCCCACCACACAGCAATACCTGCAGGCTGGGGCAGGCCCTGGGTGGGCAGAGATCACACGTGGCCTGAGAACCAGGAACCCCCTGCTCCTCCACTTCCTAGATGAGCCACCATCTCCATTTCTCTTTAGGGGAGGCCCAGAGTTACTGACACTCAGGCTTTCTTCCCTTAGGGTCACAGGGTGAGGATCAAAGACACACAAATGTCTGAGATACACAATTGCAGGAGATTTTATTGGCCCCATGACATCCAGTGACAGTGTGGGAGCAGGCTACTCTCCAGGGACATGTTTTTGGAGGCATATGGAGAAGGGGGCCCAGGCGAGGTGGCTCACACCTGTAATCCCAGCACTTTGGGAGGTCGAGGTGGGAGGATCGCTTGAGGCCAGGAGTTCGAGACCACCCTGGGCAACAGAGTGAGATCCCATCACTACAAAAATTCAAAAAATTAGCCAGGCATGGTGGTGCACACTTGTAGTCCCAGCTACTCAGGAGGCTGAGGTGGGAGAATTGCTTGGGCCCAGGAGTTCAAGGCTACAGTGAGCCGTGATCACCACTGCACTCTAGCCTGGGCAACAGAGAAAGACCCTGTCTCAAAAAAAAAAAAAAGAATAGGAAGCTTCTGATATTTGTCTTTCTGGAGTACTATTTGCTTTGTGATTCCCACAATGCACTGCTTCACTTAGTACATCATCTGGTTCTCCCAGACCCTTTTAGGACTGAACTGTGCTTTAAATAGTTACATGTTTGCCTGTTACACAGTGGAAACTAGTTTCCTTCAGAGGGACACGAAACCACAGATGAGGCCACGAAGAAAGCATTCTCCTTCCACAGCAACTGGCTGAGAAAACAGAACCAGGAAAATTCTGCCTTGAGGAAACAATGTCAGCTTCCTGAATCATCCAGGGAGAAAGGGGGAGAGAATAGATTTTAAAATGCTTAACAAATGGCCTTTCAGAGCACTCTGTTCCAATTGTTTGTATGTTTGCAATCCTGTGTCAATAATACTTGGCCTCTAACAGAAACACCTGGCCCCCAGCCATCGTCAACACACACTGGGGCCCTTCTCCAAAACACAGGAGGCTGAGTCCTCTCCTGCCCTGGTGAGAGGCGCCTGCCACAGAGGGATGGGAGACAGGGAAGGGGAAGTTCTTTCCTGAGGCTGAAGCTCTTGAGCTTGGAATTGCGCTGTTTGCAACATGGCCAGGGAATGACAGTGACCCTAGAAGGCTTTTCTCCTTGTCACCACCCGGCTGCTTACAGCTCCCCTGGCGGCCGGCCTGCGTCTGCAGCACAGCGGAAACCGAGGTTGTCTGAGGCTGAATCTGGAGTGTTGCCCATCCTGCCAGCAGAGAAGGGGAGAGAGGACAGACACGTCCTGAGAAAGAGGCCTAGGGCTTACCCATCTTCCCTGCTTCATCCGCAGGGCCGGCCATGATCAGGGAGCATGAGGGGTGGGGAGAGCATGGTCTGGAAAGAAGCCTAGTGTGAGGACAGGTCCTGAGCCTGTGCCAGTCCTGGGAGAAAGGGGACAAGAAGGGGCTTGGGGACAAAAGGAGCCTTGCAAGAGTAGGGGGAGGGACAGTGGCCCCAAGAGACAGCACTGGAGAGCAGAAAAGACAGTGACTAACTTCTATGTTAGCAGTTGACAACAGCTCAGTAGAGAAAACCTGTCCACAAGCAATGAGAATATCACGGCCGGGTGCAGTGGCTCACGCCTGTAATCCTAGCATTCTGGGAGGCCAAGGCGGGCTGATTGCTTGAGTCCAGGAGTATGAGACAAACCTAGGCAGCATGGCAAAAACTCATCTCTACAAAAATTAGCCATGCCTGTAGTCCCAGATACTTGAGGAGCTGAGGTGGGAGAATCGCTAGAGTCTGGCAGTTTGAGGCTGTAGTGAGCTGAGACTGTGCCACTGCACTCCAGCCTGGACAACAGAGCAAGACTCTGTCTCAAAAAAAAAAAGATTTTTCGTGTGCCCACCAGTTTGAAGAGTCAGTAAGTCTATGACCACCAGTAATGACCTACTGGTGTGGTCATTCTACTTCCCTCCCTTTGCCCACCTAGTGGTAAGGACAAGAAGAGAAACCCCATAATTAAGATGCCACACACAGTCTCCCTGGGTACCAAGAGCTGGCAGGAGAGTCACAAGGTGTCCTGGGTCCCTCTGCTTTTCATAGCAAGTGCTGCTGGCTTTCTTTTCTGTACCCACAACTGGGCACAGGCTCAGGGAGATGCTGGGACCAGCTCATTACACACTGACGGTTGGTGGTGTGAAGGTGGGGACACTCTGGGACCGGGATTCAGACCTCAGCCCCCAGCTACAAGGCCCCGTGTTGCCTGGGACCAAGCCCCTTACCTGGTGGTGACCCGGGCCCGGTGATTGGCAGAGCCATCAGCTGTGTCGATCCAGGATGCCCCCCGGAGGACGCGCATGTCCTGCTCAGCAGCCTGGTACGGTGATGCTGTCCACTCCCACACGTTCCCCAGGAGGTCATAGAGCCCTGCAGCCCCACCGGCGGGTCAGGCCAGGCTGGGACCCGCCGACCACCCCGCCTACCCTCTGAGGTCCTGGGGGCCAAATGGCAGAAGGGAGGTGCTTCCCTCTGCCTCCTCTCTCAGACACGATGGTCCCAACAGCCAGTTCATGGGCACAGCTGCAAGCCCAAGACAGCTCTTACCGTAGTTGTTCTGGGCGGGGAAAGCATTCACTGGGGAGACTCCATGGAAGCCATCCTCAGCTTTGTCTCCCTTGGGGAACTTTCCCTGATGGGAGAAAGGAAGGGTAAAGGATTTACCACCTGTCCCAAAGCAGGTCCTCATGCCTATCCAGAGGAAAACCAAGATCGTCTTGCTGTCGCATCTGGGGAAGGGGAAGGGCACAGGGCGGTGACCTAAGATTCCTATCTAGAGCTCCCAAACCCATCACCTCACATCCCCAGGGTGACCCCCGCTGCTGGATTAGGAAGAGTGTTTCCCCTGTACCCACAGGGCTCCAGGTCAAGCCCAGCCCACACGTGACTTCTCCACTCTTAGCAACATCCTGCCCTCTGCCTGGAACCCCACATGCCACAGTGCCTCAAGAAGACAGGATCCTCCACATCCTGCCCCCGTGTCTCATGCCTGAGCACTGCAGCCTATTCCTGCTGGCCTTCTCAGGACAGTGCTTTTTTATTTGCTTATTTTAGTTTTATTTATTATTTATTCACTTTTTTTTTTTGAGGCAGGGTCTCATTCTGTCGCCAAGGCTAGAGTACAGTGGTAGCATGATCTTAGCTCACTGCAACCTCCGCCTCCTGGGTTCAAATGATTCTCCTGCCCAAGGCCCAAGCAGCTGGGATTACAGGTGCATGCCACCATGCCCAGCTAATCTTTTATTTTTTGTAGAAGCAGGGTTTCACCATATTGGGCAGGCTGGTCTTGAACTCCTGACCTCAGGTGATCCACCCGCCTCGGCCTCCCAAAGTGCTGGGATTACAGGCGTGAGCCACTGCACCCAGCCCTACAACTCTTTAATAGAAAGTACTTATGCTGGCTGGGCACAGTGGCTCATGCCTGTAATCCCAGCACTTTAGGAGGCCAAGGCGGGTGGATCACCTGAGGTCAGGAGTTTGAGACCAGCTTGGCCAACATGGCAAAACCCCATCTCTACTAAAAATACAAAAAAATTAGCCGGGCATGGTGGCAGGCACCTGTAATGCCAACTACTTGGGAGACTGGGGCAGGAGAATCGCTTGAACCTGGGAGGCGGAGGTTGCAGTGAGCCAAGATCGCACCACTGCACTCCAGCGTGGGCAACAGAGAGAGACTCTGTCTCAAAAAAAAAAGAAAGCACTTATGACCCATTGTCTTTTGCTTTACCAGCTTATGAGTCATCAGTTGCATTAGAACCCAAGCCTTCTGGATGCCGCGGCCTAACAACACAGTGCCCAGCCTCCAGCAGGTCTCTGTCAATGCTTGGTGAAAGGAGGAACATAGGTCTTACCTGCCACAGGTTGGTGCGGTTTGGCTGGAACCGGTTCCCCCATGGGTAAACTTGACCTGCGAGGAGAGCAAGGAGGCAGCAGAGGAGGGGGAGGTGAAGAATTAGGGAAGGAAAAAAGAACACAGAAAGAGTGAGGGAATCAAAAGGAAGTTAGAGGGTGATGAGAAAAAAGAGTGAATGACCTGCTTTTATTTCCCATGCCCATCCTCTCCACTCGCTGAACTACATTAGAGGGCCCTGGCCTCCTCATGTGCTCCAGGGCAATGCAATCCTAAGCATGGTTCTGGGACCTGAGCCAGTTTATAAAGCATCTGTTATCAGTTTATGTTGAGAAAAGTACAGAAATCGAGAAACTTGAAATTGGACTTAGATTGCATAAATGAATGAGCCAGAGGCAACCTCACAGGTCATATTAAAAACTTCGATCACTGGCTGGGTGCGGTGGCTCACACTTGTAATCCCAGCACTTTGGGAGACCGAGGCAGATGGATCACGAGGTCAGAAGTTCGAGACCAGCCTGGCCAACACAGTGAAATCCCGCCTCTACTAAAAATACAAAAATTATGCAGGGCGTGGTGGCTCACGCCTGTAATCCCAGCACTTTGGGAGGCCAAGGCAGACGGATCAGGAGGTCGGGAGATCGAGATCATCCTGGCTAACACGGTGAAACCCTGTCTCTACTAAAAATACAAAAAATTAGCCGGGCGAGGTGGCGGGCGCATGTAGTCCCAGCTACTTGGGAGGCTAAGGCAGGAGAATGGCGTGAACCCGGGAGGCGGAGCTTGCAGTGAGCCGAGATCGTGCCACCACACTCCAGCCTGGGCGACAGAGCGACACGCTGTCTCAAAAAAAAAAAAAAAAAAATAGCCGGGCATGGTGGCAGGTGCCTGTAATCCCAGGTACTAGGGAGGTTGAGGCAGGAGAATCCCTTGAACCCGGGAGGCACAGGTTGCAGGAAGCTGAGATTGTGCCACTGTACTCCAGCCTTGGGCGACAGAGCTAGACTGTCTCAAAACAAAAAACAAAAAACAAAAAACAAAAAACTTTGATCACTGATGTACCTGGTGTTCACTGAAAGATTGTGTAGAGGGGTTTAATGTGCAGAGTTGCTTTTTGCTGTCCTAACTTTTTGTGTAATTAGGATTGCAGAATGACAAATGACTGAGTTAGGAGCAAACAGTGATTCTTTTTTTTTTTTTTTTTGAGACGGAGTCTCACTCTGTCGCCCAGGCTGGAGTGCAGTGGCGTGATCTCGGCTCACTGCAACCTCCACCTGCCAGGTTCACGCCATTCTCCTGCCTCAGCCTCCCAAGTAGCTGGGACTACAGGCGCCCACCACCAAGCCCAGCTAATTTTTTTTTGTATTTTTAGTAGAGACGGGGTTTCACTGTGTCAGCCAGGATGGTCTCAACCTCCTGACCTCGTGATCCACCCGCCTCGGCCTCCCAAAGTGCTTTGATTACAGGTGTGAGCCACTGCGCCCGGCCGCAAACAGTGATTCTTAACATTAATCCCTGTACCCCAGAGGCAGAAGTGTGTAGTCTTGGTAATTCTTCTTTTTCCTTATGCTATGTTGCTCTAGTTATAGTTATTGAAATGTAACATGTCTGTGGAATTTCCAATAAAATATTTTATGTCTGTTCTTTCAATTTTCCAGTTATTAATTTTTATGGTATTTTATAAATATATCAGTCTGAGACGGACTAGAAATTAAAAAAAAAAAAAAAAACACTGGTCCTCCACCACAGATAGCTTAAGAAGCACTGCTCTAGGGAACACAGACCCTTCCTGCCCCATCCCCCCTGCTTTTTCTTTTGAGACAGGGTCTTGTTCTGTCACTCAGGCCAGACAGCAGTGGTGCGATCATAGCTCGCTGCAGCTTTGAACTCCTAGGCTCAAAGGATCTTCCCACCTCAGCCTCCTGAGTAGCTGGGACTACAGGCACATGCCACCAGGCCCAGCTCATTTTTGTATTTTTCGGAGAGACAGGGTCTCCCTATATTGCCCAGGCTAGTCTTTTACTCCTGGCCTCAAGCGATCCTCCTGCCCCAGCCTCCCAAAGTGTTGGGATTACAGGCATGAGCCACCGCGCCCAGCCCCCTTCCACCCTTTAAAGCCCCTCATGCTGGGCAGGATGGGGAGAAGAATAAAGGAAAATCGCCTTATCATCTGGATACCCTTCAAGCCCCCTCGGGCGGCAAACTCCCACTCTTCCTCCGTGGGCAGTCGTTTTCCCCGCCAAACACAGTAGGCACGGGCGTCATTCCAGCTCACATGTAACACTGGGTGCTCCAGTCTCTCTCGGATGCCAGAGCCAGGACCTGCAGGCTGACAGCCAGGATTAAGTGAGACAGGCTTCCGGGAGCGCATTAAGTCGGAGGCAGGCTAGGTTTAGGGCGCCCGCGTTCAGCTTTTACCACTAGATGGAGCAAGAGAGCTGGAAGAGAGCCGGGTGAGTGACGAGTGGTCGGAGTCAGAAAAAAGAGACTACAGGAGGCTGAAGGGAGAAATGGATGGGTAACAGGAAGCAGGATTCGGGCAGGCGAAACAGGCCTGCTGAGCGCTTTCCCTGATATTCTCCTATCCTCCTTTGAAACTCAGTGTTCCTGGATGTACGAGGGGTAGAGAGGAGGCTGGGCCTGGAGAATAAGAGTCAAGCAGGGGTAGAAAATGAGGTAGCGGAATCAGCCCTTACCTGCCTCCAAAATGCCTTTTCCACTGGAAGCCACCAGAGTACAGACTGCAAAAAAGAAGGAGACCGACTGCAAGATGCTCCGGCCCAGCAAAGGCACCTCCCCGACTGAGCCACAGGACGCAGAACAGAGACGTCAGGCTGAGACTCAGGCGGTCTAAGTGAGGTTGTGGCTGAATTTTTTTTTTTTTTTTTTTTTTGAGACAAGATCTTGCTCTGTCACTCAGGCTAGAGTGCAGTGGCACCATCACAGCTCACTGCAGTCTCAACCTCCTGGACTCAGGTAATCCTCCCACCTCAACCTCCTGAGTAGCTGGGACTACAGGTGTGCATGACCATGCCCAGCTAATTTTCTTTTTTTTCTTTTTTTTGTAGATATGGGATCTATGTTGCCCAGGCTGGTCTTGAATTCTTGGGCTCAAGCAATTGTCCCACCTCGGCCTCCCAAAGTGCTGGGGTTACAGGCGTGAGCTGCTGCGCCCAGCTGAGACTGGAATCTTTATAGAGCCCATCTTACCACCCTTATTATAGGTTGGCTTGCCAAGGTGATCTCTCTTTTTTTTTTTTCTTTTGAGACACAGTCTCACTCTGTCACCCAGGCTGGAGTGCAGTGGCGCCATCTCGGCTCACTGCAACCTCTGCCTCCCAGGTTCAAGCGATTCTCATGCCTCAGCCTCCTGAGTAGCTCGGATTACAGGAGCGTGCCACCACGCCTGTCTAATTTTTGTATTTTTAGTATAGACGGGGTTTCGCCATGTTGGTCTTGAACTCCTGACCTCAGGTGATCCACTCACCTCAGCCTCTCAAAGTGCTGGGATTATAGGCATGAGCCACCATGCTCGGCCCACCAAGGTGATCTCTTGATTCAAGTTCCTTGGACCCTATCCTGACTTGGACATTTAGGCAAGAGCTGACTTGGGTTCAGGGTTAACTTCTTGGGAGTGTGTACTGATTTGACGCTCCATGGTGAGTTTCTCTTGCTTCCCCTCTGCCTCCACCTCTCAGGTCTGATTCTCCACTGTGTCCCAGGTAACCCATGTCCCACAGGATTCCCTGTCCAGGTCCCACTCCTATCCGCTCAGCTGCAAGACCGGGTTCTCTCACCTTCATTGGCTGGGTGGCTTTGTTTCTCAGCTCATCAGAGACAAAGTCCTCAAAGACAAAGCTCCATCCAAACATCTCAGCTTCTGTCCGATACTTTTTCTCCCTGACAAAATCCCTGTAAAGACATAGTTCAGCTGGTTCAGCTGGTGAGGTTCTGTGCCCACCCCATCTCCTCCTGCTCCAGGAAACTTCAGATATCCCTGTCCTGTAAGTTATACACCACAGTGTGTTCATGATTGCCAAGGAATTAACCTGAAGCCTGAGTGATTTTCTTTTAAATTAGAATACAACGAATTCACATACAGTAAAATTCACTCTCTTCAGTGTTTAGTTCTGTGAGGTTAATTAATTTTTTATTTTATTTGTTTATTTGTGTATTTATTTAGAGATGGAGTCTCACTCTGTCGCCCAGGCTGGAGTGCAATGGTGTGATCTCGGCTCACTGCAAGCTCTGCCTCCCGGTTTCACGTCATTCTCCTGCCTCAGCCTCCCAAGTAGCTGGGATTACAGGCGTCTGCCACCACGCCCAGGTAATTTTTGTATTTTTAGTAGTGACAGGGTTTCACCATGTTGGCCAGGCTGGTCTCGAACTCCTGACCTAGTGATCCACCTGCCTCGGCCTCCCAAAGGGCTGAGATTACAGGCGTGAGCCACCACACCTGTCCTATTTATTTATTTTTTTGAGACAAAGTCTCACTCTGTTGCCCAGGCTGGAGTGCAGTGGCACAATCTCAGCTCACTGCAACCTCCACCTCCCAGGTTCAAGTGATTCTCTAGCCTCAGTCTCTTAAGTAGCTGGGATTACAGACGCATACCACCACGCCCAGCTAATTTTTGTATTTTTTGTAAAGATAGGGTTTCGCAATGTTAGCCAGGCTGGTCTCGAACTCCTAACTTCAGGTGATCCACCCAAAGTGGCCTCCCAAAGTGTTGGGATTACAGGTGTGAGGCACAACACCTGGCCAATATATTTTTTTTTTTTTTTTTGACATAGAGTCTTGCTCTGTCTCAAAAAGACTGTTGCCCAGGCTGGAGTGCAGTGGTGCAATCTCAGCTCACTGCAACCTCCACCTCCTGGGTTCAAGCGATTCTCTTGCCTCAGCTTCCCCAGTAGCTAGGATTACAGGTGCACACCACCATGCCCGCTAATTTTTGTCTTTTTAGTAGAGACGGGTTTCACCATGTTGGCCAGGCTGGTCTCAAACTCCTGACCTCATGATCTGCCCGCCTCGGCCTCCCAAAGTGCTGGGATTGCAGGCATGAGCCACTGTGCCCAAATTATTTTTTATTTAATTATTTAATTAATTATTTATTTATTTATTTTTAGACGGAGTCTCACTCTATGGCCCAGGCTTGAGTGCAGTGGCGTGATCTCAGCTCACTGCAACCTCTACCTCCTGGGTTCAAGCGATACTCCTGCCTCAGCCTCCTGAGTAGCTGGGATTACAGGTGTATGCCAGCACACCCGGCTAATTTTTGTATTTTTAGTAGTGATGGGGTTTCACCATGTTGGTCAGGTTGGTCTCGAACTCCTGACCTTGTGATCTGCCTGCCTCAGCCTCCCAAAGTGCTGGGATTACACATGTGAGCCACCGCGCCCAGCCAATCATTTATTTTTTTGAGACCAGGTCTCACTCTGTCACCCAGGCTGGAGTGCAGTGGCACAATCATGGCTCACTGTAGCATCGACCTCCTGGGTTCAAGCGATTCTCGTGCCTCAGCCTCCCGATTTATTTTAATTATTTATATTTTGAGACTGGGTCTCACTCTGTCACCCAGACTGGAGTGCAGTGGCATAATCACAGCTCACTGCAGCCTTGACCTCCTGGGCCCAAGCAATTTTCCCTCCTCAGCCTCCCAAGTAGCTGTGACTACAGGTGCATGCCACCATGCCTAGCTAATTTTGTAGAGATGGGGTCTCACTATGTTGCCCAGGCTGGTCTAAAAATTCTGAGCTCAAGTGATCCACACACCTCAGGCTCCCAAAGTGTTGGGATTACAGGCATGAGCCCTGTGCTCAGCAGTTCTGTGAGTTTGACAAAGCATATAGTCACTACAATAATCAAGATACAGAATAGTTCCATCGGTCACCTCCAAAAAAATTTCCCTGCAACTCACCAACCACGGACCAGGTTTTTTTGTCCCTATAGTTTTGCCTTTCCCAGAACACCATATAACTTGAATCATACAGTATGTAGTCTTCTGGGTCTGGCAGAGGTTTCCTTCACTTAGCAAAAGGCTTCTGAGATTCATCCATGTTGTTGCCATTAGTAGTCTGTCCCTTTTTATCGATGAGTAGTATCTTATTGTATGGACATACCATATTTTGTTCATACACTTACCAGCTGAAGATCATGTGAGTTATCTCCTGTTTTTGGAGATCATGAATAAAGCCACTGAGCAGGAGATTTAAGGGTGGGGAATGTGTCTCTTTACTGAAAGGTCTCCAGCACATCTTTTTTTTTTTTTCTTTTTTTTGAGAAAGGATGTCTCTCTGTTGCCCAGGCTGGAGTGCAGTGGTGCAATCATGGCTCACTACAGCCTCAACCTTCCACACTCAAGTGATCCTCCTGCCTCAACCTCCCTACTAGCTGAGACTACAAGTGTGTGCTACCATGAAGGGCTAATTTTTTTTTTTTAATTTTTAGTAGAGATGGGGTCTGTGTTGCCCAGGATGGTCTCGAACTCCTGGGCTCAAGTGATCCTCCCACCTCAGCCTCCCAAATTGTTGGGATTACAGACGTGAGCCACTGCATCCAGCCCTTCATCACATATCTAATCTCACAACAACCATCAGAGATAGATGTAACAGGTGTTATTGTTATTAACTCCATTTAAGAGGTGAAAAACACTGAACCAAATAGAAGTGAAAAATTGGGCTTTTAAAATGGATTTTCGGCCGGGCATGGTGGCTCACAGCTGTAATCCCAACACTTCAGGAGGCCAAGGCAGGCGGATCACCTGAGGTCAAGAGTTCAAGACCAGCCTGACCAACATGGAGAAACCCTGTCTCTACTAAAACTACAAAAAATAGCTGGGCGTGGTGGTGCATGCCTGTAATCCCAGCTACTCAGGAGGCTGAGGTAGGAGAATCGCTTGAACCCAGGAGGTGGAGGTTGTGGTGAGCTGAGATCGCACCATTGCACTCCAGCCTAGGCAACAAGAGGAAAACTGTGTCTCTAAATAAATAAATAAATAAAAATAAATAAAATGGATTTTCAAGGCCAGGCATGGTGGGTCACACCTATAATCCCAGCATTTTGGGAGGCCACAGAGAAGGATCACTTGAGCCCAGGAGTTCGAGACCAGCCTGGGCAACAGGGCAAAACCCTGTCTCTACCAAAAATACAAAACAAAATAAGCCGGGTGTGGTAGTGCGCACCTGTAGTCCCAGCTACTCAGGAGGCTGAGATGGGAGGATGGTTTGAGCCTGGGACGCAGAGGCTGCAGCAAGTTGAGATCATACCACTGAACTTCAGCCTGGGTGACAGAGCCAGACCCTGTCTCAAAAAAATAATTACAATAATAATAATAAAATGAATTTTCATATACTTTGGTATGGTTTAGTAAGTTTCAGGGGGCAGATTGTCAGGGTAAGATGGATTGTTATATATATATATTTATATATATATATGTGTGTGTGTGTGTGTATTTATATACTTATTTACTTATTTATTTATTTTAGCAGAGATAGGGTCTCCCTATGTTACCAGCCTGGTCTCAGACTCCTGAGCTCAAGCAATCCTCCCACCTCGGCCTCCCAAAGTGCTCACATTGCAGGTGTGAGCCAGCACACCTGGCCTATAAGGGGAATTTAAAGGACTCTCTACTATGATGTCCCTTCTCCCAATCCCTTTCCCCATGTAGAAGAGGGTTCTGTTGAGTGACTGGCGTTTGCTTATATTTCTCAGTGCTATGCCCAGTGTAATGGAAAATGCACTGGCTCAAGAGCCCAGGGATTTGAGTTCCAGGCCAAGCTCATCCACTAACTGAGAGAGTCAGTCAAACCTCTTTGGATTTCAGGTTCTTCATCTGAATAACATATCCCATAGTACACTGCAAAGATGACACGTGACAGTGAACAAGTTAGTTTTCCTTTAGATATTAAGAATGAGGCCAGGTGCAGTGGCTCATGCCTGTAATCCCAGCACTTTGGGAGGCTGAGGTGGGCAGATCAGTTGAGGTCAGGAGTTCGAGCCCAGCCTGGCCAACGTGGTGAAACCCCGTCTCTACTAAAAAAATACAAAAAAAAAAAAATTAGCCGGGCGTGGTGGTGAACACCTGTAATTCCAGCTGCTCGGGAGGCAAAGGCAGGAGAATTGCTTGAACCCGGGAGGTGGAGGTTGCAGTGAGCAAGATTTGCGCCACTGCACTCCAGCACCTGGGTGACAGAGGGAGTCAGTCTCAAAAAACAAAAAAAAAAAAAAAAAAAAGAAAAAAGAATGAGATTAGAGAGGGTATTCATTCCTCCTGGAAGAATACCTGATGTACCTGAAATCTCTGTTGGTGACAGGAAATATGTCGATGGCAAAGGGTTTCACTGTCACCTCCCGCACAGGCCCTTCATCTCTGCTGTCTGGAGAATTTGTTCCCATCAGGAATCTCCCACCCTGCAGTTGGACCATGCTAGTAGCCTGTCCATTTCCTGCAGAGAAAAAAGAGAGTTACCAGTAATACATGCATATATATAAAACAAGTGGTAATATTTGGATCATATGCAATACTCATGATGGTATAACAAAACACAACAAAAAATGTGGAGGCTTAAAAATCTGGCTTTAAATTCCTTTTGGGCTGGGCACGGCGGCTCACACCTGTAATCCCAGCACTTTGAGAGGCCGAGGCGGGCAGATGACGAGGTCAGATCAAGACCATCCTGGCTAACACGGTGAAACCCCTTCTCTACTAAAAATACAAAAAAAAAATTAGCCGGGTGTGGTGGCAGGCGCCTGTGGTCCCAGCTACTTGGGAGGCTGAGGCAGGAGAATGGTGTAAACCCAGGAGGCAGAGCTTGCAGTGAGCCGAGATTGTGCCACTGCACTCCACCTGGGCAACAGAGCGAGACTCTGTCTCAAAAAAAAAAAAAAAAAAGAAAAAAGAAAAAAAGAAAATTCCTTTTGCGTTTTGTTTGTTTGGCTTCACATTCTTGTTCTGCCACTTAATTTGCTGGGAAACCTTAGGCAAATTACTTAATCTGAGATTCAATTTCTTTTTTTTTTTTTTTCATGACAGGATCTCGCTGTGTCACCCAGACTGGAGTGCAGTGGTGCACTCTTGGTTCATTGCAACCTCTGCCCCCATCAGCTCAAGCAATCCTCCCACCTCAGCCTCGTGAGTAGCTGGGACCACAAGTGTGCACCACCACACCTGGCTAATTTTTGTATTTTTTGTAGAGATGGGGTTTTGTTATGTCGCCCAGGCTGGTCTCAAACTCCTGAGCTCAAATGATCCTTCCACCTCAGCCTCCCAAAGTGCTGGGATTATAGGTGTGAGCCAGCACGCCCAGCTGAGATTCAATTTCTTCATCTGAAAAATGGGGATATCTATGGACGACCATAGCTTATTAATAAAAGAAAAAAATAAGTATGAAAAATAGTGATAATATCTCACTATCTCTTAGGTAGCAGCTGTATCAATTAAAATAACATGGAACCAGGAGCAATGGCTCAGAGACAGGGTGCAGAGGCTAAGGCAGGAGGATTGCTTGAGCCCAGGAGTTCAAGGTTGTAGTGAGCTATCATTGTGTCACTGCATTCCAGCCTGGGTGACAGAGTGAGACCCTGTCTCAAAAAATAAAAAATAAAACGATAATAATAACAATAAAATAGCATGAGTGAAATGTTGAACACATGGTAGATTTGCACTTACCTCTTTCTTCCTCTACACAAGTCCTTTTCTTCCTCTACACAAGCCCTTGTCCCAGCTAGGTGAATTTAGACACTCTATCCTAAAATACATCTAGCACTTTCTTTCCATCCTTCTGCTCATGCTGTTTCTCTGCCTCTTCCTCTCCACTTACTGAACTCTTATCAGTTCTTAGTGATTCTCACCATTATATGCACCAGAAGAGAAGCATATAATACATATATGTTTGACAGTATATCCCTGGCCTCTGCCATAAGTGCATAATTATTGCCAAATAGTTGAATGAGCACCTTTAGACTTGTAGGAATGCCTCAGAAAATCATAGAATTAAAAAGGACCGGCCAGGTGCGATGGCTCACACCTGGAATCCCAGCACTTTGGGAGGCCGAGGCGGGCAGATTACCTGAGGTCAGGAGTTGGAGACCAGTCTGGCCAACATGGCGAAACCCCGTCTCTACTAAAAATACAAAAATCAGCCAGGCGTGGTGTCAGGTGCCTGTAATCCCAGCTCTCAGGAGGCTGAGGCGGAGAATCGCTTGCACCCGGGAGGCGGAGGTTGCAGTGAGCCGAGATCACGCCACTGCACTCCAGCCTGGGCGACAGGAGCGAGACTCTGTCTCAAAGAAACAAACAAAACCAAAAATAAGCCAGGTATGATGGTGTACACCTGTAATCCCAACTACTCCGGAAGCTGAGGCAGGAGAATCACTTGAACCTGGCGGGGCGGAGGTTGCAATGAGCCAAGATCGCGCCACTGCACTCCAGCCTGGAGGGACACAGAAAGACTCTGTCTCAAAATAAATAAATAATAATAAAGGGTCTTTGCTTCAACCTCCTTATTCCACAGGAGCAAACCAAGACCCAAAAAAGAAATATGACTTAAAGAGCTGGTTAGCAGGAGACAGGACTAGATTTAGGTCTCTTTACGGTGCTGTTTCCAATAAGCCATACTGCTTCAGCTGATGCACCACTTCAGTGTCTTTCCAAGAAAGGATGTCTAAGCACTACAACTTCTTTCAAGGCAGAGTCCTGGTCTTTTGATGTTCCTCAAGATCCTATCTTTGGATCTCTTATTCTGACACACTCACAGTGATTTCATCCATTTTCAGTTTTTCGTTTTTTTTGTTTTGTTTTGTTTTGTTTTGTGAGGCGGAGCCTTGCTCTCTTGCCCCGGTCAGAGTGCAGTGGCCCGATCTCGGAAAACTGCAACCTCCGCCTCCTGGGTTCAAGCGATTCTCCCGCCTCAGCCTCCTGAATAGCTGGGACTACAGGCGCCCGCCACCACGCCCGGCTAATTTTTTTGTATTTTTAGTAGAGACGGGGTTTCACCATGTTGGGCAGGCTGCTCGAACTCCTGACCTTGTGATCCGCCCGCCTCAGGCTCTTAAAGTGCTGGGATTTCAAGCGTGAGCCACCTCACCTGGCCCATTTTCAGTTTCTTTCACAAATATATTGCAAAGGGAAAAAACGGATCATCCTGGCATGGTGGCTTACGCCTGTAATCCCAGCACTTTGGAAAACTGAGGCAGGGATTGCTTGAGGCTGCAGTCAGCTATGATGGAACCATTCACTCCAGCCTGGGCAACACGTCGAGACCTTGCCCCCCGTCCCACCAAAAATAAATAAATAAATAAATAAATAAATAAATAAATAAATAAATAAATAAAAGGAGTAAGTAGGGAAATCTCAGATTGAATCGGAATTAAGAAATAACAAACAATTGCAATGTATGAGCTTTATTTTGTCCCTAATTCGCCAGCAAACGTTAAAAACCATTTATGAGATAATAGATGAATCTGAACAGACTGAATATATTATTAAGAAGCACTGTCAATTTTTTTAGGTGAGAAACGGTTTGACTATTCAAGCTTAATAAATCCCTAGAATAAAATGGGATAATGTCTGGACCCACTTCCAAATGGCTCCAGGAGAGGGGGAATGTGCGATTCCGCAGGAGCAGGACTGGCCACAAACTGGCAGCTATTTAAGCTGGCCGAGGAGTACGTGGGGGCGGGGGTCGTTCCTCGTTATATTCTCCTCTTTCCTTTTTTTTTTTTTTTTTTTTGAGACGGAGTCTCCCTGTCGCCCAGGCTGGAGTGCAGTGGCGCTATCTCCGCTCACTGCAGGCTCCACCCCCCGGGGTTCACGCCATTCTCCTGCCTCAGCCTCCCTAGTAGCTGGGACTACAAGCGCCCGCCATCACGCCCGGCTAATTTTTTGTATTTTTAGTAGAGACGGGGTTTCACTGTGTTAGCCAGGATGGTCTCGATCTCCTGACCTCGTGATCCGCCCGCCTCGGCCTCCCAAAGTGCTGGGATTACAGGCGTGAGCCACCGCGTCCGGCCTTTTTTTTTTTTTTTTTTTTTTTTTTTTGAGATAAAGTATCGATCTGTCGCCCAGGCTGGAATGCAATGGCACGATCTCGGCTCACTGCAACCTCCGCCTCCTGGGTTCAAGCGAGTCTCCTGTCTCAGCCTCCCGAGTAGGTGGGATTACAGGCACCCGCCGCCACGCCCGGATAGTTGTGTTTTTTTGTTTTTGTATTTTTGTAGAGACGGGGTTTCACGTTGGCCAGGCTGGTCTCCAACTCCTGACCTCAAGTGATCCACCCGCCTCGGCCTCCCAAAGTGCTGGGATTACAGGCTCGAGCCACCGCGCCCGGCCTCTCTTTCCCTTTTTTAGGTTTGAAAGATTCCACAGCAAGAAGTTGAAAAGTATAAGGCGGTGAGGCGCCACGCGCACCGAGAGCTACCTCCCGAGCCGGCCGCTGCAGCCGCATCCCGGAAGCCGGCAGAAGGGCCTAGGGCTCTCTCCCGTCAGGGCGGAGCGCCCCAACCCCTTCCCAGCGCCCCCAGGATGGACGGCTGGTTCACTGACCTAGCTTGAGCCACGCGCCGACCAGGAGCGACAGCAGGGGCATCAGCGGTAACCCATGCCGGGCCATCAGGACTGCCGCGCTGCGCCGCGTACACCCACGGCCCCGCTGCGCATGCGCCCTCATGCACCGCAGCGGCAGTCGACCCCTATGCACATGCGCAGGCTGCTCCACCACCCGCCCCGCACCCGACAGTTCAGCAGGGGGAAACTTACGGAGCGAGGCGGAGGACTGGCCACACCACCTTCAGGACCGCCCAGGGAATTAAGGATAACCACGTTGAGGGTCCCCAGCCGTTCCAGAGGCCCCTTCACTACTTTTCTGAACCTTTGGACAGTTTTCATTCCCCTTAAGATTGCTTTTGTGCGTCATACCATTCCAAGAACAGAAAGGAGGTTTCAACTTAACATTTATTGCACAACTCACTTCAGGCCACTGCTGACATCCCAAAACACAGCCTAGTAACACACAACTTCACCTTCAAGGACTGCAGAGATAGACCAACTATATATAAATAATCTCGTGGAAACGTAGTAATTTGGGTGAGAAAAATGTGACGCTAGAGACTTTGGGATGAATATTTTGCCTAAGTTCAGAAGCTTGAAAATACAGTTGGCCTACAATCTCAAATTTCACCCAATAACCGTGGCCCTTAGTCACCACACCTTCCATCATCTTTTTACCTCTGCCTGTTTTTGCCCTTTACACTTGCAGCTCTCTCAACTCCCTTGCCTCTAGTTGACTCCTCTTCCCATTTCCTACAACTTTGTGGCGGGAGCATTTTAGCAAAGCCATTTCAAAGGTTCAAAGTCCAACTGATCCAATGCATTTACTCATAAATTTATACCAACAGGGATGCTTTCAATATTTTAAATTACTTGAGCATTTATATTAGCATAAAAATTTTAAAACCAAATGCTTAACAATAGGGTACTGTTGGATAATTTAACATACGTCCACATAAAATTAAACCATTAAAATTTGCTTTTCAAGAAATATTTAATAACAAGGTAAGTAACATATGCTTATCTAACATGGAATTTTATGTCACTGCTGCTAAAGCAAAACATCCTGTTCACTGGATAAAAGACCTGCTTTATGTGTATACACTTCAGTGCAATTTTTTAAAATACTATAATTTCAGAACTTCCAAATTTCAACAGATGCCAGTGTTCTCTCCTTTTTTCATATGGGAAAATTTCTTTCAAAATTATTTGAAGCTTGGACAAAAATTCCACAGCTGTATTCCTCAGGATCACTTTGCAGTCTTCAAGATTCAGATACAGAGGAAGCTTCAATTCAACCTTTCAGAGAAGACATTCCAGCTCGCATGATCTCATCAACCAAGAGAATGTTGGTGGCAATCACAGTGCTGAAAGGGGGACAAAAATAAGATGGCTCAGATGATTAGGAGCCCTAATTCGACTCAACTTCCCACTTCCAACCAAGCTGCACACATTACATCCTATTAAATTTCCCCCTTCCCCTCTACACATCAGAGGGCTAGTTCAGTTTCCATACTTCCAGCTGATCACATTATTCATGGCGGGGAAAGGACCAACTAAACAGAGAACACCAAATGAAAAAAGTATGATTCTCTAACAGTTTAGTTTTCATTTTCCCAAACTTACCAAGAGTGAAGAAGCTGTTTCTTTACACAATAGTTATCCCATACGCCTACTTCTGCTGCTACCATTGGCTCACCTAAAAGGCAACCAGATCTTAAAATAAGTTCAGTCAGTAAGAACCAACAATATTGTGTGCAGCTTTGCTTATCACTGATGACTCAATTCCTCCAGTATTAACTATGAGAATTCAAAGCTTCTCTGTTAGCCCAATTTTCTACTCTAAACCATGACCCCCGTCCACAATATTTGATGAATGTCTGACTTATACTCAGAAGTCCTGAACACCCCTCTCTTCTTCTGGATACATTTCTGTTTACTCATACTGAAGTATATAGCACTTCAACTATAATCTGACTAAAATGGACTGATCATTTCCCTCATTCCAGAAGCCTTTTCTATTAAATAATAATGTTGACAACAATAGGTCTTGCACATACTGCATGGAGGTACCTGTTATCTCCTACTTTGTACTTAATTTGTGTTGTTTTGTTACAGGAACCTAAGATCAGGGCTGTCACCATTTCACTAGATTTCTAGATCCCCTTTTCTGGCATTAATTGCTATCTTTAGCTGGTTTTCACCCATGAATATAATCACCACATCTATTTTCTTATCATAGTACTTGATTAAAAACTGAGTAAGGCAAATGCAATATGAAAATCCTTCAACATTAATCTGAACCATCTACCACCACTCAACATCTCCAAAATTGTATCCCCAAATTACTCGTCTACTCGTCCCTTAATTATACCTAGTCATTCCATTTTTTATCAATATCCTATTTTATCCCATTTTAGAACCCAGAGTTCCCTAACAGCACTGGTGTCAAATTGCAAAGCAAAACATTTTTAATCTTTCCTGGCTTCAACTCACACGTATTACATCTAGTTTTCCCTCTACAACAGTTGCATTCTCTTACCTGTGTTCAGGTCCACACCCACAAGCTGACCTGATTCTGAATGTTCTGCTTGAATTTTAACTAATGTTTCCTGAAGGTCAAAACCAGAGTTCTGAGCAAGAACCTAAAGTAAACAAATTTAATTCTTGAGAAAATAGGAACTAATAACTGATAGTAAAAAAAAAAAAAAAAGAAAAGAAAAAGAAAATCTCGGCCTGGTGCAGTGACTCACGCCTGTAATCCCAGGACTTTGGGAGGCCGTGGAAGGTGGATCACCTGAGGTCAGGAGTTCGAGACCAGCCTGGCCAACATGGTGAAACCCCATCTCTACTAAAAATTAAAAAAAACCTGGCCGGGTGTGGTGGCAGGTGCCTGTAATCCCAGCTACTCGAGAGGCTGAGGCTGCAGTGAGCTGAGATCGCACCATTGCACTCCAGCCTGGGAAACAAGAACAAAACTCTGTCTCAAAAAAAAAAAAAAAAAAAAAACTCATTGCATGAAGACAGAACATTTATGTTCCCTTCAGAGAATACCAGACACAAGTTACTGATCAACGCTCTCAACTACCCCAAACCCAGCAGCAATATACCAGTCATAAATTATACATCAAAACTGGTATATAATAGAAAACAATGATATCAGTCTAAAACAAAAGCAAAAAGCAAGTTTGTACTCAAGTATAACCCCTAATACTGCAAATATTAAACTACAGGTTATCTCTTGCCATCTGCAATGTCAGCTATTCAGGCCTCCCAGAGAAACCAAATACATCTGGATGATGAGGAACACCTGTTCTAGAGTCAGAAAGAAAACTGATCAAACTTGCTTATCCAAAATCCACTTTATGAATAAATCCTACATTATCAAAAAGGTTTGATCAGCTGAATCTTTTGGAAGACTGACTGTTAAAAGCATGCACACCTTGGGAATAATGAGCAATGCATCAGCAAATGCTTGGACTCCAAGCTGTGCCCTGCCCTTTACACTGGGCTTATGTTTAATCAGGGCTTCTGCCATTGCCACTTCCACGGCACCAGCACCTGGAACCACACAGCCTGTTGGATGGGGGAAAAGGAAAAATGCTAAGAAAACTGCAGAACTAATTATGAATAACAAATAAAATATACATATGAAAGCCATTAATTTCTTACAAATTTACTATGACAAAATACAAGTGACTAACGTACCAAATAGGAGAATGGTTCAACCAGAATGGCTTCACTAGCCACTGGCAGCTTTCAACAGATCAGTATTAGTTCATTTATTTGTATTCACCTTTAATAATGATATGCTATGAAAAACCTTAGCATACCATCAGTCATTCTAAAGGGAAGACTGCTTTTGCATGGTGTCTGGCTGTGTAAACTACTGATAAAAACACAGTATTCGGCCATGCCTTTCAGACCAACAAAACAATATAAAAGAATTGAAATACAGTGAGGATCTTACCATCATCAATAGCATTTTTGACAGCCCTCAAACCATCCCTCACTGCATCTTTGATCTGAGTGAGTGTGTGCTTATTTGGTCCTTTGATCAATAATGTGACAGAACGAGGGTTGTTACATTTCTCAATAAAGGTAAACTTCTCTTCTCCCTATGTGTAGAAAAAATATGATTTTCAAAAACAAGATTTGTGCAGAGTGAAGAGAGAAGAGGGACTTACAGAGAATGACAAGTAGCATATTAATAAGGAACAAACTTGATCACATTAAAGCAAATTATCTCCTTTTGAAAAATCACATATAAAAGAAATGTGATTTTCCCCATCAATGGCTTCCCATTACTACACATAAACCTTCAAAATGTATATAAACAAAAATCTGATCCTGAATTTCAATTAATTTTTCTGCTAAAGACTTCATGAACCAGGCACGGTGGCTCATGCTTGTAATCTCAGCACTTTGGGAGGCTGAGGGTGAAGGACAGCCTGAGCCCGGGAGTTTAAGACCAGCCTGGGCAACACAATTATGAACCTGTTTCTACAAAAATTACCGAGAAAAAAAAAAATTAGCCAGTCATGGTAGCACACACGTCTGTGGTCCCATCTGCTCAGAAGCCTGAGGCGGGAGGATCACTTGAACCCAGGAAGATGAGGCTGCAGTGAACTGTGATCACACCACTGCACTCCAGCCCGGGCAGGAGTGAGACCCCACCTCAAACAAACAAACAAAAATAATTCAAGAGCTAAAAGGTTCTATTACCTTTAAGAAAAAAATACACTTACCAATGTATACTCATATACAAGTCCTGCATGTCCCAAGCAGTCAGGACTTAGGTCGTCAAAAGAATTCAGGGCTACCCCACCACAAGCAAGAGTCAGCCTGAAATAGCATTTTAAGGGAGATGGATAAGCAATGTTACCAGTGAATTTCAAAGATAAGACCAGTAATTTTTAGGAAGGAATTTTTCAGAATTACACACAAAATTAAATTTTAAAATGTACTTTAAGCCTTTCCATTTGCCATCAACCAGCTAAAAACTAGTCTTTTCTCTTAACCCTCCATTTAAACCATTCTCCCCAAGTTAGCAAATGAAATCTAAAAGGTGGACAAGAGCTCTTTATTAGCCAGGCATGGTGGCTCACACCTGTAATCCCAACACTTTGGGAGGTTGAGGTGGGTGGATCACTTGAGGCCAGGAGTTTGAGACCAGCCTAGCTAACATGGCAAAACCCCATCTCTACTAAAAAAACACAAAACAATTCAGTGGGCATTGTGGCAGACACCCGTAATCCCAACTACTCGGGAGGCTGAGAATCCTATGAACCCAGGAAGTGGTAGTCGCAATGAACCAAGATCATGCCACTGCACAAAAGAGCAAGACTGTCTCAAAAAATAATAATAAAATAAAAATTTTTTTTAAAAAGCGTTTTATTGTGGGGAGCTCTTTGGAAAAAAGTATACTGAATTCAGAAACAAAAAGTAAAATAATGTTTACAAGGGGCAAGGGGGAGGGAGAAATGGGGAGTAACTATTTAATGGGTATACAGTTTCAGTTTGTGATGATGAAAAAAGTCCTAGAGATGGACAGTGCTGACGGGGTGCACAATGTGAATACAGTTAATGCCAATTAACTATACAGTTGAAAAACCCGAAAATAAAGTATAAGGAAAAAGAAATAATCCCAATTCACTTGCAAAATGAGTAAAAGTCAAATTACTCGGATACCTCTCCATATTTCTCCTTTTAGCTCTGCGCAGAGCGACTATGCCTTCTTTTGAAAGAGCATCTAAGGAAAACGGGTCAATTCCCTATAACAAAAATAAAAATTAATTTCAACATCTTTCACCTTAAAAGTAAAAAGGATGATACATACTATTTAGTTTATACATTGAGTTTTCATTCTCACCTTTTGATTAATAACAACAAATCCTTTATCTGAATCGCCACAGACTTTCCTTTTCAGTTCTATTATTTTTTTAACTCTATCTTCAATGAATTTTCTTTCAGCTTTCACGAGTTTTTCTCTCTCTTCTGCACTCTTGTAAAAAAAGCCAGAATTCACTTCTCTATTAAGAAAAAAAAAAAAGTTACAGAAAGCAGGGAAACATTAAGAAAGTAGCTTCTGAAACTGGATTAGTCCTAAGATTTAACAGTTCACTGAGCTCCAATCCTGCCCCTTATGCATCTTCAGAGACTGTTTCCTGTAGCTCCCCCAAACCAATTTGAGCATTATTGTCCTTACAGTGGCAAACAAAGCTTCACAAAAAAGTAACTCGCCTAAAATACGAAGCTTCTCCATTTCACTGTTAAAGGGCTATAAACTTACGTTTTTTCATACTCTAATGACACGTTACAAGTGAGGATGTATGCATCCTCCACCCTTTTCTTCATATCAGGATGCCGTGCTCCGTGGTCCAAAACAAGCCCTCTGATTAAGCTGTTTAAACACACACAAAATTATGGTTATTGATTTTCAGATGGGTGTTTAATATATTAAACACTGAAATGAGAAGGTATTGATATTTCACACAGTCACATTTTTCTTTTTTGAGATGAAGTCTCGCTCTGTTGCCCAGGATGGAGTGTAGTGGTGCCATCTTGGCTCACCGCAAGCTCCACCTCCTGGGTTCACACCATTCTCCTACCTCAGCCTCTCAAGCAGCTGGGACTACAGGCGCCCACCACCATGCCCAGCTAATTCTTTTGTATTTTTAGTAGAGACGGGGTTTCACCGTGTTAGCCAGGATGGTTTCGATCTCCTGATCTCGTGATCCGCCCGCCTTGGCCTCCCAAAGTGCTGGGATTACAGGCATGAGCCACCACGCCCGGCCTATTTCTTGAATTACTTGAAGATCCTATGCTGTACAGAAAAGTCTGCAGAGATAGTCTCACTGGTAGGCTGTCAAACTGTGATGACGTCCTTTAAACACGTTTTCCACCAAGCACCTGTAATCCCAGCACTTACGGAGGCAGAAGTGAGAGGACACCTTAATCCCAGGAATTTAAAACCAGCCTGGGCAACATAGGGAGACTCCATTCTCCACACAGACACACACACACCCCCCCCCAAAGGGAAAACAAACATGTTTTCTAACTAAGTCTTTGAAAAAAATATTTTTTTAAATTCCTCTACTACTTCTCATTATGCTTTGTACCTAGCAATTCAATAAATGCCAAATGACTGATGTTGTTCACTTTTCAGAATCATTCTAACCATAAACATTCACCTTATTTCAGGAGAAATTACTAAAAACAATATTCTCCTAGCAATTTATCCAACTTATATCTTCAGGTAAATATATAACATTTTATATCCAAAGATATTTTTAAAATTGCCATCTCACGCCTGTAATCCCAGCACTTTGGGAGGCCGAGGTGGGTGCATCACGAGGTCAGGAGATCGAGATCATCCTGGTTAACATGGTGAAACCCCGTCTCTACTAAAAATACAAAAATTATCCAGGTGTGGTGGCGGGCGCCTGTAGTCCCAGCTACTCGGGAGGCTGAGGCAGGAGAATGGTGTGAACCCGGGAGGCAGAGCTTGCAGTGAGCCGAGATCACGCCACTGTACACTCCAGGATGGGCGACAGAGCAAGACTCCATCTCAAAAAAAAAAAAGCCAACTATCTATATTGTACAAAGCACCCCTAAATTTCTAAACACAGTTTTTTTGTTTTTGTTTTTTTTTAATGGGACGGAGTTTTGCTCTTGTCACCCAGGCTGGAGTGCAATGGTGTGGTCTCAGCTCACTGCAACCTCCGCCTCCCAGGTTCAAGCTATTCTGCTGCCTCAGCCTCCACAGTAGCTGGGATTACAGCCATGCCCAGCACGCCTGGCTAATTTTTGTAATTTTAATAGAGACGGGGTTTCCCCATGTTGGACAGGCTGGTCTGGAACTCCTGACCTGAGGTGATTTGCCCACCACAGCCTCCCAAAGTGCTGGGATTACAGGTGTGAGCCTCCATGCCCATTAGTATTTCACAGTCTTCTACCACCTACCTTGTATCAGTTTCAGATTTATGTTTCATCTCCATGATCTCAATCATGAAGAGATCAATAGGTTCATCTTGCTTTTTAATGGCCAAAATGGAGTCCACTACAGCCTGCAATTGGAGGAGCATAACCATTAAGTAAATTCAATTTGCAGCAGAAACATGTTGCTTTTCAGAAGGCTAAAGTAGACAGTTTCATTTTACAATTCTACACTGATTTAAATCTTTTTCTATGAGCAAATAGAATACATTATATGTAAAAGGCAACAGCTGAAGTCATTTACATTTCTGAAATCTCCGTCTGTAATTCCCAAACATTAATATTAATTAACATTAACATTCCTCCTGTTTTATTAAAAACACTGGTAACTGGAAGCTTTCTAATAAAAAAATCTCCACTTTATAAACCTTTTAATGAAAGCTTCAATTTTACTTTTATAACCTGGTTAGGTATACTATTATTTGAATTTCCTCATTTTTAGAGACACAGATTAGGTATCATTGCCACAAAAATGAACCTACACAGCACCTTGTAATTGAAATTGGTAATCATATTCATGTTTCTACTATCAGAGATTTTCTATATAGGTGGACTATACCAGACACAAGACAAAATTTAATACATACCTCTGTTAAGACATCTGCAAGTTCAGCATGAACTTTAGTACGAAGAGATGTTCTGGCCACATCTATAAGTGTTTCCCTGTCCATCTCTCTGCTTACTTTGACTTCTTCCAAAAACTGAAGGGCCTTTTCCTTTGCAGCTTCAAATCCTTCAGTGATTATTCTGGGATGAAGGCCCTAAAATAAACACACATTAACACTTGCATCTTCAATTAGGTGCAACCATAGTTCATGATAAAGTTCAGGTAATTATTGAAGGAGTGTTCTGGATCATCATACCTTTGAACACGAGGTAATATAATGTGCTGGCTTTCTGAATACATTTAAAAGGACAAATATCCCTTTCAACGCAGAGCAGATGAACAGGTAATGAATGCTCTAGCACAGGGTCAAAGCCAAGGGAACTATAAAGCACACTTGAGTGTTCACTGTGCAAACCACTCTGAATCATTTCAAAACCAACACTGTGTCCCAACAACTCACAGATGGTAACATTATCCCATTTTTATTTTCTTTTTTTTTTTGAGATGGAGTTTCGCACTTGTTACCCAGGCTGGAGTACAATGGCACAATCTCGACTCACCACAACCTCCGCCTCCTGGGTTCAAGCAATTCTCCTGCCTCAGCCTCCCAAGTAGCTGGGATTACAGGCATGCACCACCAAGCCCAGCTAATTTTTGTATTTTTAGTAGACACGGGGTTTCTCCATGTTGGTCAGACTGGTCTCGAACTCCCAACCTCAGGTGATCCGCCCACCTCGGCCTCTCAAAGTGCTGGGATTATGGGCGTGAGCCACTGCGCCTGGACTATTCTATCTTTTCTATAGGTAATCTCAAACTAACTCACGTCATTTACTAATAAAAATAAAGACTGTCTGCTCTCTTTCTCCAGGAAATTCTGACAATACATTCATATTCACTGAGGTTTGCTTTAACCTTGGAACTAGTCAGGGCTAAAAAAGTGGAATTTATCCAAATATAAGCTTTTGGTTGCCTTTTTCCTAACAAATATGCCTAGTCCTAAACATTCCACTTTTAGATCTCAATTATTAGTCTACACTAAAGACAGATGCAAATCACACAGGCAATGCAACTTGATTACAAAATTATTTTCAGGCCAAGAAAGGTTCTATAACCTGTCCAAGGTCACAATTTGTTTTAGACCAGGATAAAGACCCAGATTTAAGCCCCCTAATTCTACTGTATGACCTCAGCTACTATTAACAGCACACCAATTTGTATAAATCAGACACTCCTATATACAAAAAAAAATTACAGAAACAAGAGTTGTGCATACTTCAGAAATGTAGAGATCCGCCTGTTTCAGCAGCTCTCCAATGATTAGGACATTAGAAGTCGTACCATCACCAGTTATATCATCCTGGGCTGTTGCTACCTTTGCTATTAAGGAAGCTGTTGGGTGTTGAATTTGCTGAAAGTAGAAAAAGAATGAATCACTTAAAACAATATGAAGCAGTCTAAATATACCACAAACAAAATGCAGGAAGGGCCTCTTTGAGTGCTATCTACTTGAAAAAGCTACCCAAATGTTTGGCTACAAATTACTTCCATTAACTATCATGCACATGCAATTATAATGATTGAAACGTCTTCATGTGTAATTTATTTCCCAGGTTATCTCTACTTCACAGATGAGGAAGCTTGAGACTCAGTAGAAGTTTACTCAAGATGACAGAGCTACCAGTTAACAGTAACACATAATTGTACATCCTTGCCTCTTTATGGCAAGTGTAGAGCTCTAGTGAGAATAAGCCAGGTATCTCCTAAAGGGCACACACATTATAATTATTTTTGTAGGTTTGTAATTTTTTCAAAGAAAACTGAAAAACAGACTTCTGGAGATTGGAGAGAGGTTCCAATGGAACGAGACTTCTGAGGTGGTTAGCAACAATTTATTAGCTACAGTGGTGGTTGTGTGTGTCCATTTTATAATTATTTCTTAAATTGTAAATGTTCAATGTGCTTCTCTCTACCTACGCTGTATTTCTCACACACTAAAACCCAAATAATTTTTTGTTTTGTTTTGGAGATAGCCTCACTCTGTCTCCCACACTGGAATGCAGTGGCACAATCTTGGCTTACTGAAACCTCAGTCTCCCAGGTTTAAGCGATCGATTCTCCTGCGTCAGCCTCTGAAGCAGCTGGGACTACAGGCGTGCAGGACCACACCCGGCTAATTTTTGTATTTTTAGTTGAGTCGGAGTTTTAACCATGTTGGCCAGGGCTGGTCGTGAACTCCTTGCCTCAAATGATCCACCTACCTTGGCCTTCCAAAGTGCTGGGATTACAAGCATAAGCCACCACACCCAGCCCCCAAACAATTCTGAAGTCAAGTTTAACTGTGGCTCCACTTTTCAAACACGGGCCACCACTGAGCCCACTAAAGACAAAAACTACACCTCCTAGGTTAGCAAGTCCTTACTAAAGATATTTCATCTGGATGTTGATGGCATGGTATACCACTAGCAAAACCCTACATATTATTCTGAACTCAAATCAGCAGGAAATAATTTCCTTTTCTTGGATTTGAACTGCTAAGTTTTGGGAATTTAGGGATGAGTAAAAAGCATACTCCCCTCAATAATCTCATATTCTCCATCCCTAAGACTTGCAAAGAGACAGATTTATCTCCCCTCCAGTCGGAGATAGAGATGAGACCTAACAGAGAAACTGCTGTTTTAAAAAGAGAAAACCCGGCTGGGCACGGGCCTGGTAATCCCAGCACTTTGGGAGGCTGATGCGGGGGGATCGCCTGAAGTCAGGCGTTCAAGACCAGCCTGGCCAACACGGTGAAATCCTGTCTCTACTAAAAATACAAAAATCAACTGGGCGTAGTGGCGCGAGCCTGTAATCCTAGCTACTTGGGAGACTGAGACAAGAATCGCTTGAACCCGGGAGGGAGAGGTTGCACTGAGTTGAGATTGTGCCACCGGACTCCAGGCTGGTCGACAGAGCGAGACTTCGTCTAATAAAAAAAAAAAAAAAAGAAAAGAAAAATCATCCTCATGCATTTTGCCCATGTGATTGTGTCAACCTCTCTTAATTTTTCAAGTTTTAAAATAATTAACTTTAATATACAATTACAGCCCTTTAGCCCAGACTGTGAATGGCAAAAAAGCAGGGATTCAAAGGCAGGGCTGTCAGACTCCAGGCACTCAGTACTATTACTGATTACACGCCACTTCTGAATGTTCTCCTACCTTGAAAATAGACACTGCAAATCTTTCTACAAAGAAAACATTCTACGGAAAATCAAGACCTTTCTGACCTAGCCCAGAGCACCTCTCACCATTTCGTGAAGCAGTACATTGCCGTCTTTAGTAAGTTTGATGTCTCCAGCGCCAGAAACGAGCCTGTTTAAAGGACAGAAATGAACCAGACTATGACTTTTTCAACGATAACTAAAAGTCCCATTAGAAAACGAGCTTTTCCCAGATTTTAGGGAGCCAGGGATGTGGGGCTAGTTATCTCCAGCAGGATGGAGGACAGGTGTAGTGCCCACCCCGTCCCCGCAGAGATTGTGCCGAGTCCTCAGGGTGCCTGGAAGCCCCAGAGGGCGGGGAACGCCGCGCTCTAGAGCCGCTTTGTTCTCCGCGGAGACTGCATCGACGCGGGAAAAAATGGCCGGGACGGTGGGGCTTAGCAGGGACACAGGACCGACCCCGGAGGACGCGGAGAAGGACGGCTGCGCAGCCCCGAGGCGGCGGGCTCCAGTCCGCGGTCCCGGGCCCGCCAGGTGCGCGGCGGCGCGCGGTGCCCGCCCGGCCCTCCGGTTCAGCCCCGCCTTACATCTTCATGGTGCCCTTGGGCCCCAGGTTGGTCCTTAGCACGTCCTGCAGACCCCGCGCCGCGCTGATGTTAACCGCCAGCGCCGCCTGCGCTCGGGCCACCTCTGCCTTGGGGTTCAGGGTCTTCACCGCCGCCATAGCTGCTCCAGCGGAGGAAAAGGAAACGATGCTGAGTGCCCAGAGCCGGCGCGGCGTGGCCGGGAGGAACTATCCGGGTCTTCTGGAAAAGTCGGCCCGTCTGGCCGGCCCCCAGCGTGCCTGCGCGCCGCCGCCATTGGGCCACAGGTCGTCCGGCCCCCGCTCATTGGTCCGCGGCTGCACGGCTCCTGCGGTCCCACCCTTCGCGCCGCGGCCTCGTCGTCATCGCGCACGGGAGGAGCTTGTTCCCGGCAGTCCGTGCTCCTTGGTTCCGGCGCTGGAGCTCTTTGGGGCCCAGCTTTGCGGACCCGGGAGCTCGGGACGCAGGCGGGGCTTGTGTTCCGCGGGGGCAGGGCGTAGGGTGGGCCTCCTGCCGCCCCTAATCTCGCGGTTTGTTCCGTTTCATTGGAGCTTCCCGGACCGTGTGCTCGACGGTGCCCTAGGTGCCGTGGGGCCACACGCGAGTCTTGATAAGCACCCTCCCCCGGGATCATGCGGTGCTGTGAGGCCTAGCGAAGATGAAGATAGAATGCAAGGTAGAAAGTGCTGGATACCTTTAGAAAGCTGCAGGACTGGTGCGATGGGAGTTGAGACGTAAGAACCTGCCCGCCCGTAGGGCTCTGGATGCTGCTGAGGCCCGAGGCCCCTATGGCAGATGTGAAAATTCACCCTTGTAGAGTCATTCCTGCCTTTGAGCGGACTCCCTTTTAAGGTAAATTTCCAAAGAGCTCCACAATTGTTTCCAGTATCCAGTGTCCCGCCAAATACCAGGGATTCAGTAACACGTGGTATTTTACTTTATTTATTTTCTTTTTGTAAACACAGGGTCTCACTATGTTGCCCAGGGTGGTCTCAAACTCCTGAGCTCAAGTGATACTCCCTCCCGCCTCGGCCTTCCAAAGTGTTGGGATTACAGGCGTGAGCCACCGCGCCCGGCCGTATTTTATTTTTAATAAATAACGGAAATTGTTCTGAATTCAAAAGGCACCAAAGGGCATGTAGTGAAAATTAAATCTTCCTCCCACTTCTAGTTCGACACTAGAGACAAGCAAAGTTGCCCCTGGGTACTCTGAATTTTCGGAATGCTTTCTGAATTTATAAACTTACATATGAATATAATCATTTCCCCACACAAATGGCAATTCATAATACACACTGCAGGGTGTGTTATACTTTAAGTGTCTTGGAGATTGTGCCATATCAAGACTAATGGGAAGTTCTCGGTAACAGCTGCGTGATGTTCTTTGTAAGAATGACTCAACTAGGGGCCAGGGCTGGGTGGCTCACGCCTGTAATCCCAGCACTTTGGGAGGATGAGGCGGGGGCATCACTTGTGCCCGGGAGTTCAAGACCAGTCTGGGTAACATAGCGAGACTCCATCTATACAAAAAATACAAAAATTAGCCGGGCGTGGTGGTGCACGTCTGTGATCCCAGCTACTTGGGAGGCTGAGGTGGGAGGATCGCTGGAATCTGGGAGGCGGAGGTTGCAGTCAGCTATGATCTTGCCACTGCACTTCAGCCTGGGCTACGGAGCTGACCCTTTCTCAAAAAGAATGACACAACTAACCGGTCACCTACTGACTGATGTTTAAGTTGTTCGCAATCTGCTATTCAGACTGCAGTGAATATCTGGGTATATGATGCTCTTAGGTGGGTTTGTGTATTTGAGAATCACAAAAACATCTATATATGTGACTAGTAGCACTGCACGATAGAAGACTAGTGATTAGTTCCATAGGCATTACATGGTGTGTATGCAGATTTATTATAACTGCTGTTAAAAATGTTATGAGGAGGCCAAGCATGGTGGCGCACGCTTGTAATCCCAGTACTTTGGGAAGCTGAGGTGGGCGGATCACTTGAGGTCAGGAGTTCAAGACCATCCTGGCCAACATGGTGAAACCCCATCTCTGTAAAAATACATTAGCCTGGCCTGGTGGTGTGCATCTGTGATCCAAGCTACTTGGGAGGCTGAGGCATGAGAATTGCTTGAACTCAGGAAGCAGAGGTTGCAGTGAGCCAAGATCGTGTCACTGCACTCCAGCCTGGGCAACAGAGCGAGATTCCTCAAAATAATAATAATAATAATAAAGGCCAGGTACAGTGATTCACACCTGTAATCCCAGCATTTTGGGAGGCTGAGGCGGGTGGATCACCTGAGGTCAGGAGTTCGAGACCAGCCTGGCCAACATAGTGAAACCCGTCTCTACTAAAAATACAAAAATTAGCTGGTGGCGGCTGCCTGTAATCCCAGTTCCTCAGGAGGCTGAGGCGGGAGAATCACTTAAACCTGGGAGTTGGAGATTGCAGTGAGCGGAGACTGCATTACTGCACTCCAGCCTGGGCAACAACAGCGAGACTTGTCTCCCAGGCGACATCTGATGGAAGCATATTAAATACATAAATAGGTGTTCTTGATAAGGGGAAAAAACATTTTAAATAACATGTATAAGAAGTTCTCACTTTTGAAACATTTCCCATGGGTCTGTACAGGGAGGGGAACATCACACACGGGGACCTGTCAGGGGGTGGGAGCAAGGGGAGGGAGAGCATTAAGACAAATACCTAATGAAAGCGGGGTTTAAAATTAGAGGATGGGGGCTGGACGCAGTGGCTTACGCCTGTAATCCCAGCACTTTGGAAGGCCGAGGCGGGCCGATCACAAGGTTAGGAGATCGACACTATCCTGGCTAACACAGTGAAACCTCGTCTCTACTAAAAATACAAAAAAAAAAAAAAAATTAGCTGGGCATAGTGGCGGGTGCCTGTGGTTCCAGCTACTGGGGAGGCTGAGGTGAGAGAATGGCATGAATCCAAGAGGCGGAGCTTGCAATGAGCTGAGATGGAGCCACTGCACTCCAGCCTGGGCGACAGAGTGAGACTCTGTCTCAAAGAAAAAAACAACCACCAAAAAAACCCTAGAGGATGGGTTGAAGGGTGCAGCAAACCACCGTGGGATATGTATACCTATCTAACAAAACTGCTCATTCTGCACATGTATCCCTGAACTTAAAGCAAAAAAAGAAAAAAAAAAGCCAGGTGTGGTGGCACACGCCTGTAATCCCAGCTACTTGTGTGGCTGAGGTGGAATTGCTTGAACCCAGGAGGCGGAGGTTGCAGTGAGCCAGAATCACAGCACTGCACTCCCAGTCTTGGCGACAGAGTGAGACCTTGTCTCAAAAATGGAAGGAATTTGTAAAAAACAGAAGAATTCCCATACTCTACCCACAGATCCCCCAGTGTAAACATCACATTTAACCCAGGAATAAGAAATTACATTGATGCAGGATCCAATCTATAGATTTCATTCAAATTTTGCTAATTATGTCATGAATCTTCTATCTCTGGCCCAGGATTCTATTTATCCAAAATTACATTTCACATTTAGTTGTCATGTTCTTCAGTCTGGAACAGTTCTGCAATTTTTCAGTCTTTAATGATCTTGGCATTTTTTTGAATACTGGCCAGTTATTTTACAGACTGTCCCTTACTTTAGGGTTATTTGATGTTTCCTTATGATTTTTTTTTTTCAAATTTTTTAAAGACGGAGTGTTGCTCTTTTGCCCAGGCTGGAGTGCAGTGGCATGATCTCTGCTCACTGCAGCCTCCGCCTCCTCGGGTTCAAGTGATTCTCCTGTCTCAGCCTCCAGAGTAGCTGGGATTACAGGCACCCACCACCATGCCGGGCTAATTTTTGTACTTTTAGTAGAAATGGGGTTTCACCATGTTAGCCAGGCTGGTTTTGAACTCCTGACCTCAGGTGATTCTGCCTTGGCCTCCCAAAGTGCCGGGATTACAGGCATGAGCCACCACGCCTGGCCTGATGTTTCCTTATGTTTAAATGCAGATTATGGCCGGGCACAGTGGCTCACACCTGTAATCCCAGCACTTTGGGAGGCCAAGGCGGGCGGATCGTGAGGTGAAGAGATCGAGACCATCCTGGCCAACATGGTGCAACACCGTCTCTACTAAAAATACAAAAAATTAGCTGGGCGTGGTGGTGCACGCCTGTAATCCCAGTTACTCAGTAGGCTGAGGCAGGACAATCACTTGAACCCAGGAGGCGGAGATTGCAGTGAGTCAAGATCACGCCACTGCACTCCAGCCTGGGTGACAGAGCGAGACTCTTATCAAAAAAAAAAAAAAAAAAAAAGCAGGTTATTCATTTTTGGCAAGAACACCAGAGAAATTAACGTGTCCTTTTCAAGGCATCATAGGAAGAGTCACATGATGTCAGTTTTTCCCATTCCTGGTGATGTTAACTTTGTTCACTTGGTTAATATTTGCCAGATTGCTCTACTTTAAAGTTAGTAGTTTTTCTTTGTATTTAATAAGCATTTAATAAGCATCTTATGGGAAAATATGTGACTGTTCTGTTTTTCATCATAACAATGCCTACTAATTTAAGCATCCATTTTTTCTTTCTTTTTTTTTTTTTTTTGAGACAGGGTCTCACCCTGTCGCCCAGGCTGGAGTGCAGTAGCTCAATCACACAGCTTACTGCAGCCTGAACCTCCTGGGCTCAGCTTCCTATCTCAGCCTCTTGAGTAGCTGAGACTACAGACGTGCACCACTATGGCTGGCTAATTTAAAACTTTTTTTTTTTTTTCTGTAGAGAGAAGGTCATGCTATGTTGTCTGGGTGAGTTTCAAACTTCTGGGCTCAAGCAGTCCTCCTGCCTCAGCCTCCCAAAGTGCTGGGGTTACAGGCGTGAGCCACTGTACCCAGCCCATCAATAATTTTTGCCTGAAACAATTATTACTGTGATCTTTGTATTGAAAGTCCTCTGTGGATCTGTTGTGTGCTTACATGTCTTGCTGTGTGTGCCAAGAATGCAAGGCCCAAGAATGCTCTTTATCTGGGGCTTTTCTCAGGGTTGTTTATACAGCTGCTAATCTTCAGAGACAAGTTAATGTTTCTTCCTGGACAAAGAGCAGGCTTGCCCACTGCTTGGTATGAAAACAATAGATTTCAGCTGGGTGTAGTGGCTCATGTCTATAATCCTAGCACTTTTTTTTTTTTTTTTATGAGGTGGAGTCTCACTCTGCTCACTCTCACTCTGTTGCCCAGGCTGGAGTGTAGTGGTGCGATACCGGCTCACTGCAATCTCCACCTTCTGGGTTCAAGTGATTCTCCTGCCTCAGCCTCTTGAGTAGCTGGGACTACAGGCTCCCGCCACCATGCCCAGCTAATTTGTGTATTTTTGTAGAGACACGGCTTCACCATGTTGGCCAGGCTGGTCTCGAACCCTTGACTTCAGGTGATTTGTCCCCTCGGCCTCCCAAAGTCCTGGGATTACAGGTGTAAGCCACCGTGCAAAGCCATCCCAGCACTTTGGAAGGCCAAGGTGGGAGGATCCTTTGAGGCCAGGAGTTCAAGACCAGCCTAGACAACATGGTGAGACCCCATCTCTACAAAAATAAAACAATAAAACACCGAGGTGGGCAGATCACCTGAGGTCAGGAGTTCGAGACCAGCCTGACCAACATGGAGAAACTCCATCTCTACTAAAAAAATAGACAATTAGCCAGGCGTGATGGTGCATTCCTGTAATCCCAGCTACTCAGGAGGCTGAGGCAGGAGAATAGCTTGAACCCAGGAAGCAGAGGTTGCGGTGAGCCAAAATAGCGCCATTGCACTCCAGCCTGGGCGACGAGTGAAACTCTATCTCTAAAAAATAAAAAATAAATAAATAATAAAAACCAATAAAACAACAACAACAAAAGCAATAGATTCCCCGAGCTGAGTGTTCCTTAGCTGTGATCCAAACCCACCATCTTTGAGGCATCCATCTGGGCCACATTGTGTTACCCCATGGAAGTTGGAGGGAAAGGGGAACTGATGCAAATATCCTACTGCCCACACTGCTTGCTGTGCTGTAAGCAATAAAGTTCTTTGTCTCTGACACAGGAGACTTGTTTCTTTCTTTTTTTTTTTTTTTGAGACAAAGTCTTGCTCTGTCACCCAGGCTAGAGTGCAGTGGCATGATCTCGGCTCACTGCAGCTTCTGCTTCCTGGGTTTAAGCGATTCTTCTTGCCTCAACCTCCTGAGTAGCTGGGACTACAGGCATGCACCACCACACCCAGCTAATTTTTGTATTTTTAGTAGAGGTGGGGTTTCACCATGTTGGCCAGGATGGTCTCGATATCCTGACCTCATGATCCGCCTGCCTCGGCCTCCCAAAGTCCTGGGATTACAGGCCTGGAGCCACCGCGCCTGGCCAGGAGTCTTCTTTCTTAGACCACATCCATAAAACAAGCAAGAGGCTAACGTATTAGTTTGTAAGTAGGGTAAAGTCAAATCTCAGACCTAACCGTTTGCAAGTGGTAATTTTCTATTAATTTTTTCTTTTATATATTTTTTCGAGATAGAGTCTCACTCTGGTGCCCAGGCTGGAGTGCAGTGGCGCAATCACTGCTTACTGCAACCTCGACCTTCTGGGCTCAAGTGATCCACCATCGTGCCTGGCTAATTTTTTTTCAGAGACAAGTTCTCTGAAAAACTATGTTGCTCAGGCTGTTCTTGAACTCCTGGCCTCAAGTGATCCTCCCACTTTGGCCTACCAAATTGCTAGGATTACAGGAGTGAGCCACTGCACCTGGCCAACTTTCTCCTTTCATCATTCATTATACATTTATTGGTTGAAATTCTGCTGTAAGGAAGAACTTTCCCTTCTCCTCCATGAATAACTGAATGAATGAATTTGTATCAGTATGGATTCAAGAATTCTATTTTTTTTTTTTTTTTTTTTTTTGAGGCAGAGTTTCATTCTTGTTGCCCAGGCTGGAGTGCAATGGCACGATCTCAGCTCACTGCAGTCTCCACCTCCCGAGTTCAAGCAATTGTCCTGCCTCAGCCTCCCAAGTAGCTGGGATTACAGGCATGCACACAAGCATGCCCAGCTAATTTTGTATTTTTAGTAGAGATGGGGTTTCTCCATGTTGGTCAGGCTGGTCTCAAACTCCTAACCTCAAGTGATCTGCCTGCCTGGATTACAAGCATGAGCCACCACACCTGGCCCTTTTTTTTTCCAGTCTCAATGTGTCACCCAGGCTAAATAAAGTGCAGTGGCACAATCATTAGCTCACTGCAGCTTTTAACTCCTGGGCTCAAGTGATCCTCCCACCTCAGCCTCCCAAGTAGCTAGCCTCAAGCAATCCTCCTGCCTCAGCCTCCCAAAGTGCTGGGATTACAGGTGTCAGCCACCATGATTTACCTATTATCTGATTTCAGCCAGCAATGTTGTTTTTCTTAATATTATTCTTACACTGTTAATTAAATGTGATTTAAATAATCTTTTAACTCTCAGTTATTATAGATGAAACAGCCTGCAGAAACTCACCCTACTTCATTTATTCCATAATCTTTGTCCTCCTAATTTTTCTATTGCATCATTTCTATATTGTCAGAGTAGGTAACATTTACATTCTGTTTTTTCTCCCCCAAACCTGGGTTTGTTTAGTCTTAGTTTTGCAATGATGTACACTCAATGCTCTTGCTTGTCCCTTTGCTGAAGTTCCCTTTGCTATCCATTGGTGAGTAATGTTTATTCATTAGCAGTGTCCTCAAGAAAAATATTCCCATGGGAGGCCAGGCACAGTGGCTCATGCCTGTAATCCCAGCACTTTGTGAGGCCAAGGTAGACAGACCACCTGAGGTCAGGAGTTCAAGACCAGCCTTATCAACATGGAGAAACCCCGTCTCTACTAAAAATACAAAATTAGCCAGGCGTGTATTCCCAGCTACGCGGGAGGCTGAGGCAGGAGAATCACTTGAACCCACGAGGCAAAAGTTGCGGTGCACCAAGATCGCGCCATTGCACTTCAGCCTGGGCAACAAGACGAAACTCCATCTCAAAAAAAAGAAAAATATTCTCATGGGAAAAATATCCCCAGAATTCCTGTATGTTCAAAACTATCGTTTGTAGCCTTTGTGTGTGAATGATGGCTTGGCTTGTTTTAAAACAAAAAAATCACTGGCTCATAACTTTATTCATTTGTTTTTTTGAGACAGGGTCTTGCTCTGTTGCTCAGGCTGGAGTGCAGTGGCATGATCACAGCTCACTGCAGCTTCCACCCTGGAGCTCAAGCTATCCTCCCACCTTAGCCTCCCAACAGGTGTGCGCCACCACGCCCAGTGAATTTTTTTTGTTTTATTGTAGAGACAGGGGTTGGGGTGGGTGGCGGGGTTGGAGGGGGAGGGGGTCTCATGTTGCCCAGGCTGGTCTCGAACTCCTGACCTCCAGTGATCCTCCTGCTTTGGCCTCCCAAAGTGCTAGGATTACAGGTATGAGCCACCACGCCCAGCCTCTATATCTTTAAATATTTATTTATTTATTTATTTATTTATTTATTTTTAGAGATATGGGGTCTTACTCTGTTGCTGAGGCTAGCCGTGAACTCCTGGCCTCGTGTGATCCTCCTACCTCAGCCTACCTAGTAGCTGGGACTACAGGTTCAAGTCACCACACCCAGTTAAATACTTATTTGTTCTAATGTTTGGGTTATCTTCGTTGGAAATTTTAATTGTGCATGTTGGCTCTCTTTGGTCTGTCCTCTACAGCTGTCTTTTTTTTTTTTGAGATAGAGTCTCACTCTATTGCCCAGGCTGGAGTGCAGTGGTGCCATCTCAGCTCACTGTAACCTCCCCTTCCCAAGTTCAAGCAGTTTTCATGCCGCAGCCTCCTAGCTGGGATTACAGGCATGCACCACCTCCCCTCGCAAATTCTAATTTTTGTATTTTTAGTAGAGACAGGTTTCACCATGTTGGCCAGGCTGGTCTTGAACTCCCGATCTCAGGTGATCCACCAACCTTGGCCTCCCAAAGTGCTGGGATTACAAGCGTGAGGCACTGCACCCCGCCAACTATCATTTTTTCTCTAATTTCATTTAATTCCTTTTGTTTATATTATTTGCTTTTCTCATTTTTATCATCCATATTGGTTAATATATTTTTCATAGTGTCCACTTTTATTTTTCCTCTTTTTAGCTTCATATTCACTTCTGTGATGGTTATTTTACCTGTTTTTTGGAGATGGTGTCTCAATATGTTTCCTAGGTTGGATCTGAACGCCTAGGCTCAAGTGATCCTCCTGCCTCAGCCTCCTGAGTAGTTGGCATTATAGGCATGTGCCACCATGCCCAGTGTGATAGTTATGTGTTTTCCTTCTACATCCTTTTTTTTTTTTTCCCTTCTGAGACAGGGTCCCACTCTGTTGCCCAGGCTGGAGTGCGGTGGCACGAACATGTCTCACTGCAGCCTCAACCTCCTGGGCTCAAGCTTTCCTCCTGCCTCAGCCTCCTGTGTAGCTGGGACCACAAGCACTCGTCACCACACCTGGATAATTTTTTGATGTTTTGTAGAGACAGTGCTTCAGTTTGTTGCCTGTGCTGGTCTTGAACTCCTGGCCTCAAGCAATCCTTCTGCTTTGGCCTCCCAGATTGCTGAGATTACAGGTGTGAGTCACCGTGCCCGGCTCCCTTCTGCTTCTTTCCTGGATTTTGTCAGTTTTGTCTTGCCTTATTTTGTCATCTTTTCCATGAATCTCTATATTTGTATTTTTGTTTGTCCTTCTTGGAAATAATTCATTAAGTTTTTTTTCAGACAGATTTTTTTTTTTTTTTTTTTGAGACAGAATCTCGCTCTGTCGCCCAGGCTGGAGTGCGGGGATCTTGGCTCACTGTAAACCTCCGCCTCCCGGATTCAAGCGATTCTCCTGCTTCAGCCTCCCAAGTAGCTGGGATTACAGGTGCACGACACCACACCCTGCTAATTTTTGTAGTTTTAGTAGAGACGAGGTTTCACCCTGTTGGCCAGGCTGGTCTCGAACTCCTGACCTCAGGTGATCCACCAGCCTCGGCCACCCAAAGTGCTGGAATTACAGGCATGAGCCACTGTGCCCGGCCCGGATCTTTTTTTTTTGAGACAGAGTCTCGCTCTGTTGCCCAGGCTGGAGTGCCAGTGGCACAATCTCAGCTGACTGCAACCTCTGCCTCCCAGTTCAAGCAGTTCTCCTGCCTCAGCCTCAGGAATAGCTGGGATTGCAGGCATGCACTACCACACCGGGCTAATTTTTGTATTTTTATTAGAGACAGGGTTTTGCCATGTTGCCCCAGCTGGTCTTGAACTCCTGGCCTCAAGTGATCTGCCCACCTCGGCCTCCCAAAGTGCTGGGATTACAAGTGTGAGCCACCGTGCCCGGAGCATTCACACGTTTCTGATGTCTCTCCATGTCCAAATTTTCTCTTCTTACAAGGACACCGGTCACATTAGATTAGGGCTCACTCTGAACACCTCATTTTAACATAATCACCTCTTTAAAGACCTTGTCTCCAGGCCAGACTAGGTGGCTCATGCCTGTAATCCCAGCACTTCGGGAGGCCTAGGCAGGCAGATCACAAGGTCAAGAGATCGAGACCATCCTGGCCAACATGGTGAAACCCCATCTCTACTAAAAATACAAAAATTAGCTGGGCATGGTGGCAGGCACCTGTGGTCCCAGCTATTTGGGAGGCTGAGGCAGAAGAATCGCTTGAACCTGGGAGGCAGAGGTTGCAGTGAGCTGAGATTGTGCCACTGCACTCCAGCCTGGGCCACAGAGCGAGATTCTGTCTCAAAAAAAAAAAAAAAAGAGAGAGAGAGATAGAGTCTTGCTATGATAATCAAGCTGGTCTTGCATTCCTGGGCTCAAGCAATCCTCTCACCTTGGCCTCCCAAAGTGTTTGGATTACAGGCGTGAGCTTCTGTGCTGGCCAAAACAGAATGTTAGAGACACACATTGAATTTACTTGGAAGGCTGATTGTTTTCCCACACCCTCCCTAGGAGGGTGAGCTGGGTGTTGGGACCTTAACTCTGCCCATAAGATGTTCAGGCCAGGAGAGATGCCCTTTACCCCTTGGGTTACAAGGGTTTCCACTCCCTTTCTGCTTGATTGAGGCTTGCCCTCAGTTCTTTGTATCCCTGCTCTGCTCTGCTTGTTTCAAACAACATATTTTTGCACTGTGGCATGAACAGCTCATCTTCAGAGAGTCTGTTTTTGCTGGTGTTTTCTGGGGTCTGCATGTGCCTCTTCCCATGTAACTTTGGTAGCCCTTGTGCAGGTCTTGGAGTTTCCAGTGACTTTTTGTCTTCTAGTTTTGTTGAATATGGGATTTCTGCCTCATTCCCCCCCTCACCACCATATCTCCCTATCACTTTGCATAATTTCTAGGAGGAGGAAGGGGACAATTCAGTCAAATATTGCCACACTTCTTATACTATAATCATATCGCTTTGTAATACAAATTTCTCCCACTTTTTCCATTATGAGATTAAAGATAGCTCACACCAAAATCCCATCGCTTGAACCCAGAAGGCAGAAATTGTAGTGTGTTGAGATTACACCACGGAACTCCAGCCTGGACAGAGACAGAGCCAGACCCTGTCCCAAAAAAATAAAAATAAAAAAGTAAATAAATGAATAATGTTTCCTTTTTTATATAGATATATAGACATAGATATATAACCATATATCATACCTGGATATAGACACACATAGAGATTTCTTTGTTAAAAAATGGCTCAAACGATATATACATTCTGCAAATTCCTTTATTCATGTGACATATCATGGGCATATTTCCATGGCATGACTTATTTTGAATGCCAATGTTTATATTAAATCACATTTCAAACTGTGTTCACTGTGTTCTTTCAAGACATTTATATTATTTTAATGTATTGGTATTTTTTTTCTTTTTTTGATGGAGTCTTGCTCTGTCACCCAGGCTGGAGTGCAGTGGCACGATCTCAGCTCACTGCAAGCTCTGCCTCCCAGGTTCACGCCATTCTCCTGCCTCAGCCTCCCAAGTAGCTGGGACTACAGACGCCCGCCACCACGCCCGGCTAATTTTTTTGTATTTTTAGTAGATATGGGGTTTCACCATGTTAGCGAGGATGGTCTTGATCTCCTGACCTCGTGATCCGCCCACCTCGGCCTCCCAAAGTGCTGGGATTACAGGCGTGAGCTACTGCGCCCAGCCATATATTGGTATTTTTTTTTAATTTTTTTTTTTTTTTTTGAGACAGAGTCTTTCTCTGTCACCAGGTTGGAGTGCAGTGGTGCAATCTCGGCTTACTGCAACCTCTGCTTCCTGGGTTCAAGCGATTCCCCTGCTTCAGCCTCCCAAGTAGGTGGGACTACAGGCACGTACTACCATGCCCAGCTAATTTTTTGTATTTTAGTAGAGATGGGCTTTCACCATGTTGGCCAGGATGGTCTCGATCTCCTGACATCGTGATCTGCCTGCCTCGGCCTCCCAAAGTGCTGGGATTACAGGTGTGAGCCACCGTGCCCGGCCAGCAATGTATTGGTATTTAACGTATTGATAAGAAATATTACAATTGTTAGCAAATATTTTATACACACAAATATAAAAAGCATCTGTATACCTACCATCCTACTTAAAGGAAAATTATTATAATATCATTGATTAACTACATACCTTTTCTCAATCTCATTTCCTTTCTTACTTTCAGAAGTAACTACTGTCCTGAATTTTATGTTGTAAATTATCATTTATGACATAATGATAGTCTCTTTTTAAAGTTTCCAGTGGCTATTGGAGCATCACAGTAACTGAGAATGTTCACAGTACTGCTGTGAGAATTCTTATATATGTGTCATTTTTTTTTTGAGACAGAGTTTTGTTCTTGTTGCCCGGGTGGGTATGCAATGGCATGATCACAGGTCACTACAACCTCTGCCTCCCGGGTTCAAGCGATTATCTTGCCTTGGCCTCCTGAGTAACCAGGATTACAGGTATGCACCACTATACCCAGCTAATTTTGTATTTTTAGTGGAGACGGGGTTTCTCCATGTTGGTCAGGCTGGTCTTGAACTCCTGACCTCAGGTGATCTGCCCGCCTCAGCCTCTCAAAGTGCTGTGATTACAGGTGTGAGCCACTGCACCCAGCCTCTTTTTTTTCTTTTTTTTGGGGGGCGGAGTCTCACTCTGTCACCCAGGCTGGAGTGCAGTGGCGTGATCTTAGCACAGCCTCAACCTCCCAGGCTCAAGCCATCCTCCCACCTCAGCCTCCCAAGTACCTGGGATTCGAGGTGTGTGCCTTGAGGTGTGTGCAAGTCCAGCTAATTTTGTTTATTTTTTGTACAGATTAGGTCTTAATATATTGCCCAGGGTGGTCTTGAACTCCTGGGCTCAAGTGATCCTCCCACCTAGGCCTCCCAAAGTGCTAGGATTAGAAGCATGAGGCACCACACCCAGCTTACTCATGCAAGTTTCTCCTGAGTGTCTTCCTCAGGTGGGATTGCTGGGTCATAGAAACTGCACGTGTTCAATGTTTTTTGTCTGTTTGTTTTTTAGACGGAGTCTCGCTTTATCGCCCAGGCTGGAGTGCAGTGGCGCGATCTCCGCTCACTGCAAGCTCCGCCTCTTGGGTTCATGCCATTCTCCTCCCTCAGCCTCCCAAGTAGCTGGGACTGCAGGCACCCACCACTACGCCTGGCTAATTTTTTTTTTTTTTTGTATTTTTTGTATTTTTAGTAGAGACGGGGTTTCACCGTGTTAGCCAGGATGGTTTCCATCTCGTGACTTTGTGATCTGCCCTCCTCGGCCTCCCAAAGTGCTGGGATTACAGGTGTGAGCCACCGCACCTGGCCGCATGTGTTCAATGTTACTGAATAACACCATATTGTTTTCCAGAGGGCTTGTTCCAATTTACTATACTTTAGAAGGCTATTAGCACTGAATGACTTATAAAAAGAGTACATGATTCTAACATAATTAGCCATGAGAAAATTTGTGGCTGGGCACGGTGGCTCACTCTTGTAATCCCAGCACTTTGGGAGGCCAAGGCGAGTGGATCACCTGAGGCCAGGGGTTCAAGACCAGCCTATCCAACATGGTGAAACCCCGTCTGTACTAAAAATACAAAAATTAGCCGGGCATGGTGGTGCATGCTTGTAATCCCACCTACTTGGGAGGCTGAGGCAGGAGAATCACTTGAACCCAGGAGGCAGAGGTTGCAGAGAGCCAAGATCACGCTACTGCACTCCAGCCTAGGTGACAGAGCAAGACTCCATCTCAAAAAAAAAAAAAAAAAAAAAAAAAATTTGTTAGCTTATAAAAATGTGATCTATAGAAAACCTTTCAGAGCTGGGTAAAGTGGATCACACTTGGGCTTGAGCCCAGGAGTTGGAGACCAATGAGACCCAGACTCTACTAAACATAAAAACCAGCCTGGTGTGGTGGCACACACCTGTGGTCCAACCTACTCAGAAGGCTGAGGCAGGAAGATTGCTTGAGCCCAGGAGTTCGAAGCTTCAGTGAGCTATGATCGTGCCACTGCACTCCAGCCTGGGTTACAGTGAGACCCTGCCTCAAAAGAAAAAAAAAAAAAAAAAAGGAAAGAAAACCTTTCCGGAACAGTAGTATGACCTGTATTACTTTTGACTAACCAATTGTGATTAAAACTTTGCAAAATAATTTGCTAATATTTTTATTACACCTTCGTTATGCTGTATTGTATTTGGTTCTTATGTGCTATTATTCCAGTAATTATGCCTTTGCCTTCATTATGCTGTATTGTATTTGGTTCACATGTCCTATCATTCCACTAAGAACAGCAATGAAGCTTTTTTTTTTTTTTTTGAAACAGAGTCTGGCTTTGTCACACAGGCTGGAGTGCAGTGGTGTAATCTCAGTTCACTGCAACCTCTGCCTCCCGGGTTCAAGTGATTCTCCTGCCTCAGCCTCCTCAGTAGCTGAGATTACAGGCGCCTGCCATCAGGCCTGGCTCCTTTTTGTATTTTTAGTTGAGATGGGGTTTCGCCATGTTGGCCAGGCTGGTCTCGAACTCCTGACCTCAGGTGATCCTCCCGCCTCAGCCTCCCTAAGTGCTGGGATTACAGGCATGAGCCACTGTGCCCGGCCTGATGAAGCATATTTTAATCTGTTTCACAGTTTTGCCTTGTCTGGCAAGATTACCTCCTGGTTGTTACACTTGTATGTGACCACTCATTAGTGTCTTCTAGGCAACTATATATATATATTTTTAATCTGATGCGCTCTAGCAAAACAATGTCTACAATACAGCCATCTCATGCCCACAAGTATCAGTATAGGTGTGAATGTGAGGTGGATTCCAGGACCATGAAGAGGTGGCAGATTTTAATTAATTAACTAATTAATTTTTCAGAGACAAGGGCTTGCTCTGTTACCCAGACTGGAGTACAGTGGCATGATCACGGCTCACTGTAACCTCGAAATCCTGGGCTCAAATGATCCTCCCGCCTCAGCCTCCCAAGTAGCTGGGACTATAGGCATGCACCACCACACCCAGCCAGATTTTAGTAAATATAAATATTTTATCTGAAATTTTTAAGAATATTTAATATTTTAAAGAATACTTAATATTAAACATTTATGAAATACAAATAATAGCATAAGTTAACTCTTCTAGCCTTCCACATTTACTTACTTGAGTTTCTTTTCACCTCAAAAATTCTGTTACCACTTACACTTAGATACAAACATTTGGTGTTTAACATTTTGTTTCTTTTATTATGCTTTTTATTTGTTTATTTGTGGTTTTTTTTGAGATGGATTCTCGCTCTGTTGCCCAGGCTGGAGTGCAGTGGCATGATCTCGGCTCACTGCAACCTCTGCCTCCCAGGTTCAAACGATTCTTCTGCCTCAGCCTCCCGAGTAGCTGGGATTATGCATGCACCACCATGCCAGGCTAATGTTTATATTTGTAGTAGAGATGGGGTTTCAACTTGTTGGCCAGGCTAGTCTTGAACTCCTGGCCTCAGATGATACGCCCACCTCGGCCTCCCAAAGTGCTGAGATCACAGGCGTGAGCCAAGGTGCCCGGCCTATTATGCTTTTTAAAAAACTACTGCAGGCTGGGCATGGTGGCTCATGCCTGTAATCCCAGCACTTTGGGAGGCCGAGGTGGGCAGATCATTTGAGGTCAGGAGTTTGAGACCAGCCTGGCCAACATGGTGAAACCCCATCTCTACTAAAAATACAAAAATTAGCTGGGCACAGTAGTGTGCGCTTGTAATCCCAGCTACTGGGGAGGTTGAGGCAGGAGAATCGCTTGAACCCAGGAGGCGGAGGTTGCAATGAGCTGAGATAGCACCACTGCACTCCAGCCTGGGCAACAGAGTGAGACTCAGTCTCAGGGGAAAAAAAAATTGTGTTTTGGTAGGGAGGGTCCCGTAGCTAAGGGTAGAGATGCTGTGACCAAGTGTCCTGCCCCAGGGATTGCATCCTCTGCGTGGGTGAGCATCTTAGAGTGAGCCTGGAGTGCAGACTGTCAGCCTTTGAGGTTTCAGGTTGTGTTTTTGAGTGGATCTCAATGCCCAGCTCCAGCCAGCTAACTCCAGTGGTAAATGTTTGGGGGAAACACCCCTTATTTGTTGTAGTTAACATACAAGGAGCTGGGCAAGTGACACATGGAATAATTTTTTTTTTAAATGGAGTCTCACTCTGTTGCTCAGGCTGTAGTGCAGTGGCACGATCTTGGCTCACTGCAACCTCCTCCCCCCACCCGGGTTCAAGCAATTCTCCTGCCTCAGCCTACCAAGTAGCCGGGACTACAGGCATGCACCACCATGCCCCGCTAATTTTTGTATTTTTGCTGGAGACGGAGTTTTGCCATGTTGGCCAGGCTGGTCTCGAACTCCTGACCTCAGGTGATCCGCTTGCCTCAGCCTCCCAAAGTGCTGGGATTACATGTTTGAGCCACCGCGCCTGGCCAGAAAATTTTTAAAAAGAAATAGGCCGGGCGCAGTATCTCACATCTGTAATCCCAACACTTTAGGAGGCCAAGGAGGAAGGATCGCTTGAGCCCAGGTGTTTGAGCCCAGCCTGGGAAACACAGTGAGACCCCCCCCATCTCTATTTAAAAACATAAATAAAAATTAAAAATAAAAGTAAGGTGCAAAGACTCATTTTGTTACTCATGGTTGCATTTTAATTAAGAATATAAGTAGTCTTGGCCGGGCGTGGTGGCTCACGCCTATAATCCCAGCACTTTGGGAGGCCAAGGCGGGAGGTCAGGAAATCGAGACCATCCTGGCTAACACGGTGAAACCCCGTCTCTATTAAAAAATACAAAAAATTAGCCGGGCGTGGTGGCGGGCGCCTGTAGTCCCGGCTACTTGGGTGGCTGAGGCAGGAGAATACCGTGAATCCAGGAGGCGGAGCTTGCAGTGAGCCGAGATCGTGCCACTGCACTCCAGCCCAGGCGACAGAGCGAGACTCCGTCTCAAAAAAAAAAAAAAAAAAAAAAAAAGAATATATGTAGTCTTTGAAGTTCTTTTGGGACCTACACTGCTGCAAGCGTATAATGCCAAACGTGGATTTCAAAAGAGGCCCCCCGACGGAGATTTCATTAATTGCTAAATCAGTGCAGCAGTCCCTTGCTTCCCTCACCTATCCTTATCCTAAGTGGTGGTGGCGGCAGCGCGGAGCAGCTTCTGAAGGTCCGGGAGCTCTTTTCCTCTGCAAAGCGGAGGTGCTACAGGCACCGTGCACCTCTCAGACTGCAGGGGCTGAGCCCCCGGAGGAGGAGGGGGCTGGTTCAGGGAGCCCCTCCCCTGGGGCGGGGCCAAATCGTCCTCCCAGCCCGGCTTTGCAGAGCAGAGAGATCTGGTGTCTCCAGTTTACAGAAGCACTTGCAGAACTCATCAGAAGCCACCCCGCTTATCAGCAGATCTCAAGAGAGCGTCCGGTGGAGGCCCTGGGTCTGCACAGCTCACCTCCCTGGGAACTGCTCGCCCGAGCGTTGGAGCCGGCGCTGGCCCCTGCAGCCGGAAGGTTGCAGCCGCAGGAGCCCCGGAGGCCCAGGACACAGGGTAAGTCCCGGCTTGTGCCTTCCCTGCGCCCAACTTTCAGATTTTGCCCACTTTCCTTTTCCTCTTCCAGGCTTCCTCTCTGAGTCTACGTTTCTTCTTAATCGCGTAGGCAGATCATTTCCTAAAATCTCCAGGCTTTCTTTTCATTGATTTATTTTTTGGGTAGCTTCACTTGTCTAATCTTACAGCAGCTGCCTGTTGCCAAACAGCATGAATGAATGATGCAATCCTACACAGGAGCACCCTTAGTGCAAGATTGGAACAATCCCCAAACTCAGAGTTGAAGTGTCCGACTTTGTCTTCTTTCCCATTAGAATTAGAATTTTAAAATAAGTACTTACCAGATACATTGTTATAACGATACAGCCTTAAGTTGGGAATTAAATAAATCATGCTTTCATTCATTAAATATATTTATTTTCTTTTCTTTTTTTTATTTTTATTTATTTATTTATTTATTTCAGACAGAGTCTCGTTCTGTCGCCCAGGCTGGAGTGCAGTGGTGCGATCTCGGCTCACTTCAACCTCCGCCTACAGGGTTCAGGGGATTCTCCTGCCTCAGCCTCCTGAGTATCTGGGTGCCCGCCATCATGCCTAACTAATTTTTTAATTTTTGTATTTTTAGTAGAGACAGGGTTTCACCATGTTAGCCAGGCTGGTCTCAAACTCCTGGCCTCAAGCGATCCACCCGCCTCCACGTCTGCCTCCCAAAGTGCTGGGATTACAGGCATGACCACTGTACCTGGTCACTATATTTTCTTTATGTATGATTTGCATATTATTACTTTTTAAATATTTGATGACTGATATTGGAATGAGGATCAGGGAGGAAAATAATAAAATCCAAGATTTCTGTATTACCGTGCCGGGTAGGTTTTCAATATCATGACCATATAGCCCTGTCACTTTCATGTCGGTGAAACAAAGTAGTCAGGACTTTTAAAATTTTCAAATGATTTAATATATGCCTGATACCTACCCTCCTTTCCTTCCTTCTTTTCTTTTTTTTTTTTTTTTAAGAGACAGGGTCTTACTTGGTCACCCAGGCTAGAGTGCAGCGGTGCAATCATAGCTCATTGGAATCTCAAACTCCTGAGCCCAAACTCCTGCCTCAGCCTCCCAAGTAGCTGGGACTACAAATACGCACCACCATGCCTGGCTCATTTATTTTATTTTTTGTGGAGATGGCATTTCACTATGTTGCCCAGGCTTATCTTGAACTCCTGGGCTCAAGCAGTCCTCCCTCCTCGGCCTCCCGAAGTGCTGGGATTACAGGTGTGAGTCCCCATGCCCGGCCTTTTTTTTTTTTTTTTGAGACGGAGTCTCACTCTGTCACCCAGGCTGAAGTGCAGTGGCACGATCTCAGCTCACTGCAAGATCTGCCTCCTGGGTTCATGCCATTCTCCTGCCTCAGCCTCCCGAGTAGCTGGGACTACAGGTGCCCAGTACCACGCCTGGCTAAATTTTTTTTGTATTTTTGGTAGAGACGGGGTTTCGCCATGTTAGCCAGGATGGTCCTAATCTCCTGACTTCGTGATCCGCCCTCCTTAGCCTCCCAAAGTGCTGGGATTACAGGTGTGAGCCATCATGCCCGCCCGAGTCTGCTTCTTTGTCTATGCATTTAGTTCTCCTAAGAGATTCTCTTTCCCTCTCCCTTGTCTTTGTACCCTGCTAATCAGGTGTACATGATTTCCTATCAGACCTGAACCTTGCAGAATTGAAGCCATAGAAGAGTATGTTGACTCTACAGTGCTTGAAGGGGGGTAGGAGTAAAGCATTTCCCAGAGGAAGCAGTCTTAGGAAATTTTGCCTCTGACCCATTTTTGTGCCAGTCCCGCCAGGAGAGAGAGTGAAGCCAGTCTCCCTCTTTCCTGTTTTGTGTGTGGACTTCGATGTTCATTTCCTCATTCTCTCTTTCTAGGCTCTTACTCTTACAGAATCCACAGGTCTTTCTTGAGGAAATCTGTAGACAGAACTTTGTGCTGCGTTTTTACCTAGGGAAGGAACAGAAGAGTGTCGTCTCCTAGAAATCTAGCACTGGAGAAACGTGAGTCTGATTTGCCTTTTCTTGGTTTTGTTTTGGTTTTTTGCTGTCATTGTAATGTTTTTTATGCATTGAACTGTTACACGTTTGTCTATCTGCTAGCAGTTTACTCTTTTTTGAGACAGAGTCTTGCTTTGTCGCCTAGGCTGGAGTGCAGTGGCGCAATTTTGGCTTACTGCAACCTCCACCTCCTGGGTTCAAGTGATATCTCCTGTCTCAGCCTCCTGAGTAGCTGGGATTACAGGTGCGGGCCACCACACCTGGCTAATTTTTGTATGTTTAGTAGAGACAGGGTTTTGCCATGTTAGCCAGGCTGGTCTCGAACTCCTGACCTCAGGTCATCCATCCACCTCGGCCTCCCAAAGTACTGGGATTACAGGCATGAGCCACTGCACCCGGCCAGCAGTTTACTCCTCACCTGAATTTTAAAAATTGATGTCAACTATGTGGCATGCAGAAGATCTCAGCTTCCCAGAATAGCTGGTTATATTACATATCATTTCAACTTTTATTTTAGCTTTAAGGAGTACATGTGCAGGTTTGTTACATGGGTATATCACATGATGCTGAAGTTTGGGGTACAATTGATCCCATCACCCAGGGTTTGAGCGCAGTACCCAGTAGGTAGTTTCTCAGTCCTTGCCCTCCTTCCCCTGCCTTCTTGTAGTCCTCAGTTTTTTGTTGTTGTTGTTTTTTGTTTTCACAGAGTCTCGCTCTGTCACCCAGGCTGGAGTACAATGGTGTGATCTCGGCTCACTGCAACCTCCACCTCCAAGGTTCAAGTGATTCTCCTGCCTCAGCCTCCTGAGTAGCTGGGATTACAGGTGCCCACCACCATGCCTGGCTAATTTTTGTATATTTAGTAGGGACAGCATTTCACCATGTTGGCCAGGCTGGTCTTGAACTCTTGATCTCAAGTGAGTTGCCCGCCTTGGCCTCCCAAAGTGCTGGGATTACAGGTGTGAGCCACCGCACCTGGCCATCACTGTATGTTTTTCCCGTCTTTGTATCCTCATGTACCCAGTTTAGCTCCCACTTATAAGTGAGAACATGTGGTATTTGGTTTTCTGTTCCTGCGCTAATTCACTTAGGATAACGGCCTCCAGCTGCATCTGTGTTGCAGCAAAGGACATGTTTTCATTCTTTTTTATGGCTGTGCTGGCTTTTTTTTTTTAGGCCGGGCATGGTGGCTCACACTTTGGGAGGCCAAGGTGAGCTCCCAGCACTTTGGGAGGCCGAGGTGAGCAGTTCACCTGAGGTCAGGAGTTCAAGACTAGCCTGTCCAACATGGTGAATCCCCATCTCCACTAAAAATACAAAAATTACCTGGGTGTGGTGGCGCACACTTCTGATCCCAGCTATTCGGGAGGCTGAGGCATGAGAATCACTTGAACCCGGGAAGCAGAGATTGCAGTGAGCCAAAATCATACCACTGCACTCCAGCCTGAGTGACAGAGCAGGACTCCATCTCTAAACAAAAGATAAAATAAAATATAGTGTAAGTGCATGTGCTGGGGATCCCAGCCCTTGTTACAGGGAACCTCTTTGACTCTCCTCTGATTCAGAACCTTTTCAGAATCTACTGTGTACTCTTTTTTTTTTCTTTTTTTTTTTTTTTGAGATGGAGTCTCGCTCTGTCGCCCAGGCTAGACTGCAGTGTAGCACAATCTCGGCTCACTGCAACCTCTGCCTCCCAGGTCCAAGCAATTCTCCTGCCTCAGCCTCCCCAGTAGCTGGAACTACACACACGTGCCACCACGCCCGGCTATACTTTGTACTCTTTCAATGCCCGGGGACCTGAACAAATTTATCCCTACTACCAAAGCAAATAAGCTTGGTTCTCGCAACTATGCGTGACCTTCACAACTCTGTACAGGCTTTTATTTTTTCTTACACAGGTGAAGATAAGAGGTCAGTCCTAACAAGGTGAAGGAAGTAAGGTGATCTTAGAAGGCTCTTGAAAGATACAGAGATTGAGAAGTTGGGAAAGCATTTCTTTGGGCAAGGAGATTTTTCCTCTTGTCCAAAATCAGACCTCTGAAGGCTGGCCCTGCAGGAAAGCTTGCTTTTGTACTTTGGAACTAGGGATGAGAAGGCCTTGTCAGCAGTGGCTTTTTTTTTTTTTTTTTTTTAATCAGTTGGTCCTTTGCTTGCCAAGAGATGAACTAGCTGGGGCCAGCCAGGCAGAAGTTCTGTTCTGAGCTGCAGAAGGCAGTGGTCCGGATGGGACCTGGGAGCTGCTGTGTCTGAGAATCTGAGAATAGACCTTCCCACCAGCATGTCTTCTACCCTGGCCCTGCCCTCTCCCTCCCTGTTAGAGCCAAATACGAAGAATCCAGAGTCCATTCTCTGGCAATGATTTTTCTGTGTGTGGAATTCTAATGTACACAATTTACTTTGAAGCAACTGACCTTACTCAGCAGACTTTTTTCCCCTATAGCCACGAGAATTTTAAATACACATAGATTGTGAGTCACTCCTGGTGGAGACAATGAAAAGAGGAGGAAATTGGCCAGGCTTGGTGGCTCACACCTGTCATCCCAGCACTTTGGGAGGCCGAGGCAGGTGAATCACTTGAGGTCAGGAGTTTGAGACCAGCCTGGCCAATATGGTGAAACCCCATCTCTACTAAAAATGCAGAAGAATTAGCCAGGCGTGGTGGCAGGCACCTGTAATTCCAGCTACTCAGGAGGCAGGAGAATCGCTTGAACCCGGGAGGCGGAGGTTGCAGTGAGCCAAGATCACATCACTGCACTCCAGCCTGGGTGACAGAGTGAGACCCCATCTCAAAAAAAGTAAAAATAAAAATTAAGAAGGAGGAAATCAAAAGTGTACAGGGAGGTACACCATTTTGCAGAGCAGGATGGGAAGAGCTAAAAGGAGCTGTGGCCGAGTTTGCTCTGCTGCCCAATCAAGCAGGGAGGGAGTTGATACTCTTGTAACCCAATGGGTGAAGGCCATCTCCCCTGGCCTGACCATTTCATGGGCAGAGTTAAGGTCCTAAAATCCAGCTCAGTCTCCTAGGGAGGGTGTGGAAAAAGAATCAGCCTTCCAAGTAAATTCATTGTAAAGTGAGTCTCTAACATTCTATTTTGGCCAGCACGGTGGCTCACACTTATAATCCCAGCACTTTGGGAGGCTGAGATGGGAGGATCATTTGAGGCCAGGAATTCAAGACCAGCCTGGGTAACATAGTGAGACCTCATCTCTACAAAAATAATAATAATAGTAACTGAGCTGGGTGTGGTGGTGCGTGCCTGTGGTCTCTGCTACTCAGGAGGCTGAGGCAGGAGGATCACTTCACCTAGGAGGTTGAGGCCACAGTGAGCTATGATTATACCATTGGCACTCCAGTGTGGGCAACAGAGTGAGACCTTGTCTCTAAAAAAAGCCAAAAATATTCTGTTTTCTCCTTGGGACCACGTTACAACCCAGGAGGCAGGTGTCAACAATTCTGAGCTGTAAGTCAGGCCTAGTGTTCAGCTGGGGATGTGTAAATCAGTTCTCACTTTTAGTGAAGGAAATATACCTTTCCTTTCAAACTCAAGGCTGATGGTCTTGCTTTTTTTTTTTGAGACAGGGTCTCACTCTGTCACCCAGGCTGGAGTGCTGTGGCCTGATCTCAGCTCACTGCACCCTTGAACTCCTGGACTCAAGCCATCCTCCCACCACAGGCTCTTGACTATCTGGGACCACAGGCATGCACCACCATGCCCCACATTTTTTTTTTTTTTTTTTAGAGAAAGAATCTTACTGTGTTCTCAAGAACTGATCTCAAACTCCTGGGCTCAAGTGATCCTGCTGTCTTAGCCTCCCAAAGTGCTGGGATTATTACAAGTGTGAGCCACTGCACTTGGCCAATCTCATTGAAACTATTGCTAGTGTCAGTGGTTGGAAAGAGGTTCAAGTACCTGGTTTGCCTTTTTTTTTTTTTTTTTTGAAATGGAGTCTTGCTCTTGTCGTCCAGGCTGGAGTGCAGTGGTGGGATCTCGGCTCACTGCAACCTCCACCTCCCGCGTTCAAGCAATTCTCCTGCCTCAGCATCCTGAGTAGCTGGGATTACAGGCACCCGACTAATTTTTGTACTTTTGGCCAGGGTGGTCTCGAACTCCTGACCTTGTGATTCGCCTGCCTTGGCCTCCCAAAGTGCTGGGATTACAGGCGTGAGCCACCTCTCCCGGCCAAAGTAAGTGGTTTTTCAAACATAGCCGGTAATTATTTGTCTAATCATTTCGACAAGACTGGAAACCTCTTGAAGATGGCACCCATGCATTATGCATTCCTCTTTGGGTCTTGTGTCAGGGTCCCTGGGGACCTGGCTTTGAGATTCTGGTGCCCATCAGTCATTCTCAGGAGCATTGCCCATTCTTAGTTATGTTGTGTTGCCTCATCATCTTCTTTTTTTTTTTTTTTTTTTGAGACAGAGTTTCGCTCTTGTTGCCCAGGCTGGAGTGCAACAGCGCAATCTCGGCTCGCCGCAACTTCTGCCTCCCGGGTTCAAGCAATTCTCTTGCCTCAGCCTCCTGAGTAGCTGGGATGACAGGCATGTGGCACCATGCCCAGCTAATTTTGTATTTTTAGTAGAGACGGGGTTTCACCATGTTGGTCAGGCTGGTCTCGAACTCCCGACCTCAGGTGATCCACCCGCCTCAGCCTCCCAAAGTGCTGGGATTACAGGCATGAGCCACCGCGCCCGGCCTTCTCATGCACCTTCTTAAAAAGTTCTTTAGCTTATCCCACTTATCTCATTTTAGCTCCTCTTACACCATTTGTCTGTTTCTGGCTTCCTCTTCACTCACCTATGGTTCATTCTCCATTCTTAGTGGACTTGCACTACAGTAAGTGCTGCTTCTCTGCTGATAGACCTGCTGACTTCAAGGTCTTTACAGTGAGCCTGCCTGGGCATGTAGTATGAATTAGCTTGATTCCTGCTGGACCAAAGCCAAATGACTGGTTTCTTATTATTTTTTATCTTTTTTTTTTTTTAATAGAGACAGGGTTTCACCATGTTGGCCAGGCTGGTCTCAAACTCCTAGCCTTAAGCAATCCACCTGTCTTGGCTGCCCAAAGTCCTGGGAACAGGCATCAGCCACCACGCTGGCCCTTGTTGAGTTCTTTTTTTTTTTTTTTTTTGAGATGGAGTCTCGCTCTGTCACCCAGGCTGCAGTGCAGTGCAGTGGTGCAATCTCGGCTCACTGCAATCTCCAGGTCTCCACCTCCCAGATTCAAGCGGTTCTCCTGCCTCTCCATCCCAAGTAGCTGGGATTACATGTGCCTGCCACCATGTCCGGCTAATTTTTGTATTTTTAGTAGAGATGGGGTTTCACCATGTTGGCCAGGCGGGTCTCGAACTCCTGACCTCAAGTGATCCTCCTGCTTCAGCCTCCCAAAGTGCTGAGATTACAAGTGTGAGCCACTGCAGCCGGCCCCTTGTTGAGTTCTTAATAACTGCTTAGGTTCAACTCTATTTAATTCATAAAATATTTAATTCATGAAACATTTAACTAACACCTATTGGGTGCTGGGTGCAGAGATAGAAGATAATTCAACTGGAGTGATTGACTGATTTTCTGGGTTGATGGGGAGGAAATAATGTAGTATAAGGGAGGCCACTTGATCTGCACGGTGAAGAAGTAGGACTTTCTTCATGACATGGGGGATATGGTGATTCCAGGCAGAGGAGCAGCATTTGAAATGGTGTAGAGGAATAAAAAAACACATGACATAGGCCGGGTGCGGTGATTCCAGGCAGAGGAGCAGCATTTGAAATGGTGTAGAGGAATAAAAAAACACATGACATAGGCCGGGTGCGGTGGCTCATGCCTATAATCCCAGCAGTTTTGAGAGGCCAAGGCAGGTGGATTGCCTGAGGTCAGGAATTCGAGACCAGCCTGGGCAACATGGTGAAACCTCGTCTCTACTCAAAATACAAAAATTAGCTGGATGTGGTGGCACGTGCCTATAGTCTCAACTACTCAGAACGCTGAGGGAGGAGAATTGCTTGAACCCGGGATGGGGAGGTTGCAGTGAGCCGAGATTGCACCACTGCACTACACTCCAGCCTGGGTGACAGAGCAAGACTCCGTCTCAAAAAAAAAAAAGTCCTTAGTATTCCTTGAGCCATAAATTGTGTGTGTCACCAGGCACGGTTGCTCACGCCTGTAGTTCCAGCACTTTGGGAGGCTGAGTCGCATGGATCATTTTAGCCCAAAAGTTTGAGACCACCCTGGGCAACATGGTAAAACACCATCTCTACTAAAAATACAAAAAATTAGCCAGATATCATGCCTGCCTGTAGTCCCAACTGCTCAGGAGGCCGAGCCAGGGAGGCAGAGGTTGCAGTGAGCTGAGATTGCACCACTGCCCTCCAGCCTGGGTGACAGAGTGAGGCCCTAACTCAAAATAAAAAAAAAATGTGTATGTGTGTGCATGTGCATGTGAATAATGTGTGTGTGTAAAAATGTGTGTGTGTGTATGTGTATTTGTGCGGACTGAGGTTGGTAAAATCCATAGGCATAGGAGCCAGATCGTGAAGGGCATAAATTATGTAATAAAGACATTATGTTAATGGCTGGGTACGGTGGCTCTGGTAGGGCACGGTGGCTCACACCTGTAATCCCAGCTCTTTGGGAGGCCGAGGCAGGAGGATCATTTGAGGTCAGGAGTTCGAGACCAGACAGGCCAACATGGTGAAACCCCATCTCTACTAAAAATGCAAAAATTAGCTGGGCGTGGTGGCATGCACCTATAATCCCAGCTACTTGGGAGGCTGAGGCAGGAGAATCACTTGAACCTGGGAGGCAGAGGTTGCAGTGAGTCAAGATTGTGCCACTGCACTCCAGCCTGGGTGACAGAGCGAGACTCCTTCTCAAAAAAAAAAAAAAAAAAAAAAGATTTATTAATAGACACTGAAATTTGAATTTCATTTTTATTTATTATTATTACTTTTGAGACAGGGTCTCACTCTGTCACCCAGGCTGCAGTGCAGTGTCATGGTCGTAGCTCACTGCAGCCTCAAACTCCTGTGCTCAAGCAATCCTTCTGCCTCACCCTCCTGAGTAGCTAGGTCTATAGGTGTGTGCCACTACACCTGGCTAATTTTAAAAATACTTTTGTAGAGATGAGGTCTTGGTATGTTGCCCAGATAGGTGTTGAACTCCTGGCTTCAAGTAATCCTCCCACCTCAGCCTCCCAAAGTACTAGAATTACAGGTGTGAGCCACTGCAGCCAGCCTGAAATTTGAATTTCATTAGTTTTTACATGTCAAAAAATATTATTCTTCTTTTGATTTTTTTTCAAGTGTTTAAAATGTAAAAATCAGCCAGTCGTGGTGGCTCACACCTGTAGTCCCAGCTACTCAAGAGGCCATGATGGAAGGTTCACTTGAGCCCAGGAGATTGAGGCTGCAGTGAGCTATGATGGCACCACTGCACTCCAGCCTAGGTGACAGAATGAGATCCTGTCTCAAAAAAAGTAAAGTAGGCCGGGCGCGGTGGCTCACGCTTGTAATCCCAGCACTTTGAGAGGCCGAGGCGGGCGGATCACGAGGTCAGGAGATCGAGACCACAGTGAAACCCCGTCTCTACTAAAAATACAAAAAATTAGCTGGGCGTGGTGGCAGGCATCTGTAGTCCCAGCTACTTAGAGAGGCTGAGGCAGGAGAATGGCGTGAACCCGGGAGGCGGAGCTTGCAGTGAGCGGAGATCGTGCCACTGCACTCCAGCCTGGGCGACAGAGCCAGACTCTGTCTCAAACAAAAAAAACAACAAAAAAAAGTAAAGTAAAATAAAATAAATGTAAAAATCATTCTTACTTGTGAGCCATACCAAACCAGGTGGCAGGGTGGATTTGGCCTACAAGCTATAGTTTGCTGACCCCCGACTTAAAATATTTTTTTTTCCAGGTCAACTTAAAATGGCCTTATTCTGCCAACTGCATTGGTTGGAAATCAGTTGAGCAGTGGGTTGTTCAACTGCTTTGAGTCTGTTTTTAACTGCAGTCTATTCTAAATATAGATTACTTACATCATCTGTGTAGCCTTGTATATGACATATTAGTCTCTGATAGGAGGCTGGTCTAGGCAATCTTGAGGGTCCCTTTCATCCTAATTCTAGTCCAAAGATTTTCTAAAAAATAAAGGCCAGTCATGGGGGCTCATGCCTGTAATCCCAGCAATTTGGGAGACCTAGGTGGGAGGATTGCTTGAGTCCAGGAGTTGAAGACCAGTCTGGGCAACATAGCAAGACCCCCATCTCTTCAAAAAAAAATTTAAAAATTAGCCAAGCATAGTGGTGTGCACCTGTAGTCCCAGCTACTTGGGAGACTGAGGCAGGAGGATCACTTGAGCCCTGGATTTGGAGGCTGCAGTGAGCCATGATTGTACCACTGCACTCCAGCGTGGGTGACAGAGTGAGAACTTGTCTAAAAAAAAAAAAAAATTTGTTTTGACTGTCTGTCCTCTGCAGCTTCTGTAGCAGTGTGGCTTCCAGAGTTTCTTCCTGTACCTTCACCATTTTCCTTCTCCTTCCCAGGCTCAAGTCAGGACGTAAAGGTGGTGGTCCTGCAGGCTCTGTCCTTAGCACTCTTTTCTTCTCCCTCTCTCTATTCTCCCTGGACTTTATTTTTATGATTTTTTCTTTTCTTGAGACAGGGTCTCATTCTGTGGCCCCATGCTGGAGTGCAGTGGCGTGATCTTGGCTCACTGCAATCTCCACCTCCCAGGTTCAAGAGAGTCTCCTGCCTCAGCCTTCTGAGTAGCTGGGACTACAGGTGCACGCCATCCTGCCTGGCTAATTTTTAGTTTTTTAGTAGAGATGGGGTTTTGCCATGTTGGCCAGGATGGTCTTGAACTCCTGGCTTCAAGTGATGCTCCCGCCTCAGCCTCCCAGAGTGCTGGGATTACAGGCGTGAGCCACCGCGCCCAGCCTCTTCCTGGACTTTAATCAGACCATGTCTTCAACTAGCCCCTGTACATTGGCGACATTGTGTATGTTTAGCCCTCATATTTAGCTCTGACCTTTTTTCTGAGGCTTAAAGCCTTTCCCAGTATCTGGAAGTTAAAGTCTAAACTCCTTAGCCTGGCCCTAGGACCTGCTTAGTCTGAATTCCTGATGCACAGCCAGGCCCCTGGGCCAAGCCGTGGGGTAGCTTCCAGCAGGTCATCTGCTTCCTCCTCCTTGTCTTTGCTCACACTCCTCGCTCTGCCATCACAAGCCTCCCTCCTTGTCTCCACCCCCGCTCCCTCTCCTCCCAGCACATGCCAAATCGATGCCCTGCCCTTTGACAACCCACTCAGAGGGCCACTTACCTGTCAGATTCAGCTCAAATACTTGTGCCTCCTTGAAGCCTTCTTTTTTTATCTTTTAGTTAGAGTCAGGGTCTTGCTCTGTTGCCCAGGCCGGAGTGCAGTGGCACGATCTCAGCTCACTGCAGCTCTACCTCCTGGGTTCAAGTAATTCTCCTGCTTCAGTCTCCCAAGTAGCTGGGATTACAGACGTGCACCACCATGCCCAGCTAATTTTTTGTATTATTATTTTTAGTAGAGACTTGGTCTCTCTATGTTGCCCACGCTGGTCTTGAACTCCTGGCCTCAAGCAATCCTCCTCCTGCCTTAGCCTCCCAAAGTGCTGGGATTACAGGGATAAGCCACTGTGCCCAGTCTGAAGCCCTGTTTCATAGATAAGGCTAAACATTTTTCCTGTGTTCCCACAGAGCCTTATGCACACCTCTGCTTTTTTTTTTTTTTTTTTTTTTTTGAGACGGAGTCTCGCTCTGTCACCCAGGCTGGAGTGCAGTGGCACGATCTCGGCTCACTGCAAGCTCCACCTCCCAGGTTCACGCCATTCTCCTGCCTCAGCCTCCCGAGTGGCTGGGACTACAGGCGCCTGCCACCACGCCCGGCTAATTTTTTTATATTTTTAGTAGAGACAGGGTTTCACTGTGTTAGCCAGGATGATCTCGGATCTCCTGACCTCGTGATCCGCCTGCCTCAGCCTCCCAAAGTGCTGGGATTACAGGCCTGAGCCACCACGCCCAGCCTCACACCTCCGCTTTAATGCTTGCTTCCTCGCTACAATTAGGTCAGAAAAAAAAAAAAAACTATATATATATCTAAAAGAAAAGAAAGAAGGCTTCAAGGAGGCACAGGTATTTGAGCTACTCAGGAGGCTGAGGCAGGAGAATCACTTGAACCTGAGAGGTGGAGGTTGCAGTAAGCCAAGATCGTACCACTGCCCTCCAGCCTGGGCAACAGAGTAAGACTCCACCTAAAAAAAAAAAAAAAGAAAGAAAGAAAGAAGAAACTGGTGTAGTGTGGGAAGTAAACAAAAAGAAAAGGAAAAAAAAATGAATCTGTGAGAACACTCTTATGTGGCCTGCACTGACTTTGACACAAATTAGATTGGCTTAATAGGCAAGGTGGGATCTTTTCATAATTTTATTTGATGTCTTTAAATATATTTATCTTTTAAATACATTTATCTTTTTTCTTGTAGGAGGAAAATTCTTCCAGCGATGGTCTCCCACTCAGAGCTGAGGAAGGTTTTCTACTCAGCAGATGCTGTGTGTTTTGATGTTGACAGCACGGTCATCAGAGAAGAAGGAATCGATGAGCTAGCCAAAATCTGTGGCGTTGAGGACGCGGTGTCAGAAATGTAGGGATAGCATTTATTCACTTTATGAAATGATAAAGACTTTCTAAAGAGTGACTGTTTTGGATGAAGTGCTAGACCCTGGCTATGGAACATGAGCACTAGGCTTTTTCTTTCATTCCTTAGAGCTGAATTTGACATATTCATTTATTTATATAAATATTTATGGCAAACAAACATGGATAAGACATGTTCTTAGCTTGATCGGGGAATGACAACCGTCACTAACTAAAGAAGATGGCCTGGGGGGCGAGGTCCAAGTGTCCAGTGGCTTTGTGTCATGGTTGAAAGTGTGGCCTTAGTGGTTCCCTGGAAAGCTTCAGAGTCTCTTGGTGGATCCTGGGTCAGATCCCCTCTCTCCCTCCTGCCCTCCCGCCCTGCAGCTGGGGACCTCCCTCTGCAGTCCCAGTCCCCCAGTCATGCACCATGTCATTTTCTTTTTTTTTTTTTTTTGAGACAGAGTCTCATTTTGTCACCCAGGCTGGAGTGCAGTGACCCAATCTCGGCTCACTGCAACCTCTGCCTCCCGGATTCAAGCAATTCTCCTGCCTCAGCCTTTTGAGTAGCTGGGATTACAGGCGCATGCCACCACGCTCGGCTAATTTTTGTATTTTTAGTAGAAATGGGGTTTCACCATGTTGGCCAGAATGGTCTCGATCTCCTGACCTCGTGATCTGCCCACCTTGGGCTACCAAAGTGCTAGGATTACAGGCATGAGCTGCTGCACCCGGACACTATTTCATTTTCAACTGCCTTTCATGGAAGAATGTTTAACCTTTGGTCTCTTTCTTGATTTATGACAGCTCACAGCTTGCAAGAAAAATACCTATGGATAGGCTGTGTGCCTTTTTTTTTTTTAGATGGAATCTTAACTCTGTCATCCAGGCTGGGGTGCAGTGGTGAGATCTTGGCTCACTGCAACCTCCGCCTCCCGGGTTCCAGCAATTCTCCTGCCTCAGCCTCCTAAGTAGCTGGGATTACAGGCGTGCACCACCACACCTGGCTAATTTTTGCATTTTTTTAGTAGAGATGGGGTTTTGTCATGTTGGCCAGGCTGGTCTCAGACTCCTGGCTTCAGGTGATCTGCCCACCTCAGCTTCCCAAAGTGTTTGGGATTATGGGCATGAGTCACTGCACCCAGCCTGTTAATGTTATTTTCAAGCAATCCTTCAAAAGTTTATTCCAAGGCCTTGCTCTCCTAGTAGCAAAGCCTGTCTGTTGCACACTGGGGCTCTTGGTAGCATCTTCCTTTTGGTGGATGTGCAGACCTGGGGCAGTAAGGCATGTTAACCTTGAGGACATAGGACCTGGCTGGCCTGACTGTTGGGTCTCCCTCCTAGGACACGGCGAGCCATGGGCGGGGCAGTGCCTTTCAAAGCTGCTCTCACAGAGCGCTTAGCCCTCATCCAGCCCTCCAGGGAGCAGGTGCAGAGACTCATAGCAGAGCAACCCCCCCACCTGACCCCCGGCATAAGGTAAGAGGAGCCCCGGCTCCAGGTGTATTTCAGCACCAGTGTTGGGGGGCACATCCTCCCAAGAGCATCTAACTATTCCTTTAGAGTGCCCTCTGGGTGGTTTATTTATTTTCATTTTCATTTTTTAATTATTTTTTTAAATTGTATTTTTTCGAGATGAAGTCTCACTCTGTCACTCAGGCTGGAGTGCAGTGGTGAAATCTCAGCTCACTGCAGCTTCTGCCTCCCAAGTTCATGCAATTCTCCTGCCTCAGCCTCCCGAGTAGCTGAGATTACAGGTGCCCACCAGCACACCTAGGTAATTTTTGTATTTTTAGTAGAGATGGGTTTCGCCATGTTGACCACACCGGTCTTGAACTCTTGACCTCAAATGATCTGCCTGCCTGGGCCTCCCAAAGTGCTGGGATTATAGCTGTGAGCCACTGCACCCGGCCTATTATTATTTTTTTTAGAGTCAGCGTCTCATTCTGTTGCCCATGTTGGAGTACAGTGTTATAATCATGGCTTACTACAGCGTTGAACTCCTGGTGTCAAGTGGCCCTCCCTCCCTAGCCTCCTTAATAGTGGGGACTACAGGTGCATGCCACCATGCCCAGCTAATTTTTAAAAAAAAATTTTTTTTGAGAGACAGGGTCTCACTTTGTCACCCAGGCTGGAGTGCAGTGGCATGAATAGAGCTCACTGCAGCATCAGCCTTCTGGGCTCAAGGGATCCTCCTGCCTCAGCTTCCTAAGTAGCTGGGACTACAGACGTAGGCCACCATGCCTAATTTTTTTTTTTTAATTTTCTATAGACACAGGGTCTCACTGTGTTGCCCAGGCTGGTCTTGAACTTGTGGGCTCAAATGATCAATTTTCCCACCTCAGCCTCCCAAAGTGTTGGAATTATAGGTTTGAGCCACTATACCCAGCCTTTAAAATATTTTTTGTAGAGATGGGGGTCTTGCTATGTTGCCCAGGCTGTTCTCAAGCTCCTGGCCTCAAGTGATTTTCTACCTTGGCCTCCCAAACTGCTGGATTTAAAGGCGTGGCCTGTGTGGTGCTTTTGGCACTTACACGTGGTCTTGTCTGGCCAGTTGTCTGGTCCTGTCGGTTTCTGCCTTTCCTCTTTCTCCAGGGAAAACCTAAGCTTTCCTTGTTTGTCCTCATCTTGTGTTTTTCTGGGTCCATGGGCAGAGTAGAGTTCTGGAACGGTTTCCTAAAGTAGACAAACCCTACCCATTGATTTTTTTTTTTTTTTTTTTTTTTTTTTGAGACAGAGTCTTGCACTGTTGCCAAGCTGGTGTGCAGTGGTGCAGTCTCGGCTCACTGCAACCTCCACCTCCCAGGTTGAAGCAATTCTCCTGCCTCAGCCTCCCAGGTAGCTGGGATTACAGGCATGTGCCAACATGCCCAGCTAATTTTTGTATTTTTAGTAGAGATGGAGTTTCACTATTTTGGTCAGGCTGGTCTCGAATGCCTGACCTCGTGATCCACCCGCCTCGGCCTCCCAAAATGCTGGGATTACAGGCGTGAGCCACCACGCCCAGCCCCTACCCATTGATTTCTAAGTGCATTTAGAAAAACATATATAAGGCTGGGCATGGTGGCTCATGCATGTAATCCCAGCACTTTGGGAGGCCAAGGTGGGCAGATCACCTGAGGTCAGGAGTTCAAGACCAGCCTGGCCAACATGGTGAAACCCCATGTCTACTAAAAATACAAAAATTAGCTGGGCGTGGTGGTGCGCATCTGTTGTCCCAGCTACTCGGGAGGCTGACACAAGAGAATCGCTTGAACCCTGTAGGAGGAGGTTGCAGTGAGCTGAGATCGCACCACTGCACTCCAGCCTGGTGACAGAGACAGAGCGAGACTCCATCTCAAAAAAAAAAAAAAAAAAAAAAAGTAACTGGGTATGGTGGCAGGTGCCTGTAATCCCAGCTACCTGTGAGGCTGAGAGAGGAGAATCGCTGGAACCCTGGAGGCAGAGGTTGCAGTGAGCCGAGATCGCACCACTGCACTCCAGCCTGGGCGACAGAGCGAGACTCTATCTCAAAAAAACAGAAAAAGAAAAACATATATAAAACATTAACACCCCAGGCAGTATACCTTGTCAAACATACCTCAGGCAAATGCATTCAGGAGAAGAAAATATATCTTATTTCCCTCTTCATGTTTCGTGTTTTTTTTTTTCTTTTGTATTACTCAGTGTTGGGTATTTTGTATTTTATTTTGCAGGGAGCTGGTAAGTCGCCTACAGGAGCGAAATGTTCAGGTTTTCCTAATATCTGGTGGCTTTAGGAGTATTGTAGAGCATGTTGCTTCAAAGCTCAATATCCCAGCAACCAATGTATTTGCCAATAGGCTGAAATTCTACTTTAACGGTAAGATGTTAACGGTAACATGTTCCCTTTCTTAGCAGTTCCATTGTTCAGTATTCTGGGTAATGTCTTTTGGAATGCAACTTGAACAGTCACATCAGAGTTAAATATTGGGATGAATGGTTCTCTTAATTGATGTCTTTTGCCCTTTGGTACCCTTTGCTCAGCAAAATAGACTTAGGTCATCACCTGTCCTAGCTTTGGTATCTATAACATCACCTGTCTGTACATAAATGTCTGCATTTCGTGAAACATTAACTCCTACGAAGCCCCCTATGACTTACTTTGCTATATGTTATATTTCAACTTTATGGGAGCTTCTATGCATTTGAAGCAATTTAGACTCAAGAAGGAGACTTTTGACTGGGCACGGTGGCTCACGCCTGTAATCCCAGAACTTTGGGAGCCTGAGGCGGGAGGATCACTTGAGGTCAGGAGTTCAAGACCAGCCTGGCCAACATGGTGAAACCCCAACTCTGCTAAAAAAAAAAAAAATACAAAAATTAGCTGGGCATGGTGGCACATGCCTATAGTCCCAGCTACTTGGGAGGCTGAGGGAGGACAATCACTTGAAGCTGGGAGGCGGAGGCTGCAGTGAGCTGAGATCTCGCCACTGCACTTCCAGCCTGGGTGACAGAGTGAGACCCTGTCTTTAAAAAAAAAACAAGACAGAGACTTTAGAAGGGAGACTTTTGTTAATGGATTACTGAACTACAGCCCTTGGGGAAGCCTCCTGTCCCCTCTCTGGTCCATAGTGGTGCCACAGCTGTTATATTATCTCAGATCACCAGTTACATCAAGGAGTGACTGATAGTGTTTTTTTTTTTTTTTTTTTGAGACGGGGTCTCACTCTGTTGCTCTGGCTGAAGTGCAGTGGCTCCATCTCGGCTCACTGCAACCTCTGCCTCCTGGGTGCAAGCGATTCTCCTGCCTCAGCCTCCCAAGTAGCTGGGATTACAGGTGCCCACCACCACACCTGGCTAATTTTTGTATTTTTTTTTTAGTAGAGTCGGGGTTTCACCATGTTAGTCACACTGGTCTCAAACTCCTGGCCTGAGATGATCCACCTGCCTTGGCCTCCCAAAGTGTTGGGATTACAGGCGTGAGCCACTGTATGTTAACAGAACATTCTTGAATGATCTAGAGATAGAGATCATTGAAAAAAGAAGTCAAGAATGAGTGTGGTAATTACTGTAAAAATAGAAATAATTGATAAAAAATAAGCTGGAATTTCCTCTTGGGTGACATAATATATTAATATTTTAAATTTAATATATTAAGGCTGGGTGTGGTGGCTCATGCCTGTAATCCCAGAACTTTGGGAGGCCGAGGCAAGTCTGATCACCTGCGGTCAGGAGTTTGAGACCAGCCTGGCCAATGTGGCAAAACCCCATCTCTACTAAAAATACAAAACTTAGCTGGTGTGGTGGCATGCGCCTGTAATCCCAGCTACTTGGGAGGCTGAGACACGAGAATGGTTTGAACCTGGGAGGCGGATATTGCAGTGAGCCGAGATCACACCATTGCACTCCAGCCTGGGCAACAGAGTGAGACACTGTCTCAAAAATAAATAAATTAATTAATTAATTTGATACTACTATTTTATGGTGTTCTGCCACCTCAACAAGGTTTAAGAAATACTGGAAGTTTAAAGGATACAACAAAATTCACCTAATTTATTTATGACCTAATAGAGCCATCTCTACAATTGATAGTTATAATTTAAAAGCAAAGGTTGGCTATGTGTGATGGCTCACACCTGTAATCCCAGCACTTTGGGAGGCTGAGGCAGGAGGATCACATGAGCCTAGGAGTTCCAGACCAACCTGGGCAACATACCAAGACCCCATTTCTATAATCATAATCATAATCATAATCATAATCATAAAAGGAAATAAAAGCAAAGCAAAGCTTGTTTATTCCCAGGAACAGGTGTGGAGCTCCAGGCTGTCTGACTTTACTGACGGCCATTTTTAGCCTTCTCAGTGATATTTAAGTGAAGATATCATCTATGCAGAAAGCTGGCTTTGGTCAGATACTTCTCTGGGTCTTTAACCCTATTTTTATTTCTCTTTTAAGGTGAATATGCAGGTTTTGATGAGACGCAGCCAACAGCTGAATCTGGTGGAAAAGGAAAAGTGATTAAACTTTTAAAGGAAAAATTTCATTTTAAGAAAATAATCATGATTGGAGATGGTGCCACAGATATGGAAGCCTGTCCTCCTGCTGTATGTATTAAGAGTGCTAATTTTTTTTCAGGTTGTACTTTTGTTTTATTTATTTATTTATTATTTCTTTATTTTTTTTGAGACGGAGTTTCGCTCTTGTTGCCCAGGTTGGAGTGCAGTGGCGTGATCTCGGCTTACTGCAATATCCGCCCCCTGGGTTCAAACCATTCTTGTGTCTCAGCCTCCCAAGTAGCTGGGATTACAGGCATACGCCACCATGCCAGCTAAGTTTTGTATTTTTAGTAGAGACGATGTTTCGCCACGTTGGCCAGGCTGGTCTCGAACTCCTGACCTCAGGTGATCTGCCTGCTTCGGCCTCCCAAAGTGCTGGGATTACAGGCATGAGCCACCGTGCCCGGCCGTACTTTTGTTTTAGACAGCTGATGCATCCTATATTCCCAACACTTTGGGAGGTCGAGGCAGGAAGATGGCTTGAGCACAGGAATTTGAGACCAGCCTGGTCAACATAGTGAAACCCCATCTCTACAAAATAAATAAATAAAATAAAATAAAAACAGCTGATTTCGAACTACATAAGATTTAAAACAGGAGTTAAACAAAAACAACTCTCATTACAAGATAAAAATGAAGTAATAAAAACACATTCAATCTTGTTTTGTCAACTTTGTGCAAACCCAAGAAAAGTTGTGAATAAGGAACTAAAAACCTTTTAAAACTTTTAACAATGCCTTATCCCTGTAGCATGGGCACCACCTTTTAGCCTAGGTGTGTGCTCAATAAGAGTTGATTTCATTTCCCCAAATAATACCATCAACAACTCATAACCAAGATTTTAACGTCATTTTATGCTTTATATACTAGCTCCTCATACATTACCTCATTTAATCTTCATAACAGCCCTGTGAAGTCAAATATTATGTTTTGTTTTGTTTTTTCTTAGATAGAGTCTCACTCTGTCACCCAGGCTGGAGTGCAGTGGTGTGCTCTCAGCTCACTGCAACCTCCGCCCTCTGGGCTCAAGTGATTCTCCCACCTTAGCCTCCCAAGTAGCTGGGACCACAGACGCATTCCACCACACCCAGCTAAGATTTTGTGTTTTTGGTAGAGGCAGAGTTATGCCATATTTCCCAGGCTGGTCTCAAATTCCTGAGCTCAAGCGATCTCCCCCGCTTTGGCCTCCCAAAGTGCTGGTATCACAGGTATAAACCACCATGCCCGGCCACATGTTGTGTTCTTCTTACTGATAGGGGAACTGAGGCTTGCAGAGATTATATGATTTACCTGTAACATATCAGAGCATTTTGTTTTTATTTACTTATTTATTTTTATTTTTTGGAGACAGGGTCTTGCTATGTTGCCCAGGCTGGAGTGCATGTTGCGATCATAGCTTATCACAGCCCTGAACTTCTGGGCTCAAATGATCCTCCCGCCTCAGCCTCCTTGGTAGCTGGGATTACAGGTGTGTGCCACTGCATCCCACACCACCACAGCGTTTTATTCCTCTGAATTAATGTCATTTTCTGAGACTAGCAGAGGTTTTATTTATTCTTTGAGACAGGTTCTTGCTCTGTCACCCAGGCCGGAGTGCAGTGGTGCAATCTCAGCTCATTGCAGCCTCAACCTCCCAGACCAAGCGATCTTCCCATCTCAGCCTCCTGAGTAGCTGGGACTGCAGGCGCATGCCACCACACCTATCTAATTTTGTTTATGTTTTGTAGAGATGAGGTCTCACTATGTTGCCCAGGCTAATCGTGAACTCCTGGCTTAAGTGATCTTCCTGCCTTGGCCTGCCAGAGTGCTGGGATTACAGGTGTGAGCCAACATGCCCGGCCAGGGATTTTATTTCTAAGCATTTTAAAATCAATGCTATATATATATATATATGTGTGTGTGTGTGTGTGTGTGTGTGTGTGTGTGTGTGTACACATACACATATACGTATATATATGTGTGTGTACACATACACATATACGTATATATATGTGTGTATATAAATACATACACACATATGTATATATATGTGTATATAAATATATACACACACATATACATATATGTGTGTGTATATATAATCAAATGCTATATAGCAAGTGTCATAAATATCAAATGTGTCCATTTCACATAGGGCTTTGCCTTTGCCATGTCATTCGAACGTAAGAAAAACTACACCAAAAATATAGTGTGGCCAGGCACAGTGGCTCATGCCTGTAATCCCAGCACTTTGGGAGGCTGAGGCAGGTGGATCACCTGAGGCCAGGAGTTTGAGACCGGCCTGGGCAACACGGTGAAACCCCGTCTCTACAAAAATACAAAAAAATTAGAGACAGGGTTTCACCATGTTGGCCAGGCTAGTGTCAAACTCCTGACCTCAGGTGATCCACCCACCTCAGCCTCCCAAAGTGCTGGATTACAAGCATGAGCTACCACACCCAGCCGCCTTTGAGTCTTTTTACTGTTAGCTTAGATAATTTATAACCAATGTTGGGGTTGTCTAAGTAGTGAACATTGGGCTACTAGTTTAATGAGGAATACATAAAAGTAAAATGAAGAGATTTCTCAGGGAGCTCCCAATCTCATTTTCAAGAAATGACAAAATCAGCCAGGAGCGGTGGCTCACGCCTGTGATCCCAGCACTTTGGGAGGCTGAGGCGGGAGGATTGCTTAAGCACAGAGTTTCAAGACCAGCTGAGCAACGTGGCAAAACTCTGTCTCTAAAAAATTATTCAGGGATTGTGGTGTGCACCTGTCATCCTGGCTACTCAGGAGGCTGAGGCAGGATGATCACTTGAGCCCAGAAGTTCAAGGCTGCAGTGAGCCATGACTGTGCCACTGCACTCCAGCCTGGGTGACAGGGTGAGACTCTGTCTCAAGAAACAAAAAAGGAATGACAAAATTAGATGGGTGCAGTGGACCATACCTGTAATCCCAGCACTTTGGAAGCTGAGGCAGGAGGAGGTTGAGAGCAGCCTGGCAACATAGCAAGACCCTACAAAAAATAAAAAAAAGTAGCCAGGCGAGGTGGGGCACACCTGGAGTCACAGCTACTCAGGAGGCTGAGGCATGAGAATCACTTGAACCCGGGAGGCAGAGGTTGCAGTGAGTGGAGATTGTGTCACTGCACTCCAGCCTGGGTGACAGAGCGAGACTCCAAAAAATAAATAAATAAATAAAAATAAAAATCATTTCTCTCTCTTTTCTTACTTCTTAGGATGCTTTCATTGGATTTGGAGGAAATGTGATCAGGCAACAAGTCAAGGATAACGCCAAATGGTATATCACTGATTTTGTAGAGCTGCTGGGAGAACTGGAAGAATAACATCCATTGTCGTACAGCTCCAAACAACTTCAGATGAATTTTTACAAGTTATACAGATTGATACTGTTTGCTTACAATTGCCTATTACAACTTGCTATAGAAAGTCGGTACAGATGATCTGTACTTTAAACTACAGTTAGGAATCCTAGAAGATTGCTTTTTTTTTTTTTTAACTGTAGTTCCAGTATTATATGATGACTATTGATTTCCTGGAGAGGTTTTTTTTTTTTTTTTTTTTTTGAGACAGAATCTCGCTCTGTTGCCCAGGCTGGAGTGCAGTGGCGCGGTCTCGGCTCACTGCAAGCTCTGCCTCCCAGGTTCACGCCATTCTCCTGCCTCAGCCTCCCAAGTAGCTGGGACTACAGGCGCCCGCCACCACACCCGGCTAATTTTTTGTATTTTTAGTAGAGACGGGGTTTCACCATGTTAGCCAGGATGGTCTTGATCTCCTGACCTTGTGATCCGCCTGCCTCAGCCTCCCAAAGTGCTGGGATTACAGGCTTGGGCCACCGCGCCCAGCCAATGTCCTGGAGAGTTTTGTAATCTGAATTCTTTATGTATATTCGTAGCTATATTTCATACAAAGTGCTTTAAGTGTGGAGAGTCAATTAAACACCTTTACTCTTAGAAATACGGATTCGGCAGCCTTCAGTGAATATTGGTTTCTCTTTGGTATGTCAATAAAAGTTTATCCATATGTCAGAATGGATTTGTGGAATTTGCAGTTCTGCCTCTTGCATATTGGAATACCCAATATTTCAGGTACCGTGTTGATGCATAAATAGCCCCCAGGCAAGAAACAGGCTTAAGACTCTACTTTGCTTAGTGCTGGGTACAATGTCCTCACCCCATGAGCCCACTCCCACTTCCTGAAGCCCTGGGACCTGGAAAGTCCTTTTTTTTACTTCTTGGGATTTGTCATATATGAAATGTTACAAAAGTTTTTTGTTTTTTGTTTTACTCCAATATAACAATAGAGTCTTAAACAAAAGTACTAATTAAAAATGGATATTTGGGCTCAGGCCTATAATCTCAGCACTCTGGGAGGACAAGGTAAGAGGATCACTTGAAGACAGGAATTCGAGACCAGCCTGGACAACAGAACAAGACCCTGTCTCTACAAAAAATAAAAACATTAGCTGGATGTGGCGGCACGCACCTGTAGTCCCAGCTACTTGGTGGGCTGAGATGGGAGGATCCCTTGAACTCAGGAGTTCAAGGCTGCAGTGAGCTGTGACTCCGCCATTGTACTCCAGCCTGGGTGACAGTGAGACCCCATCTCTTAAAAAAAAAAAAGATATTCGAAAATCACATAAAGTAAAAGAAATAAAAACAAGTTTTACTAATCACAAAGGCCAGCATTTTCCCCTAAATGAATTAAATATTAATAACTCCTAACAGCCTATATAAACCATTTCTTTTTTATAAATGACTTGGAAATACTCGAAAGCCAGGTTTATGTTTGTTTTGAGCAGAGCCAAGCAAGGGAAATTTCAGAACATGCTTTGAATGTGTGAGATTCTATACCCTCCCTGGAGGAAAAATGGGGGGAGGGAAAGCTACGGGGTTAATATTGAGAATTAGTTGAAAAATTTATCATTTAACCAAATTTGGCCAAATAATTAAATAATTATTCAGCCACATAAGCAAATCAGATGAATCAAATTTCCTCCAAATCAGTTTCTGAAGGAGAGACATGAAATAAGTTTGGCACCATTTAAATGAGATTCCAAACAATGAGGCTGTTGTTCCCAACTGTGAATACCTCCTGGCCGCTCTCCTAGAAACTGTTTTGTGGTGTTTGCACTTTTCAGTAGTGCCAAGCTCTGGGCAGGACAAGGCATGCCAGGACCTTGAAAAGTGCTGCAAACGGCATCAGCCTCTGCACCGCCCGGTGTGCATGGCAGGAGCAGGCCATGGGTGGACGGGTGGGAGGACTGATCCCCCACTGGTTTTCACTGTCTGACCGTCACAGCTGCTATTGCCCCACAGGTTCTTCTTGCCTGCGGCCCAGAGAGAGCCCATTTCTCAATACAGGGGAATTGCAATAGAGACAGAGATTAATTCATGCAGAACCGGCCGAACAGGAGGCCGGAGCTTTATTCTTACATCAATCACCCCAAAAATTCGGAGGCTAGACTTTTTCAAGGATACTTTGGCAGGCCAGGGGATTCACTTCCGGCTGGGGCCATGGGGTGGGGTGGGGTGAGGTGGTGGGGCGGCAGGGGTGGGGAGGTCATTGGATCCAGGTGGAGCTACTGATGGTCAGAAATGCAAAAACCTGAGCCAGGCACGGTGGCTCACGCCTGTAATCCCAGCACTTTGGGAGGCCGAGGCGAGCAGATCACTTGAGATCAGGAGTTGAAGACCAGCCTGGCCAACACGGTGAAACTCCATCTCTACTAAAAATACAAAAACTAGTGGGGCATGGTGGAGCACACCTGTTATCCCAGGTACTTGGGTGGCTGAGGCAGGAGAATCACTTGAAAAAATCCAGGAGGCAGAGGCTGCAGTGAGCGGAGAGATCACACCACTGCACTCCAGCCTGGGCGACAGAGTGAAACTCTGTCTCAAAAAAAAAGAAAAAAAGAAATGCGAAAATCTGAAAAGACATCTCAAAAGGCCAATCTTAGGTTCTACAGTGGTGATGTAACCCGCAGGAGTAACGGGGAATTGCAAATCTTGTGCCTGCCCTCTGGAATAATAACTGGAAATGGTGTTGATGTGTACACCTTGGCAGAATTTAGGCTTCTCTCATCCTCCTTGCCTGGTGGTCTCTCATTAGCTTTATGAAGGTGGTTGAGTTTTGGGGAAGGGCTGTTATCTTTTTTTTCTTTTTTTTTTGAGACGAGTCTCGCTCTGTCACCCAGGGTGGAGTGCAGTGGCGCAATCTTGCCTCACTGCAACCTCCGCCTCCTGGGTTCAAGTGATTCTCCTGCCACAGCCTCCTGAGTAGCTGGGATTACAGGCATGTGCCACCACACCCAGCTAATTTTTTTCTGTATTTTTAGTAGAGACGGAGTTTCACCATGTTGGTCAAGCTGGTCTTGAACTCCTGACCTCGTGATCCTCCCACCTCGGCCGCCCAAAGTGCTGGGATTACAAGTGTGAGACACCACACCCGGCCAAGCTATTATCATTTAAGCTATAAACTAAATGTCTCCCAGTTTAGCTTGGTCCAAGCCCAGCTATGATTAAGGGCAGTTTGAAGGCTAAAGGCAAGATTGGGGGTGGTTAAATTACATCTCACTTGTTAGAGTTTTTGCAAATGTGGTTTCATTTGTGTGTGTGTGTCTGGGGGTTTTTTTTGTTTTTTTTTGTTGTTGTTGTTGTTGTTTGAGACAGAGTCTCGCTCTGTCATCCAGGCTGAAGTGCAGTGGCATGATCTCGGCTCACTGCAACCTCCGCCTCCTGGGTTCTCATTTTTCTTTGCTGGTCCATCTTTCACAAGCATGCAAAGGTGGTTTCAGAGCCCATCCATGGGGCTGTGGCCTGAACATAAGGTGGACATGAATTTGGCTCAGAGGGATCTGATCCTCCGAGAAATACTGATGGCCGCATGGGACCCTTTATAAGAGGGGCTGGTCCCACAGGCTGCCCAGCTCTCAGCAAACTGCCCAAAAGCTGCCGTCTCAGACAATCCCTGTTTTGTTGTGTTAGAGGAGTGAGTTTGAAATGATGCAAGAACTGCCTTTCATACGTTTTGAATTCTGGACTCACTGGAAACAGCTACGGAACAGCTCTCCCAGGAGTTACGCACATGCCTACACTAGGATGGACTCAGAAAGGCATGGCTGATTGTCCGTGTGACGCCATTGTTCATTCTGATTATGAACACCGCTTATGTAAACAGAAAGAGCTAAGAATTGGGATCATGAAGCCAAGAGCAGAAATTTGTCAGGGTATTAAGTTGAAACAATAACAGTCCTTTAAAGCTTTTATATGCTTTAAAAAAAATGACTTTATGCCCCCACCCACTCCATTCTCTCCTGGTTTAACTGCTGCTTATTTTTTATTTTTATTTTTTTGTTGAGACAGGGTCTTGCTCTGTCACTCAGGCAGGAGTACAGTGGTAAGATTATAGCTCATTGCAGCCTGGAACTCCTGGGCTCAAGCGGACCTCCTGCTTTGACCTCCTAACTGGGACCACAGGTGCACACCACCACACCTGGCTAATATTTAAATTTTTTGTGGAGATGGGGGTCTTGCTGTGTTGTCCAGGCTGGTCTTGAACTCCTGGCCTCAAACGATCCTCTGTTCTCAGCCTCCAAAAGTGTTGGGATTGTAAGTGTGAGCCACTGCATGCAGGCCTAACTGCTGGTTTAATGATTCTTCCATTTCTCTCTCTTCTACTGGAGACAAGTGTGTCTGTCTCCATGGCACCCAGGGAGGCCCACTGGGGCTGCTGCTCCCAAGGGCAAGGCCAGGAGAGAGCGGCAGATTTCAGAGATTGGCCTCAGGAAGCGGTAACACGAACCTGATGGCTTTTGACCCTACGACCCTCAGAATCTTTATGAGCAGCTTCAGAAAAGCTAACCATGAGTCACAGTGCTTATTTTCACATTTTGCAAGGTGTTTTCATGTCTCCTCATGTGATTCTCACAGTCCTAAGGTCAGCAGTATAGAAACTGCTGCCCTTTTTTTTTTTTTTTTTTTTTTTTTTGAGATGGTGTCTCGCTCTGTCACTAGGGGCTGTAGTACAGTGGTACGATCTGAGCTCTGCAACCTCTGCCTCCCAGGTTCAAGTGATTCTCTTGCCTCAGCCTCCCAAATAGCTGGGATTACAGGCACCATGCCTAGCTAATTTTTGTATTTTTTGTAGAGACTGGATTTTGCTATGTTGCCCAGGCTGGTCCCAAACTCTTGGCCTCAAGAGATCCGCCCACCTCAGCCTCCCAAAGTGCTGGGATTACAGGTGTGAGCCACCGCGCCCGGCCCTGCTGTCCTCTTTAACAGCTGGGAAATACCCTACCAGAGTTCATGACAGCTGTGAGATTACATTCAGAGCTGGAACCGGAGGCAATGATTTCCACACCATTCTTTATCTTGTAAGCATTCCTAGAGAGTTAACAATTTAGCAGGCCAGGATTATCCACCCCAAGTGAATACTTAACACTGTGGTCACAAGTGCTGACATATGAATACAATGGAGAAATTTTACTCCCTGAGATAGAAGCCCTGTTTTGCAAAAACTTCAAGTGGTTTTCATCTATTTTTTAAATTTTTTTGTAGAGATGGGGGTCTCATTATGTTAGGCTCAGGAACTCAAGATCAGCTTTACAATGTAGCGAGACTCATCTCTACAAAAAACACAAAAAGTAGACAGATGTTGTGGCTCATGCCTGCCGTCCCAGCTACTCAGGAGGCTGAGGCAGAAGGATGGCTTGAGCCCAGGAGGATGAGGCTGCAGTGAGCCATAATTACACCACTGCACTCCAGCCTGGGTGACAGAGTGAGACCCTGTCTCCACAGAAAAACAAAAACAAAACCCCAAAACTGACAGTCTCTATACTTTTTCTTCTCCTTCATTCTCTTCTCTCTCCCTTTCTCCTTTTACTTCTTCCCTCCTTTCTTTTTGTTGATTCATCTTATTATTGACCATCTATGATGCCCCAGAAATAAACTGAAAGTATAAATTTAATAAGAAATACATTTATAGAGCAGGGTGCCGTGGCTCATGCCTGTAACCCCAGCACTTTGGGAGGCCGAGGTGGGCAGATCACGAAGTCAGGAGTGCAAGACCAGCCTGGCCAACATAGTGAAACCTCGTTTCTACTAAAAATACAAAAATTAGCCAGACGTGGTGGTGCACTCCTCCAGTCCCAGCTACTCCGGAGGCTGAGGCAGGAGAATCGCTTGAACCTGGGAGGCGGAGGTTGTGGTGAGCTGAGATCACGCCACTTCACTCCAGCCTGGGCAATAGAGCGAGACTTCACCTCAAAAAAAAAAAAAAAAAAAAAAAGAAATACATTTGTAGGCCATGATGGTGGGCTCAAGTCTATAATCCCAGCACTTTGGGAGGCCAAGGCAAGCAGATCACATGAGGCCTGGAGTTCAAGACCAGCCTGCCCAACATGGTGAAACCCCATCTCTACTAAAAATACAAAAATTAGCTGTGCTTGGCGCACACCTGTAATCCCAGCTACTTGGGAGGCTGAGGCAGGAGAATTGCTTGAACCCGGGAGGCCAAGATCCTGCCACTGCACTCCAGCCTGGGTGACAGAGTGACACCCTGTCTCAAAAAATAAAAAAAAAATAAAAATTTGTAGTGAATTCTTATAACTTTATATTGCATCAGCAACCTTTTGAAATTTAAGTTGGACTTTCTACAACCAGAAGCAGGGCTCAGTCATTCTTTTTTTTTGAGACAAGGTGTCGCTCTGTTGCCCAGGCTGGAGTGCAGTGCTGTGATCTCGGCTCACTGCAACCTCCCCCTCCCAGGTTCAAGCAATTCTCCTGCCTCAGCCTCCCGATTAGCTGGGATTACAGGCATGTACCACCATGCCGGCTAATTTTTGTATTTTTAGTAGAGATGGGGTTTCACTATATTGGCTGGGCTGGTCTCGAACTCCTGATCTCAGGTGATCCGCCTGCCTCAGCCTCCCAAAGTGCTGAGATTACAGGCGTGAGCCGCCACAGCGCCGGGCCAACTCAGTCACTCTTGACACTGTTTCCAGTTCTACTCCCTGACCCCCACAGTCCCTCAATGTGGTGGATCCAGAAGTCTGCCTTACACAACTGCCCCCTGGTGGCCACCTTCCCGTGGGACAGTTACATGCCGCCTGTTCAGCAGGCCCCACTGACCCTCACACCGACACGGACTGTGCAGATATGCTGCAGTGACCACCATTCAGTCACTGCAAGACCTCCTGGAACTCGTGACTGCTTGCTTTATTTTTTGTTTGTTTGTTGAGGCAGGGTGTGTCTCTGTTGCCCAGGCTGGGGTGCAGTGGTGCAATCTCAGCTTACTGCAGCCTCGATCTCCCAGGCTCAAGTGATCCTCCTACCTCAGCCTCCCAAGTAGCTGGGACTACAGGCGCCCACCACCACGCCCAGCTAATTTTTGTATTTTTAGTGGAGACAGGGGTTTCACCATGCTGGCCAGGCTGGTTTCAAACTCCTGACCTCAGGTGATCCATCTGCCTCAGCCTCCCAAAGTGCTGGGATTGCCGGCGTGAGTCACCTCGCCTGGCCACTTGCTTGCTTTAAACCCACCAATTAAAATCCCCACGTGAAACCTGCTTGGGTGACACCCAGGACCCCACTAAAGGCACTGGCCCCCAAGTCTCCTTCTGACCTCCTGTGTATGACCTCCAGGAGTGTTGTGTATCCCTAGGATCTTTAAGTGATAAACTGTTTGTTTGTTTGGTTTTGTTTTTTGACAGGCTCTCACTTTGTCACCCAGGCTGATGTACAGTGACATGAACACAGCCCACTGCAGCCTTGACGTTCCAGGCTCAAGTGATCCTCTTGCCTCAGCCTCACAGGTAGCTGGGTACCATCACACAGGTACCATCACACCTGGCTAATTTTTAAATTTTTTGTAGACACAGGGTCTACAGAAATTGCCCAGGCTGGTCTCCAACTCCTGTACTCAAGAAATTCTCCTGCCTCGGCCTCCCAAAATGCTGGGACAGGCATCAGCCACTGTGCCTGGCCAAGTGATAAACTATTTCCATCTTGGGCCTCTCCTAATCACTGGAGGGGTGCCGTCCACCTTAAAGGCCCTACATTAAAGCAATGGGCGGCCAAGCGCAGTGGCTAATGCCTGTAATCTCAACACTTTAGGAGGCCCAGGCAGGAGGACTGCTTGAGCCCAGGAGTTGGAGACCAGCTTGGGCAACATAATGAAACCCTGTGTCTACAGAAAATTTAAAAATTAGCCAGGCATGGTGCATGCACTGTAGTCTCAGCTACTCAAGAGGCTGAGGTGGGAGGGTCACTTGAGTCTAGGAGGTCGAGGCTGCAGTGAGCTGAGGTCACGCCATTGCACTCCAGCCTGAGTGACAAAGCAAGACTCTGTCTCAAAAACAAAACAAAACAACTACTTGATATCAGCGGAAGCTTGTCAGGTAAACGTCCAAAGAAAAACAAGAAAAAAATATATATATATATTGTTTTAGTCACCTAGAAATACAAGCCATTCTAAAGATTTTACTTATAGAACACTAAAAGGGCGGGAAAGTAACTGATTATCTTGTGGTATGGGCTGTCCCAGAGGGAGGCTACTGCCTAGGGACATTGAGTTAAAAATCTTCCTCTTTTTTTTTTTTTGAGATGAAATCGCACTCTGTCCCCCAGGCTGGAGTGTAGTGGCATGATCTCGGCTAACTGCAACCTCTGCCTCCCAGGTTCAAGCGATTCTCATGCCTCAGAATCCCAAGTGGCCAGGGTTACAGGTGCATGTCACCACACCTAATTTTTGTATTTTCAGTAGAGACAGGGTTTTGCTTTGTTGGCCTGGCTGGTCTCGACTTCCTGACCTCAGGTGATCCACCCTCCTTGGCCTCCCAAAGTTCTGGGATTACAGGTGTGAGCCACTGCACCTGGCCTATATTAACACATTTTTGATGTGGCTCCCATCCCAAGGGTTAAGAGGCCAGGCTGGGGGCACGCACTCTCCTAGGCCTCACTAACCACAGATTGTGACACAGCCTCCACCTCCTGGGCTCAAACGATCCTCCCACCTTAGTCTCCTGAGTAGCTGGGGCCACAGGTGTGTACCACCACACTGGCAAATTTTTTTTTTTTTTTTTAGAGACGGGATCTTGCTATGTTGCCCAGGCTGGTATGGAACTTCTGGTCTCAAGAGATCCTCCTGAGTTGGCCTTCCAGAAGAGCTGGGATTATAGGTGTCAACCACTGTGCCCAACCATGCTTGCTTTAAATCTACTAATTAAAACTCCTCATAGGGAAATCTGTTTGAGCAATGCTCTGTACCCCACTAAAGGCACTGGCCCATGCGTCTCTTTTTCTCCCCGTCTGTGCTCCCTGACTCCATGTGTGTGACCTCCAGGCATGGTGTTTACCCCCAGGACCTGTAAGTAATAAAATCTTTATTTCCATCTTGGGTGTCTCCTAATCACTGGAGGGATGCCCTCCATCCTAAAGATCCCAAACTAAAGCAAAATTATGATGGGGAACTGCAAAAAGGGTCTTTCACAGGCAGTTGTGAAAATAAAAGACGGTTCTATCAAGGGCTAGTTTGGAGGAGAGCAAAGTGGTTCTAAAAAGGCTTTTAACAAGTGGTAAGGGCTGGGTGCGGTGTCTCACGCTTGCAGTCTCAGTGCTTTGGGAGGCTGAGGTGGGAGGATTGCTTGAACCCAGGAATTTGAGACTAGCCTGGGCAATATAGTGAGACGCCATCTCTACAAAATAACAGTAATAATTTTAAAAAGCCAGGCATAGTGGCACACCTGTAGTCCTAGCTCTTTGGGAGACTGAGGTGGTAGGATTGCTTGAGCCCAGGAGTTTAGGGTTACAGTGAGCTGTGGTCGCACCATTGCACTCTAGCCTGGGCGACAGAGTGACACTGTCTCCAAAGAACAAAAAAGGTGGTAGGGATGCTGATAATATGGCACACTTGCTTTTTGAAACAGACTTAGAAACCTCACGTGTGATAATGAAAAATGAGTTGGCTTTTATAAGTAATATTCCTCAGACTTATAACCAATAAATGGAAAATGAGTTTGGAAGTTTTGAATACTGCCAATGAAAAGTAATAGTGTGGCCGAGGACAGTGGCTCACGCCTGTAATCCCAGCCCTTCGGAAGGCCCAGGTGGGTAACTTGAGCGCAGGAGTTCAAGACCAGCCTGGGCAACACGACAAAACCCTGTCTCTACAAAAAAATACAGAAATTATCTGAGCATGGTGGTGCACACCTGTAGTCCCAGGTATTCGGGAAGCTGAGGTGGGATGGCTTTAGCCTGGGAGGTGGAGACTGCAGTGACCCAAGATCGTGCCACTGCACTCCAGCCTGGCGACAGAGCCAGAACCTGTCTCAAAAAAGAAAATTAATAGTGGGACAAAATAATGATTCATTGTGCTATAGAAATTCAGTAAAATGACTCGTCAAACTGAGCAGGAATTGCTAAAATAAAGTGATAATTTCATAAAATAGCTCAAGAATAGAATGCCCTTATCAAAGGTCACTAGTGACCATCATGTTGCTAAATTCATGAATTTTTTTTTTTTCCTAGATGGTGTCTTGCTCTGTCACCAAGGCTGGAATGCAACCTCCGCCTCCCAAGTTCAAGTGATTGTCCTGCCTCAGCTTCCCCAATAGCTGGGATTACAGGCGTATGCCTCCATGCCAAGCTAATTTTTGTATTATTTGTAGAGATGGGGTTTCACCATGTTGGCCAGGCTGGTCTCGAACTCCTGACCTCAGGTGACCCGCCCGCCTCGGCCTCCCAGAGTGCTGGGATTACAGGTGTGAGCCACTGCACCCAACTATGATCAGTTTGGGGACCACATCTGGCCCAGTCACTTGGCAGCATTTGACAGAGGTGATCTCTGATGGACTTTCTTCACTTGGCTCTCATGACGCCTTACTTGCTTGAGTGTCTGCTGAGTTCCCTGGTGGTTTCTTAGTCTCTTTTGCAGGTTCCTCCTCATCTTGATCCTCTCCTCTGACTACAGTCACTCCCTTGGTGAGCTCCTCTAGTCTCACTTTTTTTGAGACAGGCTCTCGCTCTGTCACCCAGGCTGGAGTGCAGTGGTGCGATCTCAGCTCACTGCAACCTCCACCTCCTGGGTTCAAGCGATTCTCCTGCCTCAGCCTCCCAAGTATCTGGGATTACAGGTGCCCACCCCCATGCCCAGCTAATTTCTGTGTTTTTAGTAGAGACAGGGTTTCACCATGTTGGCCAGGTTCATCTCGAACTCCTGACCTCAGGTGATCCTCCTGCCTCAGCCTCCCAAAGTGCTGGGATTACAGGTGTGAGCCACTGTGCCCAGCCTTATTATTATTTTTGAGACAGGATCTAGCTCTGTTGCCCAGGCTGGAGTGCAGTGGTGCAATCACAGCTCATTACAGCCTCGACCTCCTAGGCTCAAGCAATCCTCCTGCCTCAGCCTCCTGAGTAGCTGGGACTACAGGCACATGCTACCACGCCCAACTAATTTTTCGATTTTTTGTAGAGATGAGGTTTCATTCATGTTGCCCAGGCTGGTCTCAAACTCCTGCGTTCAAGGGATCCTCTGGCCTCGGCCTCCCAAAGTGTTGCAATTACTGGTGTGAGCCATTGGGCCCGGCCACTAGGGTCTTTCTAATGGCCTCCAACACTCAAAGGATCCAGCCCTGTGACCTCTGAGTTCATGTCCCACCACACTCTCCCTCATGTCTGCTTCTGCCACTGGCTTCTGCTGCCCTCAGCACATACCAGGCATGACCTTGCCCAGGGCCTCGTAATTTGTTCCTATGGAGGGATTTTCCGCAGAAGCCAGCTGACTTCCTCACTTCCTTCAATCCTTTGTGACAAGCTATTTTGCAAGAGTGACAGGGTCATTCACAGCACGTTTGTCAATCTCAGAACAAATTAAAAAAGAAAATCCAAACGTGATATGTGAAAATTAAGAGGATTTTATTGACTTTTCTATGTTCTTTGAGAAAATCATTCACATGTAAAAGTTTGACATTTGATATGAGATTTATTCACACTTTACACATACATTCTTGATTGTGGGGCAGACAACTGTTCATTTCAACAGGACTTTCACATGGTAACAGTCACAAAATTGGCATACTATATTAAAAAATGAAATCAAACAGCTAGACAAAAAGTATGCAGCTTTATGCCAATTTAAATCTCAACATGCACCACCCCTCATCCATGATCTCAGAATTATCTGCTGTGAGCTTATTAAAATATTAGCCAGAGAGTGTCTGAGGTCACAAATGATCGTTTACAAAATAAAACCTCTTTTCCTAGAGCTACTTGTTTTGTTATAGAAAAATACCACAAATAAAAATTAGTGCTATTCAAGGTGTTCATTTCAAAATCACATATGATACACAAGTTTCAAGCCATTGTTTTTGTGTCTCACATTGAAACATCACAATACATGATGTGAAACTGATTTACTGATTAAATGTACCTTGCCCAGCTTGGAAAACCCATTGTCTACTATGTGGACTGCTTACAAATGAGAGTGAGTTAAAACATTTTCAGTTATTGGGTACACTTGTAATTTGTTCCTCCTCAGAAACTACTCAGAAAAACTGCTTGAGAAACATGACAAAATTTGTATTTCTTCCTGATACAAGAAATTTGTCTAAAAATCTGTGATTATAAAACAGATTTGTTTTTTGGTTTTTTTTAGTAAAGAAATGGCTAATTTTTTTGTGTGGTTGGAATCTTATTTTCAAGATGATTCAGAATTCAATGTGGACCCCTTCTGGAGGGTGGGGAGAAGTGGCTAAGTGTTATAAGGTATACTGGACAACACGGGGGTGTTTCAAAGAGGACAACAGGGCACTGTCACAATCAGTCCAACTGTAATTCTTTCCTTTCTTGTGATTATGTAAATTTTAAAGAAAAGAGGTTTCTCACAAGCTATATACAGCAGCTTAAAACCTCAGTGTTTTTCACTTGATACACAATTAAAATTAATTTATGACAAATACTTGTCACAGAAATGTATGTAGGCACATAGAAACTCTACAGCTTTACTGGAGGGGCGAGGTCTTCAGTGGGATCATGATTCTGGATTCCATTTCCTGAATAAGTGGAACTGAAAACAGGATCAGGGTTACTGCACTTGTTACTTTCTAAACACATTATGGTAAATGACACTAACAGACAGATTGCCGAGAATGTTCACCGATGTGCTGCTTGAAAACAAGAGAATATCATAATATACAGGACTAACCTCAAGGGCAGAAATATACAAGCGGACCCTGTATCAGCTGCCATCCTACAAGATGCTATTAAAATTACAACAGATCAGCTGGGCGCAGATCACCTGTAATCCCAGCACTTTGTAACAGATCACCTGTAATCCCAGCACTTTGGGAGGCTGAGGCAGGTGGATCACGAGGTCAGGAAATCGAGACCATCCTGGCCAACAGGGTGAAACCCTGTCTCTAGTAAAAATACAAAACTTAGCTGGGTGTGGTGGCGCCTGCCTGTAATCCCAGCTACTCAGGAGGCTGAGGCAGGAGAATCGCTTGAACCCGGGAGGCGGAGGTTGCAGTGAGCCGAGATCGCGTCACTGCACTCCAGCCTGGCGACAGAACAAGACGCCGTCTCAAAAAAAACAACAGATCCTACCTGGATATTTGTTTTATTTGTGGGAGGTGGGGAAAGTCCATACTGTGAGGAGAAATGGTGATTTCTCAAACGTTCGCGTAAGCAGCAAAATCAAATACAATTATATAATTATAACATGTAATTATATGTTATATAATCTCTTGAACTGAAAGACAAGGTAACACCTACTTTCTAGGACAAATTACTCTTTTATTTTCTTGGTAGTATAGGGGCTGAGATACACTTTTTTTTTTTTTTTTTGAGACGGATTCTTGCTCTGTCACCCAGGCTGGAGTGCAGTGGCACAATCTCCACCTCCCAGATTCAAGCGATTCTCCTGCCTCAGCCTCTCAAATGGAGACAGGTTTCATCATGTTCGTCAGGCTGGTCTCGAACTCCCGACCTCAGGTGATCTGCCCACCTCAGCCTCCCAAAGTACTGGGATTACAGGCGTGAGCCACTGCGCCCGGCCTGAAATATACTTGCCATGCAACATGGCTGGTACTGATTACCTCTACCAATGCCACTGGGTTACATTCAGCCAACTGTTTTCTTTTAAAAATCAAGCAAACAGGGTTTCATAATATACTTATGTATGTGCACATGCATGTATTATGTACCCAGATACATACTGTACATACAGGAAGTTTAATTTATCTAATTTCAAAATCACTCTTTAATTGATGTATTAAGTTCTGATTTGGGATACTAACAATTCTGATGGAAAAGGAAAGCTTAGAAAAAAATTTTATTTGTGTAATAAGTTTTCAGAGAATATAGAAATCTACAAAAAAAGGTGATGATGTAAAATTTACAACATCCAAGGGTCTGAAAACTGCAACAGATGATATACCTATTTGAAAGCATGGATATTCTACTTTATTGAAAAAAAGTCATGTTAAGTATTAGAGAAAAATTGACTATCTCCCTTCCCCCCACAACCTGATAACTCACTATCCTAGCAACATACTATTACAAAAGCCACCTATTAGTGTCAGGGTGAAAGAACATGATTGAAACAGTAAGACAAAAAGCATATTTCATGGCTGTTAAGAGATTACCTGTGTAATATACCAATTCCTCCCAGCCATGTTTGTGCCATGCTGCATTCCGTATGTCTTCCCTGGTCTGAAGATCCCTGTAAGCTTAAAAATAACCACACAGAGAAGTAAGACTTAAAACACATACACTGCATTCCATCCATACATCCGTTAAAGTCTTGCTTCACCTGGGCATCTAGTTTTCTCAGGGACTACTTCAGGTGTGTAATATACTGGGCTGGGGAAATTCTGAGCAAAATTATATTAGGCCATGTGGGAAAAGCAAACTTTCAGTCTTTTTTTTTTTTTTTTTTCTGAGACAAGGTCACTCTGTCAACCAGGCTGGAGCGCAGTGGCACGATGATGTTTCACCGTGGCCTTGACCTCCTAGGCTCAAGTGATCCTCCCACCTCAGCCTGCTGAATAGCTGGGACTACAGGAATGTGCTACCACATTGGCTAATTTTTGTGTTTTTTTGTGCCCAGTCAGATGTCAAACTCCTGGGCTCAAATCATCAAAACGTCTCAGTCTCCCAAAGTGCTAGAATTACAGGGGTGAGCCACCACGCCTGGCCCATTCTTAAGTTAAAAAAATTATTTATTTGTTTGTTTGTTTGAGATGGGGTCTCACTATGTTGCCCGAGCTGGTCTCAAACACCTGGACTCAAGTGATCCTCCCGACTCAGCCTCCAAAACTGCTGGGAATCGAGGCGTGAGCCACCACATCCAGCCACAATTCCCTCTTAAGCTTTACAATCTAGTGAATCTAAGATATACCTTTATAAACCAAGTGAAATTCTCCAATAACATGTTAAATTCATGACCAGAAACTGTGAGACCACAGATGAGCAATGTCAGATCAATTTTATTCACCATTTATCTCGCACTACACTGATCTGGGCAGGGAGTATGTTCCTTGCGGTGAAGCCCCAGGATATGAGGCAGGTGAGGTCAGTTGTGGAGAGTGCCGTGGCCCATACGAGGACACGGTGTATAGGGGAGCAGGGCAAGCAATGGGAGAGCTGTGGGAAAGGTGCAAGCTGACCAGGTGGGTGTTGAAGTAGAAAAGGACATCACTGACGTAGGAATAGGAAGAAAGGCGCTTCAGGTGGAGGGGGATCACCTGTGTCATGGTACAATTCACAGGTATCTCATCCAGATGCCTTGGTTTCTTTTCTTTTTTTTTTTTTTTTTTTTGAGATGGAGTCTTGCTCTGTTGCCCAAGTTGGAATGCAGTGGCGCGATCTCGGCTCACTGCAACCTCCGCCTCTGGAGTTCAATCATTTCTTCTGCCTCAGCATCTTGTGTACCTGGGATTACAGGCATGCGCCACCATGCCTAATTTTCTGTATTTTTAGTACAGATGAGGTTTCACCATGTTGGTCAGGCTGGTCTCTTAACTCCTGACCTCAGATGATCCACCTGCCTCGGCCTCCCAAAGTGCTGGGATTATAGGCGTGAACCACTGTGCCCAGCCAATATCTTCTTAATTACATTTTTTTTTTTGAGACAGGGTCTTGCTCTATTTGCCCAGACTGGAGTGCAGTGGCACAGTCATAGCTCACTGCAGCCTCAAACTCCTGGCCTCAAGCAATCCTCTTCAACTTGCTGTTGCTCTGTGAAGCCTTGAGTCCTCCCCACAGGGTAGAGACAAGAGGTCTGTCCTGTGTTCCCCACAGCCTCTATGAGAGCTCCGCCATTCACACTCTGGTGCCTGCCTGTTTGCAATTCCAGGATCCTGCATCTGGGAGGCCCTCTCCGGGCAGCTACAGGTGCTGATGTGAATGGAGCATGCACCTGGCTTGACCTCTGCCCAACAGCCAAAGGGATGGAACCTTCCTCCATCCAATCCGGCCCTTCTAGCACCTGTGCTTATTCACATGCCTGGGAGGGTTGCACACCATATACAGCTGCAACGGTGATAACCAGCACCACACAAGGCTCTGGGGGCTCAGGAGGAGTGACGATGTTCACTAGTGGGGAAGGGTGACATCTGGGGCAGGCCTGGAAAAATACCAAAGATGGTGCCAAACAAAAGTGTGTGGGGATGGAAACGGTGAGGGGGTCAATGTCCTGAGACAGTGGAACCACGTCTACAAAGGCAGGCAGTGAGTATGTGCAGGAAGCTGCCGCTCTGGGTAAAATGCAGGCCTGCCTCTGTCGAGGAAGTAAGCAGTCAGTCTACAAAGAAAGGCTGGGACCACTCTGTGGAAGGCACTCTGACTTCCCTGGCCTCCTTCTTCCATGGCTGCTTGCTTTACCCCTTATTCCTTTCCCCATCATCCCCACTCACTTTCAGCTCACTAATGCCATCAATCTATGGACTTTCACTGTTGACCTCGCTAGTTCCAGACAGCCCCGTATGGACTGTCCCTCTGTGACGTCTGGATTTGCTGTAGTGGTTAAGGTTACTGACTCAAGATGTGCTCTACTTCCCAGTACAACTTAGTAATGAACTCTTAAATCCCAGTAACTCGAAAAGGGAAAAACAGATACCCCAAAGATGGTGCACCATGTACAGCTGCCCAATCTGAGAGAAGAATCCTCCGACGGCTTCGTTACCATCCTGTCTGAAGCGGATTGCACGAGCCCTGTAAGAATGAGATGATGTTTGTTTAAGACACTGAATTAGATACGCTAACGAGAATCGGTAGACTAAACCTTCACCATACTCAGGGCAGGCTGTTTAAAATGAAGACTAATGGTTTATCAAACTGGTATCAAGTTATCTAAGGCAAATCAAAAGTTATTTTATTTACTTTATTATTATTTGAGACGGAGTCTCATTCTGTCACCCAGGCTGGAGTGCAGTGACACAATCTCAGCTCACTGCAACCTCCACCTCCTGGGTTCAAGCCATCCTCCTGCCTCAACCTCCTGAGTAGCTGGGATTACAGGCACCCGCCACCATGCTCGGCTAATTTTTCTATTTTTAGTAGAGACAAGATTTCCCTATGTTGGCCAGGCTTGTCTCAAACTCCTGACCTCAAGTAATCCGCCCGCCTCAGCCTCCCAAAGTGCTGGGATTATAGGCGTGAGCCACCACACCTGGTCTAAAAGTCATTTTAATGTATACGAAATGTAAGCATACTTTTCTGTAGCTATACGAATTTTTGTGAGAAAATGTACAGTATTTAATAATTATTAAAAATAAAAACAGCAACCTGAGGATGTATATATAGTTGCACTGGTGATTCTTGAAATAAAGTCTAGAACTGGCAGAGGATGGGACCCGTCAATTTAAAAAGCACTGCTTCTCCAGAACACCCTCAGAGGGGAAGCGAGGCAAACCTGGAACTAGAGCACCCAAGGTGCCACAGGGCACTGTACCCAAGGGAGACAGGGACCACCCCTGGGGCAGGGCATTAAAACACAGGTGAAGGAAGCACACCTTCAAAGCAGCTGATGACTCTGAAATCCTGAGAAACACCCCTGCTCTCTGAACTACACAAGGGACTCTGCAACTTCTTGGATGCCATACGGAGGAACCATGGGAATGAAGCTTTCTGGTGGTACAGCCTCGGTAGTGCAGGCAAAGCTGCCTCTTGCTTATTTTTTTTTTTTTTCTTTCCTACTAGAGCAAACCATTCAGAAAATGAGTACCAAAGGCATTCATTATGTACCAAATATGTAAGAAAGTACTAATACACATTGTGCCTCTGTAGACATCACACTATGATCAGTTAAAAATAGGTACTTGGCTTAAAACTTTCTTTTAAGAATTTCCCACTGCAAAAGGTATCAGCTCTTTAATTTTTTTTGAAACAGTCTTCCTCTGTCTCCCAAGCTGGAGTGCAGCGGTGCGATCTCAGCTTACTGCAATCTCCGTCTCCTGGGTTCAAGTTATTCTCCTGTCTCAGCCTCCTGAGTAGTTGGGGTTATGGGCACATGACATCATGCTCGGCTTTTTTTTTTTTTTTTCCAGATGGAGTCTCGCTGTTGCCCAGGCTGGAATGCAATGGTACGATCTTGGCTCACTGCAACCTCCACCTTCTGGGTTCAAGCGATTTTCCTGCCTCAACCTCCCGAGTAGCTGGGATTACAGACGCCCACCACCACGTCTGGCTAATTTTTTGTATTTTTGGTAGGCATGAGGTTTCGCCATGTTGGCCAGGCTGGTCTCGATCTGCCCCGCTTAGGCCTCCCAAACTGCTGGGATTATAGGCATGAGCCACCAGGCCAGCCTACAGCCCTTTTTTTTTCAGACGGAGTCTTACTCTGCCACCCAGGAGTGCAGTGGCAGGATCTCGGCTCACTGCAACCTCTGCCTCCCAGGTTTAAGCTATTCTCCTGCCTCAGCTTCCTGTGTAGCTGGGATTACAGGTGTGCACCACCACGCCTGGCTAATTTTTGTATTTTTAGTAGAGATGAGATTTCACCACATTGGCCAGGCTGGTCTTGAACTCCTGACCTCAAGTGATCTGTCCACCCCAGCCTCCCTAAGTGCTGGGATTACAGGTGTGAGCCACTGCACCTGGCTCAGAGCCCTTTCCTTTCATACTTGCACTACTTAAAAAAAAAATATTTAGTGATGCATCTGAATTCCTAAAAATGTTTTAAAATGTGCCCATTTTTTCAAAAGCAGTCTTCTAGAATCAAAGGTGAAAAGGAAGGGGCTTCAAATGACATAGGGAGGTCACCAGAAGACTCATGGTTAAGGTCTATCAGGAGATGACACACCATGCGTTACCCAGTAAATCCATACCACACTGCCCAGGCTCTGGCCTGAAGTCTCAGTCATATCAGGGTCCCACAGGTGACAAGACTTGGGAAGACAGATTCACTCTAATTCATTCAAAAGAGCTGGCAGCATATAAACAAGGATAGCAACCTACTAACAATGACAGTGAAAGATGTCACTCTCAAGGCATAAGATGCTTGAGTTGGCTTGGCTGAGCATTCTCTTCCTGGAAGCAAACCTCATATATACTGAATGATAACATCTCAAAAGGGGGAAAAAAATCGAAGTAAGAGTGATTTCCTGTGAGTGACTAAGCCAGTCTCCTTTTTTAAGACAGAGACTCACTCTGTCACCCAGGCTGGAGTACAGTGGCATGATCTTAGCTGACTGCTGTCTGGAACTCTTGGGCTCAAGGGAGCCTCCTGCCCCGGCCTCCTGAGTAGCTGGAACTACAGGCTTGCACCACTAAGCACAGCCAATTTTTTATTTTTTTATTATGTTTTTGTTGTTGTTGAGATGGGGCCCTGCTATGTTGCTTGGGCTGGTCTCGAACTCCTGGGCTCAAGCAATCCAGTCTCCTTAAAATCACTCTACACCTCTGCTCTAATCCACCACGAGCTCAGTGCCATGATGGGAACCTTACCCAAGCGCTTGGGTTCCTTTATGGTGAAAAAGGGACTTCTTGCTATTGCCCCCATGGATTATCCACAAATAAGATGACATCTTTAATCTTTACATTGAGAATTAAGTGATCAATATCTTCACAGAAATTATAAATCTGATTATTGAAATTAAGCAAATCACTTCAATGTGCATTCTAACTCTATTCAGAAGAAAAAAACCTGGCTTTCATTGATAGTGATAAATATTCCAGATTATTCATTTCATTCTGAATTTTTGTAATTTAGTTATGGTAGGCAACGAAAACATACTTGCCTTAGCCTGGTAACAATCAGAAGCCTGTACAGACGAGGTGGTCACCATCTTAGTTACCTATGTGCCAAAATATAAACTGAATGCTAAACTGGCTTTATAAATAATTTTTTTTTTTTTTTGAGACAGAGTTTCACTCTTGTTGCCCACGGTGGAGTACAATGGTGCGATCTTGGCTTGCCGCAACCTCTGCCTCATGGGTTCAAGTAATTCTCTTGCCTCAGCCTTCCGAGTAGCTGGGATTACAGGCATGCACCACCACAGTTGGCTAATTTTTGTATTTTTAGTACAGACAGGGTTTCTCCATGTTGGTCAGGCTGGTCTCGAACTTCTGACCTCAGGTGATCTGCCCATCTTGGCCTTCCAATGTGCTGGGATTACAGGTGTGAGCCACCGCGCCCGGCCAAATAATTTTTTAAATAACTGAATAACCCCAGTATGTCCCTGTGGATTCCACGGCGAGCGAGTCTTGATCAGTAATGTGCAAAAATTGAACTAGTGAGTAATCCTATTCCGTGAATAGCTACATGATTAACAACAATAGTCCAAAAACAAAAGAACAAAAACTGTATATAACAGTAGCATACAACCAAATATGTATTTCTTAGTTTTCAAATGAAAAGAAATTCTAACTTGCATTACTTAGCCTTTGATGATCTAAGGAGGAAAGGTTCATTAGAAATAAAGATCACAGAACTATTTGTTGGAGACAGAAGGGATCTTAGAAATTATTTCATGCACAGCAGGAAATTTCATAACCGAAAAAAGAGAAAAACTGGGGCCGAGCACGGTGGCTCACACCTGTAATCCCAGCACTTTGGGATGCTGAGGCAGGCAGATCACTTGAAGTCAGAAGTTTGAGATCAGCCTGGCCAACATGGCAAAACTGTGTCTCTACTAAAAATACAAAACATATTAGCCAGGTGTGGCGGTGCACGCCTGTAATCCCAACTACTTGGGAGGCTGAGGCAGGCTAATCGCTTGAACCCAGGAGGCAGAGATTGGAGTGAGCCGAGACTGCGCCACTGCACTCCAGCCTGGGCAACAGAGCAAGACTCCGTCTCAAAAAAAAAAAAAGAAAAGATATAAGTTGAAGTAAAAAAAAAAGGCAAAAAGGTACAAGTTCTCTTTTCAAGGTGAGAGCTGTCAAATAACTCAAACCCAGAGCTTTTTCTCAGCACCACGTGGCCTCCCCCTTTGTGGGTAAATAGTTATGAAATGCCAGCTTAGGAAACAGAAATAGCAAGTTGCCAAAGAAAAGTAAGAGTTAACATAATTACTTCAAAGAAATAAACACACACATCTCCCCCTAAAAATGAAAAACAGGCTAGGCGCGATGGCTCATGCCTGTAATCCCAACACTTTGGGAGGCCGAGGCAGGCAGATCATGAGGTCAGGAGATCGAGGCCATCCTGGCTAACACAGTGAAACCCCGTCTCTACTAAAAAACACAAAAAAAATTAGCCGGGTGTGATGGCTGGTGCCTGTAGTCCCAGCTACTCGGGAGGCTGAGGCAGGAGAATGGCGTGAACCTGGGAGGCGGAGCTTGCAGTGAGCCGAGTTCACACCACCGCACTCCAGCCTGGGCGACAGAGCAAGACTCCATCTCAAAAAAAAAAGAGAAAAGAAACAAAAATTAAGGTACAGAAATAAGTTTCAAAGAAAAAAAATGCTATAAATCTTTTGTTGAATTAGATATAGATGTATGCTTCAGATTATTTTAGGAAACTATCCCAATGTTTCAAAATTATATATATATTCTGAGATGGAGTCTCACTCTGTTGCCCAGGCTAGAGTGCAGTAGTGCCATTTTGGCTCACTGCAGCCTCCACCTCCTGAGTAGCTGGGACTACAGGTGCTCGCCACCACACCCAGCTAATTTTTTTTTTTTTTTTTTTTTTGTATTTTTAGTAGACAGGGTTTCACCATGTTGGCCAGGCTGGTGTCAAACTCCTGACCTCAAGTGATCTGTCTGCCTCAGCCTCCCAAAGTGCTGGGATTACAGGCGTGAGCCACCATGCCCAGGCAGTATTTTTAGCTTCCAAAGAAATCCCATAATGAAGTAAGTATGGAGACTGGTAAAAAGAAAACACCAACAATCTCACCATCACAGAACCCTAAATGTCACTAGTGTTTTTCTTTCCATTTCCTGTCCCAGGCACTGACTTCAGCTAACCAATGGTCAATAATTTATTCTTGCATCCCTCTTAATTATTGAGGCTTGAGACAGGGTCTTGCTCTGTTGCCCAGGCTGGAATGGAATGGCATGATCATGGCTTGCTGCAGCCTCAACAGCGAGGGCTCAAGTGATCTTCCTGCTCAGCCTCCAGAGTAGCTGGTACTACAGGCAAGTGCACCACCGCACCTGGCTAATTTAGTATTTTTTGTAGAGATGAGGTTTCACCATGTTGCCAAGGCTGGTCTTGAACTCCTGGGCTCAGGGGATCCTCCCACCTCAGCCGCCCGAAGTGTTGGAATTAGAGGTGTGAGCCACAGCACCCAGCCTATTGAGGCTTTGTATGTCTCTGTCTTTTCTCATATTATAATAGTCAGGATTTCTAAAAACAGTATTAAATCATAATGGTGAAAGCTGGTATTTTGTTACAATTGTAATCAGCATGCTTCTTGTGTTTCTTGTGTTTTGAATTTAAGGTAGCTCCTCGGAGGACATGGACAGCTTTATCATTTAAAGCAGGGCTAGTAAACTGGCCCTCTGGCTAATCCCACCCTCTGCTGATGGGCATTTAGGTTGTTTCTACTTGTTGGCTATTATAAAACATGCTGCTATGGTCACTTAAGTGTTTACATGGATGTTTGCTTTCTAACTTGCATTATTTAGCCTTTAATGATCCAAGGAGGAAAGATTCTTGTATAAGAAACACTTATACACATATGTATAAGTGTTTATATGGATGGTATCTTTTGGGTAGACACCCAGGAATGAAATTGCTGGGTCATATGTAATTTTTCTTTTCTTTTTTTCTGAGATGGAGTCTTGCTCTGTCGCCTGGGCTGGAGTGCAAAGGCGTGATCTTGGCTCACCGCAACCTCCACCTCCTGGGTTCAAGCGATTCTCCTGCCTCAGCCTCCTGAGTAGCTGGGATTACAGGTGCACACCAACATGCCCGGCTACGTTTTTGGTATTTATTTTTAGCACAGATGGGGTCTTGTCACGTTGGCCAGGTCGGTCTCGAATTCTTGACCTCAGGTGATCCGCGCCCTCAGCCTCGTTAAGTGCCGGGATTACAGGCGTGATCCACTGCGTCCAGCCCACATGTAATTTCATGTTTACCATTCTGAGGGACTACTAGACTATTTCCAAAGTGGCTGCACCATTTTACATTCCCATCAGCAATATCGGAAGGGTCCACTTTCTCCTCACCTCACTAACACGTTATTATCTATCTCTTTTAAGTTACAGCTGTCCCAGTGCACAGGAACTGGTATCCCATTATAGTTTCACTTTGCATTTCCATAATGACTAAGAAGGTTGAGTCCCTTTCCATAAGCTTATGGGCATTCATGTATTTTCTTTGGTGAAATCCTATTCAAATCCTTTGCCCGTTAAAAAGTTTTAAAATTTATTTAAAAAAAAAATTTTTTTTTTTGATACAGGGTCTGTAGCCCAGGCTGAAGTGCAGTGGCACAATCTCAGCTCACTGCAACCTCTGCCTTCCAGGTTCAAGTGATTCTCGTGCCTCAGCCTCCCAAGCAGCTGAGATTACAGGCATGTGCCACCACACCTGGTTAATTTTTGTATTTTTTGTAGAGATGGGGTTTCACCATGTTGCCCAGGCTGGTCTCAAACTCCTGATCTCAGGTGATCTGCCCACTTTAGCCTCCCAAAGTAGCTGTGAGCCACTGCACCTGGCCTAAACATTTTTTAAACGTATTTTTTATTGTGGTAAAAAAACACGTTAACATTGAATTTACCATCTTACCCATTTTTATGCAGTGTCCAGTATATTTACACTGTTATGCCACAGATCTCCAAAACATTTTCATTTTGTAAAACTGAAACTCTATACTCAATAAACACCAATTCCATATTCCCTCTCTGCCCAGCTCCCGGCAACCACCTTTCCACTTTCTGTTTCTATGATTTTGGCAACACTGGATACTTCACATAAGGAGAATGATACACTATTTGTCCTCTTATTTCACTTAGCATTACATCCTCCTCAAGGTTCACCATATTGCAGTATAAGACAAGACTTCCTTCTTTTTTGGAGGTGGGGGATGAAGTCTCGCTCTGTTGCCAGGCTGGAGTGCAGTGGCGCGATCTCAGCTCACTGCAACCTCCACCTCCCGGGTTCAAGTGATTCTCCTGCCTCAGCCTGCAGAGTAGCTGGGGCTACAGGTGCACGCTACCACGCCCAGCTAATTTTTGTATTTTTACTAGAGACGGGGTTTTGCCATGTTGGCCAGGCTGGTCTCAAACTCCTGAGCTCGGGTGACCAGCCTGCCTCGGCCTCCCAAAGTGCTGGGATTACAGGTGTGAGCCACCGCACCCAGCCCACAATTTCTTTATCCATTTATCTATTCATGGATATGTGGGTTGTTTCTACCTCTTGGCTACTGCAAATAAAGCTATGATAAACATGGGTATGCGAATCTTTTTGAGATCTGCTTTGAATTCTGTTGGATATATACCCAGAAGTGGGACTGCTGAATCACACTAATTCCATTTTCAATTTATTTATGTATTTATTTTTGTGAGACAGGGTCTCACTGGGAGTGCAGTGGCATGATCATGGCTCACTGCAGTCTCCACCTCCCCAGGCTCCAGCAATCCTCCCACCTCAGCCTCCTGAATAGCTGAGACTACAGGCATGTGCCACCACCACGCCTGGCAAGTTGTTTTTTTTTGTTTTTTTTTTTTTTTTTTTGTAGAGACAGGGTTTCACCATGTTGCCCAGGCTGGTCACCAACTCCTAGCATCAAGCGATCCTCCTGCCTTGGCCTCCCAAAGTGCTAAGATTACAGGTGTGAGCCACCACACCCAGCTGCTGTCTTTTCAAGTTCTTTACCCATTTTTTAATTGAGTTATCTGTATTCTTATTATTGAGTTGTAAGAATTATTTATCTATTCTGAATTCAATTTGCTTATCAGACATATGATTTGCAAATATTTTATTCCAGTATATGACTTGTCTTTTTAATTAATTTTTTTTTTTTTTAGTATCACTGAAAGTAAGGCATTTTTTTGTTTTGTTTTGAAACAGTCTGCTGTCACCCAGGCTATAGTGCAATGGGGTGATCTTGGCTCACTACAACCTCTGTCTCCCAGGTTCAAGTGATTCTCCTGCCTCAGCCTCCTGAGTAGCTGGAACTACAGGTGCACACCACCATACGTGGCTAATTTTTGTATTTTTAGTAGAGACAGGGTTTCACCAAGTTGGTCAGGCTGGTCTCAAACTCCTGACCTCAAGTGATCTTCCCACCTTGGCCTCCCAAAGTGCTGGGATTACAGGTGTGAGCCACCATCCCCGCCCTAATTTTTTATTTTTTTGAGACAGGGTCCTATTCTCTCCCAGGCTGAATAGTAGCACAATCATGGCTCACTGCAGCCTCCACCTTTAAGGCTCAGGTGATCCTCCCACCTCAGCCTCCCAAGGTGCTGGGACTACAAGTGTGTGCCACCATGCCCGGTTAATTTTTGTATTTTTTTGTAGAGTCGGGGTTTTGTCATGTTGCCCAGGCTGGTCTCAAAGTCTCAAACGTCTGGGCTGAAGCAATCCTCCTCCTTCAGCCTCCCCAAAGTGCTGGAATTACAGGCATGAGCCATCACGCCCAGTCTTTATTTTTATTTTTATTTTATTTTTTTGAAAAGGAGTCTCACTCTGTCACCTAGCCTAGAGCACAGTGGTGCGATCTCAGCTCACTGCAACCTCTGCCTCCTGGGTTCAAGCAATTCTCCTGCCTCAGCCTCCCAAGTAGCTGGGATTACAGGAGTGCACCGCCACGCTCGGCTAATCTTTATATTTTCAGTAGAGATGGGGTTTTGCCATGTTAGCGAGGCTGGTCTTGAACTCCTAACTTCAGGTGATCTGCCCACCTCAGCCTCCCAACGTGCTGAGATTACAGGTGTGAGCCAACATGCCCGGACTTTTTTTTTTTTTTTTTTTGAGACAGGGTCTCACTCTGTTGCCCAGGCTGGAGTGCAGTGGTGCAATCTTGGCTCACTGCAAACTCCATCTTCTGGGCTTAAGTAATTCTCTTACTCAGCCTCCCAAATACCTGGGACCTCAGGCATGTGGCATCACACCTGGCTAGTTTTATTTATTTATTTATTTTGGTAGAGGTTGGGGGTCTTACTATGTTGCCCAGGCTGGTCTTGAACTCCTGGACTTGAGTGATTCTCCTGCCTTGGCTTCCCAAAGTGCTGGGATTACAGGCATGAGCCACAGTGCACCTGGCTAGTCTTTTGCACTTCTAAAGCCTGCTGGGAGTTTGATAGGGATTCTGCTGAATCTACATATCAACTTGTGGAAAAATTGTTATTTTTCTACTCAAACTAGCAAGGAAAAAAAGAAGAAACTATTATTGACATGGTGTGTATACATGACAAAAGTAACGTTTCAGAAAAGATGATATCCAAGAAGTATGTAAACTAACCTTATGCAATATTGGTTTTGCTTTTAAAAAAAGGTGCTTATCTTTTAGAAATATATATAGTACTGAAATATTTATGAATGAAATAGAATGCTGTCTGGGACTTAATTCCAAACAATCTGGGTTGAAGGAGTTAGGCCTAAACAAGATTGGCCATGTGTTAATTATTGAAGCTAAGAGATGGATGTGGAAGGGAGCCCCATTATTCTCTCTAGTTTTGTATGTTTGAAAAATCTCATAATAAAAACATCAAACGAAACATTAGTGTAGTGTTAAGTCACGGTACTATCCTCAGATTTTTTCCCCTAGAATTAACACTATGGCCTAAACTAATCTATTCACAAGACTTAAAAAATCACCATTCAGTAATATACTCACCAGTAATTGCCCCATTCAATCATGGTTCCTGGCTGAAAACAGATTTAGATTTGGTTTGTTAGTTCTTCTGTGAAAAAAAAAATACAGAAATAGCAAACAGCAGTAGAAAAAACATTAAGTGACAAAACTAACTTCAAAAAACCTTTTTTTTTTTTTTTTTTGAGACAGAATCTTGCTCCGTCGCCCAGGCTGGAGTGCAGTGGCTCAATCTCAGCTCCTGCAACCTCCGCCTCCTGGGTTCAAGCAATTCTCCTGCCTCAGCCTCCTGAGTAGCTGGGATTACAGGCGCCCGCCACCATGCCTGGCTAATTTTTTATATTTTTAGTAAGAGATGGGGTTTCACCATGTTGGCCAAGCTGCTCTCAAACTCCTGACCTCAGGTCACCCACCTGCCTTGACTTCCCAAAAAGCTGGGATTACAGGCATGAGCCACCACACCCAGCCAAAACTTTACTTTTTAATTTAATAGAGACAGGGTCTCACTATGTTGTTCAGGCTGGTCTCAAACTTCCTGGCTCAAGCGATCCTCCAACCTTGGCCTCCCGAAGTGCTGGGATTACAGGCATTAGCCACTTTAATAATGCTGCTATGTGGGGCTTTCTTTCTAGACCTCAGTAGGAAAATTTCTAGAAAGTGTTATAAGATATTATTGCCTTTTACTCTTATCATGTTGTATAATTTGTTCAACAGTCACAGTGTTTATTAGCTGCTCTCATTTAACCACAACAGATGTTACATATTGTACCTTATCCTGCACTTTAGGTCTTTCTTCTTAAAAACAAATATGTTATTTAGAAAAATATCAAATAATAAGCATTATGTGTAAGGCCCTAAAAAGCAAAAGAGCTTAGCCTTGGTGACAGTGTGAGACCCAGTCTTAAAAAAAAAAAAAAAAATATATATATATATATATATATATATATATATATAATGCCAGACACACATCACAGAATGTACACACAAGTTCTGTTGTCAGCCTTACAAAATGCTTGTGCTTCTTCACAGAGGAGTAAAAGGAATAACATATTTCTGTACTTACTCGGAGTTGGTAAGACCTGAGTTCATATATATTAGGTCCTGATCTTGGCACAGGCTCATTCCAGAAACTGAACTCCAACAGGAGCTGATTCTTCCTGGAGAGAAGCATGTCACTTCTTGCCTTACGAAATTCCAAAAATTCCTTTGAGTGAAAAAAATGTGCTCATGAAATCTTCTGATACTTACATATAAGCCCATTTCAGTAACACTGATGTTCCTACAGAATACTATAATAGGGTAATCAACAGGTCCCAGTTGGCCTGAGACAGTCCCAGTTTACATCTGTTGAGCTTGCGTAATCATTAACAGCATTCCTTTTCATTCTCAAAAGTGTCTAGGTTTAGATGACAAATTACTTGGTCATCCTAATTATTTAGGTGGCAATGCAAACAAATCTAATTTGCTATATTTTTAGATTCTTCTAACAGTGTTTGATGGCACATCAATAGAAGTAGCATGCAGACTACAAAAGAGCAGATAATTCAAAACCTATTTATATTTGTCTGGGAATCTATACAAAAGAATTTCTTTCTTAAGGATGTGTGGCTTTTAAATTTCTCCCTATTGACAAGCACCTGCTAGTGAAGGGAGGGTGGAAAGCAAAGTCAGGCCAAGATAAACTCTATGTGTGTGACAAACAGTTCCTGCATTAGACAGTTTTAGGTCATCCAGAGCTAATTGTGCCTGCCATGCTGATTGATACACCAGTCACCAGTCTTTTGGGGTTTTTTTTGTGTTGTTTTTTTGAGGCAGAGTCTCACTCTGCTGCCCAGGCTGTAGTGCAGTGGTGTAATCTCGGCACACTGCAACCCCTGCCTTCTGGGTTCAAGCAATTCTCGTGCCTCAGCCTCCCGAGTGGCTGGGATTACAGTTGTGCACCACCATGCTCGGCTAATTTTTGTATTTTTAGTAGAGATGAGGTTTTGCCATGTTGGCCAGGCTGGTCTCAAACTCCTGGCCTCAACTGATATGCCTGCCTTGGCCTCCCAAAGTGCTGGGATTACAAGCATGAGTTACCGCACCCAGCCCAGTCACTGGTTTCAATGTACCACCTTATCAGTTTCAAAGCATAATTGACTTTTATAATAAGAACAATAAGATTTTTTTTTTTTTTTTTTTGAGACAGAGTCTTGCTCTGTCGCCCAGGCTGGAGTACAGTGGCGCAATCTCAGCTCACTGCAAGCTCCACCTCCCGGGTTCACGCCATTCTCCTGCTTCAGCCTCCCAAGTAGCTGGGACTACAGGTGCCCGCCACCAAGCCCGGCTAATTTTTTGTTTTTTTTTTAGTAGAGACGGGGTTTCACTGTGTAAGCCAGGATGGTCTTGATCTCCTGACCTCGTGATCCGCCTGCCTTGGCCTCCCAAAGTGCTGGGATTATAGGCGTGAGCCACCGCGCCCAGTCAGAATTGTTGTTTGAATAGTATTACAACTGTTTATGTTTAAATACAACTTCAGGAGTCCAAACAATAAAATTTCTGTTACAAAAAATGAAGTTTATTAACAAAAACTGAAGACAGAAAAGTCATTTAATTCTGTACTAACATCTATATATCATAGTCTAAGTAAACATTTTTCAATATCATTACCTTATTTTCTCTGAGTTTATTCATGACTTCTGTGAGGGCTGGATAGCCTCCTTCATACCTCCAGAGGTGGACTGAAATGCATTTTAAAAGATAGTATACATTTAGAATTTCATGATACTACTACTTGAAAATGTTCTAGATAGGTATAACGTTAACACAGCACAAAACTGTAGGCTGGGTGTGTGGTGGCTCATGCCTGTAATCCCAGCACTTTGGGAGGCTGAGACAGGCGGATCACTTGAGGTCAGGAGTTCCAGACCAGCCTGGCCAACATGGTGAAACCCCGTCTCTACTAAAAATACAAAAATTACCTGGGTGTGGTGGTGGGCACCTGTATTTCCAGCTACTTGGGAGGCTAAAGCAGAAGAATCGCTTAAACCCGGAAGGCAGAGGTTGCAGTGAGCCTAGATACTCATCACTGCACTCCAGCCTGGGCAACAGAGCAAGACTCTGTCTCAAAAAACAAAAAAACTGTAATGCCCCATGTTTTGGCCTATGAGTTACATCATAATGGTTCAATAATAGATTCAAACATTAAAAACAATTTTAAAACCATTTTCGCAATGAATTGTTGAAGAAACTACTTTAATCACAAAATTAGACTGAGACTTGGAAAGCTTTGATGATAAGAACAAGCATTAAATTAGAAAATTACTTAAGTGTTACATAAGGCTTAAGGAAGAAGTGTTTATTCCAAAGACTTCGCTTCCTACCAGCTTGGTCCTGCTCGCCATACCACGTGTTCCAAGTCCCCACCAAAGTACAAGGGTAGTGTTTATCTTCGTGAATCTTTGGCAACACCTCTTGACTTAAAGAGAAGAAACAGCAACACTAATTAAACAACCAGCAAAATTTGACCAGGTGGACAGCACCTGATCAGTAACAGGAAAAAGACCACCTACTCTGTGTTCTAACAACTGACCTTAGAACATCATGATAAAACGGCATGTGGAATTAACCTTTTAGCTGAATTATGTTGTATTCCAACACCCTGCTGATCAGAAGCTTAAGTTTCTGATACCCCAACTATCTAGAAGAGTTGTTGAATCAGTATAAAGATGATACAGAAAAACCAAAGGTCCCAGGATTTTGGGAGCTATGGGTCTACTATTTTCCATTTGAGGGGAAAAAAAACGACATCACCAAAAAACATTCTGTTGGTTCCAAAGACAGGAAGAATGAGAGACGGGGAATAGTAGAAAAGAACACGGAAGAAATAAGGAAGATGGAAAGGGAGGAAAGTAATGTTCAGGACAGAGGCAGACAACACAAGCAGTACCAGCAGGCAGAGGTAACAGGAGCAGAGAACAAGCTGGCCTTCAGGAAGGAGCAAGAAGACAGCTGGAACACAACATAGTCTGGAAGCGACTCCAACCTCCAATAGTCCCCAAGGGCATCAACATGGCAGAAGAATAAAAATTAAAGATACAATGCGAAGCATAAATTATGTTCTACTCAATTCAATGGGCCAAGGGGATGGGAGGGGTGTCACGTAGTCTCACACCGAACACACCAACCAATTCATTCCCGCGCATTGTGCAGGGACAGGGGCAAAGCCATGACTGGTGACGGCAGTGTATGAATTTAACAGGGGTGTCAGAGTGGAGCTTGGTTCCATGGAAGCTTTCCTATGGTATAGATTCTAATGTACAGGGAAAGGCAAAGGGAAGAGTATAACTGTTTTACACCAAGAGAAAAGCTAAAACCTGCACACTTTTTGAATAGAAAAATTATGATGAAAAAGTATCATACAGATTCAACAATGGATGCAAAAGGGGATCAAGGGCAAGAAATGGAACCTGTTCACACTATTTGCTGACTCTGATATTTAGCTAGTGATCACCACCAGATGCTGGGGCTACATGACCAAGGGTATGTAAGTACCATGTGCTAACCGACTGCACCACTGGAGCTTCATACGACCAGGGATATATAAATGGTTAACAGAGAAAAGTTCCAAAACGGTCTATGTCTAACTAACTGAAAACCCATACATCTTTATGACCCAGTATAGTGACCACATCATGTGTACTTTTGGAAGAGTAGCATTTACTTTTTAAATTAGGATCTGATATTAAATGTATCTGATGCGTGACTCATGAATGTTCAGAAATAACATGGGATTAATGAAAATCGAGGACAGGGAAAGAGGGATTCTGCTAGGGAAATGTATGTCCAACATTTCCTTTTCGTCGCATGACATGAGCAGGAATAGACAACCCTGCATTGGAGGCAGTGCCCAGGAGGAAGCCCAGTACACATGACTCAGGTGGGGTCCAGAAAGGGGCCTGGCAACAGGGCCTAGGTTTTTCACCAACACAAAGTCACGCATGGATTTGTAGCCACTCCTCTTTGCTGGGGACCCCAAACCTGCTCTTAGGAGCCCTGGCCTTACCTGAATGGAGATTGTAAGGCAGGCAGTACTTGTACCCAGAACTGGATGGGTTGGGCAGAATCCCATTATTGGGACCCCTAAAAACCAGGCAGGAGTTAAGTCTTTATGTTCTGGAAACAGGGAGCTGCTGAAAGTTTCAGAGAAAAGAAAAAACGTGATGAAAAAAGAAAACAGAACTCAAGCAGATCAATCTGACAAACTTTGGGGTAATGTATTGCAGGGCAGGGAGGAGACACAGGTATAGCTTGGAGCCCAGAAAGGTAGTCAGAAAAAAAGCTACTTGGGAATGGGGCTCGAGAGGCTTGGAGAGGGAGATGGAGAAGGAAACAAGAGAACCAAAATACATGTCCGATGAAGAATGCACGGCTTAGGTGACAGATTCACCACAGAGAACTAAGGAACGGGCTGAGTAAAACAAGGTGAGTGGCACAGACAGGGAAGTTGGAAGAGCAAGGTGATTCTACATGCTGGATGTGAAGTGAGAGCACAACATCAAATAGAAATAGGAACAGCCAGCCAGAAACCCGAGACAGGAGACGAAGTGATAAGACAGGACAAAAAAGGTAATCCAGGACAACGTCGGCATAGGGAAAAATTCCATTTTTATGAGAAAAGACTTAGAAATAAACATCTGCTTTAAGGGCATTTTTTAATAAAGAGAAATGTGCTGGAATGAGCAAGAAATTCAATGCTATTGTTACATTTCATAAGCTATCTTCAAAAACAAAACAATAAAAAACAAAAGGTTTTTCTTCTAAAAAGTATGCTGATTATAGGGACAAAATTGTTTGCTTTCTTAAGAACGTAGTAGATATTAAAGGTAAAAACAAAACAAAACAAAACTAAAAACCTTTTTCTTCACATTTGCTCACCATGGGTCATTAAAATACTATTTCTGTTAACTTAAAAGCCAGTAAGCTTAGTTCTCCCCTTTCATCTTAAAGTTTACAAATTCTGTAAGCAGGTTTAGATCTCAAATGAGAATCAGCGGAAGGGACTTGGATCCTGGAGAACAGAGGAGTTGGGAAGAAATGGCAGCTATGTTCGAATACATACAGGACTCTCACAGGGCAGTTTTACTTAGGGGAATCAATGAAGGACTCAGAGATGTGAATTCTTATTCCTAACACTCAGAGCTGTCCAGAGATGGAAGTTACTTCAGGACAGGCAGTCAGGAAGGTCTGTGGAAAGGATTCCAGCACTGGATAAGTAGATGGACTAGACAGCCTGGCAAAATTCCTCCAAACACAAGAGTCTGGTAACATTCTAAAGTCTGATAGCCTATATGATGATTTAGCTGTGTGAGTGCTTAAAATCAAAACGCCTTCGGCAATCCCACACAAAGCTCAGTTTAAGAGCCTCTGAATGTTCAGCTTCAAAAGAGAGGGATGAAAGATCTCTCTCTATGCTATCAAGTGTTAGTGGAATTAACTAACAAATAAAGTCATTATTTTTCCCCAAGTAAAGGATAGTTTGGTATACACACCAAATTTTGTTGTATGCTTCTAGGCATTCCGGTTTAACATTGTGAACTGAAACAAAAGAAAATTCAACGATAAACTTAGGAACAAAGGGGAAAAAAAGTCAACTATGAAGATAGCAAACCTGTCACTCACACTGTAATTTGTATAGATTGCTTGTTTCCTTTTTGGCTAGGAGATTGGAGTGGGCATCTTTTCTTGGATCAACTTTCCGGACAAATAAGGATTTTAGCCAGCTGTCTTCTCGAGATCTGTTGCTGGAAGATGTCCATGTCCTATGGAATAACAAAGGTGTTGTCACGCAGTATACTGTTTTCATATATCCATCAGCTCACCTGGCAAACACAGTGAGCAGCTATTCTAGGCACCGTTCCAGAACCTGGGCTACCACAGAATGCCTGCTTTCCATGACAACAGCATGCACTCCAAGAAGCAGAAGCAAAGAAAAATGTAAAATGTGTGGCACTCCTATAAGAGAGCCCACATTTATCTTTGCAATTTGCACTATGTGTTTTTCAAAGCAATTTTTGACACAGAAAAAATATACATGGATACCTAGAGTAGATAAACCCACAGAGACAGAAAGCAGAACGGAGGTTGCCAGGAGGTGAGGAAAGGGGAGGTTGGGGTAAGGAGTTTCAGTTTGGGAAGATGAAGAAATTCTCAAGATGAATGGTAGTGATGTTTCCCCAAAATGTGAATCTACTTAATGCCACTGAACTGTATGCTTAAAAATGGTTAAAATGGTGAATTTTACATTACGCACATTTTGCCACAATTTAAAAAATATTATTTGATTTGGAAACAGATAGTGGTGATGATTGTACAACATTGTGAATATAAGTAATGCCACTGAATTATGCACTTAAGATGGTTTAAATGGCAAATTTTATGTATATATGTTTTACCACAATAAAAATATTTTTAAAATACAAGGAAAATGAAATACATTCTTTCTTTAAAAAAAATTTACCCCTCAAGTAAATTAAAAATCAAAAAAATTTTTTTTTTTTTAGATGGAGTCTCGCTCTATCGCCCAAGCTGGAGTGCAGTGGCACGATCTGGGCTCACTGCAACCTCCGCCTTCCAGGTTCAAGCGATTCTCCTGCCTCACCCTCTAGGGTAACTGGGATTACAGACACACACCACCACGCCCAGCTAATTTTTTGTATTTTAGTAGAGATGGGGTTTCACTGTGTTGCCCAGGCTGGTCATGAACTCCTGAGCTCAGGCAATCCACCTGCCTCAGCCTCCCAAAGTGCTAGGATTACAGGCAGGAGCTACCGAGCCTGGCCAAAAAAAATCAAGATTTGTAAAAATTAACTTTAAAAATCAAAAAATTTTTAACTGCCCCCACAAACCTCAGAATACCAACTTTATTAACACATAATTTGCTAATTTTCATCTTATAATTAAATTTCTATTGTGAATGCTTTCAGAAAGTGAGGATAAATTTGACTCAAGTCACAAACTATACTTTAACTCATGGATTTTTTCTTTCTTTTTTTGAGACTGGGTCTTGCCCTGTCACCCAGGCTGGTGTGTGGTGGTGCGATAGCTCACTGTAGTTCACTGTAGCCTCAAATTCCTGGGCTCAAGTGATCGTCCCACCTCAGCCTCCTGAGAAGCTGGGACTAGAGGCATACGTCATCTTGCATGGTTAATTTTTTTCAATTTTTTCTAGAGATGGGGTCTTGCTATGTTGCCCAAGTTGTTCTCAAACTCCTGGCCTCAAGCAATGCTCCCACTTCAGCCTCTCAAAGTGCTGGGATTATAGGTGTAAGCCACTGCAATTGGCCCTACTTCACAAATTTCTATGTGCATGTTGAACTCCCATATGCCAGCTAATAGGAATACAAATTTGTTGACCTCCCAAGAGGGCAGTGTGGCATCATCCATATCAAAATGGAAACTGTGTATGACTTCAGCCCAATAATGACACTTGCGGTTATGTCCTACGGCCAGCTATATTTAGACAGGTGCACAAAGTTGAATGCATACAAATATTCATTGCTGTCTTGTTTCCAGTTATCTCCTGGCATAGGCCATTTGAATAGCCATTAATGCAGACTGGTCACATAAATTAGGAAATACTCCCTGTCAGAAAATATGCACTCGATAAAAAGAATGAGGTAGATTTATGTGCACTGATGTGCTGACATCTCCAAAATAAATTCTGTAAAAAAGCCGGCACAGAACAGCACTATATATACACGTACAGAGTGAGCTGTTAAAGAGTGATGACATCTGGGGAACATGACTGGGCCTGGGGTGGGAGTAAACGTTTTTTCTTTTCATTGTATAACCTTCTGAACTATCTGAACAATTTCTACACACACACACACACACACACACACACACACACACACACACACACACTTTTTTGAGAGAATCTCGCTCTGTTGCCAGGCTGGAGTGCAGTGGCACCATTTCAGCTGACTGCAACCTCCACCTCCCAGGTTCAAGTGATTCTCCCGCCTCAGCCTCCTGAGTAGCTGGGACTACATGGTGTGCCACCGTGCACGGCTAATTTTTGTATTTTTAGTAGAAACAGGGTTTTGCCATGTTAGCCAGGCTGGTCTTCAACCCCTGACCTCAAGTGATCTGCCCACCTCGGCCTCCCAAAGTGCTGGGATTACAGGTGTGAGCCACTGCGCTCAGCCCTCTTCTGAACTTTATGTAACCATGATCAAATGACAAACAGCGTTTCCTTCATCTTCTTGGTTTTTCACATCTATGTACAATAAAATGTACTTTTTTGGCAGACAGTACTGAGTTTTGACAAATGCCTAAAGTAATGCAACCAGCATCACAACAGTTTCTTCACCCCTTGAAGTTAATCCTTTTATAATCAACCCCTCTCGCCATCTCTAGCAACCACTGCTGTGTTCCTTTTCCCTCAGTTTTGCCTTTTCTAGAACATCATATGTATGGAATCATACAGAAGGGTAGCCTTCTGAATTCCTGCCCCTTCTTTCTGCACAATCCCTTTTATAATTGGTGATCTTACCTCTGGCCAGGTCTATCACAGCATACCCTTTATACTTTTGTTCTCTTTTTATTTTTGAGACAGGGTCTTACTCTGTTGCCCAGGCTGGAGTCCACTGGTGTGATCACGGCTCACTGCAGTCTTGACCCCCAGAGCTCAAACGATTCCCCCACCTCAGCCTCCAGATTAGCTGGGACAACATATGCACACCACCATGCCTGGTTAATTTTTGTATTTTCTATAGAGAATGGGTTTTGCCAGGTTTCCCAGGCTGGCCTTGAACTCCTGGCCTCAAGCGATCCTCCTGCCTTGGCCTCCTGAAGTGTTGAGATTTCAAGCATGAGCCACCGTGCCCAGCTACTTTTGCTCTCTAACTGACCTACACATAGATCTTTTCTGCCTTTTCCTAGATGAGTAATGTACTGGGATTCCAAAGGGCCAGCATAAATGTCCAGAATCTTAGTGCTTCTGGACATAAAAGTCCAGATGCTGATGGGCCAGTGTGAACCTCTTCTTGGGGATCTCTTTAGAAACACTAGATGATTTTCTACAACAGTATTCCTTTTTTTTTTTTTTTTTTTTTTAAGACAGAGTCTCGCTCTGTCGCCCAGGCTGGAGTACAGTGGCATGATCTTGGCTCACTGCAAGCTCCGCCTCCCAGGTTCACACCATTCTCCTGCCTCAGCCTCCTGAGTAGCTGAGACTACAGGCGCCCGCTGCCACACCCGGCTAATTTTTCGTATTTTTAGTAGAGATGGGGTTTCACCGTGTTAGCCAGGATGGTCTCGATCTCCTGACCTCATGATCCTCCTGCCTCGGCCTCCCAAAGTGCTGGGATTACAGGCGTGAGCCACTGCGCCCAGCCTTCTACAACAGTATTTCTAATCTGCTTGGTAGACTTGCTTAAGCACCCAGATACCACCAGGTAAACATTAAGAGGAAAAGAGAGAGCAACTCCAGGTATTAAAAAGGGGGACCAGGAATTTAAACAAGGGACAAGAAAAACTCTCATGAGAGCAAATTCCCCAGTACTTCATGAAATGAACACACGGATTTCATACTACAATAATAGAAATTCCTATTCTTATGCAGCAACGGTATTTTAGAAGTAGGGCACTAAATTTCACATGATACTGGCAGCCTTTTTTTCTTTTTTTTTTTTTTTTTTGCTTAAAAAATCAGTTTGCTGCTTTATTTATTTATTTTTGAGGCAGGGTCTCATTGCACTTGCTGGAGTGCAGTAGTGCAATCTCGGCTCACTGCAACCTCTGCCTCCCAGGTTCCAGCAATTCTCCCACCTCAGCCTCCTGACTATCTGGGACTACAGGTGCATGCCACCACATCCGGCTAATCTTTGTATTTTTAGTAGGGACAGGGTTTCATCATGTTGGCCAGGTTGGTCTCGAATTCCTGGCCTTAAGTGATCCGCCAGCCTCAGCCTCCCAGAGTGCTGAGATTGCAAGCGTGAGCTGCCGCGCTCAGCCTAGTTTGCTGCTTTCTTGAACAAACACTACAGAGCAAACTTCTCCCCAATATGATGTTCTTTTAATTTAAAAACCAACTCATAGGATATTGTCTCAAATAGGTAGAAACCAGATATAAAGGTTTTTGAATGATGTGAACTTACAAATATAAAAAATACAAATATATTGGCCGGGAGTGGTGGCTCACGCTTCTAAATCCCAGCTCTCTGGGAGGCCGAGGCAGGTGGATCACCTGAGGTCAGGAGTTCAAGACCAGCCTGGCCAACATGGTGAAATCTTGTCTCTACTAACACTACAAAAAAAAAAAAAAAGATAGCTGGGTGTGGTGGCACATGCCTGTGATCCCAGCTACTCAGGAGGCTGAGGTAGGAGAATCGCTTGAACCCAGGAGGTGGAGACTGCAGTGAGCCAAGTCGTGCCACTGCACTCCAGCCTGGGCTACACAGCAAGACTCAATCTCAAAAAAAGTAATAATAATAAAATAAAATAAATTAAATTAAAAATAAAATGTGCTCTATAAATAATTATAAAGAAATATAAAAGCACGTTTTCACATCCTTCAAAGATTAAAAAGAAGCAAACGCACTTTAAACAAGCAAAATAACAATACCAGTAAATGCAATTTTTCTTGAAAGTGAGTAAGATAAAAACATATAGTATTAAGTGGCATTTGCAGATGTAAGTTGAAGATGCTTCCAATTTGTGTTTACTATATATAAAAATTCCTAAAAATTAAGAAAGCATTAATGGTGGTTTCCCTGAGAAAATGGTTTAAAGGGATAGAGGGGAAAGACACACAGCTTTCTCCATATAATGTCTATATTGTGCTTTTCTCTTCTGTATTTTTTTTTTCTTTGAGACAGGGTCTCACTTTGTCACTCAGGCTGGAATGCAGTGGCGTGATCTTGGCTCACTGTAGCCTCGACCTCCCGGGTTCAAGCTATCCTCCTGTCTCAACCCCTCCCAAGTAGCTGGGACTACAGGTGCCCAGCACCACATCCAACTAATTTTTGTATTTTTTTTGTAGAGACAGGGTTTCACCATGCTGCCCAGGTTGGTCTTGAATTTCTGAGCTCAAGTGATCTGCCTGCCTCAGCTTCCCAAAGTCCTGGGATTATAGGTGTGAACCACCACACCCAGCTATATTCCAATAAAAATGAAAGCACATTTTGTCAATTAGTTTGAAGTGTTTTACGTACACTACATTTAGGGATATCTGTTTAATAATATCATGGGCTGGGCACAGTGGCTCATGCCTGTAATCCCAGCACTTTGGGAGGCCAAGGAGGCGGGTGGATCACCTGAGGTCGGGAGACCAGACTGACCAACATGGAGAAACCCCGTCTCTACTAAAAATATAAAATTAGCCAGGCATGGTGGCGCATGCCTGTAATCCCAGCTACTCACGAGGCTGAGGCAGGAGAATTGCTTGAACCCGGGAGGTGCAGGGTGTAGTGGGCCGAGATCACGCCACTACACTCCAGCCTGGGCAACAAGAGTGAAACTCTGTCTCAAAAAAAAAAAAAAAAAGAAAAAGAAAAAGAAAAAAGAAACTTACCCATTACTTTAAGGCAACCATATAAAATTAGTGATACACAAAGTAGAAAGTTTTAAGATTTGTTTATGGGACTATGTAATTTCTGTATGTTCTTTTTTTTTTTTTTGAGACAGAGTCTTGCTCTGTTGCCCAGGCTGGAGGGCAATAATGGCACAATCTCAGCTCACTGCAACCTCCGCCTCCTGGGTTCAAGTGATTCTCCTGCCTCAGCCTCCTAAGCAGTTGAGACTAGCGGCGCCCACCACCACACCCATCTAATTTTTGTATTTTTAGTAGAGGTGGGTTTTCGCCATGTTGGCCAGGCTGGTCTTGAACCCCTGACCTCAGGTGATCCGCCTGCCTCGGCCTCCCAAAGTGCTGGAATTATAGGTGTGAGCCACTGTGCCCAGCCAATTTCTGTGTTTATTTTAGATTTTAAGTTCATTAAACAGAAATTGTGTCTACAATTTTTTTTGTTAAATAAATTGTAAAAGCTTAGGAATAACAATTATGAACAATTAAGAAAGGGATATAATAAAAAGTGTCTAAAAATACTGACTAGGGAGTTTCACTTAAAATAAGAAATACTAAAGCAATGACTACTAATAGTTTTATGTATATCCTTCCAGAAATACAGAGGCAAACATATATTATGTATATTTATAGACAGATAATATTTTCACTAATAAAGGATGCCTTTGAAATAAAAATCACCCCAACTGAGCATTTATTTCATATCTCAGAAACACCAAAGTCAGCCTGGGCAGCATAGGAAGACCCTGTCTCTACAAAAAAAAATAAAAAGAGTAGCTGGGCATGGTGGCTCGTGCTTATGGTCCTAGCTACCCAGGAACCTGAGGCAGGAGGATCGCTTGAGCCCACGAGTTCAATGCTGTAGTGAGCTATGATCATGCACTGTACTCCAGCCTAGGCAACAGAGCAAGACCACCTCTAAAACAAACAAACAAATAATAATACCAAAGGGATTCCCCTTTGGGTGGGTACAATGAGGTAAGGGATGTGACAATGCTAGTAACTGAAAAATGCAGAGCAGGGGGTGAGACTAAATCAACACAGCACACACAAAAGAACCTGAGTGGCATTTGCTTGTGAACTTGGGCAGCAATCATCTTGACAAATGAAAAACAAGCCAGCCCAGTACTACCCCCAACCGTCAAACTGAAATCTTTGAGTGTCAGGTGACCAAAGCTGCCTAATATGCCCAACCCATCTAGTCATTCGAGTCGCAGCTATGCCGACGGCTGCCCAAATGATAAGATCTGGCTTGGGCCTGGGTTCTTAACTGACAGCGACAATCGCCAAGATGGTAGGGGGCACTTTCCAGAGGATAAGGAAGGGTGCACTATACAAAACACTAGACTTGAAATCGAGTCAGCATTCTATGCCGGGCTCTATGGATACAAAGATAAACCAGATGCCAAGCCTATTCAGTCTCACAGGAAAAACCTATCAGTAAACAGCCAGAGCGGCCACAGATGCTGTAAAGTTAGACATACACTGCAAGAGCTCAAGTGAACCCACCATCAGCTTGGCCTGGGAGGCACAGGAGGGACTCCAGTAGGGGCATTCTGGCTCTGTTTTGGAGGGCAAGCAAGACATGTGGAGAAGGCAGGTGCTAATTCCAGTCAATGGGAACAACATGTACAGGGACATGGAGTCATGACACTGAATGGCATATGTCTGGAATGGCAAGCTGTTTAGCAAGGCAGAAGAGCATGTGGGAGGACCGTGAGGGCGAGGCGAGGGCGACTTTATCCTGTGTAGGGTGAGATGCTGTCAAGTTTTCAAAAAAAATATAAGTGTCGGACGAGCGCAGTGCCTCATTCCTGTAATCCCAGCACTTTGAGAGGCTGAGGTGGGTGGATCATCTGGGGTCAGGAATTCAAGACCAGCCTGGGCAACATGGCCAAACCCTGTCTCTACTAAAAAATACAAAAAAAATGGCCAGGTGTGGTGGTGGACACCTGTAGTCCCAGCTACTCGGGAGGCTGAGGTAGGAGAATCACTTGAACCTGGGAGGCGGACGTTGCAGTGAGCCAAGATCACGCCACTGCTCTCCAGCCTGGGCGAGAGTGCAAGACTCCGTTTCAAAAAAAAAAAAAAAAATCTAAGTGTCAAAAGCAGCCTGGCAGGAGCGTGGTATATGGCTGCAGCAACGAAGGCCAGGAACATGCTTCCTGGGCACCCTGGCTGCCATGCCCAGCAGCACCACGTATGCAGAAGGCACTCAATAAATACTCACTAGATGGTCTGGGGTTAAGATGGCAGTGGGGATGAAGAGAAAGGAGTGCATTCAAAAGAAGCTCGTGGGTGCTGATCAGGTGGGGAAGAAGAAACTGAAGAAGGGAAAGGACTTAACGCTGAGACCACAGGATGAGGCAGCAGGAGCACACCGCGCTTCATTCATATGATCATTTTTTTTTTTTTTTTTTTTGAGACAGAGTCTCGCTCCGTTGCCCAGGCTGGAGTGCAGTGGTGTGATCTCGGCTCACTGCAAGTTCAGCCTCCCGGGTTCACGCCATTCTCCTGCCTCAGCCTCCCGAGTAGCTGGGACTACAGGCGCCCGCCACCACGCCCGGCTAATTTTTTGTATTTTTAGTAGAGACAGGGTTTCACCATGTTAGCCAGGATGGTCTCGATCTCCTGACCTTGTGATTTGCCCACCTCGGCCTCCCAAAGTCCTGGGATTACAGGCGTGAGCCACCGCGCCCGGCAATATGATCACTGTTATTTACAGACTGTGCACTACACCTGTCAGCCACTGACGATGCACAGATGAACCTGGCCCTGACTTCACGGGAGCTCAGTTTGCTGGTGAGGGCAGACAGACAAACACGATCACAACTCAAACAGACAAGCTCTTCAATGATGACACAAGGAAGTAGGTAGCTGTTGTGGCATGGGTAAGGGCAGCCTGGGGGCCAGCTCTAACGAAGTACCTGTTGAGTGGAAGACTGGAAAGAAGAGGAACAGATGGTCAGGTAGATACCCATGGAAGGGAGATTCTAAGCAGAACCAGTGATGGCCAAAGCCACAAGTGTGCAAACAGCACCAGCATTTGGAAGCACAGGCCCGGGGGAGAGAAGAGGTTGACAGACCCATGCCAAGAAGACTCCTGCCTTAAAGCAGCAGCTCCCTGACTCCCCTCCCCACCACCACACTCCGTCCAGCCCCAGTACCCGTCTTCCACACTGCTGCTCCAGAGACCTGTTCCCACACCTTTCATTTCCAGAAACTTCAAACCCAGAGGAGTTTAAACATGTCAAGACTTCTCTGCCCTGCATCTAGATTTTAAAAATGAACATTTTACCATTAAAAGTTTTTCTCTCTATATATTTGCTTTTTAATTTCTTTTTTCTTTTTTTTTTTCAGACAGGGCCTTGTTCTCTCATGTCAGCTGGAGGGCAGTGGCGCGATCTCGGCTCACTTCAGCCTCCACCTCCTGCGCTCGAGCAATTACCTTGCTTCAGCCACCTGTATAGCTGGGACTACAGCCCTGCACCATCACACCCTGCTAAATGTTGTAGTTACCCTGCTAAATGTTGTAGTTTTAGTAGAGACAGGGTTTCATCACGTTGTCCACACTGGTCTTGAGCTTCTGGCCTCATGTGATCCATCAGCCTTGGCCTCCTACAGTGCTAGGATTACAGGTGTGAACCACCACACCCGGCCCTATATTTGCTTTTTAATTTCTACTGAACCATTTGAAAGTAGAGTTTTGGGCTGGGCGCAGTGGCTCACGCCTATAATCCCACCACTTTGGGAGACCAAAGCAGGCAAAGGCGGGCAGATCACGAGGTCAGGAAATCGAGACCATCCTGGCCAAATGGTGAAACCCCATCTCTATTAAAAATACAAAAAAATTAGCTGGTTGTGGTGGCGCACACCTGTAGTCCCAGCTAATCGGGAGGCTGAGACAGGAGAATCACTTGAACCCGGGAGGCAGAGGTTGCAGCGAGCCGAGATCACCCCACTGCACTCCGGCCTGGGTGACAGAGCGAGACTCTGTCTCAGGAAAAAAAAAGAAAAAGAAAGTAGAGTTTGGACATAATGATACTTCTCCCGTAAATCCTTCAGCATGTATCTCCAAAACACAATGACAGAACTACAATGCTATCATCACATCTGAGAAAAACAATTATTCCATCATATCTAATATCCACTCCCTATTAAAATATCCCCAGTTCTCCCCAAAATGTCTTTCATTGCTCTTGTGGGTAGGGGAATGGGGGCAGACAGGGAGGAGGGATTAGGAACCAGTCAAGGTTTGTGTCATAGAGATCTTTCTACTAGGAAAATGTCCGCTTAGAATTCTTTAGACGTGTGGCTGGGCACAATGTCTCACACCTATAATCCTAGTACTTTGGCAGGCAGAGGGTGGGAGGACTGCTTGAGGCCAGGAGTTTGAGACTAGCCTGGGGAACATAGCAAGACCCCCTTCTCTACAAAAAAATTAAAAATTAGCAGCCGGGTGTGGTGATTCATCCCTGTAATGCCAGCACTTTGGGAGGCCGTGGTGGGAGGATCACTTGAGGTCAGGAGTTTGAGACTAGCCTGGGCAACATGGAGAAACCCCATCTCTACTAAAAATACAAAAATTATCCAGGCGTGGTGGTGCACGCCTGTAAGTCCCAGCTGCTCAGGTAGCTGAGACAGGAGAACTGCTTGAACCCAGAAGGTGGAGGTTGCAGTGAGCCGAGATCACGCCACTGAACTCCAGCCTGGGCAACAGAGTGACACTCTGTCTCAAATAAATAAATTAAATAAATAAATAATAGCTGGGCATGGTGGTGTGGGCCTGTAGTCCCAGCTACTTGGGAGGCTGAGGTGGGAAGATCCCTTAAGTCCGGAAGGTCAAGGCTGCAGTGAGCCGTGGTCATGCCATTAAACTCCAGCCTGGGCAACAGGGCAAGACTATCTCCAAGGAAAAAAAAAAATTCTTTAGTCATCCCCTTCACTAACAGGTTCGAGCCCACACTCTTCGTAGGAATCCAGACGAGTATTGCTGAGGGTTGAGCTAGGGCAGTGAAGATGGAGAGGGTGGATTCAAGACATACTAGAGGCAGAACTGACAGATTTGGTAAATGATAGATGGCGGGAAAAAGAGGGATGGGCTTGGGGAAGACCATCTGGTGTCCGGCCTGGGCCACCACATGGAAAATGTTTCATGACTGGAGAAGAAGAACCAAAGAAAAGCAAGCTTCGTAGAAGGAAGAGGAGTTAAATCCTGGGTACAGCAGTGTTTTGAGCACCTGTGAGACACTCATGCAATGTCCAGGAAGCGGCTGGGAATTCCAAGCTTGCTGCTGAGCAGCACTAAGTGAAATGCGCTGGCTAATGTACAGGCAGGGATGAGGCTCCCGGGAGGACGCCCTTCTCCCTTGCTGAAACTCATTCAGCAAATCCTGTTTTCTTCTGTCATTTTACCTAACGCTTTGGCAGCGGATGGCACTCCCTCCCTCCTCCTGGCCACTGCCACATAACAACGAGCTTGCCAGCTCCCCCTCCTACATTCAGCCTATATACGCTGCACATCCCAGGGCTTGCTTTGCAGCCCCTTCTCTCTCCACACTCTCGCCTCAAGCAATCTCACACATTCCTATGGTTTTTTGTTTTTTTGTTTGTTTTATTTTGGAGACAGGGTCTGGCTCTGTCACCTAGGCTGGAACGCAGTGGCATGATCTCGGCTCACTGCAACCTCCACCTCCCAGGTTCAAGCCATACTCCCACCTCAGCCTACCAAGTAGCTGGGACTACAGGCGTGTGCTACCATGCCGGGCTAATTTTTGTATTTTTTGTAGAGATGTGTTTTGTCATGTTGCCTGGGATGGTCCCGAACTCCTGAGCTCAAGCGATCAGCCCAGCTCGGCCTCCCAAAGTGCTGGGATTACAGCCTGAGCCACTGCACCCGGCTTCCTATGGTTTAAAAAAAGTTTCATTATACAAATTTTTATTTATGTACTTATTTATTATTAGGGACAGAGTTCCACTATGTTGCCCAGGCTGGTCTCAAACTCCTGGGCTCAAGCAGTCCTCCTGCCGCAACCTTCCAAAGTGCAGGGATTACAAGTGTGAGTCACTGCGTCCAGGCTTTATTACGAAAAACGTAAATCAAATACGAAACAGTATAATGAAATCCATGTGTCTATTAACATTTAGCATTCCTATATACTGACAACTCCTAAATGTTACCTGTAGCCCAGACACCTCCTTTGAGGAGTCATACTGCCAACTGTCTATTTGCTTTTCCACTTGAATAGCACACAGCCTTCACAAACTTTACCAGGTCCTAAACTGCTCTGAATTCTTCTTCCCCAGCCCTCCTGAATTACTGGTAAGCTCCGGATGGCCTTGGACGCCTTATTCACTGATGTCTCTCAACAGTCAACAGTGCCTGCCTGGCACGTGGTAGGCACTCACATTTTGGCAGAACAGCTCTCAGCAAACTCTCAACTCAGTGCCAGCGTCCACTCAGCTGGCCACTACCCTTAATTCTGCCCCCTCTCCCAAGTCAGACTCATCTTTTTAAAAAGATCAGGCCGCGCCTGGTGACTCACGACTGTAATCCCTGCACTTTGGGAGGCCGCGGCAGGTGGATCACCTGAGGTCAGGAGTTCGAGATCAGCCTGACCAACATGGTGAAACCCCGTCTCTACTAAAAATACAAAAATTAGCCGGGTGTGGTGGTGCATGCCTGTAATCCCAGCTACTTGGGAGGATGAGGCAGGAGAATTACTTGAACCCGGGAGGCGGAGGTTGCAGTGAGACAAGATCGTGCCGTTGCACTTCAGCCGGGGCAACGAGAGCAAAACTCCGTCTCAAAAATATAAATAAATAAACAACAACAATAATAATAATAAACCATGTTACTGAAACCTCCCTGGCCCATGGCGAGTTTAACACACAGTTCCTCAGGTAATTTAAACTACCCAAAGCAATGAATACGAGAAAGCAATTCTGGGTAAGTCAGGATAGGCTTTGCTGTTTGAATGTGGAAAACAGCACATGCAAATATCAAGGTGATGAATTTGGACAACCAAACGTCCAATCCACTGAAGTTAGAAAAAAAAAAAAAGTTTAAACAAGAGCCCCAAGCCTGAACTTAGTGCTGATAACTCTAAGTACTTTTAGATCCACGGCCGGCTTTAAATTTCAACTCCAAGACGTTAAGTGATTTGACCTCCTCCAAGCTCTAACTTCCCCTACCCTCCGCGGAGAGCTGGCCCGGGACAATGCTTTACTCTTTTATTCCCTACTCACGGCACCTCAGAGACCAGGGTCACCAACGTCCTCGGCAGACGCAGCCACTCAGGCTTGGAACAGCCTCCGGCGAGGACCCAGCAGACGGCGTCCGGGGCCTGTGGCCTCAGGCGCGCGCTGTCCCTGGCCCTGGCCACGGGTCGCGGCGGTCAGGGCCCTGCAGGCCGGGCCAGCGCCGCGGGGAGGATGTGGCCTCCGGGCCGAGCCTCGGGGGCCTTCCCGGGCGAGGGTGGAGCCGCGGGGCGGCCCGTCCCCGCCGTGACCTTGAGCCCGAGGACGCCCCGACCCCGCCCCAGCTCCGGCCCCACCCCAGCTCCGGCCCCACCGCCCCGAGGCCGGGCAGCCACCCGCGCTGGGGACAGGGCCGGGGCGGAGACCGGCGCCGGGAAACCCGCGCCCTCCGCCTCGCGGCGGCCCCTCCCCGGCACCTCCCGGAAAGGGCGGCGCTGCTCACCGGAGCCTGGGCAGGAGGCTGCAGGGGGCCGCCCGCTGCAGGAGGCCGCCGGTCCAGGCCGCTCCGCGGGCGCGCAGCACTCGCGCCGCCATCTTGCTCGGCGCCTCGGCTCCCACCGCCCGGGCGCCGCCGCTGACGCCGCCGCCGCGCGACCCCTCCCCCGGCCGGGCCCCAACGCGGCCACTGCAGTGCGGGGCGCGGCCGCCAGGGGGAGCAGGGCGCGCGGCCGCGGGGGTCGGCGGGGCGTCCAGGCGCCAAGGCCCGGCCGCTGCGGGAAAGCGCGAAGCCCAAGCGCAGTCAGTGCAAGCCGATCACTTCAGCGGGAGGAGCTCGGTGCCCAGAAGCGCGGGTGCAGAAGGGACAAGGGCATAACTTCAATGATCAGGGAAAACTCCACAAGGAAAGAGTAACACTGTGCCTAGGGGAATCCAGGGCCTGGGGCGGGGCAGTGGCAGTGGGTTTACCCCCACCCCACCCCGCCAATGTCTTTTAAATTTTGTAGTATATGAATATATTGTCATTTCAAAAAGCCCCACAACGCTTTAACAAGTGCATTCTGGGGCCGGACGCAATAGCTCACGCCTGTCATCCCAGCACTTTGGGAGGCTGAGGCCGGAGATCTCTTGAGGCCAGGAGTTCGAGACCAACCTGGGCAACATAGCGAGCCCTCACTGTGCAAAAACATTTTTAAATTAGCTGGGCATGGAGGAGCACGTCTGTGGTGCCAGCTACACTGGAGACTGAGGCAGAAGGATCGCTTGAGTTCAGGAGGTGGAGGCTGTAGTGAACTATGATCGTGCCACTGCACTCCAGCCTGGGCAAACACACGACGTCCTGTCGCGAAAGAAAGAGAAAGAGAGAGAAAGAAAGGGAGGGGAAGGAAGGAAGGAGAAAGAAAGGAGGAAGGGAGGGAGGCAGGAGAAAGAAAGGAGGGAAGGAAGGAGAAAGAAAGGAGGAAGGGAGGGAGGCAGGAGAAAGAAAGAAAGAGAAAGAAAGGAAAAGAAAAGAAAGCAAGTGAGGAAAAAATTAAAAAACACCATACACACACACAAAAAAAAAAATTAAGGAGAAAGGACTGGGAAGGTTCTCTTGAGGTCTTGGGACTGCATCGTTCCCATTCATTTCAGCACCGGTGGGCACTGGCCATGGGGAGTCCTTGGTACCTTACCCTCAAGGCCGTTTGGGTCTAGTGGGGACAGAATGTACAATGATGATTGGACCGAGAGTGTTAAGTGTCAAGATGGACAGGTTCATGAGACACGAAAGAGGCACGCAAAGACAGCATGTAACCGGGGGTGGCTGTGAATTAGAGGATAGATGGGGAGAAAGTTCTCCAAGGAGCTGGCAGGACATATCAGTCCCAGGAGAAGAAGGGAGGGCATCCCTGTCTGAGGAAATAACTTAAGCAAAGGCGTGGATCTGGGTGGCTGGCGCTGTAGAGGGAAAAATGTGTCCTCCAGGAAGATTTTTTAAAAAGCCACAAATGTAGCCAGGCACGGTGGCTCACGTCTGTAATCCCAGCACTTTGGGTGGCTGAGGCGGGCGGATCACCTGAGGTCAGGAGTTCGAGACCAGCCTGGCCAATATGGTGAAATCCCATCTCTACAAAAATACAAAAATTAGGCAGGCATGTTGTCGGGTGCCTGTAATCCAGCTACTCGAGAGGCTGAAGTGGGAGAATCGCTTGAACCTGGGAGGTGAAGGGTGCAGTGAGCCGAGATTGTGCCTCTGCACTCCAGCCTGGGCAACAGAGTGAGACTCCATCTCAAAAAAAAAAAAAAGAAAAGAAAAGAAAAAGAAAAAGAAAAAAGCCACAAATATAACCATGAAAACTGCAACCAAGGTGAGGGCAGGAGGAAGGAAGCTGGACCCTGGGGGTGGGGGAGAACCTGGGAGAAGTAGGGGCTCTGGCCACCAAAGGGAGCATTTCCAGGCCAGTGCGGGGCTGCAGAGGCAGAGAGGAAAGTGCCCTCATGACTGGGTTGCTTGGAGGTCATAAGGTGGACAAAAACTGGGAGGTTCCCTGAAGCTGGTAATCTTGGGGGCCAAGGGAGCATCAGGGCTCAAGGGGTGCAGTTTTCTGACTGGGGTAGAATTTGAACACGTTAATATGGCAAGGAGCCACCAGGGAGGACAGAGGTGGACCCTGTGGATGGAGGAGGGCTTTGCCCCAGAGCAGGGAAAGGCACCTGTCCCTTGGAGGCCAGTGGGATGGAGGCCAAGGGACACAAGGATAGGAGGCCAGAGGCTGTGTGGCTGAGGACCTCCTGGCCTCAACTAGTGTATGCTTAGTAAAGCTGTGGAGAACCCTGTAAGAAGTACTTTTTAAGTGGTCCGTTTTTAGAAAACAGACAGACAAGTCTGGGCAGTTCCCTTGTGGATGTGACAAGATGCACGGTACAGACATCTGGGAAGAGTGATAAAACTCACAGAAGTCAGAGAGGAGGGAGAAAAGTGGCAGGGGTGTCTAATCCATAAAAGGAAAGAAAACTTAGCCATTGGGAAATCGAAACTTCAAGTAGGGAAGAGGACAAGATGTAACCTAATAAGGGGATAATGGAACTTAGGTGATGTCCAGGAAGACTGCAAACCCATATTACTCAGCCTGTGAGGAACGGGGGGAGGGACCTGTGCTCTAGGGGATAAATTGTTGCAACTGCACTGGGTGTGCCTGCCCATCACACATCCGATCTTGCAAAACCATTATTAAAAAGTCTTACTTTTGTCCGGGTGCGGTGGCTCATGCCTATAATCCCAGCATTTTGGGGGGCTGAGGCGGGTGGATCACCTGAGGTCAGGAGTTCAAGACCAGCCTGGCCAACATGGTGAAACCCCATCTCTACTAAAAATACAAAAATTAGCCGGGTGTGGTGGCGCATGCCTGTAATCCTAGCTACTCAGGAGGCTGAGGCAGGAAAATCACTTGAACCTGGGATATGGAGATTCACCTGGGAGGTGATCTCAGCTCAGCAATGAGCTGAGATCGCACCGCTGCACTCCAGCCTCAGTGACAGATCAAGACGGACTCTCAAAAAAAAAAAAGTCTCACTTTCACTGTTCTTCATGCCTCTAAGTCCATTCTTTGGGTTTGAATGGGTGAGTGTGTTTCTCACACTCCAAAGAGAGGCAGAAGTGAGCTCTCTCCAGGGTATCAAGGACTTGGCCCAGCCCTACAGAGCGGGAGGCCAGGCCTCTTTAAGGGTGGATGAGCTCCTGTGACTGTCACAAATGCCCCCAATTTCTCAGCTCTGTTTCATGAGACACCTGCTTTTAAATTTATTCTGAAATATAAACTGTAGCTAGACACTTCTTTGCTGACCTTGCTTTTGTGTTTAGTATTAGCCTGCTTAGCCTGCATTGCTTTTCTCCACTATCATTTTGTTGTGGAGTTCCATTCACTCAGGACTTTTTACTGGGGAAAAAGAGGGTACTCCGATTGCACAGCTGTGTGGCTTCAGATATTTGAAGCCATAGAATAAACATAGGAAGTCTTCCTGGAACATAAGTTTTATACAAAGACTCTCAGGAAAAAGTATGTGTTAAAATATAAACAAGTATCATTTATATGTTAACATTTCAGTGGTACTTAGGTATAATTTATATTTTAATACTTTGATGGTACTTAAGTATCATTTCTATTTTAATACTTGAATGATACTTAGGTATCACTTATATTTTAATGCTTCAATGGTACTTAGGTATCATTCATATTTTAATACTTCAATGGTACTTATACATCATTTATATTTTATTTTATTTTTTATTTTTTTGAGATGGAGTCTCACTCTGTCACCCAGACTGGAGTGCAGTGGCACGATCTCAGCTGACTGCAACCTCTGCCTCCCAGGTTCAAGCGATTCTCCTTGAGAATCTGCCTCAGTCTCCTGAGTAGCTGGGATTACACGCGTGCACCACCACGCCCCGGCTAACTTTTGTATTTTTAGTAGAAATGGGGTTTCACCGTGTTGGTCAGGCTGGTCTCCAACTCCTGATCTCATGATCCGCCTGCCTCAGCCTCCCAAAGTGCTGGGATTACAGGCATGAGCCACCACGCCTGGCCATCATCATTTATATTTTAATCCTTTGATGGTACTTAGGTACTATCTATATTTTCACATGCTTTTAATTTTATATTTATACTTTAATACTTCATTGGTACTTAAGCATCATTTATATTTTAACATATTTATAAATGATGCTTATTTATAAATGTTTAAATATTTAAACCTTTAAAATATTTTAGAGACGGCTTGGACTCCATCCCAGAGCTGGTGACACATGTGTCACCATATGCTAGGAGCACCACTTGGAGATGTCTGATGCTTTATTTTTAATTTTTTTTTTAATTTTAAGTTCTGGGATACATGTGTAGAACATGCAGGTTTGTTACATAGGTATACATGTGCCATGGTGGTTTGCTGCACCTATCAACCCATCGTCTATGTTTTAAGCCCCATATGCATTAGGTATTTGTCCTAATGGTCTCCATTCCCTTGCCCCGACAGGCCCCGGTGTGTGATGTTCCTCGCCCTGTGTCCATGTGTTCTCATTGTTCAACTCCCACTTGAGTGAGAACATGCAGTGTTTGGTTTTCTGTTCCTGTGTTAGTTTGCTGAGAATGATGGTTTCCAGCTTCATCCATGTCCCTGTAAAGGACATGAACTCATTCTTTTTAATGGCTGCATAGTATTCCATGGTGTATATGTGTCACATTTTCTTTATCCAGTCTATCATTGATGGGCATTTGGGTTGGTTCCAGGTCTTTGCTATTGTAAGTAGCGCTGCAATAAACGTATGTGTGCATGTGTATTTATAGTAGAATGATTTATAATCCTTTGAATACATACCCCAGTAATGGGATTGCTGGATCAAATGGTATTTCTGGTTCTAGATTCTTGAGGAATCGCCACACTATCTTCCACAATGGTTGAACTAAGGTGATCTTTTTTTTAAACTGCTTATTAGTGATATGTACTCTCAAAGCAAAAACAGCCAAGCATGTTATTTTCACAGATATCAGACTACACAAGTGTGTTTTCAAAATCTCTGGTTACTCCTTGGGTTTCTAACCCTTCCCCTCAACTGTGTAGATGGTATTCTGGTGTTTTCTTGAACTTTCTATCACAGAGAAAAAGCCAGGGTCAGTCTGATTTTCATTCAGTTCTAAGTACTTTTCTCAGATCCTGGAATGGTTTGAAGTTTTCCAGCATTTCAATACATATTTTGCCAGGATATGTCTATGTGAGGATCTCTTTTTATAGAACATGATTTTTCTAAAGGTCAAGAAAAAATGTTTTCTTTTTTTCATTAGTTTGTTGTTTTTGTTCTACTCTATTCTGAAAAATGTATTATATTTATATTGGAGTTTTAAAATTGAGTCTCACAGAACTATCATTCTCGTTACTTTCATTTCTTTATCCTTTTCCTCTACATTCTTAGAGAACTTCTGAAGTGTATTCTTACTATCACTGATTTGACTTTTCTTTTCTTTTTTTTTTTTGAGACAGAGTCTCGCTCTGTTGCCCAGGCTGGAGTGCAGCGGGGTGATCTTGGCTCACTGCAACCTCCGCTTCCCAGGTTCAAGCGATTCTCCTGTCTTAGTCTCCTGAGTAGCTGGGATTACAGGCGCGCGCCCTCATACCCGGCTAATTTTTGTATTTTTAGTAGAGACGGGGTTTCACCATTTTGGCCAGGCTGGTCTCGAACTCCTGACCTCGTGATCTGCCCACCTCGGCCTCCCAAAGTGCTGGGATTACAGGCGTGAGCCACCGCACCCGGCTGATTTGACTTTTCTACGATATCAGTCTTGCCTCACTTCCATGTGGATATTTAAATGCTTTTTGATTTCTTGCAAATCTTATGGCACATATGATGGTCCCCTCCCTGTGTCCACGTGTGTGATGTTCCCCTCCCTGTGTCCATGTGTTCTCATTGTTCAACTCCCACTTATGAGAATATGTGGTGTTTGGTTTTCTGTTCCTGTGTTAGTTTGCTGAGAATTATGGCCAGCTTCAACCATGTCCTTGCAAAGGACATGAACTCATTCTTTTTTTTTGAGACGGAGTCTCACTCTGTCGCCCAGGCTGGAGTGCAGTTGCACAATCTCCACTCACTTCAAGCTCCGCCTCCCAGGTTCACGCCATTCTCCTGCCTCAGCCTCCTGAGTAGCTGGGACTACAGGCGCCCGCCACCACACCAGGCTAATTTTTTTTTTTTTTTTTTTGTATTTTTAGTAGAGATGGGGTTTCACCGTGTTAGCCAGGATGGTCTCCATCTCCTGACCTCATCATCCATCCACCTCGGCCTCCCAAAGTGCTTGGGATTACAGGCGTGAGCCACCATGCCTGGCCTTATTTTTTATTTTTTATTTTTTTTGAGACGGAGTTTCACTCTTGTTGCCCAGGCTGGAGTGCAATGCTCACTGCAACCTTCACCTCCCAGGTTCAAGCGATTCTCCTGCCTCAGCCTCCAGAGTAGCTGGGATTACAGGCACCTGCCATCACGCCCGGCTAATTTTTGTATTTTTAGTAGAGACGGGATTTCACCATGTTGGTCAGGCTGGTCTCGAACTCCTGACCTTATGATCTGCTCGCCTTGGCCTCCCAAAGTGCTGGGACTACAGGCATGAGCCACTGCACCCAGCCGAGCTCATTCTTTTTTGTGGGAGATGCCTGATACTTTCATGTACCCTTCCAGGCTAAGCAGTCCCACAGCCCCACCTGCCAGAGACCTGGACAGTCTAAGATGCTTCCGTTTCATTCACCTACCCTGGCACCAGTTCTGCCTTGGAACCTGTTATTCAGTCCCTCACTGCTGTTACTCAGTCCTTCCCTGCACAATTCAGTTTGGGTCTTAGGACCAGTCTTTGAACTGTGGTCTCCCCACCTCTATCTAACATGTCCGCTTCCAGTCTGTTCTCTACAATCCCGCAATCACTTTTATTAAAATGCAAATGCAATTGTATCACTCTTTAAAACGTTCAGCCACTATCACTTGTAGTTACTTTCACCTATTTCTGAGTTCCACCACTGCTGAAAATGTTGCAGCAATCCTCATCTGCTTCCAGAAGCCCTGGTTATACTTTCATTCACTTTGTGGATTTTACATTCCCTTTCCTCTGCCTCAAATGCCCTTTCCACCCCATCGTCTACTGTCCTGGAGACTCTTGCTTCAATGCTTACTTCTAGCACCATCTCATCTCTCCTGAGAAGTGACCTTCAATTCACCCTCACCCATATCCTGTTTGCCATGGAGGCACCTGTGCATACCTCCCCAACTAGATTGATCCCTGAGGCCGGCAAGGCCTGTGATCATCCTGGAAACCCTGTGCTTACACAATACATGTATCAAGGCTGGGCGCGGTGGCTCAACGCTGTAATCCCAGCACTTTGTCAGGCTGAGGCGGATGGGATCACCTGAGGTCAGGAGTTCAAGACCAGGCTGTCCAACATGGTGAAACTCCGTCTCTACTAAAAATACAAAAAATAATAATAAAATTTAAAAAAATTAGCTGGACATGGTGGCAGGCAGCTGTAATCCCAGCTACTTGGGAGCCAGGAGAATTGCTTGAACCCAGGAGGCAGAGGTTGCAGTGAGCAGAGATCACACCATTGTGCTCCAGCCTGGGCAACAGAGCGAGACTCCATCTCAAAACAAACAAACAAACAAACATGTATCAGCTAAGATTGAAATATTCCCCTTTTGGCCAGTCGCAGTGGCTCACGCCTGTAATCCCAGCACTTTGGGAGGCTGAGGTGGGCAAATCACCTGAGATCAAGCGTTCGAGACCAGCCTGGCCAACATGGTGAAATCTCGTCTCTACTAAAAATACGAAAAAAAATTAGCTGGGCGTGGTGGTACACTCCTGTAGCCCCAGCTACTTGAGGAGGCTGAGGCTGCAGTGAGCCAAGATTGTGCCACTGCACTCCAACCTGGGCAACAGAGGGAGATTCGATCTCAAAAAAAAAGTCCCCTATTCTCTTTCTAGGGGCCAGAAAACGGAAATATACTGCTCAATGCTTCCTTAAGTCAAAATCTAAATTATCGTGGTATATTAATGAATAGCAACAAAACTCACTCTCCATCTCAAATGCATGTGGGAGAAGTCCTACAACTTAATGTGTCAGATTTTAGGAACTTACACCTATTTAATCTAGCCTAGGATGTAAGAAAAGTGACACAGAATTGTAAAATTTTATTTTCCACACATCAATATTCTTATTAACACAGCTTGATTGAAAGAATTCTGACCAGTGGCTGGTCATTACATGCAGTGGCTCATGCCTGTAATCCAAGCACTTTGAGAGGCCCAGGCGGGCGGATCACCTGAGGTCCGGAGTTCAAGACTAGCCTGACAAACATGGAGAAACCCCATCCCTACTAAAAATACAAAATTAGCTGGGCGTGGTGGCACATGCCTGCAATCCTAGCTACTCAGGAGGCTGAGCAGAATCACTTGAACCTGGGAGGCGGAGGTTGTGGTGGGCTGAGATCATGCCATTGCACTCCAGCCTGGGCAACAAGAGTGAAACTCCAGCTCAGAAAAAAAAAGACTTTCTTCCTTCAAAATAAAGGTTCTAAGATAAATTCAAAATTCCTTTGAATGAAAAAAAGGAAACCGGCTGGGCACAGTGGCTCAGGCCTGTAATCCCAGCACTTTGTTAGGCCAAGATGGGCAGATGGCTCCCAGGAGTCCGAGACCAACCTGGGCAACACAGGGAGACCCTGTCTCTACAAAATTTACAAAAAATCAGCCAAGTGTAGTGGTATGCTCCTGTGTTCCCAGCTACTCAGAAGGCTGGGGTGGAAAGATGCTGGAGCCAGGGAGGTCAAGGCTGCAGTGAGCCAAGATCATACCACTGCACTCCAGCCCCGGCAACAAAGCAAGACCCTGTCTCAAAAGACAAACATAAAACCTTCTATAACAGTGAGCTTGCTAAGCACAGTGGCTCACGCCTGTAATCCCAGCACTCTGAGAGGCCAAGGCAGGCAGATCACGAGGTCAGGAGATCAAGACCATCCTGGCCAACACGGTGAAACCCCGTCTCTACTAAAAATACCAAAAAAAAAAAAAAAAAAAATTAGCTGGGCATGGTGGCAGGCGCCTGTAGTCCCAGCTACTCGGGAGGCTGAGGCAGGAGAATGGCGTGAACCCGGGAGGCGGAGCTTGCAGTGAGCCAAGATTGCACCACTGCACTCCAGCCTGGGTGACAGAGTGAGATTCCATCTCAAAACAAAAAACAAAACAAAACAAAACAAAAAACAGTGAGCTTACAAAATGCAACAGACTGCTAGGCACACTTAGTGTAACGTGGAAGTATGTTCAATGAAATGATGAAAATTTGAAACACGACCATAAACGTTTGTGAAAAACCATAGTATGCCCTTTACTTCATTTGCTTTTAGCTATTTCATAAACACCACAGAGAAACTGGACACAGTTTGTGATGAAACTTAGAAAAATTTCTTTTTCCATAACATAAACATGTCAGTTTTTCCCTTTAGATCCTTCTTCCACTCCCGCTTCACTGTGCTGAAGAGATATTGAGTTCTTCCAGATTTTTGCTTAGCTGGGTGGTTTCCGAACTCAACGGACTCTCCAGGTAGGTAGTTCCGGCACAGGGCTTTCCTGTCACTGGATCTATGACTTTTCCAACTTTGAAAACGATCTCAGCCAGTTCATGTTTCACATGCTTTGCTCGTGGAACAGGTAAAGCTCTGAGAAGCACAATATCCCCAACTGTGCACTGCTGAAGGGCATCGTGAGCAAAGTAGGTTTTCCGCTTATTAAAATACTGTTGAGAGAGGGAGAGAAGCACATCAGTAGTTCCCATCTGTGACCTGGTAATGCAATATGTAATATGAAAAAGTAATGTATGGAAAACAAGCCAGGACTTAGGAAAAGATAAGATACTTAAGGAGGCTTCTAGCACAAAAATTAGAGCCTGAGTGATATAGTGAGACAATCCAGTGAGATGGATTCTTGCTCTGTTGCCCAGGCTGGAGTGCAATGGCACGATCTCAGCTCACTGCAACCTCCGCCTCCCAGATTCATGAGATTCTCCTGCCTCAGCCTCCCAGGTAGCTGGAATTACAGGTGCCTGCCACCATGCCCGGCTAATTTTTTGTATGTTTTTTTAGTAGAGATGGGGTTTCACCATGTTGGCCAGGCTGGTCCTGAACTCCTGACGTCAGGTGATCCACCTGCCTCGGCCTCCCAAAGTGCTGGGATTACAGGCATGAGCCACCGCGCCCAGCCTAGAATCACCTGTTCTTTATAACAACCCTGTTGCAGCAGGTACATATGAGAAAAGTTCAGGGAGGTTAAGCCATGTGTGTAGCTGGTAAACAAGAGTCAGTATTCAAACTAAGGTCTCCCAAAGGTCAAGGATCATGCAGTCACTCTTCAGCTTGCTCCTGTGTTTCTAATCCTTGATAATGACCAGCATTGGTACCCACCTGTGTGCTGAACTTTGGATGTGAAACCATCCTTGGCACCTATCCGTCCCCTGGGCACAGCAAACAAATCAATGACTCTGTCCTTCCTGAAATATTTTTTCCACTCCATCCCCACTACATCAACTTTAGTTCAGGTCCTTATTTCCATCCTAGACTTTTGCAGCAGCCTCTTTGCCCATTCCCTTACCTCCAGTCTTCATCCCTACCCGTGTTTCCAAGCCTGTCTTTGGGTTCAAGCAGGGATCCCCAACCCCCAGGGCAGCAGACTGATACCATTCAGTGGCCTGTTAGGAACAGGGCCGCACAGCAGGAGGTGAGGGGCGTTGAGCCAGCATGAGTATTACCGCCTGCGCTCCACCTCCTGTCAGATCAGCAGCGGCATTAGATTCCTATAGGAGCACAAACTCTATTGTGAATTGTGCATGGTAGGCAGAGTTTTGCTCTTGTCCAGGATGGAATGCAGTGGTACAATTGTGGCTCATTGCAACCTCTGCCTCCCGGCTTCAAGAGATTCTCCTGCCTCAGCCTCCAGAGTAGCTAGGATTACAGGTGCGCACCACTATGCCCAGCTAATTTTTGTATTTTTAGTAGAGACGGGGTTTCACCACGTTGGCCAGGCTGGTCTTGAACTCCTGATCTCAGGTGATCCAACCGCCTCGGCCTCCCAAAGTGCTGGGATTACAGGTGTGAGCCACCTCATCTGGCCAGTACTTTGCATACAGAATGACTACAGCAGTTAGAGTAGATTGACATTAACTCTGTTTTCTTGGAATGTATAAACCGTGTTATACCTACAGACCAGCAGAATGCCTGGCTCAAAGCAGATGAGAGACAAGACATCTTTACTGAGAGAGAAATGTTTTTTTGCTCAGGACCCAGGACATGGTGGTGATTTACCAAAGCCACCCAGAAACAAGAATGTTTCTCACCTTTAATAAATAGGGATCCAGAACAAGCCTGGTCACTCTCACTTTAGCAGTCTTTTGCATTTTTGTCCCAATCACCTTCCCCACAATCCATTTGGCATGGACAGATGAGCGAACTACGGACATTACGTGGCTTTGGTCACCTGAAAAGCAAATTCCAAAGTCTCATATTCTGGTGGTTATGATGCCACATGAATTTTGTCACAAGAACTGTCCAAGTTAGTCCAGAAACAGTTTTTTTCTTTTTCGTTCCCCCCTCCACCCAGAAACAGTTTTGTTTTTTTTTTTTTTTAGATGTAGTCTCTCTCTGTCGCCCAGGCTGGAGTGCGGTGGTGCGATCTTGGCTCACTGCAAACGCCGCCTCCTGGCTTCACGCCATTCTCCTGCCTCAGCCTCCCGAGCAGCTGGGACTACAGGCGCCCGCCACAACGCCCGGCTAATTTTTTTGTATTTTTAGTAGAGATGGAGTTTCACCGTGTTAGCCAGGATGGTCTTGATCTCCTGACCTCGTGATCCGCCCGCCTCGGCCTCCCAGAGTGCTAGGATTACAGGCGTGAGCCACCGCGCCCGGCCATATTTATTTTTCTTGAGATGGAGTTTAGTTCTTTCGCCCAGGCTGGAGTGAAGTGGCGCGATCTCGGCTCACTGCAACCTCCGCCTCCCGGGTTCAAGCGATTCTTCTCCCTCAGCCTCCCGAGTAGCCGGGACTACAGGCCCGCGCCACCACGCCGGGCTAATTTTTGTATTTTTAGTAAAGACGGAGTTTCACCATGTTGGCCAGACTGGTCTCGAACTCCTGACCTCAGGTGATCCGCCCGCCTCAGCCTCCCAAAGTGCTGGATTAAGAGGCGTGAGCCACCGCGCCCGGCTTGAATCACCATTTCAGAGATGCTTACACGTTCCCCACTACCCAACCTCTCATCTTTACAGCGCTTACAAAGCGGTAACTTTAACTTCGCCAAGCCTCACGTTCCCCTTCTGCAAAATGGGCAGGCCTATTTCGCAGGAGTGCTTTGAGAATTTGACCCACAGAACGCTCAATACCACGGACAAACGCTGGACGTTACTGGTCCCTTATCTCTCTCCACCCCGCTGGGTCGCCTCTCCCCACAGGCTCAGTGCCCAGGTAGCACTCGGCGGGGCCGCCGCGGTGTCCCCCTCGCTGGCCCAGCGACGGATGACTTGGGCTGCTTTTGAGATCAGTTCATAAGCCATTCCACCAGGCTTCGGAAAGGTTAGGGTGATTCGTGCCCTCGCCCCGGACAACCCCGAGGTCAGACGAAGCGATTCGCTCTCAGGGCTCTCACGCGAGGGTGCCTCGGGTCCCCAGCAAATCCTCCCCCGGCAGCAACACCCCGGAGCCCGCCCTCACCTCCACCACGAGACTCACCTCCGCCAAGACTATGCAGCCACCTGCCCCGGGGAGCGCCGGTCGCAGCGGGATGGCGTCACGCCGTACGCATTGGCTCTGTCCCACACTACCCCTCTCTTAGGCCGTGTATCTCCTTAGCCGTGGGCGGAGTTAAAGGCAGGACCCCGCCCACTCTCCCTTAAAGGGACCCGCGGCGGTGGCGGGGCGGGGGGCGCTGACCTCTGGTTTCCTAACGCGCAGCTAGTGGACAGTGGCGCAGGAGGTTTCGGACTTTTCTTTCATTCTTTTGTTTTCTTTCTTTTTTTTTTTTTTTGAGACGGAGTCTCGCTCTGTCGCCCAGGCTGGTGTGCAGTGGCGCGATCTCTGTTCACTGCAACCTCTGCCTCCCGGGTTCAAGCGATTCTTCTGCCTCAACCTCCCAAGTAGCTGGGATTACAGGCGTGCACCACCATGCCCAGCTAATTTTTGTATTTTTAGTAGAGACAGGGTTTCACATGTTGGCCAGGCTGGTCTCGAACTCCTGGCCTTAAGTGATCCAACCACTTTGGCCTTTCAAAGTGTTGGAATTACAGGCGTGAGCCACCGTGCCCGGCCTAAAAGTGTTTTGTGTTTTTTTTTTGTTTTTTTTTTTTTGAGACAGGGTCTCACTCTTGTTGCCCAGGCTGGAGTGCAGTGGCATGATCTTGACTCACTGCAACCTCTGCCTCCTGGGTTTAAGGGATTCTCCTGCCTCAGCCTCCTGAGTAGCTGGGACTACAGGCATCTGGCACCACGTCCAGCTAATTTTTTTTTATTTTTAGTAGAGACGGGATTTCACCATGTTGGCCAGGCTGTTCTTGAACTCTTGGCCTCAAGTGATCCACCTACTTCGGACTCCCAAAGTTCTGGGATTACAGGCATGAGCCACTGTGCCTGGCTGGTCCAGATTTACCTATACTTTCCCTGACCAGTTATTGTATCAGAAGTTTTTCAAACGAAAAATATCAGTGGGGAGTGGTACTTAGCAACAAAGCTCTGAGTGCTAGGTGAGCAACTTGCTACTGGGATTTTCCTGCCTGTAGGCTATTTCAGCAGATGTAGCTATCGATACATTGAAACACACACACGCACACACACACACCTACCTTTAAACACCAGTGGGTTTCTTTCTTTCTTTCTTTTTTGGGACGGAGGCTGTCTCTGTCGCCCAGGCTGGAGTGCACTGGCGTTATCTCGGCTCACTGCAAGCTCCGCCTCCTGGGTTCACGCCATTCTCCTGCCTCAGCCTTCCGAGTAGCTGGGACTACAGGCGCCTGCCACCAGGCCGGCTAATTTTTTGTATTTTTTTAAGTGGAGACGGGGTTTCACCGTGTAAGCCAGGATGGTCTCGATCTCCTGACCTCGTGTTCCGCCCGTCTCGGCCTCCCAAAGTGCTGGGATTACAGGCATGAGCCACCAGTGGGTTTCTTCTTTTGCTTCACCAGTTCCGGATTTTTATCTCCTTTCTTCCGCAGTTAGAACTCTGGTCCCTACCCCGACAACATCAATGATTAATGCTAAATCCTATAGTATACACTATATGCTTTTGGAGTTGTACTAACAATATCCCGACTAAAAACAAACTTTCTAAGTGATGCGTGAGATTATTTTTTGTGGTTCTTTTTGTCCTTAGAGTGTACAATGACAGCACTGTGTTCAACATTTCTTGGGATTCTTTTTTTTTCTTCTGTGTGGTTATAACAATATTCTATACAATTAGATTTTTTTTTTTTTTTTTCAGACGGAGTCTCGCTCACAATCTCGGCTCACTGCAAGCTCTGCCTCCTGGGTTTACGCCATTGTCCTGCCTCAGCATCCCGGGTAGCTGGGACTACAGGCACCCGCCACCACGCCCGGCTAATTTTTTATGTATTTTTAGTAGAGATGGAGTTTCACCGCGTTAGCCAGGATGGTCTCCATCTTGTGACCTAATGATCCGCCCGCCTCGGCCTCCCAAAGTGTTGGGATTACAGGCGTGAGCCACCGTGCCTGGCCTTCATTTTTATATGTTTGTATACAATTTTGTATTCGAGGATAGGAAAAACCATATCCTTTTAATCTTATTTTTGAATGTGTAAATCATTAAAATGGTTCAAAAATTAAAACTTTAAGGCTGGACGCAGTGGCTCACGCCTATAATCCCAGCCCTTTGGGAGGCCGAGGCATGCGGATCACCTGAGGCCAGGAGTTCGAGATCAGCCTGTGGCAACATGGTGAAACTCCATCCCTACTAAAAATACAAAAATTAGCTGGGCATAGTGACACAGGCCTGTAATCCCACCTACTCAGGAGGCTAAGGCAGGAGAATCGCTTGAACCTGGAAGGTGGAGGTTGCAGTGAGCGGAGATGGTGCCAGTGCACTCCAGCCTGGGTGAGGGAGTGAGACTCCGTCTCAAAAAAAAAAAAAAAAAAAAAAAGGGACGGGAAGGGAGGGGGGAAGGAAGGACTAAAACTTTGAAAAGATACAAGCAGAGAAATTTCATTCCATTCCCAATCTTTTTGATCTTGTTCTTGTTTCCCATAGGTAACTAATTTATTAGTTTCTGGTTTGGCCTGCTTATATTTCTTTTTGCAAAGATTGTATATATTCTCTTACAAAAGTAACATTCTATGTAGACTGCTTTGTATTTGCCCTTTTCACTTAACATATCCTGGAAGAATCGCTCCAAATCAGCTTCTGGAGTGTACTGAACATGCTGATCTTTCTTTTCAGTTGCACAGAACTTTACTATGTGAATGTACAATAGTCTTTTTTTTTTTTTTTTTTGAGACAGAGTCTCACTCTGTCACTGAGGCTGGAGTGCAGTGGGGTGATCTTCGCTCACTGCAACCTCTGCATCCTGGGTTCAAGTGATTCTCCTCCCTCAGCCTCCCGAGTAGCTGGGATCATAGGCACTCGTCACCATACCCGGCTAATTTTTGTATTGTTAGTAGAGACAGGGTTTCATCTTGCTGGCCAGGCTGCTCTTGAACTCCCAACCTCAAATGATCCACCCGCCCTGACCTCCCAAAGTGCTGGGATTACAGGCGTGAGCCACTGCACCCAGCCTTATTCATTATTGACCTAAAAATATATTTTTTTTTCTTACTAGGTAGGAGCATATGTACACACACACATATATATGTATGTGTATATAGATTTGTTCCTGTTTAATCAAGAAATAATAAACATTGGGGTGCTAGGCAAGCCAAGTAATCTTGGAAAAAGTTACTTCAACAAAGTAGAAAGATGGTCTAACAGTTAAAATAGTTAATTCAACAAAGTAGAAAGACGGTCTAACAGTTAATTGGCTCTAATGATTACATACAATAATAACCAAGGAGAAGCAGGATTCAACAGTGTGTTTCAAAATGATTAAGCAGCCAAATGTTCTACAATGAAAAGCTGACCACAAAAACTGCACTTTTCACGAAGAAGGAGCTGGATGGCCTTTTAATTATACAAATAAGGAAGATAAAGGCTTTGGAATAATGCTAGCTAAAAAAGATCATTATGTCCTGTCATAAAAATGACCAGACAATGGCTAGATACTTTTGGGAAAGTTCAAGTCTCAAAAATTTAAAGTTTATACAAAAGGTCTTAAAATGTTCCACAACATTACAAGTGATATTTTGTTATAAAAGACCAAATAAGAGTTATTTCATTGATGCAAGGTCTTATGGATGACGTGACCAAGGATGAGGCATTGCTAATGCATATGCTACAATTCAGTTTGAGACAGTATTATTATTTTGGGTCTGGTAAGATTGGCAGGCGGATCACAAGGTCGGGAGTTGGAGACCAGCCTGGCCAATATGGTGAAACCTCATCTCTATTAAAAATACAAAAAAAAAAAAAAATAGCCGGGCGTGGTGGTGCATGCCTGTAATCCCAGCTACTAGGGAGACTGAGCCAGGAGAATTGCTTGAACCCAGGAGGCGGAGATTGCAGTGAGCTGAGATCACGCCACTGCACTCCAGCCTGGACAACAGAGCAAAACTCTGTCTCAAAAAAAAAAAAAAAAGGTCGGGCGCAGTGGCTCAGGCCTGAAATCCCAGCACTTTGGGAGGCCAAGGCAGGTGGATCACCTGAGGTCAGGAGTCCGAGACCAGCCTGGCCAACATGGCGAAACCCCGTCTCTACTAAAAATACACAAAAGTAGCTGGGCGTGGTAGTGGGCACCTGTAATCCCAGCTCCTTGGGAGGCTGAGGCAAGAGAATTGCTTGAACCTGGGAGGTAGAGGTTGCAGTGAGCTGAGATTGTGCCATTGCACTCCACCTGGGCGACAGAGTGAGACTCTGTCAAAAAAAATAATAACGTAAACCTAGAAACATATGGAAAATTGGAACCCTGTTCCAATTGGAAAAGTGTTCAAATAAGGATAAGAAAAAAATTAAATCCACGCAGTTAACATTTTTTAACTGGTTTTGGTATAATGATTGTGACATCTGGGTGTATCTTTTCTGTTTCTTGAAGTGTTTAAAGCATTTAATAGAATCTGACAGTTTAGGTTTGGATATAATGAAACATTAAGATCTGTTTACATCTGAAGTTAATGTTTAAAAGAGTAGCCATATCTAATTTTAGAAATTCTTAATTTTTTATTTATTAGTTGCAAATGTCCAAATAAGTAGAGGAATGCTGACTGTTTAAAGAACGTCAATTGTTTTCTTAAATAAATACATAGAGTTAGGTGTCGTACCTCATGCCTGTAATCCCAGCACTTTGGGAGGCTGAGATGGGCGGATCCCAAGGTCAGGAGATCGAGACCATTCTGGCTAACATGGTGAAACCCTGTCTCTATTAAAAATACAAAAAATTAGCCAGGCGTGGTCGTGGGTGCCTGTAGTCCCAGCTACTCAGGAGGCTGAGGCAAGAGAATTGCTTGAACCTGGGAGGTAGAAGTTGCAGTGAGCTGAGATCGTGCCACTGCACTCCAGCCTGGGCAGCAGAGTGAGACTCCGTCTAAAAAAAAATACACTGAACATTAATCAAAATACAAATTCTAATGAGTATTTGTATTAGTCTGTTTTCTCACTGCTATAAATACCCAAGATTGAGTACTTTATAAAGGAAAGAGGTTTGACTCACAGTTACACATGGCTGGGGAGGCCTCGGGAAACTTACAATCATGGCAAAAGGGGAAGCAGGCATGTCTTACATGGCGGCAGGCAAGACAGAGTGTGAGTGAGCGAAGCGGGAGAAGTCCCTTATAAAACCATCAGATCTCATGAGAACTCACTCACTATCACAAGAACAGCATGGGGGAAATGCCCCCATGATTCAATCACTTCCCATTAGGTTTCTCCCTTGACACATGGGGATTACAATTTGAGATGATATTTGGGTGGGGACACAAAGCCAAATCATATCAGTATTTTTCTCCATGCTAACAAGCTCTTTGGACATAAAAGAACCAATGAACAGGACGATTCTTTACTAATACTTTGAGGTTATGAGAAATAGTCACACAGATTTTGGTGTTGAGCAGCAATCTTTCCTTTTATTAAAATTCATATATTTACCAAATGTTTTCAGAGTGTTACAATAGACTGTTCCAGGCACTGTTTGTATCTACTGGATTAGGAGTCAAATGACTGATGTTATAGTGACATTTCAGTGAGAGAAACCCTGAATAATAAGTCATCTACTACTATGTGTAGCTTAAGTATTTCTTCTTATAGAAGGACAACAACACCTGGTTGGATGGACCAAAGAAACTAATACATGTGAAAGGGTAATATATTGCTCTCCTAGATAGAAACAAGTCATAACAAATAAGTACTGGAATGTGTACACCTCTGGCTCCTGTACACTGGGGGGGTACCAGTATTTTGATGTAATGAACATATTTAGGCTTCACTCCTTAACTTGGAACATTTTGAAGAGAACAAAGGACAACATGAGAATGAATCTGCACCAATTTTACTGTACAATTAACATAAACAGAATCACTTGTGACCCTAAGGAATATATAATAGGATTCTAATGTACCATTCCTATGTATGAAGAATTGGTGAAAGTCCTTGGCCAACTGTGGTCGAGTTCAGTCCAGACACCTTTTTTCTGGGATGTCCAAGTTCTGCTCATCCTCTTCTGAGAATTCCATCTTGTTCTTGTTTTTCACATGTGCTGTGATACAGATACACTGCCTTGTGCTGGAGCCTTTAGAACTCTTTGCAAAATACTTTTTTTTCCTGGTTGCAAAAGTAAGCTTTTTTTTTTTTTTTTTTTTTGAGACGGAGTCTCACTCTGTCACCCAAGCTGGAGTGCACTGGCACAATCTCGGCTCACTGCAACCTCTGCCTCCCGGGTTCAAGCAGTTCTTCTGCCTCAGCCTCCCGAGTAGCTGGGACTACAGGTGCGCACCACCATGCCCGGCTAATTTTTGTATTTTTAGTAGAGATGGAGTGTCACCATATTGGCAAGGCTGGTCTCGAACTCCTCACCTCATGATCTGCCCGCCTCAGCCTCCCAAAGTGCTAGGATTATAGGCATGAGCCACTGCGCCCAGCCACAAAATTAAGCTTTGATCAAAGATTTTACCAAGTGTAATTAACCATTACTTTTAAAAAGTACATACTTGGCTGGGTGCGGTGGCTCACGCCTACAATCCCAGCACTTTGGGAGGCCGAGGGCAGGCAGATCACGAGGTCAGGAGTTTGAGACCAGCCTGGCCAACATAGTGAAACCCCCCTCCCCACTAAAAATACAAAAAATTAGCCGGGCGTGGTGACAGGCGCCTGTAATCCCAGCTAATCAGGAGGCTGAGGCAGGGGAATAGCTTGAACCCAGGAGGCGGAGATTGCAATGAGCTAAGATAGTGCCATTGCATTCCAGCTCAGGCGACAGTGCGAGACTCTGTCTCAAAAAACAAACAAAAAAGTACATACCTCTGCTGTCTGAGATGTCACCTTCGCTCACTCTCTCCCCTCCTGAAATCTGAGTGCCCTATATCCTGCCTCATTATGGCAAATGAATGTTAAATGTGGCTTTTTTTGGGTGAGGATGCTTCCAGAATTGATTTGCCCTGAAAATGCATCGCCACTGCACACGTTTGGACAAAATACTATTAGAAATCCTCCCTGATTACAGTAACTCAAGGTTTTATTAACTATTTCATACCTACTGTTGCATGGGACAAAAATGCTTTTGAAAAATTTAATTTCTAAAATGAAATGAGTTTTTTTGGGGGGGGTTTAGTGTTTTTGTTTTTTAAAGTCCTTAAATCATTTCAGCTTTGACTCAGGGCCTACAAAATCTAGTCCTTTCTCGGGGAGAATAAATCAGGGAAGTCTTGAGCCAGGCTCAAGTTAGAAGAAAGATGAGAAAGCAAGTGGGCTGCACTCCTACCTTAACCTTATGTTTTCTTCAGCCATGCCTGAGAAGACAGAGGAAACTTGAAAACCAAGAAACTGAAGTGTCCCTATGCTTGCAGCTATTCATGGTTTATGACCGTTTACATTTTGAATGCTTTAAAACATCAAATGTGGGGCCGGGCACGGTGGCTCACGCCTGTAATCTCAACTCTTTGGGAGGCTGAGGTGGGTGGATCACCTGAGGTTAGGTGTTCGAGACCAGCCTGACCAATAGAGTGAAACACTGTCTCTATTATAAATACAAAAATTAGCCAGGCGTGGTGGCACGCACCTGTAATCCCAGATACTCGGGAGACTGAGACAGGAGAATTGCTTGAACCTGGGAGGCGGAGGTTGCAGTGAGCCAAGATCAAGCCACTGCACCTCAGCCTGGGTGACAGAGCGAGACTCTGTCTCAAAAAAACAAACAAACAAAAAACAGAAAAAAACATCAAATGTGACTTCTGTCAAACAAGGCAGCAATCATAAAAATCAAATGAAATCACCTTAAATTCTGATATATTATACTTTGGATATTTGTCTCTTCCAATCTCAGGTTGAAATGTGATCCCCAATGTTGGAGGTGGGGCCTGGTGGGAGGTGTTTGGGCCATGGGGGTGGATCCCTCATGAATGGCTTGGTGTCCTCCTGTGTTATTGAATGAGTTCTTGTAGGGAAAAGAAAGAGAGATCAGACTGTTACTGTGTCTATGTAGAAAGGGAAGACATAAGAGACTCCATTTTGAAAAAGACCTGTACTTTGAATAATTGCTTTGCTGAGATGTTGTTAATTTGTAGCTTTGCCCCAGCCACTTTGACCCAATCACTTTGATCCAATCTGGAGCTCACAAAAACGTGTTGTATGAAATCAAGGTTTAAGGGATCTAGGGCTGTGCAGGACATGCCTTGTTAACAAAATGTTTACAAGCAGTATACTTGGTAAAAGTCATAGCCATTCTCTAGTCTCAATAAACCAGGGGTACAATGCACTGCAGAAAGCCACAGGGACCTCTGCCCTTGAAAGTGGGGTATTGTGCAAGGTTTCTCCCCATGTGATAGTCTGAAATACGGCCTCGTGGGATGAGAAAGACCTGACCGTCCCCCAGCCCGACACCTGTAAAGGGTCTGTGCTGAGGTGGATTAGTAAAAGAGGAAAGCCTCTTGCAGCTGAGATAGAGGAAAGCCACTGTCTCCTGCCTGCCCCTGGGAACTGAATGTCTCGGTATAAAACCGGATTGTACATTTGTTCAATTCTGAGATAGGAGAAAAACCGCCCAATCGTGGGAGGCGAGACATGTTTGCAGCAATGCTGCCTTGTTATTCTTTACACCACTGAGATGTTTGGGTGGAGAGAAACATAAATCTGGCTTACGTGCACGTCCAGTCATAGGACCTTCCCTTGAACTTAATTATGATGTAGATTCTATTGCTCACGTTTTTCTCCTTATTATCACCATGCCCTCCTACATTCCTTTTTGCTGCAATAATGAAGATAATAATCAATAAAAACTGAGGGAACTCAGAGACCGGTGCCGGTGCGGGTCCTTGGTATGCTGAGCGCCGGTCCCCTGGACCCACTGTTGTTTCTCTATACTTTGTCTCTGTGTCTTCTTTCCTTTCTCAGTCTCTCATCTCACCTGACTAGAAATACTCACAGGTGTGGAGGGGAAGGCCACCCCTTCAAATTCTCACTCTGGTAGTTCATGTGAGAGCTGAGTGTTTAACAGGTTGCAACCTCCCCCATCTCTCTTGACCCCTCTATTGTCATGTAATATGCTGGCTCCCATTGACCTTCTGCCATAATTGGAAGCGTTCTGAGGCCATCAACAGAAGCAGACACCAGCACCGTATTTCCTGCAAGCCAAATAAAGCTTCTTTTCTTTATAAACTACCCAGTTTCAGGTATTCCTTTATAGCAATGCAAACAAACTAATATGAATTCTTTTTGGAAAAAAGTGTTACAGATATATATTTCTTTTTTCTTTTTCTTTTTTTTTTTTTGAGATGGAGTCTCGCTGTATTGCCCAGGCTGGAGTGCAGTGGTGCAGTCTCAGCTCACTACAACCTCCGCCTCCCAGGTTCAAGCAATTCTTCTGCCTCAGCCTCCTGAGTAGCTGGGGTTACAGGTGCACATCATCATGCCCAGCTAATTTTTGTATTTTTAGTAGAGACGCAGTTTTACCATATTGGCCAGGCTGGTCTTGAACTCCTAACCTCAAGTGATCCACCTGCCTTGCCCTCCCAAAGTGCTGGGATTACAGATGTGAGCCACTGCGCCCAGCCCAGATATATATTTCAATAAATAAAATAAATGATTAAGCCAATTAGACCACTTCGTCAGGTGTTTATATAAGCCACTGCAGCTCTCCTGATTCCCACCCTCAACATGGCACCAGGGCTCACCCGCAGGTACAGTTCCTCACTTCTCCATCTTCCACAGTGATACGGCGTGGCATGGGAATTCTTAGTCTCTGGTCATTATTTTACAAAAACCCAAAACTTCTATTCTAAAAATACAGCAGAAATAATTTTAACTGAAAAAAAATCTAGACTTGCCACAGGGAAATTTAAAGCTAAAACAAAATAGAAAAGCAGACTTCTCTGAATCAGTATTTCAAAGTTCATCAATAGGACCCTCAAGTCTTCTTCAAGGCTCTTCTCAAAGTGATCCTAGGATTCATTTGATGAAAATAATGTCAAGATTGCAAAAAGAATCATCACAGGATATTGCCACAAACTATCACACTGTTTCTCAAACAATAGCAGACAAGATTTTTGGGGGGACATCAATGAATATTTTTAATTTCAAGGTTATGTATCTATTTTGATGAAGAGTAGAATAAATTTAATTAGCATATAAAACTAGCATATAACTTATTTTATATGCTAAATAGTATTTCCTAGGAGAAGGCTAAAAATCTTGCATCCCTTTATAAAGAATATTAAGTAAATACTAGATATGGTAAAAACTGTAAAGAAAGCATACAAATAACTGACGTTCATGAAATATTACTCTTTTATGTTTATTTCAAGTTAATGTGACTGGCTGCACTACAGTATCGCCTTTATTTTTAAATTTTACTTATTTTTTTTTTGAGACAGTCTCACTCTGTCGCCCAGGCTGGAGTACAGTGGCGTGATCTTGGCTCACTGCAACCTCCACCTACCGGGTTCAAGCAATTCTTCTGCCTCAGCCTCCCAAGCTGCTGGGACTACAGGCGTGCACCACCATACCCAGCTAATTTTTGTATTTTTAGTAGAGATGGGGTTTTACCATGTTGGCCAGGCTGGTCTCAAACTCCTGACCTCAGATGATCACCCCACCTCGGCCTCCGAAAGTGCTGGGATTACAGGCGTGAACCACCGCCCCCAGCCAGCACTGTCTTTAATTAATCAAAATTTCTGATTTAAAAGTTTTATACCATAACCTGCCAGGTGCAGTCGCTCACGCCTATAATCCCAGCACTTTGGGAGGCGGAGGTGGGCAGATCACAAGGTCAGGAGTTCGAGACCAGCCTGGTCAATATGGTGAAACCCTGTCTCTACTAAAAAATACAAAAAAAATGTTAGCCAGGCGTGGTGGTACGCACCTGTAGTCCCAGCTACTCGGGAGGCTGAAGCAGAAGAATCGCTGGAACCCGGGAGGTGGAGGTTGCTGTGAGCCGAGATCGCGCCATTGCACTCCAGCCTGGGTGGCAGAGCGAGACTCTGCCTCAAAAAAAAAAAAAAAAAGAAAGTTTTATACCATAAAACTTACAGGTGAGTAATTACAAGTTGTTGCCTATAGGCTTTCTTTTTTTTTCTTTGAGACAGAGTCTTGCTCTGTTGCCCAGGCTGGAGTACAGTGGCATGATCTCAGCTCACAGCAACCTCCACCTCCCATGTTCAAGTCATTCTCATGCCTCAGTCTCCAGAGTAGCTGGGATTGCAGGTGTGCACCACCATGCCTGGATAAGGATTTCTGATTTTTTAAAAAGTTTTATATCAGATTTGGAACATGACTCCAAATATAATCTCATTTGTAAAATAAATTATTTTTTCTTTTTATAACCCCTCCTGGGAATGTAATATGCTGCTAGTTTAAGGTCTAAATTAATTTGGTTTCTACGCATTGAAAGTTTATGGCCAGGCACAGTGGCCCACGCCTGTAATCCCAGCACTTTGGGAGGCCGAGGTGGGCGGATCACCTGAGGTTAGGAGTTCGAGACCAGCCTGGCCAACATGGTGAAACCCCATCTCTACTAAAAATACAAAAAATTAGCTGGGCGTTGTGGTACGTACCTGTGGTCCCAGCTACTCAGGAGGCTGAGGCAGAAGAATCGCTCGAACCCAGGAGGCAGAGGTTGCAGTGAGCCAATATTGCACCACTGCACTTCAGCCTGGGTGACAGAGTGAGACTCAGTCTCAAAAACAAAACAAAACAAAAATTTATGTATAAGCTTTCTCTCCACTATGAATAATTTGATATTGAATGGGATAAAAAGGTCTGACCAAAAAATGTCCTACATTTATATATTTATCTGATTTCCCCCACCATGAGTTATGTGCTGCTAAGTGAAGGACTGTGGCGAACAGTTTGCTCACATTTATAGTCACATAATTTCTCCCGAGTATGGATTTTCCTATGTTGATTAAGGTGTGCGCTCTGGCTAAAGGCTTTCCCGCATTCATTACATTTATAGGGTTTCTCTCCTGTATGAGTTCTTTCATGTTGATTCAGATGTGTCCTCTGACTGAAGGCTTTGCCACAGAAACCACATTCGTAAGGTTTCTCTCCGGTATGAAGTCTATGATGTTCAGTAAGGGATGTGATGCGGCTAAAAGCTTTACCACATTGATTACATTTATAGGGCTTTTCTCCAGTATGAATCCTCAGATGTTGAGTAAAGGATGAATGCTGACGGAAGGCTTTCCCACATCCATTGCATATAAAAGGCTTTTCTCCTGTGTGAATTCTCTGATGTTGAATGAGATGTATCCTCTGGCTGAATCTTTTTCCACATTCATCACACTTATAGGGCTTCTCTCCTGTAAGCACCATCTGAGGCTGGGTAAGAGATGAGGTGTGGCTGAAGGCCTTCCCACACTCACTGGGTTTCTCTGCAGTATGAATATGATCAGTAAGAAGAATATGTTGATTGAAGATTTTTCCACACTCACTATATTCATAGGGAGTCTCTCTTACATAATTTCCCTGATAGTAAATCAAGTCTGAATTATGTTTGATGCTGTTTTCCTGTGTGTCAGAATTCAGGGGTATTTTAATGGGAGGAATTCTCTGCTGCATAAGGTTTGAGTTCAGATTACAGTTTTCTGCAAATTTATTACACTCAAGGCTTCTCTCCTGTGTGATCTTTTTGTGGGTCAAAGTTACTTGTCCTAAATATCTCTTGTGGTTTTCTTGGTTAAACTCTGGATGGTAATCAAAATCCCAGAGTCCTCCTAGGATGGAGTACCAGAAGCTGTCCCCTGCGAGTCTCTCCATTATCATCTCATGGGTTTGATTTTCATCAGAAATATTCTGGCTTGTGGTTGACTTTTTGATTTCGGGTCTGTTTTCTCCGTCTAAAAGAAATTCAGAACATACAAATACTTTCCAATATTCCCATGTTATCTATGATTTGAAAAAGAAATTGTTGCACAGCGAATTACCAAATAAAACTGACAGTAATGTACAAGGCATACACGGCATTGAAAGTTTTCCAAGGTGGCCACGTCACAAACGGAAAGATTATGAGAAGTCACAAGAAGCAAGGAGCAGGGGGAAATTTTTAAACATGTGCAGTAATCATAGAAAGAAGAGATCATCCAGGAGTATCCGTGCTTGAAAGCAGATGGACAGGAGAATAAGACATATCAGGGAAAAGTCTCTGATCAGTGGTGGGAGACAGGGGAATGATTAATTAGAGAAGGCTGGTCTAAGGCCAGGCCTTTATAAATCTCATATGCCAATGACTTGATTGTAATGCCAGCTACTTGTTCATTTAAAAAGTATTTCTTGCTATTTTTATCTTTTGTTTAAAATGATAAAACTAATACTTGCTGATAGAAATGTATTCAAATAATGTGAGAATGTGTAAAGAAAGAATCCCACCCATTAAAGGAAATCCTTGTTAATAGTTTAGAGCCTGTCTTGTCAGATTTTCCCTATATACACACAGGTATATATGAAAAACATATTTTGGACAAGCATGACTTATGGATTATGATTTTTAAATTTCATTTTAGTCTCCCACAACTTCTTTAAACTTTACTTAGTGGAGGTATTCTTCCTCTGCTTCTAGATGAAGACTTGAACAGGTCCCATGGCTTTCCTCTTTTTTTTTTTTTTTTGAGATGGAGTCTCGCTCTATCACTCTATCGCCCAGGCTGGAGTGCAGTGGTGTGATCTTGGCTCACCACAACCTCCACCTCCCGGGTTCAAGCAACTCTCCTGCTTCAGCCTCCCGAGGAGCTGGGATTACAGGTATGTACCATCACACCCAGCTAATTTTTGTATTTTTAGTAGAGACAGGGTTTCACCATGTTGGCCAGGCTGATCTCAAACTCCTGACCTCAGGTGATCTGATTGGCTCAGCCTCCCAAAGTGCTGAGATTATAGGCATAAGCCACCGTGCCCGGCCTCTTAATTCTTATTTTTTGAGAAAACGTCTCACTCTGTCACCCAGGCTGGAGTGTAGTGGCATGATCATAGCTCCCTGCAGCCACCTCCTGGGCTCAAGCAATCCTCCCACCTCAGCTTCCCAAGTAGCTAGGACTACAGGTGTGTGCCACCATGCCTGACTAATATTTTGATTTTTTTTTTTTTAGAGACAGGGTCTCACTATGTTTCCCAGGCTGGTCTGGAACTCTTGGCCTGAAGCAATCCTCCTGCCTTGGCTTCCCAAAGTGCTGGGATTACAGGTGTGAGCCACTGCTGCCAGCCTCCCCTTAATTCTTAGGTAACAGATGTTCCTACTGTTACATTGTCACAAACACAGTATCTACTCAATAATTAAAATGCTCAGTCCTGGGTAATAGTCAGAACCCCAAAGTAATTCCTTTCCCTTCCCCTGGATGGGTTACAGAAAGGGTCATGTTCTATCTTTCTCCCTGCCTGAGCCGCTCCCCGACTCTACCCTCTCCCAATGAGTCTCTCTGCCTCTACTCTCTTGCTTCTTTCCCCGCTTAACTACTTCCCTGCTCACCCCTGCCCTCACTCGCTCACTGTAGTTTTTTTTAATTTTAATTTTAATTTTATCTGGAGACAAAGTCTTGCTCTGTGGCCAGGCTGGAGTGCAGTGGCATGCTCTTGGCTCCCTGCAACCTCTGTCTTCTGGGTTCAAGTGATTCTTGTGCCTCAGACTCCTGAGCAGCTGGGACCACAGGCATGCACCACTACACCTGGTTAATCTTTTGTATTTTTAGTAGAGACAGGGTTTTGCCATGTTGGTCAGGCTGGTCTCGAATTCCCGAGCTCAGGCAATCCGCCCGCCTTGGCCTCCCCAAGTGCTGGGATTACAAGCATGAGCCACCACACCCAGCCCACTCACTGCAGTTTAGTTTCTAACAAGAGTTAGGGATTAGGGACTGTGTGGAGGGAGGAGAGAAAGGCTCGTTTTTGTATGGCAGAGTGGCTTCACTCAGCTTAGCAGATGGTTAAAATGGCTTCATTTTGGAGAACTTTTACCACTTTTGGGAGGCTCTTGCTAGACACCTCTCCCTCACCCCTTGTCATTTCCATAATCTAGATAGATATATCTCTACTTTGGGCACGTATCCTACTTGACAAGATCCAAGACCATGCTGGCTGACCCACAGGAAACACTGATGATACCTTGCCCCAACAAAGCGGGGCAGTGCAGACTTATCCCAATTCAGCAGCTTCTCCTGGCTGACCCACAAAGGCCATTTAAGTCATCTCTTCCTGGTCTTGGACTTTCTGAGTGGGTCAGCTTCAGCATTCTTAGACATGAGGTCCACATCAGTCTTCACCTTCCAACCACAGGGAACAGATATTACAGGTGCCAGAGTGGTCCCCTTGAAGTTGGGTAACCAGATAATTATTGTCTTAATTGGGACACTTGATGGTAAAAGGCAGTATCATCACTAATTCTGCCAGGAACTGTCATGGGAAACTGGGTGGGGAGAATTCTGACCATTCCACCTTGGCTCAACCCTTAATATGCATCCTTCTACCTCTTCCCTCAAAAGGGGGTTAGGACCTCACAACATGGTTTTCTGCTCTTTACCCAATCTCCTCACGGAAGTCCCTCTCAGATTTTTTTTTTTTTTTTGAGACAGAGTCTCATTCTGTTGCCCAGGCTGGAGTGCAGTGGTGTAATCTCAGCTCACTGCAACCTCCGCCTCCTGGGTTCAAGTGATTCTCCCACCTCAGCCTCCCGAGTAGCTGGGACTACAGGTGCACACTATCATGCCTGGCTAATTTTTATATTTTTAGTAGAGATGGGGTTTCACCATGTTGGCCAAGTTGGTCTTGAACTCTTGACCTCAAATGATCCACCTGTGAGCCATCATGCCTGGCCTCTCTCAGATCTTTCTTTTTTTTTTCTTGAGACAGAGTCTCGCTCTGTTGCCCAGGCTGGAGTGCCGTGGAGTGATCTCGGCTCATTACAAGCGCTGCCTCCCAGGTTCATGCCATTCTCCTGCCTCAGCCTCCTGAGTAGCTGGGACTATAGGTGCCCGCCACCACACTCGGCTAATTTTTTTTGTATTTTTAGTAGAGACGGGGTTTCACTGTGTTAGCCAGGATGGTCTCGATCTCCTGACCTCGTGATCCGCCTGCCTCGGCCTCCCAAAGTGCTGGGATTACAGGCGTGAGCCACCGCGCCTGGCCGTCAGATCTTTCTTATAGCCTTGCTCTGGCTGGCCAAGGGATGAGGTTCATGAGGCCATTTCCTATGCTCACGGAGATGTGGGTGAGGGTTCCTACACCTACTTTGATATGCAGGTATCTTCTGTCAACTCTCAGGGAGGAAGAGTCCCTTCTAACACACACGTATATATGAGTAACTATGTGTATGTATTTATACATACATAGTTTTAATTTATTTTTAAACCAAAACAGGATAATGTACGTATTGCCCATGTAATTTCATTACTTAACAATATTCTTTCTAAATGAGTATATATATATATATAGGTCTACTTCATTCTTTTTAAAGGGCATATCCTGCTTTTAAAAAATCTTTTCTCCTGCTGTTAAATTTTAGGTTTCCAATTTTCTTTGCTATTTCATACAATAATGCAATGAACATCCTTATACAAACATCTTATGGACCTAAGCTAGTATTTCAATATGACAGACAATATGCAATGCCAGTCCAGGCACGGTGGCTCACACCTGTAATCCCAGCACTTTGGGAGGTCAAGGTGGGCGGATCGCGAGGTCAGGAGTTCAAGACCAGCCTGGCCAACACGGTGAAACCCCATCTCTACTAAAAAAATACAAAGATTAGCTGGGCGTGGTGGTGCATGTCTGTAATCCTAGCTACTCAGGAGGCTGAGGCAGGAGAATCACTTGAACCCAGGAGGCGGAGGTTGCAGTGAGCCAAGATCGTGCCACTGCACTCCAGTCTAGGCAACAGAGCAAGACTCCGTCTCAGGAAAAAAAAAAAAAAAAGGCAATGCCAGATCATAGGGTTTGCACACTACACATTTTGGTAAATTCTGTCAAATTGTTCTCTTAAAAGGCTCTACCATGGCTGGGCACAGTGGCTCACACCTGTAATCTTAGCATTTTGGGAGGCCAAGGCAGGCAGACTGCTTGAGCCCAGGAGTTCAAGATCAACCTGGACAACAAAGCGAAATCCTGTCTATAAAAAATACAAAAAACACAGCCAGGTGTGGTGGCATGTGCTTGCCATCCTAGCTATTAGGGAGGCTGAGGTGAGAGGACCACCTGAGCCCAGGGAGGCTGGGGCTGCAGTCAGCCATGATTGTGCCACTGTACCTAAGCCTGGGAGACCAAACACACATACGGCTCTACCAAATGCACCTAACAGTGTGAAATGTAACTCATTTCACCCACACCATTCCCCATACAAGATGTGATAACATTTTGATTTTGCCAATTTGATGGGTGAAAAATTGTACCTCATCCATTTTAATTTTTATTTATTTCATTATGTTTAGCTTGAGCATTTCCCCATATATTTATGGGCTGTTTTATTTCTTTTGTGAATATTTTGGTGGTACTGGGGATCTGTAGACCTGCTAAAATTGAACACGAAGTTTTGTGCGCAAGTACATATATATATTTTTCTGGAGCGAGAACCATAACTTTCATTAGATTTTCAAAGTGGTCCAAGATTCAAAAAAAGTTTAAGAGCCTCTGTTTTAAGGAGATCCTAACTAGTCTCTTTGCCAACAATCTTTCCTCCCATTTTATTATTCAGCATAATAAAACTAAATTATTCTTCCTAAGTCACTGATTTCATCATGTTCACCCACACAAAATCTGGTAGCCTTAACCCTTTTAAATTATCCTTAACAAAAAATCAGGCTCGGTATGGTGGCTCTTGCCTGTAATCCCAGCACTTTGGGAGGCCAAGGTGGGCAAATGCTTGAGCCCAGGAGCTCAAGACCAGCCTGGGCAACATGGCAAAACCCTGTCTCTACAAAAAGATGCAAAAATTATCTGGGTGTGATGGTGCGCACCTATAGTCCCAGTTACTGGAGAGGATGAGGTGGGAGAATTGCTTGGGCCTGGGAGGCAGAGGTTGCCGTGAGCTGAGATTGTGCCACTGCACTTCAGCCTGGGTGACAAGAGCCAGACCCTGTCTCGCAAACAACAACGACAAAAACAAAACAAAACAAAAATTAGTTTATGCATGGCCAACAAGCTATTCCTACTCATTTAATACAGTACATTCAAATAAGTAAATTCAAGCATAAAATTATAGGAGGAGGCCGGGCACGGTAGCTCACACCTGTAATCCCAAGCACTTTGGGAGGCCGAGTTGGGTGGATCACCTGAGGTCAGGAGTTCGAGATCAGCCTGGCCAACATAGTGAAACCCCGTCTCTACTAAAAATACAAAAAATTAGCCAGGCGTGGTGGCACATGCCTGTAATCCCAGCTACTCGGGAGGCTGAGGGAGGAGATCACTCGAACTCAGGAGGTGGAGGTGGCAGAGTCGAGATTGTGCCATTGCACTCCAGCCTGGGCAACAAGAGTGAAACTCCGTCACAAACAAACAAACAAACAAAAATTACAGGAGTAAAAGTAGGCCTTAAGACCTTATGTATGAAATTATTATTATTATTATTTTTGAGGCAGGGTCTCGCTTTTTCACCCAGGCTGGAGTGCAGTGGTGTGATCTCGGCTCATTGCAACCTCTGCCTCCTGGGTTTAAATGATTCTCCTGCCTCAGCCTCCCAAGTAGCTGGGATCACAGGTGCCTGCCACCACGCCCAGCTAATTTTTTGTATTTTTAATAGAGATGGGGTTTCACCATGTTAGTCAGGCTGGTCTCGAACTCCTGACCTTGTGATTCGCCCTCCTCAACCTCCCAAAGTGCTGGGATTGTAGGTGTGAGCCACCGCGCCCAGTCAGTACCAAAGTATTTTTAACCAACTCACATTTAGGTTGTAGCTTCTTATTACAAATAGCACAGCAAGAGTAGTTAGTTGGCCAAACATATATTAGATTTTTTTTTTTTTTTTTTTTGAGACAGGGTCTTGCTTTGTCACCTAGGCTGAAGTGCAGTGGTGTGATCATAGCTCACATCAGCTTTGACCTCCTGGGCTCAAGTGATCCTTTTGCCTCAGCCTCCAGAGTAGGTGGGACCACAGGCACGTGCCACGATACCCTGCCTTTTTTTTTTTTTTGGTAGAGACGAAGTCTCCCTACATTGCCTAGGCTGGTCTCAAATTCCTGGGCTCAAGTGATCCTTCCACCTTGGCTTCCCAAAGTGCTGGAATTACAGGCGTAAGCCACCACGCCTGGCCACAAATTTTTAAGAGAAAAAAAAAAGTCCAAGTCAAAAAGTTATGGAAAATAGATCAACAGATGTACAAAATATATACAAATGACTATGGTCTAAGATTAAATTACATGCGGAAAAATTAAAAGTATATGTGATTACAGTTATACCTGATTGAGAAGATTAATTTTAAACCGATGTATTATTTCAACCAAACTATCAACTGGAACACTTTCTTTTCAGCCAAAAGGCTTCTGTTGCACGTGGACTTTGACTCCAGAGTGTTTGAAATGATTGGCTGGAGCTCTACAGACTGCCTCTCACGTCTCTTAGCACTGAATCTGCAGCCTGTGGACCTGGTTCCTGAACCCACAGGGAGATATGGTCCTCTAGGCTCCTACTACACAGGAGTCTGGAGTTCAAGGCATTCATTGCCTAAGCTCTAGCTTAGTATGAGCATGCTGTGATGCCACTGGGCAACCTGAAGAACATCTTGCAGGGCCTCCGCACCAGGGCATGCCTTGCCAAGCAGATGTTTCCCCTGCTCAGGCCCATCCATGCCTTTTGAACTACACTGTTTAGGAAACAGGAAGGAAGGAAACAAGGAAGTAAGAAAGAAGGGAGAGAGGGAAAGAAGGAGGGAGAGGAGAGAGGGAAAGAAGGAGGGAGAGAAGGAGAGAGGGAAAGGAGGGAGAGAATTAGGGAGAAAGGGAAGGGGGAAAACAATTTTTTTGAAAAAATATTAATCCTTTCTACATGTAAAGCATCATCATATTTTTGGTCCTCTTATTAATTTAAAAATGTGTCAATTTATAGTGGGTTATGACTTTAATTCAGTAGTTAATTCAAATTGGAAACAAACAGAATATGCTAAAAAAAGACAGAAAATGTCAGAGTTCATCAGACACAGTAATAACAATAAATATTGTTGGGTAACACTTCTGTTTCAATTTTTTTTTTTGAGACAGTTTTGTTCTTGTTGCCCAGGCTGGAGAGCAATGACGTGATCTCGGCTCACCGCAACCTCCAACTCCCAGGTTCAAGAGATTCTCCTGCCTCAGCCTCCCGAGTAGCTGGGATTACAGGCGCCCGCCACCATGCCTGGCTAATTTTTGTATCTTTAGTAGAGACAGGGTTTCATCAGGTTGGTCAGGCTGGTTTCGAACTCCTGACCTCACGTGATCCACCCAACTCGTCTCCCAAGTGCTGGGATTACAAGCATGCACCACTGCGCCAGGCCTCAATTTCAATTTTATAGATTATATAGATCTTACGGATGGCAAGAAAAATGCATTTTTTAATGAAAGTGGTGGTTAACAATAATTTACAACTATTGCTTTGGCAAGGTTGACAAGTTTTTTTTCTGTAAAGGGCCAGATAGCAAATATTTAAGTTTTGTGGGCCATATGGTCTCTGTCGCACTCAGCTCTGCTGTTGCAGGGTGAAAGAATCCACAGACAATGGTTTTTTGGTTGTTTTATTTTTGAGACAGTCTCTGTCGCCCAGGCTGGAGGCGAGTGGCACGATCTCGGCTTACTGCAACCTCCACCTCCTAGGCTCAAGTGATCCTCTTGGCTCAACACTCAGCCTCCCGAATAGCTGGGACTACAGGTGTGCACCACCACGCTCAGCTAATTTTTGTGTTTTGTGGCTATGGGTTTCTCCATGTTGCCCAAGATGGTCCTGAACTCCTGAGCTCAAGCAATCCTCCCGCCTCTTATGTAAAAGAATGAGTGTGGTTGTGTTCCCATAAAACTTTATTTACAAAAACGTTACTCTAGACTACATTATTTTTCATCCAAAGAGCCTACAACACCAAACAAGGTATGTGGAAAGGAAGCCCCATGACTGGTCTAGGACATCTTTGTGCTGACTTCCAGTTCACCTGATCCCAGTAATATATGAAAATGCTTTCCTCCTCATGGACCCAGCGGTGTATACTGCCAAACTTTTCAACTTTTGCTAATATGGTAGGCAAGAAAATATAATTTGTGTAGCTTTAATTTGTATTTCTCTTATTATGACTGAGATTGAACATTTTTTCCTATGTTAAATGTATCTGGATTCCTTTAAGAACTGTTCATAACCTGGGAGGCAGAAGTTGCAGTGAGCGGAGATCGTGTCACTGCACTCCAGCCTGGGCAACAGAGCAAGACTCTATTTCAAAAAAAAAAAGAACTGTTCATATTATTTTTATTGGGCTGTTGGCCTCTTATTAATTAAGAGGAGCATTTTATAATATTCATGGATGATCAGCTCTTTTGACCTAAGTTGAAAATATTTTCCTCCATTGTTATCTTTTCACTTATTTTACATCAAGCAGAATTATTATTTTATACCATGCAGAATTTCTGGATTTGTGTGTACTGAATATATGAATCTCCTCTTTAATGGCTTCTGGATTTTAAATTATAGTCAGAAAAAACTCCCCCATTTCAAGGTTATAAAAGATTTCTCCCATGTTTTCTTCCAGGTCTCTCTCTCCAGTTTTTTTTTTTTTTTTTTGAGTCTTGCTCTGTCACCCAGGCTGGAGTGCAGTGGCGCAGTCTCAGTTCACTGCAACCTCCACCTTCCAGGCTCAAGCGGTTCTCATGCCTCAGCCTCCTGAGTAGCTGAGACTACAGGTGTGCACCACTGCACCCAGCCTCTTCCAGATCTCTTATAGTTTCATGTTTTACGTGTAAAATCTGTTTCCTTTGGAGTTTATCTTGGCTCAAGGGGTAAGCTATAGATCCAATTTTGTCTCTCTCCAGATGGCTATCTACTATATACGAAGAGGTGCACATTTCAAAAGCACCAGTTGTCTCAACACTTTACTACAATGCCCACTTCTCACCTCCTAATTTGAAATGATGCCATTATTTAAAATAATGCCTTTATATTAAATGCCCACATGTATTTGGGTTTACTTCTGACTTGTCTATTCTGTTCAGTTGGTCTGACTTCATTAATGAAATTTTACTGTATATTTTAAATATCTAGTAGGAATAATCTGCCTCATCGATTTTCCTTTTCAGAATTTTCTTGATAATTTTTGTGCTTTGGATTTTCCATATGAACTTTAGATAAGCTTACCTAGCTTTCCCCTCAAACTCTTGTAGGCACGTTTTTTATTTTTGAGATGGACTCGCATTGTAGCCCAGGCTGGTGTGCAGTGGTGCAATCATAGCTCACTGCAGCCTCGACATCCAGGGCTCAATCGATCCTCCTGCTTCAGCCTTTTGAGTGGCTGGGACTACAGGCGTGTGTTACCACACCTGGCTTTTTTTTTTTTTTTTTTTTTTTTGGTAGAAATGGGCTCTCAACCTGTTGCCCAGGCTGGTCTCAAACTCCTGGACTCAAGTAATCCACCTGCCTCAGTCTCCCACAGTGCTGGGATTACAGGTGTGAGCCCTGGCACCCGGCCTGCAGGCACTTTTTATGGAATTGTATTACATGTATAGTAGGGACATTGCCATCTTGGCATGTCTATTTATTCAGGTTTATTTTTGTGTCTGTCAGAAGTGTTTAAAGTTTCTCCTATGAAGGTATTGCATATCTCTTGTTGAAGTTTATTCCTAGGTGTTTTATTTTTTTCAGTTCAGTTGCTATTACATGGGTGCTTCTCTTCCATCTTGTAATCCAACTGGTAGTTGTTTGTGCCTTCACCTTTGTTCCACCTTCAACAGTCTACTTACATGGCAATACATTCATATTCTGGACCTTGCCTGCTCCACGTAAGAAATCTCCAACTCATTGTAACACTCTCCTGCCTTACTCACATTCTGTCTCTTTCTGACCTCTTCTACATCTCCATTTCTTTGACTCTCCCTTGGTCTTTTAGTTTTAAGTCCTCTTCAGGCCTCATTCTACTTCCTGTCACTTCCTAGACTTGTCAAATCACTTGAATTAACTCTCATACAGTTTCACACAGTTTTCCTCCTTTAGTCCCTAAAATCTAACACCCTCAACCCCTGTCCTATATACCCTTTCCAGTGTTAAATATAACAGGAGGAAGAGCATACTCATGCAAATTAGAAACCACAGCTGTATGGGGCAGAGTCTCACGGGGGCCCTCATCACTGCTCAGTGCTGCCTCTGCTCGTCTTTGGTCAGCTTCCACTGACTCTTGTAAGCTTCAGCAAATGTACCATGAGTCCTCTACCTGCCTTCCCAATTCCCTTACACCCAACAAAGGAAACTGCTTCCTAATTTGCCAAGAAAACAGAAGTCATGATGTGTGAACTCCCCCAAATCTTCCACTGACATATTTACTGACATATACAGTCACCCTAATGTCCTTCCCTCTAATCCCACTCCCATCTCTTCTAGAACCTTGCTCCATCTCTTGTGGCTTTTTTTTTTTTTTTTTTGAGACAGAGTCTTGCTCTGTCACCCAGGCTAGAGTGCAGTGGTGCAATCTTGGCTCACTGCAACCTCCGTCTCCGGGGTTCAAGCGATTCTCATGCCTCAGCTTCCCAAGAAGCTGGGATTACAGGTGCACGCCACCAAGCCCAGCTAATTTTTTTATTTGTAGTAGAGACGGGGTTTTACCATGTTGGCCAGGCTGGTCCTGAACTCCTGACCTCAAGTGATCCGTCCATCTCGGCCTCCCAAAGTGCTGGGATTACAGGCGTGAGCATCCAGCTGTATCTATTTTTTTACTTGTCCTCTCTACTGGTTCCTTCCCTTCAGCATTATAAACAAGTAAAATCGTTCCTGCTTAGAACAATTCTTTTGCTTTTTACAGACAAGGTCTTGCTCTGTTGCCCAGGCTGGAGTGCAGTGGTGCCATCGTAACTCACTGCAGCCTCGACCACCTAGGCTCAAGTGATCCTCCCAGCTCAGCCTCCCAAGTAGCAGAGACTACAGGCTCATACCTCCACATCCGGCTTTTAATTTTTTTGTAGAGATGGGGGTCTCACTATGTTGCCCAGGCTGGTCTTGAACTCCCGGGCTCAAGGGATCCTTCCACGGTCTCCGAAAGTGCTAGGCGTGAGCCACTGAGCCTGGCCTAGAACAATCCTGTTTTGACACTACCTTTTATTCTGGCTGCTGATATCCTCTTTATTATTTCCCCTTCCCACTCCTCACTCTAGCTAGCTGCTGCTTCTTTTTTTTTTGTTTGAGATGGAGTCTAACTCTGTCACCCAGGCTGGAGTGCAGTGGTGCAGTCTTGGCTTACTGCAACCTCTACCTCCCAGGTTCAAGTGATTCTCCAGCCTCAGCCTGCCACGTAGCTGTGATTACAAGCGCCCACCACCATGCCTGGCTAAGTTTTGTATTTTTAGTAGAGATGGAGTTTCACCATGTTGGTGAACCCCAGGCTGGTCTCAAACTCCTGACCTCGTGATCCATCTGCTTTGGCTTCCCAAAGTGCTGGAATTATAGGCATGAGCCATGAGCCACTGTGCCCGGCCCTCAGTCTAGCTGCTTATAAGAATATTACACACTTGCTAGCTCTAATTTTTTCATTTTAAACCTCCCCATTGTTCATGCAACAATGTACAAACTGGCTGTTCTTCTAATCATCCCCCTGTCACTTCTCTCAATAATATAATTGCCAATCTTCTTGCTGCTAAATCTACTGGGTATTTTCCAGGTCTCAGCTTAGCTTAAGAAAGATTTTAGATAAATAAGGACCAGCAAATGTCAATAACAATGAGGCATGCAGTACCCTAGCGGGCGTGCAGAAGACTGCATAAGCTCTATCATTCTCTTAGCCTCCTGACAAACAGAAATGTTTTACTACATCCTCTCAGGGGAACCCCTGATTCTGTCTCACAGGATATTGAAGAAATGCAAGCAGTCACCTTAGGGAAGACGGTTAGGCTGCCTGTCCCTGATAAGAGATGTGAAAAAAACCACTTGCTCAAGCTTATATGTGAACCAAGAGCCTTGGGCATCCACATATAGATGCACAATGAAATTTGGAAGTTTTCTTTTTATTTTTTTGGAGACAGAGTCTCGCTCTGTTGCCCAGGCTGGCGTGCAGTGGCACAATCTTGGCTCACTGCAACCTCTGCATCCCAGATTCAAACGATTTTCCTGCCTCCGCCTCCCGAGTAGCTGGGATTCCAGGCATCCGCCACCATGCCTGGCTAATTTTTGTATTTTTAGTAGAGATGGCGTTTCACCATGTTGGCCAGGCTTGAACTCCTGATCTCAAGTGATCGTCCGCCTCGGCCTCCCAAAGTGCTGGGATTACAGCCATGAGCCACTGAGCCCGGCCAAAATCTGGAAGTTTTCCTAAATTAGCAGTTATTTTTTCGAGTTGGGGGTCTGTGTAGAGGGACACAATAGGAGATAGTGTGGGTCCTACAGATGGCAGCATATGTGCCTGGGGGAAGGAATAGCTCTGCTCTCTGCTGTAGGTCCCTGCCCTGGAAATTTACCTGAAAAGGGAGTTCTCTAATTTGTTCCTTTAGTTTCCTACTCCCCAGGTTTGGGGATGTGGAAGGCTATAGAAATATGTCCCAGCATTGTCAGGGAAGTTGCCCGGGCTTCTTGACTAAATGTCTTAATTACCAACTCTATTCATGGAATGTGAGCACTGGTTAGGTGAAAATTCTGGTTCAGTGAGGCTAAGAGATCTCAGTGAGGCTAAAACAGGAACAAGGTTTTCTTTTCTTTTCTTTTCTTTTTTGAGATGGAGTCTTGCTCTGTTGCCAGGCTGGAGTGCAGTGGTGCAATTTCGGCTTACTGCAACCTCTGCCTCCCGGGTTCAAGCGATTATCTTTCTTCAGCCTCCCAGGTAGCTAGGACTACAGGCGCACGTCACCACGCCTGGCTAATTTTTGTATTTTTAGTAGAGACGGGGTTTCACCATGTTGGCCAGGATGGTCTCGATCTCTTGACCTCGTGATCTGCCCACCTCGACCTCCCAAAGTGTTGAGATTACAGGCGTGAGCCACTGGGCCCGGCCAGGAACAAGATTTTCTACCTAAGATCACTTAGAGCATTAAAAGCAAGAAGGATAGCCAAGTCAAAGTCAACTTGAAAAAGCCGAAGAGTTTGAATGACAGAAAACCAAGTCCAAACGATGAAGCCAGGTACCAGAGCAAAGAGCCAGAGTGGGAACTCACAGAGATGGGGTAGGTTCACCTGGTGTCATGGACCAGAGTAGAAACTACCTAACTCAGCATCTGGTGTACAGTCAGCAGTCCACTCGTTAAAACAGCCAAGCAGAACATTGTAGGTGGTATGCCAGAAATAGGAAACTAAGGTGGTCGGGATTTTTTTTTTTTTGGTCAAGAAATCCCATATTTAAGGGAATGCTTTAAAGAAGAGAGTATAAAGCCAACAGATCCAGGTTTTGAAATATTTAAGTAAAATGACAGCATGACACTAATAAACAAAAATATAATCTAAATTGTTTTTTTTATTTTTGAGATGGAGTCTCGCTCTGTTACCCAGGCTGGAGTGCAGTGGCACGATCTTGGCTCACTGCAACCTCCGCTCCCAGGTTTAAGCAATTCTCTTGTCTCAGCCTCCCAAGTAGCTGGGCCTACAGGCGAGTGCCAGCATGCCTGGCTAATTTTTTGTATTTTTAGTAGAGACTGGGTTTCACCATGTTGGCCCAGGCTGGTCTCGTACTCCTGACCTCAGGTGATCCATCTGCCTCGGCCTCCTAAAGTGCTAGGATTACAGGCGTGAGCCACCATGCCCAGCCATAATCTCAATTCTGACAGGAGAATGTGGGTGAAATACTGGGACTAGAAATGGAGAAATGGGAAAATGATACAGAAGGACTACTTAAAAGCACTTTACTGCAGAGTGGAACAGCCAGTCCATAGGGATACATATTTTTAGGAGAATAAGGAGAAAGAAAATGCAGGAAAGGGGCAGAGGGAGATACAGAGAGGGGCTGGAAGAGACAAGAATCGTGTGCATCACAAGCCAGGGTGGAAGAACATTTCAAGAAGGGAAAGTCAACACAATCCTAACTGGCTTTGTAGCCACTGGATTTGACTGGAAGGAAATTAGTGGTAATCTCCAAGAAAACAATGTTAGTAGTAGAGGTAGGAATCGGGGTCATATCACAAAGGAGAGCAAAAGAATTAGAAATTAGGCTGTGGGTTGTATACAAGTGTCAAGAGTTTGATGATAAAAGGAAAAAGAAAAGATGAAAAATAGATTAAAATGGCAGAAGATTTTTGATATGGAAAAGAAAGCTTTTTAAAAAATTTCTTCTCGGATCACCTCTCATGGAAAAGAAAGATTTAAAGAATACTGATAAGGGATGTGTAAATAAAAAATACAAAGAAAGTGCTGTGTGGATATCTGTAATATCGAGATATTTATGAGTGTTTAAATGGATACCTTCAAAATAACCTTTGGTTTGTGTGCATTTTTAAAACAATATAAGTGTATATTATCTGTTCAATGAGAAAAAATAAGACAGCCATTTCAAATTCAGAAAAATATAAAATATGAACTGATTTTTTTCAAAAGGCTTAGTATTCCTTAAATCCCAGAGGGAGATTTTTGGAACATTCCACTGAGTGGTTCAGAAGTGGCTGTTTTCCCTCATTAAGTAGCAGTGCCCAAGAGTGTGCACTTACCTGGATGAGTATCCAGCAGGCTGTCTCTTTCTATCACCCATTCTTCCTCTAGCTCCAACTGCGCGATTACCTCTGGCTTACAAAGCTGATACCCTATTCATAGGAGTAACATACATCTTAGGAGTTTGTACTGGGAACAAAATTCTCAGACACATTCCCAACCTTTTCAATCTTTAGAGCCTCTGGAGGGGAGACTTCAGAGGCAGCAAAATAAAGCCACCCATCTCAAACTCAATCAAGACATTCCACTGGAGGAGAAAGAGCAGAAAACAAAGGTCTTTGACTCTAAAACTGATTAGCATTCTTCTATCCCAGCCCAAACTATATTCACAAAAACTTTGCAGGCTTCCACTAGTTCAGGAAATAAACCCACGTGAACAGCTTCCAGTTTCACAGGGATGCCGTCCTCACCCAGTGCAACTAGATTCCTGTAGTTCTCCAGCATCACGTCTCGATAGAGGTTCTTTTGGGCAGGGTACAGCTGGTCCCACTCCTCTCTGGTGAAGTCCACGGCCACATCCTGAAACGTCAGTGATTCCTGAAACATCAAGCACATCCCTGCTCAGGCAAAAACGGTTCTTACAGGGACCCTTAAGGGAGGGAGTGAAAGTGTAGCACCAGGTTATCTAAGCCATTGTGCTGATAGTCTTCAGGACTCTGAGTCGTTCAGGTCAAACTTTTCTTTTAAAAAAATTAGTACCTTTCTATCATCTTTCAAGACAAAAACATACATGAAATAATTTCTGCATTTAAGTGTTTACAGTTTGCTACACGGGAAAAATGACTCTCATTTCATCCAAATGATTAAAAAACTACAAGGACACCTCAGAGATATTGTGGGTTCAGTTCAGACACCACAATAATATTGCAATAAAGTGAGTCACATGAATTTGTTGGTTTCCCAGTGCCTATAAAAGTTAAATTTACTCTATATTTGGTCTATTAAGTGTGTAATGGCATTACATCTAAATAAATAATGTGCATACCTTAATTTAAAACATTCAATTGCTAAAAAATGGTAATGATCATCTGAGCCTTCAGCAAGTTGTAATCTTTTTGCTAGTGGAGGGTCTTGCCTTGATGCTGATGGCTGCTGACTGATCAGGGAGGTGGTTGCTGAAGGTTGGGGTGGCTGTGGCAACTTCTTTTTTTTTTTTTTTTTTTTTGAGACAGAGTCTCACTCTGTTGCCCAGGCTGGAGTGCAGTGCCGCAATCTCGGCTCACTGCAACCTCCGCTTCCCAGGTTCAAGCAATTGTCCTGCCTCGGCCTCCCAAGTAGCTGGGACTACAGGTGTGCACCACTACGCCCAGCTATATATTTTTGGTGGAGACGGGGTTTCACCATGTTGGTTGACCAGGATGGTCTCAATCTCTTGACCTTATGATCTGCCCGCCTCAGCCTCCCAAAGTGCTGGGATTACAGGCGTAAGCCACTGCGCCCAGCCAAGGCAATTTCTTAATGTAAGACAGCAATAAGTCCGGGCGTGGTGGCTCATGCCTATAATCCCAACACTTTGGGAGGCCGAGGTGGGTGGATCACTTAAGGTCAGGAGTTTGAGACCAGCCTGGCCAACATGGTGAAACCCCGTCTCTACTGAAAATACAAAAAAAAAGCCAGGCATGGTGGCACGTGCCTGTAATCCCAGCTACTTGGGAGCCTGAGGCAGAAGAATTGCTTGAACCCGGGAGGTGGAGGTTGTAACAAGCCAAGACTGCACCACTGCACTTCAGCCTGGGTGACACAGCAAGACTCTGTTTCAAACAAACAAACAAACAAAAGACAGCAATAAAGTTTGCTGCACTGAATCTTCATTTTACGGAAGAGTTCTCTGTAGCATGTGATGCTGTTTTATAGCATTTTTACCACAGTAGAACTTCTTTCAAAATTGGAGTCAGTCTTTTCAAATCCTGCTGCTGCTTTATCTAATAAGTTTATGGAATATTCTAAATCCGCTGTTGTCATTTACACATTATTCAAAGCATCTTCACCAGGAACTGATTCCATCTCAAGAAACCACTTTTTTTCCTCATCCATAAGCAGCAATTCCACCACATCTTCAGGCTGCACTTCTAATTCTAGTTCTCTTGCTATTTCCACCATGCCTGCAGTTTGTTCCTCCACAGAAATCTTGAAAGCCTCAGTCATTCATGAGGGTTGGAATCAACTTCTTCCAAACTCTTGTTAATGTTGATATTTGGCCTCCTCTCCCGAACCACAAATGTTCTTAATGGCATCGGAATGGTGATTTTTTTTCCAGGAGGCTTTCAATTTACATTGGCCAGATCCATCAGAGGAATCACTATCTACGGCAGCTAGAGCCTTATGAAATGCATGTCTTAAATAATAAGACTTGAAAGTCAAAATTACTCCTTGATCCGTGGGCTGCAGAATGGTTGTTGTGTTAGTGGGCACGAAAACAGCATTAGTCTTCTTGTACATCTCCATCAGAGCTCCTGGGTAACCAGGTGCATTGTCAATGAGCAGTAATTTTTAAAGGGATTTTTTTTTTTCCTGAGCAGTGGTTCTTAACAGTGGGTTTAAAATATTCAGTAAACCATGCGTAAACAGGTATGCTGTCATGAAGGCTTTGTTGATCCATTTCTAGCGCACAGGCAAAGTAGACTTAGCATAATTCTTAAGGAACCTAGGATTTCTAGAATAATATGAACATTGGCTCCAGCTTAAAGTCACCAGGTGCATTATCCCTTAACAAAAGAAGTCAGCCTGTCTTCTGAAGCCATGAGTTGACTTCTCCTTCTAGCTATTAAAGTCCCAGATTGGGTTGGGCATGGTGGCTCACGCCTGTAATCCCAGCACTTTGGGAGGCACAGGCAGGAGGATCACTTGAGGTCAGGAGCTCGAGACCAGCCTGGCCAACATGGTGAAACCCTGTCTCTACTAATAAATAAAAATAAATAAATAAATAAATAAATAAAGTCCTAGATGGCATCTTCTTCCAATATAAGGCTGTTTCATCTGCACTGAAAATGTGTTTGGTACAGTCACCTTCATCAGTGATCCTAGCTAGGTCTTCTGGATAACTTGCCGCAGCTACTATATCAGCACTTGCTGCTTCACTTAGCACTTTTATGTTATCGAGACAGCTTCTTTCCTTAAACCTCTTATAGCTTCCAACTTTTCTTCTGCAGCTTCCTCACCTCTTTCAGCCTTCAGAGAACTGAAAAGAGGTAGGGCCTTGCTCTGGATTAGGCTTTGGCTTAAGGGAATGTTGTGGCTGGTTTGATCTTCTATCCAATCCATTAAAACTTTCTCCATATCTGCAACACAGCTGTTTTGCTTTCTTATCATTCATGTGTTCACTGGAGTAGCAATTTTATTTTCTTCAATAGCTTTTCCTTTGTACACATGACTTGGCTGTTTGGCCCAAGAGGCCAAGCTTTTGGCCTATTTCAAATGCATTCGACATGCTCTTCTCATTAATCTTAATCAGTTTCAAAGCATCTTCACCAGGAGTAGATTCCATCTCAAGAAACCACTTTCTTTGCTCATCCATGAGTGGCAAAAAATGCCTGGTTCCTTTTAGTGAAGAATGTGACTCTTCCTTTCACTTGAATGCTCAGAGGCCATTGTAGGGTTATTACTTGGCCTAATTTCAATATTGCTGTGTCTCAGCGAATAGGGAAGCCGGGGGAGAGGGAGATGGAGGAACAGCCAGATGGTGGAGCAGTCAGAACACACAACATTTATCAATTAAGGTTGCTGTTTTACATGAGTGCTATTCATAGCATGTATACCCTTGTAACAAACTTGCACGTTCTGTACACATACCCCAGAACTTGAAGTATAATTTAAAAAAAAAAATACACTTGAGGTAGAGAGTAGGAGAGAACACATAGAAGGATCTTCTGGGATACTGGTAATGTTCTGTTTCTTGATCTGGATGAAGATTGCACGAATGAATTCATTTGGTGATAATTGAGCTTTTAACATTTATAGTATGTGTATTTTTGTATGTTCCTTTACTTCAATAAAAAGTGTAAAAAATTTAAAAAAATTAGCCAAGTGTGGTGGCACATGCCTGTAGTCCCAGCTACTCGGGAGGCTGGGGCAGGAGAATTGCTTGAACCCAGGAGGTGGAGGTTGCAGTGAGCCAAGATCGTGCCACTGCACTCTAGCCTAGGCAACAGAGCAAGACTTCATCTCAAAAAAAAAAAAAAAAAAAAAAAAAACTGGAGTGTTTACCAATTTAGAATCCAGCTACACTACAATACAAATGCCACACCCATAAATCTCTTTGAGATCAGCCATTCTCTCCTTTGGGTTCCCTGTGAGACTGCAGTGGCACGTCACCTTAACCATTCTTAGAAACCTTGCGTTTAAGAGAGGACAGGTCCTCTGAGGCATTGCCCTGGATCCTTCTGAAGTTGTTACACAGCATATTATAGTCCACCCTGGGTTAGATCTTTGGTGTGAATCCCTTTCTGAATTTGGTTATCATTTGCTGCTTGGACAGATGTGAATGAGAAAGTTTTCTTTTCAAACTCAGGAATTCATTGTTCACTTATATTTAACAGTTCTTCAGTTAGTTTATCTTTTTCCCTCACATTTTACTTTAGGCAGCCAGAAACTGCCAGTTGGCACTTTCAATCTTCTACCTGAGAATCTCTTTAGTAGATCGTTGAGTTCATTAAGTATATTCTCTATTTTCCTTTTTTTTTTTTTTTCTTTCGAGGCAGAATTTCTCTCTGTCACCCAGGCTGGAGTGCAGTGGTGCAATGTGGGCTCACTGCAACCTCCGCCTCCCGGGTTCAGGCGATTCTCCTGTCTCAGCCTCTTGAGTACCTGGGATTACGGGCGCAAACCACCATGCCCTGGCTAATTTTTGTATTTTTAGTAGAGACGACGTTTCACTGCGTTGGCCAGGCTAGTCTCAAACTCCTGACCTCGAGTGAGGCCTTGGCCTCCCAAAGTGCTGGGATTACAGGCATTAGCCACCATGCCTGGCCTCTATTTTCCTTGTTACTGAAGGTAACAATGTTATCCAACATTTCTTCTTCGAGGGTCCTCTATCCTCCAGCTTCTAATAACATTCTCCTTACTATCCTTTGAGTTTTGACAAAGGCCCTTTAGTTTTCCATTAACTCTCCTTGAGGCCCTTTATTATTTCACTCGTTTTCCATCTTATCCCCAGTGCTCAGTTCCAAAGTCAGTGCCCTGTGGTTTAGGTTTCTGGTTTTGCAACACTCCACTTTCAGGTACTAAAATCCCTAACAATTATCTTGCTGCATAACAAACCATCCCAAAACTCGGGGGATTAAAATAGCAAGTATCATTTACTTTGCTCATAAATCTGCAATTTGGGCAGGACTAGGTGGGAAGGTTTGACTGGGGATTGGAAGATTCACTTTCAAGATGGCTTACTCACAAGGCTGGCAAATTGGTGCTGGCTTTCAGCTGGGAGCTCGGCTAGGGCTGTGGCCTTGGCTCCTCTCCATATGGGCTTCTCCATGGGCTGTCTGGGTTTCCTCCTGACAAGGTGGTCGGGTTTAGAGTAAGCATCCCAACAGAATGAGGTAGAAGTCTTACTGCCATTTATGATCTGCCTTGAAAGTCACAAAGCTTTGCATCCTCCAGTCACAGCCTTGCCGAGATCCAATGGAGAGCACACAGATCTCCACATCTATAATGGGATGAGTGTCAAAGTCACTTGCAAAGAAAGCATTTGGGATGGGAGGTATTTTGGCCATTTTTCTGAAAACGCAATCTGTCACATTCACACCAGCAGTGTAAGAGTGTCTGTTTCCCCACAGCTTTGCCAACAGAATATGTTATACTTGTGGAAAATATCAAACTCATGGCAAATATCAAGCTTGGTGATAAAATATCCAGCTTTCTCTAGTTTTAATGCAAATTTCCTCTTGTTTGCAGTACAGATGAACACTTTTCCTGTGTTTAAGATCCATTTGAACATTATCTGCTGTGAACTGTCTTTTTAAAATTTTTTTTCTTTTTTTTTTTTTGAGACAGGGTCTCACTCTGTCACCCAGGATGGAGTGCAGCGGTGCAAACATGGCTTACTGCAATCTTCACCTTCTGGGCTCAAGTGATCCTCTGACCTCAGCCTACTGTGTAGCTGGGACTACAGGTGCACACCACCACTAGTCCCCCAGCTAATTTTTGTATTTTTGGTAGAGATGAAGTTTCACCATGTTGGTCACACTTGTCTCAAACTCCTGATCTCAAGTGATCAGCCCGCCTCAGCCTCCCAAAGTGCTGGGATTACAGGCATGAGCCACTGTCCCTGGCCTTTTGTACCTTTTTCTGTTGGACTCCTAATCTCTTGCTGATTTAGAGAAGTATTTTATATATTAGAAAGATGAGACCACTGTAATTCGAGTGGCAAAATATGTTTTTCAACTTGACATGTCTTTTTACTTTGCTTATAGTTTGTTGTTTTTTTTTTCCATGCAGATGCTTTTGGTGTTTTTTTTTTTTTTTTTTTGAGGCAGAGTCTTGCTCTGTCGCCCAGGCTGGAGTGCAGTGGCGCAATCTCGGCTCACTGCAAGCTCCGCCTCCCGGGTTCACGCCATTCTCCTGCCTCAGCCTCCCAACAAGCTGCGACTACAGGCGCCCGCCACTATGCCTGGCTAATTTTTTATATTTTTAGTAGAGACGGGGTTTCACCGTGTTAGCCAGGATGGTCTCAATCTCCTGACCTCGTGATCTGCCCGCCTAGGCCTCCCAAAGTGCTGGGATTACAGGTGTGAGCCACTGCGCCCGGCCGCTTTTGGTGTTTTTAATGAGTTGAACCCATCAATCACTGTGATTAGAAAGTTTTTCTTTGGTGAAAGTTATAAAGGAATTCTCCCATTTTTTTCTTGCATAACTTTTTGTGGTTTCATTTTTCATATTTAAATATTTGATCCATTTGAAGACTATTCTGATGTAAAGTATGAGGTACAGATCCAACTTTATCTTTTTCCAGATGGTTTCCCAGAAATCCCAACATCAATTATTGAACAAAGCAGCTTTTTATCACTGGTTTGAGATGATATTCCCCATGTGTTTAATGAATGGTTATTCAGTGCTTCCTATATATATGCCAGGCATGGTGCTTGGGATGTACCAGTGAATAAAAGAGACAAAAACTCCCTGCCTTTATGAAGCTTATATTCTAGAAAAGAAAGTAGACAACAAACAGCATAACTGGGTAAATTATATAGTATGTCAGAAGATAAAAGTAAAGTAGTGTAAGGGTTCAAGAATATGGGTGTGGGGCAGTTACAAATTTAAATAGCGTGGTCAGGAAAGATGGCACTGGAGAGGTGACATTTGAGAAAGAAGCTTGACAGGTTAACAGTGCAAAGGCCCCAGGGCCATGTTTAAGGAAGAAGAATGAGGCCAGGATGGCTAGAATGGAATAAGGGGAAGAAAAGTAAATGATGAAATTCGACAGGTAACAGGCCAGATTCTACAGGACTGTTTAGGCCATCTTAAGGACTTTGGGTTTTACTCTGAATGAAATGGGAGCCATGCGCTTTGAGCAGAGGAATGACATGATCTGATTTACCATTACCAATAGTGCCATTTCCTGGGTTCCACTCTTTGAAGTCATCTTTTTTCTTCCTTTGCTTTTACCCCTTAGCTAATCTCTGCTGTTTCCAAAGGAAAGCACTCAAATCTCCCTCCTTTCCTCCAATGACTAGTTTTATGCTATTTTCTATCACTGAGAATGCTACAGTAGCTTAACTGGTTTTTCTCCTTTCAACCTCTGCCTCTCACAAATTCAGTTAGTATATAGCACCAGGATGATTTTTAATGCAGAATTGGATTACTTATTGTGTTATCTTTCTGCTTAAATTCCCCCAAAGGCTTTCCACTGCACTCAGAGTAAAAGTCAGACCTGTTTTCATGGCCACAGGCTTTGTGTATTTAAGACCTGCTCACTTCTCCAAGCTCATTTCAAGTCATTCTCTCCCTCCTTCCACACCAACCACAGTGGTCTTCTTTTAATTTCTCAAATATACCCGTGATTTTTGCAGATGATTTTTAGCACATGTCCAAAATGCTCTTTTCCACTTACTTTTTGTAGGTTCTACTTATCTTTTCTTTCTCATCTTAAATTTCACTTCCCCACAGTTTCTCCCTGATTCCCTAATGTGTATTCATAGCACCCTGTTTTCATTTTGTTTAAAAAACATCTCTTTTGCAATTTATTAGTATAGTTGCTAAATGTCTTTCAATAAGCTCTTTGGGTTTGGGGTCATGTCTATTTTTCTCAGTGATGTCTAGCTGATAAAAAGCATAATTTTTGTCACATATGAAATGACCAGTAGACCATAAGAAGAAAAAAGGAAAAGAAAAAAAACTTGTCACATACTAGCTACTCAAAAAATATTTATTGAGTGAATGAATTATCTTCCTTCTAAACATAATAAATGGTTCCAGAAAATTAAAACTAACTCCTTGGGCTAGAATGTGGAAAAGCAGACATGCCGCTTAGTTCTAGATGTCTTTCTATTCCTGTCTTTGGGGAGTCTTACAGTTAATTAAGAATAAACCAAATGGGCCAGGTGTGGCGGCTCACGCCTATAATCCCAATACTTTGGGAGGCCGATGGGGGCGGACTAGCCTGGCCAACATGGTGAAACCCCGTCTCTACTAAAAATACAAAAATTAGCTGGGCGTGGTGGCACATGCCTGTAGTCCCAGCTACTTGGGAGGCTGAGGCAGGAGAATCACTTGAACCCGGGAGGCGGAGGTTGCAGTGAGCCGAGATTGTGCCACTGCACTCCAGCCTGGGTGACACAGTAAGTCTCTGTCTCAAAAAAAAATAAAATAAAATAAAATAAACCAAATGAATCTATCCCTTGAAACCCAAAGATCCCAAAGCACTAATATACACCAAATAAAAGCTCAGCTCTAGCTGACAGTCTCCTTATTGTCCCTGCTCTTGCTCAAGTTTTATTTCCTGTCTGCAATGGTCCCCCGTTTTCTCTAATCTCCAAACCCTACCTGCTGGTATTAGCACAAATTCAAACTCTGCCTTTTTCATGAAGTCTTCCCTCATCCCTACAGTCTCAATCAGACTTCTCCCTTCTCCCAGCACCTGTTGTATTTGTTGTCTTTTGCATTCACAGCAGCATCCAACATTATGCATTTCTGAATATTAGTTGTGTAATGTGGATTTTAACAAGCCCCCAACGCTGCGTGTGGTGGCTCACACCTGGGATCCCAGCTCTTCGGCAGGGAGAGGTGGGAGGATGGCTTGAGCCCAGGAGTTTGAGAACAGCTTGGGCAACATAGTGAAACCTTGTCTCTACAAAAAACAAAAAACAAACCAAAAAAATCCCCTTCAATGAGTTTATTGGCTACATAAGGATAATGATTATCACATATAATTGGAATGATAGAAATCCTATCTGAAACAATTGAGACCGGTATCTGATGTGTTAAGCAAAAAAGATGGCTAAACTAGCGATCCATAAAAGAGATCTTAAATATTTTATTTTAATTTAAAATATATAAAT